>NC_060121.1:623867043-624613293 GCF_021461395.2 Schistocerca americana | reverse complement strand
TTGACACGTTTCCACAAAATTTTCATGTCGTGTAAATTACTTTAAAACCATCACCCAACATTAATTATTCCAATATGTCCATACTATACCTTCTACAAGATGCATTGTGCCTTGTCGTTTTTGTTCAGCCGTACTCTTCACTCAATGTGAGTAAGGTGATCTTTAATGACTTCATGTAAGGGGCATAGTTCTTGCCATCTTACAACACAGCTTCCCATGGTAGCACAGATCTCTGAACAACTACCACAACTTACGTCCATTTCAGCATGCTTACTCTATTCAAGTTTTGGTTTCCCTCTGCAATTTTTACCCCCACATTTCCTTCCATTTCTAAACTGACAAGTCCTTCATGCCTTAAGAAGTGTCCTATCAACTGGTCCCTCATTTTACTTGTGTTTTGTAGTGAATTTCTTTTCTTTCCCAGTGCGAATCAGTACGTCATTTGTTATTCAATCTACTCATCTAAACTTCATCTGTAGCTTTCATCTGCAGCTTTACATTTAAAAAGATTCTATTCTCGTCTTGCCTGAACTGCTTATTGCCCACGTTTTTCTTCTGAACAAGGCTGCCCTCTAGACAAATAATTTCAATATCATCAAAACTTAAATGTATATTAGGTGTTAAATTCCTCTTTTTCAGAAATTATTTTCTTACTATTATCAGTCCACATTTTATATCCTGTGAATTTCAGCCATCGTCATTTCTTTCACTGCGAAAATAGTAAAACAAATTTACTACTGTTAGTTTCTCATTTCCTAACATAATTTCCTCAGCATCGCCTGATGTAATTCCATTGCAATCAATTTCCCTTGTTTAACTTTTAGTGGTGCTGTTCTTATAATCTCTTTTTATGACACCATCCATTCCAATCAGTTGTTCATCCTAATACTGTGTGTCTCTTACAGAATTACGAGTTTATGCCAAAAGGTAATTCCTCCAAATTTGTTATATGAAGACTATAAAAGCTTTTTTAAATAAAACAAACGTTATTAAAATTCTACAATTTTATTCTTCGTGTCCAACATGACGGCCCTGGCGACGAACACATTTCTCCCAACGACAGACCTGTTTGTTTATACCGTCACTGTTGACTTTTTGACTTCGTTAACGGAGGCACAACTTCATCTCTGCTTGTACCGCTTCATCACTATCGAAGTGTTCGAAGGTGTTCTTTATGTTTTGGAGAAAGATGAAAATCAGATGTGATCAAGTCGGGACTGTATGGGAGATGATCGATGACAGTGAACCCAACGAATAGGATTGTTACAGATGTCGCAGCGCTCGCGTGAGATCTGCCATTGTCCTGCTGAAGTACAGGGTGTTCCATGTGTGGACGAGCTCTTCGCATTCGATACTCGATTACAGCACGCTGTTTCTCACACACTAATATAGTTACTTTACACACCGCCGTCTCAAACGCAACAATTCTGAGCAATCTAGTGGCAGAGGGCTGCATGTATACACGCAAGAAGAATGAAGAAATAGAGTGGGAAACATGTGTTTAATTTAAATAGCTTTCAGAGTGCCCACAAAAAATCCTGAGGTATTACTCTCTGGCTCGTCCTCCTAGAATGTTATGAGGTAATCTCAAAGTTTTGTTGTTTTTTCTGCGTGAACTAGAATTCCGTTTTCAAACTTTTCCTTCAGTGTGTAGTTCAGCTGACTCAGTCGGAAGCTTCCTCTAAATCTCCAAATGCTACAAAAGTAGACTTGCCTTCCTCCAGTCTTTCTTTTAGGATAAGATGGTATTGCCTACTTGTCCTTCATTTCTCCGGAACCCAAACTCATCTTCATCGAGGTCGGGTTCTACGAGTTTTTCCGTCCTTCTGTAACTAAATCATGTCGGTATTTTGAAGCTGTGATTTATGAAATTAGTAGTTAGATGTTATTGACCTCTGTCACAAGATATGTACTTTGGAATTAGAATTATTAGATTCTTCTTGAAGTCTAAGGGTATTGTGCCTGAGTCATACATCTTGCACGAGCTGGAACAATTTGCCATCTGCTTCCTCCTCTCTTTCTGTTATATTGTGTTCCAGATTGCATCCCTTACATAGACCCTGTATATATTCATCCGCCTTTCATCTTTACTTCTTTACTTAGTACTACTTGCTATATGAGCCTTGAGCTTACTTGCTATATGAGCCTTGATACTCATACAGCTGCTACTCTTTCCTCCAAAGATTTTTTTCAGTGTTCCTATAGGTGGATTCTATCTTTCTCCTTGCTATGCATGCTTCTACAGCCTTGCATTTTTCCTGTATTCAATCCTGCTTTTGCACATTCTCTCAGTCTGTTTTAAAAGTCTGTATTTCCTTATGCCTGCTTCATCTGCTGCATTTTTTATATTATATCCTTTCGTAATTTAATCCAGTAGCTCCTGTCTTTAGGAGGAATTTCTATTGTGCTTTGCTTTTTTATCTGTACGGTCCTACACTGCCTTTACTACTTCATCTCTCATAGCTACACTTTTGTCTTTTTTCACGTTTCAATCCTAGTTTGGCTGATGCTTCCTCTGAAGCTCTTGACAATGATCAGACTCCGCACCGCCCCTGGGAATGTCTTCAAGTTTAAAATGTACTTTTGAAACTTTCCTCTTATCATTACATGGTTCTTAAAGCAAGTGTTACCGATGATTATATTGTGCTCTGTTCACTAAAAATAAAGAACTTCCTGTCTATCCTAGTGCAGCAAACCAATAACGGATAAAGAACGATATCTCAGCAAGAAAACAATGAAACGTGTAATAATCCGAAACCGGTCATAGTTTGATAAAAATAAACCTTGTTGAACTACACTGATTGGTGTTTCAATTATAGACTAAAACTTTCTCTTGACTATTGAACCATTTTTGTTGCATTCATAACCCTTCCTACAAGTTTTTTCTTCCATCTCACATTAAGAAGGCTTCTCATGAAAATCCACGAGAAGTGATATAAGTAGCTACATCCGGAAACCTTATTTATCAGTATTCTAGCTCATCTCCCCCTATCCATGTTTCCGTGTATGTAGCGTCTAAATACTTTAGGACGGGAACTGTAAAATCTTCATAGTATTGTGTGTGTATATTTTCATGAACTTTAGCTGGTGCAATACCTGTTCCTCTTATGGGTGCAACAGGTCAGCCTTGCTTTCTGAACGGGCATACAGAGGGTGCGCCAGCGTAGGTGGGTTGGCTATCGTGCAGTAAAACTACCTAATCAACAAAAGTATAATTTTACAGCCGTTTTCCTCGTAACAAGAAAACCAAATATTTCCTAACAAGTCCACTATTAACCTGCTGCTTCCTCCACGACTTCCAGACGTCTATGGTAGGTCTCATAGCAGAGTCTGTATACACTAAAAGTTTTGCTTGTCTCTCATTTGCTGTAACGTTACATTACATCTGATAAAGTGAAATTAAGTTCATTGGCTCTAAATGCGTTTAATACCTATGAATTATTATGTTACCATCTGGAGGTATCGTCTACAAATCAAACGGAAAAACTGACTAGTAATTTCACAGTATTGGTGTCTCCAACCAAGGTTGCGTTATTTATTTTTGCCACTTACGTTCTGTATTGTCTCGAAATATTACTTATATTTCTGATTTCTTTTTTCTTGAGCGCCCATATCATTTTGCAGAGAAGCCAGATATGATGAAGCTCATATCGAATCCAAGTGATCAACTAAACTCTTAAAGTGAAGTAAACGTTATTCTTAGACAAGTAGCGAACATCTATGGCATCTGACAAGTATCACAAGAAAATGAGTAAGTTTCTGATGCCAAGTTGGTGTACCTACAATTTTGACAGAAATAAACTAGCACGATTACTTTTATCTTAATAACAGATAGTAAAAGAAATAGTTTGTAAGCGCTTTCAATACGATCTCGTCTGAGACGGTCGTAAGTATTTAACCTCTACAGTAAGGAGGAAAATTTGTATTGGCTGCAACAGCGAAATACGGAAGTACTGTTTTAGTGTGTTTCTGTTTAAGAGCCCCGTAGCCTCGGATAACATTTGCACTCTTTCGTGAAAAGAGGGCTTCTTAAACATCAGCCAGGAAATAAACTGTATAAGCACCATTTTGTAGTAAACCCCTGTGCCTGTTAGAGCACTCTGTTTACAGCCGCGCTACACGTGTCGTGAATGCTGTCATTACCCGAGCATCGTACCGCTGCGTCAGCTGGCACCCTCTTACATCACTTCCCTTCGTTCTGCCCTTTCCACATCCATCTCACATTTATGAGACGTTGGAAAACTATCAGGTTTCTCGTAAATCTGAATTGTTTCCTCCGGAACGACTCGCGTAGAGGCTTCTTCCTTCTTCAGGGAAATATATTTCTTTTACCTTAAGCTGAAATGTGAACATGAGGGCCTGCCACATTCCGTTCAGGAATGGCGTGAGACGAACGACTGTCGATGATCAAGCCCTAATTTTGCTGATTTTCTCAGAGTAGAATGCAGGAGAAAGTAGTGTATTGGTTTAGTCTGGTAGGAACGAACGCTTTTGGAACAAGCCTACGCGTGATTCTCAGCGCCTCTCGTGTAGCGCCTGCCATAGGAGTTCGTTGAGCATCTTCTTTCTTACGCTTACAATATGATCTCGCAGCGGAACATTCCTCTCTTCGTTGGATCTTCCCAATCTTTTTTATTGATCCATTTATTTATGAGCAATAAGAGCGTTTCGTAAGACATTTCTTTTGTGTACGAATTACATTTTATTAAGATTCTTGGAATAACTTGTAGCCTTGTGTCTACGAGATGAGAAATAGCTACTACAGCGCAATCTTTCCAAAGTGTAAACCAGCTGGAAAATCGCAGGTTATGTTCTGCTAACAGGCATATTTTTCGATTTTTTAACTACGAAGAATTTTCATCAGTAAAATTCCTGTAGCATCTTAAGATATTGTGAAAACTTTTCGTTCCTAATACACGATGCATGTTATTACTTTCCATAAACTTTTGATTGTTTCTATTCAGTTTAAGTAAAACTGTGTACGGTTTATAGCAACAATGAACCAAACACTCCCATTTCTTACGACACTGACTAAAACAACAAAAGTTCATACGAAGATTCACGCAATGTCATAAAACTGTAATTCACAACGTCGTAATAGCATATACGTGAACAATCATCATCTTCCCTTTCTAAATGTGTGTACGAGTCCCTTTCAGCAACTCCTATCGTTTTATTCACTGGCGTCTGTATTTATTATCCATCTACTCTCTAGCGGCACTCGTAACTTACTCTAGCATGTTCACCACAAATTTTAAAACATGTAACTCTGATAACTTAAAAATCATCCGTGCTAATAAGAAAATAATCATGGGAAAATCAAAAATATTCGACATACGGAGGGAAATACACTGTAAGACCAAAAAAAGACACACGAACGAATTATCCTAAGTGGACGGAAATCGGTAGATGTGATGTTCACGTATAGAACAACAAACGATCTCACTTTCGGAAAAGTTGGATGAATTATTCAAGAGAGAGAGCTTCACAAATTGAGCAAGTCAATAACGCATTGGTACACCTCTGGTTATTCTGTAAGGAGTTATCCGACTTTGAGCTGATTGACAGAGTTGATGGATGTCGTCCTTGGGGATATACTCCCAAATACTGTTCAATTGGTGCATTACATTGTCAGAATCCGAGATGGTTGGAGCGCCCTACCCATAATGCTCCAAACGTTCTTAACTGGGGAAAGATTTCGCGACCTTGCTGGTCAAAGTTGCGTTGGCTTAACGCAACGGCAATAGAAACTCTCGCCATGTTGGGACGTGCATTATCTTGCTGAAAGTAGCCCCAGGATGGCTTGCCTTAAGTGCAACAAAAACGGGGGTAGAATGTCGTCGACGTGCCACTGTGCGGCAAAGGTGCTACTGATGAGTGCCAAAGGGTTCCCACTACGAAAAGAAATGGCACCTCAAACCATCACTCCTGGTCGTACAGTCAGATTGGTATCACACCACTGTCCAGGGCGTCTCCAGACAGGAGTAGAATTCAGTGAGGAGTCCCCCTTCGAACCGAGCCCACGTGATCCGCGAAGACGTGTCTGGAAACACCCCGGATAGCGGACGGGTACCACCAACCTGAACGTCACCCGCCCTACGGCTCGACAAGAAGGAGTGATGGTCTGGGGTGGCATTTATTTTCATAGTAGGACGCCTTTCGTTGTCAGCTGGGGCACCCTTACGACATGGCAGAACGTCGACGATATTCTAATTACAATTTTGTCGCCCTGAAGTGGCAAGCCATTCTGGTCTTACGTTTCAGCAAGATAATGTCCATATGCATACAGTGAGAATTTCTAATGCTTGTCTTCGTTCTTGCTGAACATCAATTTCGCAAGCAGGGTTGCGAGATCTCTCCTCAATGGAGAGCGTATGGAGCATCATAGGCTGGGCCTTCCAGACATCTCGGGATTAAGACAATACGGGCTGTTTCAAATGTGTATGAATCCCTAAGGGACCAAACTGCAGAGGTCATCGGTCCATAGATTTACAAACTTCTTAAACTGACTTAAAATAACTTATACTAAGGACAACACACACACCCATGCCTGAGGAAGGACTCAAACCTTCGGCAGGAGGGGCAAGCAATCCGTGACATGGCACCTCAAACCGAGCGGCCGCTTCACGTGGCAGGTTGTTTCAACAAGGACTGTACAACTTTGAAAATTCGTATAAATTAATTCATAGTGCCTACAGAGGTGATTGTAGTGTCAATTTGTAGGAAAATACATCAACTTTCGTCTCGCGTAGTTCGCTAGAGGCGAATCACACCATAAGGACTACTAGCGGCAGTTGCGTTAAAGCTAGCTGCCTTCACTGGACTCGAGAATCGAAGTCGACAACACAGTTCAGTGTAATTTCCGTACCAAGTACGCTAAAGATCCTCTTAGTAGGCCTACAATTTGTGAGTGGCATAAATGTTTTATAGAATTAGGGTGCTCGGTAAGACAAGGGAAATAATCGGGGCGTCCGAGTAAATCTGACGACGTCATTGAGCGAGAGAGACAACATTTTGTCAACAGCCCTACGAAATTGGCCCGGCATGCATCTCGTGAACTGAAAATCCCACATTTGACTCTCTGGCGTGTGCTGAACAACCGTTTGCATTTGAAACCGTACAGATTGACGATCACACACGAGCAAGAAAAGACACTGATAAAATTGCTCACAAGAACGTCTTTGCGGATATGTTAAATTGATTACATGAGAATGAACATTTCTTGGACAAAATCATCTTTTCTGAGGAGGTTAACACACGTAACTATAGGATTTGGGGCAGTGAAAATTCTCATCAAACAATGCAAAATGTTCGTGACAGCCCTAAACTGAATGTTTTTTTTGTAGATTGAACAAGAACAAAGTGCACAGCCCTTTTTTCATGAGAGAACCTTTGAACATGACAGTGTACATGGAATGTTACGTCAGTTTTTGATTCCTCAGATCATGAGGATGGTGAAGAACGAAATGTTTACTTCATGCAAGATGGTGCACCACCCCACTTCCTGGCTGACGTCCGGGATTTTCTCAGTGAGTGCTTTCCAGGTCAATGGATTGGCTGTGATGCGCCAGTGGCATGGGCCCCACGTGTACCAGATCTGACACCACTCCATTTTTTGTTATGGGGATACACCAAGGATGTCGTGTTTGTACCTCCTGTGCCGGCTTATCTTCCTGAACGTGGAGCAAGAATTTACGCCGCCGTCGAACAAGTTACACCTGCAATGCTACAGCGAGTTTGGGAAGAAATTGACTTCCGATGGGATGTGTGCAGGAGAACAAATGCAAGCCACATAAAACATCTTTAGTATAAGGTAAAACACTTGACTTATTCCCCTACAAAATAACAGTAAACCCATCTCTGTATCTTCTTTCAATACATTTGTCTAAATTTTTTAAGTCGTGAATTCCTTTTTGAAACACCAACGCGCTAGTTGGACAGAATCTGGGAGGACATTCCTAAGGAAGACATCCAACAACTTTATCAATTAACGTCAAGCCGAATAACATCTTGCTTAAGAGCCAGCAATGGACCAACGCGTTAATGAAGTTTGTGAAGTTCTTTCTCTTATACAAATCATCTAATGTTTCTGGTATTGTAAAAAGGAGCTTCTTCGCTGTCTCGGCAAAGGAGGAAGTATATTGACGAACCAAAATATGCGAACTCTTGCTTAATAGCGTGGTGATCCACATTTGAAACGCAATACGGAGACGATCCTGCGTGGCGTAGATTCGACAAGTACTTAGTAGCTTTCCAGAGGTATAAGGCACTAGGTGTCTAGGAATAGGTTACGTAATTACCGTAATTCAAGGGCCGGTGGTTCCTGGATGTGGATATGGCACCCGATAGCGTCAAAGATGTCTACCATCGGGTTATGATCAAGAGAATTTAATGGCTAAGAAATGAATATGTCTTCACTATCGCCCTCCTCAAGGCAGTGTAGTGCCATTATGACCTCGTGATATGGAAATTCCTGATAAAAGATGCCGTTGACGTTGAGGAAATTTTGTTAAAGGAGTAGAGGTGGTCCACATTAATGTTCTTTTCGTCCACAGCTGCCCTGATGTTTTCGATTAGCGTCAGAGGTCCCATAGATGTTCAGGTGATTCCCTCCATAGCATGATACAGCTCCCAGTAGCCTGTATCCATAGTGTTGAGCATGTACCGAGCAACTGTGCCCCGGGTAACGGCGTTTCGGGACACTACCATCGACTTAGTGTATTCAGGAACGTAATTCATCCCACCAGGAGACAAGTGCCATTGACCCACAGTCTAGTCTCTACGACTCAGTGCCTGCTGCAGTAGTAATTGACGATGTAATGTACTCTGTATGGGAACACGTAAGGGTCAATGCTGCTGAGCCCCATGTCCAACAGTTAGTGCTGTATGGTGAGCTCAGAAATACTTTTACCTACATCTAGGCTATAGCCAGAAAACGTAAAACTGGGTCTTGGTCCTGTGATCGCTGCGGTCACCACAGAACGGGATCTTATAAGTATGTAGCCGACATAAGGTGGCATAACTTTTTTATATTGGTTTTGTTAGATGACTGTGGTTCATTTACATGAGGCTGCCACATACTTGTACTTCTTATATTAAGTGGTTCTGTTAAGACCAAAACCTATAGGCTCATACACAATGTGTATTTTATTGGTATGTTTTTTAATATGAGACCAGACGGATATGCATTTGTGTAACCCTGCAGTGTTCATAAATTTGTATATTATTTTTTGTAGGTTTTGTATATGACCAGACAGATGTGCACTTGTGTAACTCGGCAGTCCCAGAAAATTCGATATATTTTATATGTAACCAGGCAGATGTGCATTTGCTGTGACCGGAAAAATATGCGCTCATACGCAAGGTGTGTTTTATTGGTATTTTTATACGCGACCAGACGGGTATGCAGTGTGTAACTCTGTAATGTTCTTAAAAGTTGTATATACTCTCGGTATATTTTATACATTATCAGAGTGATGTTCTATGTATAACCCTGCAGATCCCATAAAATATCTGTGTATGATCGTATCTTATTGCGCATAGGACCAGACAGATGTACATTTTTGAAATTCCGCAGTTCTCATGAAATGTGCATTTGCTTTTCGGTATGTCGTATATGTGACCAGACAGATGTGCAGTTGTGTAGGTCTGCAGCTTTCATAAGTTTTGTATTTGATTTGTGATACAGTAATCTCTATAAGTATGTACAAGCCCTAATGACGTTGTGTTACCACACCCGCAGAGCCTGTTATGACGCGAGCTGTTACATACATTGGCGCCTCTTCTGGTAGCGCCATCTCGCGACGTGGCCTGTAGTGTGAGAATAGAGCCGGAGGTGCGGTAGTACCTAGCTTGCTCTTGTGTGTGATGGATACACTTAACATTTATATTGAAATCTCTCTTGGACGCCTATATGCTACTTACGACAATTTTGTAAGGCCTCCATGTTAGAAGCAACTATTAATATCACCATTGTTTGCCTTGATGTTGTAACCTGTATGTGTCCTAAGGTATGTAACTAAATTTATATGTATACATGTCATATAAGTGTATTCCAAACTCAGTTTTATAGTGTTTTCTGTCCTCCCTAGATCCAATGGTGGTGGCTTTAGTTACGCCGAAACCAGTAACCATGCAATAAAAAGAATTCCTGCGATCTTGGCTACCAGTTATTTGTTTTACAAAATTATGTATACTTAAGAAACAGTCAAATGAAATTGAGGCAGAAGAAAGGAAAGTGAGTAAACTGTTTATTATTTCAAAAGTAAACGCCAGAGCTGTTACACCGATCCCACTGTGAGGCAAGACAGTCAGTGACTTCACTGAAAAATGTTTGTTGCTGCCTACGGAACCAGTATTGCATCCGGACGTCCATCTCTTCGTCTGAGCGGTTATATGGCCAGGAAAGTCAATCTCCACAACAACAAATATATGGAAATTGCGTAAGAAGCTAACTGTATTGAGGGTGTGTAAGAGCTTCTCAGTGAAACTCTGCAGCGTAGTAAAACAAACTTGGCAACCTGTGGGTCCACCCACACCATGGCTACTAAAAACACCTCCATGTTCCAACTAACACCACCTCCTCCATACTTCACTGTTCCAACTATATATGTATAGGCAGCTAACATTCTGCAGGCATTACCCAAACTCAAACCTTACAGTAATGTGGCTATGGCGAATCCAGCACACTTTGTTTACATTTGTACTATCACGTGACCTAGGCCACTGACATTTCTATGAGCCACACTCTTCTTTTTAATGATGTAGTAATTGTGAGGTCACAAGCCACAACCCTTTTTTGATAACTTCATTAAGAGATAAATGTGTGAAATTTGGAAAGTGGGCAGGAAATGAGAAAATCAAAGATTACACGTAAAGGTAATTATAAGTGCACGCGCGTGCACACACACACACACACACACACACACACACACACACACACACACATATGCATGCATGCATGCGTGTTCAAAGGTTTCTGTTAATCACCGAAACTCAGCAGTAATTTCATTGCTTTTATGCTTTACTTTTTTCACACCTAATTACTATACAGTGTTATGCAGTAAATTTAATTCGGGAGGACGACGGTTGAATCCCGCGTCCGGCCATCCTGATTTAGGTTTTCCGTGATTTCCCTAAATCACTCCAGGCAAATGCCGGGATGGTTCCTCTGAAAGGGCACGGCCGACTTCCTTCCCAATCCTTCCCTAATCCGATGAGACCGATGACCACGCTGTCTGGTCTCCTTCCCCAAACCAACCAACCAACCAGTAAATTTAATCTGTCTGTTTCCTTACTCCTCTAATGTTTATGTCAAATACTGTATTGTCTCATCATCTGTTTAAAATGGAGGAAATGGGAAAGATGCAAAGACAAAAAAATTGTCTGGATAAAAAATTATTATACAAAAATATAATATTCCAAAGAAAGATAGATTCATACTTCTACAACTGTACTTATTAACATAGAAAAATATTAAGAGTTTAAATTTACAACGTTTTATACTATTTTTCATTCTACAAAATACTCTAGTATCCTTAGAACCAATTTTTACACTGAAAAAATCACTTTTTATGGTATCATGCACACATCGGAAAAATATTCATTTAATACACGCTATAATTTATCTCCTCCATTTTTTTTAGAATATCATCTATTGTAAACAGTTGTTTGTTACAATTTAAGTAATTATTTGAGATATTTCCACAAGCTAGGCATGTTTTGACAGCTTCATTGCCTTAATATAATCGAAATGACACTTAATTGTTATTTGTGGACAAACTGTATGTAATATATTGTAACAGCCACCAGTTTGCTACATTGAAACAGACTCACATCAGTGTAATAAATACATTTCCATTCATCATAAGATTCAACAGCAGTAAGGTGTATGAAGTATTCCCTCTTATTTTCACATCCAGTTCTGAAAGAGCATTTATACTAGAACGGACTCCATTGACTTTGCTTGTGATAACCAAACACTCTTTTGAATTAAGATAACAACAATCTTCATTTACAGAGCGCACGTTACATTCTCTTATATTTCCACTGTGTGACATCATATGAAAAGAAAGGTGTATTTTTATACCCACAGTTTTCTCTTCCAACACAAATTTTAGTTAGTATCGCTATTTTAGAAATAAACTGTCCCCTTGTTGTTTGCTCCTCCACGACGTGTTGTGCGCACAGTGCATCTTCGCCCATAGCTGAGGATCTTGATGATAGATTTGTCTTGCAGTCTTTCAGACTGGCCAAAACGCTACTCTAAATTATATACTGATGTGTCTTGCGTTGAAGACTGGGGGTCTTTTTCCCTTCTACAACGCTGACAGTCTTTCGGTACATACCGCGCTTCCCCCATCAAGTGCTTCAAGTTCCGTAACATGGAGGTGGAAGAATATCGGTTTTCTTCAATTATAAGTAAATGATAAGCAAAATATAAGTTTTGTTATTATTATTAGGGTAAGTGGTAGTAGTAGTAGTAGTAGTAGTAGTAGGAGGAGGAGGAGGAGGAGGAGGAGGAGGAGGCCTAAATTTTTCCTGTTGGATGAGGACAGCAGTAACAACAATGACTTATTTCTGCTGGTAGCTGTTCCATATTTGTACAGATATTCCTGTTGCATCGATGCCGACAGGTTGGGACAAGCAGAAGGCTTACTCAGCGTGTCAATAATTTTTCAGTGTCCATATGCCACAGACTCAGCAAAATGCACTGTGCTTTTCTCAGAAAAGTTGAGGCCAAAACATATAATCTGCAAGATCAGGCTTGCTGCTATTTAACTGGTCCCTCCCCATTGCAGTCACTGTTATGGAGCATAAAAAGGTTTCCAGTACGTCGAATCTTGAAGCTCTCAAACATCGAAGAAAAGTCATTTTTAATTGTCTGTAGCAAAGCTGCTAGTTACTCGTGAAATTTACGATAACACCTACGACAAACAAGGCAGCGTGATACGATGTAAATTCCAACGAGAACAAAGTCTCCAACGCAAATGAATATAGTCAAATGGATCAGATTATGCTGGATAATGAATATCTAAGTTATTCTAAAGTGTGGTATCATAAATAGAGCTGTTGACGCATAAATGTTGCACATACAAAATATGTGGCTTGCGAAGATGGGCAAAACCCGAAATTAGTCAGTCAATAGACAATTAGCCGCTCAGGTGTAAAGAAATAGAAATGTACTATTTATGGAGGAGTTATCTGTTTTACGTTGTATCTTTAATAAAAATATTCACTTTATTTTCAACAGATATCATAAACCCTCAAGCTTATACACTCACACACACACACACACACACACACACACACACACACACACTCACATATACACATATGGTAAGATCTCATCCTGTGGATGACTAATGTGTAATATGAGCTCTCTAACTCTGCCTGTTGTTCCAATTCTCCTTTGAAATCGAATACACTCACGCTATCTGTAATCAAGATCCTACGCATGCTATTCGATATGTGAAATCCCATGGAAGTTTAAAAATATTTTGATTCAGCAGAAATGTAGCTTTTTTGGAGCTCTTTTCAATAAAATGTTCTCACATGTAACATCCCAAACTTTCACGTCAGTACGTCCGTCAGCTATTATAGTAAACCAAGCAGTAGTTGATGTTTCTTGAAGTTCCTCTTCAATATATATCATTTCATTAAAGTGTGAATTGCTGCACAGTTAACCAAGCTTTAACAACTATATCTACCTTAATGAATTTGAAATGACACTGAATACATTTTGTGAACAATTGCATCTTTAAAGACATTGTAGCATCTTCATGTTGTTGTTGTTGTGGTCTTCAGTCCTGAGACTGGTTTGATGCAGCTCTCCATGCTACTCTATCCTGTGCAAGCTTTTTCATCTCCCAGTACCTACTGCAACCTACATCCTTCTGAATCTGCTTAGTGTATTCATCTCTTGGTCTCCCTCTACGATTTTTACCCTCCACGCTGCCCTCCAATACTAAATTGGTGATCCCTTGATGCCTCAGAACATGTCCTACCAACCGATCCCTTCTTCTGGTCAAGTTGTGCCACAAACTTCTCTTTTCCCCAATCCTATTCAATATTTCCTCATTAGTTATGTGATCTACCCATCTAATCTTCAGCATTCTTCTGTAGCACCACATTTCGAAAGCTTCTCTTCTCTTCTTGTCCAAACTATTTATCGTCCATGTTTCACTTCCATACATGGCTACACTCCATACGAATACTTTCAGAAATGACGTCCTGACACTTAAATCAATACTGGATGTTAACAAATTTCTCTTCTTCAGAAACGCTTTCCTTGCCATTGCCAGCCTGCATTTTATATCCTCTCTACTTCGACCATCATCAGTTATTTTGCTCCCCAAATAGCAAAACTCCTTTACTACTTTAAGTGCCTCATTTCCTAATCTAATTCCCTCAGCATCACCCGACTTAATTAGACTACTTTCCATTATCCTTGTTTTGCTTTTGTTGATGTTCATCTTATATCCTCCCTTCAAGACACTGTCCATTCCATTTAACTGCTCTTCCAAGTCCTTTGCTGTCTCTGACAGAATTACAATGTCATCGGCGAACCTCAAAGTTTTTATTTCTTCTCCATGAATTTTAATACCTACTCCGAATTTTTCTTTTGTTTCCTTTACTGCTTGCTCAATATACAGATTGAACAACATCGGGGAGAGGCTACAACCCTGTCTTACTCCCTTCCCAACCACTGCTTCCCTTTCATGTCTCTCGACTCTTATAACTGCCATCTGGTTTCTGTACAAATTGTAAATAGCCTTTCGCTCCCTGTATTTTACCCCTGCCACCTTTAGAATTTGAAAGAGAGTATTCCAGTCAACATTGTCAAAAGCTTTCTCTAAGTCTACAAATGCTAGAAACGTTGGTTTGCCTTTCCTTAATCTTTCTTCTAAGATAAGTCGTAAGGTCAGTATTGCCTCACGTGATCCAGTGTTTCTACGGAATCCAAACTGATCTTCCCCGAGGTTGGCTTCTACTAGTTTTTCCATTCGTCTGTAAAGAATTCGTGTTAGTATTTTGCAGCTGTGACTTATTGAGCTGATAGTTCGGTAATTTTCACATCTGTCAACACCTGCTTTCTTTGGGATTGGAATTATTATATTCTTCTTGAAGTCTGAGGGTATTTCGCCTGTTTCATACATCTTGCTCACAAGATGGTAGAGTTTTGTCAGGACTGGCTCTCCCATGGCCGTCAGTAGTTCCAATGGAATATTGTCTACTCCGGGGGCCTTGTTTCGACTCAGGTCTTTCAGTGCTCTGTCAAACTCTTCACGCAGTATCGTATCTCCCATTTCATCTTCATCTACATCCTCTTCCATTTCCATAATATTGTCCTCAAGTACATCGCCCTTGTATAGACCCTCTATATACTCCTTCCACCTTTCTGCTTTCCCTTCTTTGCTTAGAACTGTGCAGGAGAAAAGCCAGATTTCCTTCCTAACCTCAACTCTGACCCATTTCCTCTATTTAATCTAATTTGCATTGTGCTATGAAGTATTTACAAATTTTCAGTGTCTTTTTTCTCCTTCTACAGATATTCTACAGCCCATTTTCTACCCAACTGAATCATAAAAATGGATAACGTTAGTCTACAGAATGGCCAAGTGGTTTTATTAGACAACTGCATGATTCAAAATAGAGCGAGCCTTCGTTTCCCCTTCATTTCTACTCTTTAATCTCTATTTGAATGTGCTACGAGGCATTTTAAAATTTTCAGCAGCCTTTGTAGTCGATGAACCTACAGCAATACCTTCCTTGTTTGCCTTTTTTCCAGTCTTCTCTAGTCTATTTAGCTTGCTCTATTTTCGTTATATATTTTCTGTTCCTCTGGAACATAGAGAAATGGATACTGTTACGGAAATGTTAGGGTTAATGCCGTTACTCAGAATGCATGGTTTCATCCAACAACTATGTGATGCAATGTGAGATTTACTTAATGTTACGTAATCAATAGTATGTTAGCAGAAGGCAATTAAATGTGATCTTATTATGACCTCAAACGCTCTTACAGGTTTGTCATGCGAAAAAAACTGACAATACAGCTCCCACTATACCACTTAAATGCAGAAGACTGCTGCTAATCCGATTTCAGTCGGTCCAGAACTCATTGAGAAGAAACAGCAGATAATCCTGATACAACGTTCTTTAAACATTATTGACCACTGACCATCACTGATCACTAGTATTGTATCACCAGAAGCTGACTTTGTGCGTATGCAGTGGATGCTAGCTAGTGAGTCTTAAATAGCGCAGGATGCGCGGGTTTACCCAACAGGGCGCAATAAATTTGATAAACTTTTGTTTCTCGAAATATGAATTGGGCACGCTTACTTTATACACAGACGAAAACAGGAAGTTTTAAATTTTGCAAACATAGGTCATAAATGTCTTTCACCATCATAAGTCATCTTCGTGTGTGCTCATCTGCAAGATACAGTCCCTTGCTTCCTCATTTGCAAAGGAGTCCGTTTGTTGAAAATCCTCAAACCAACGACTAATGCTTGCCCTAGTTGGCGGTTCAATACAGAATTGGAGGCGAAACTGATATTTCACATAGTAAAAATCAATTAAACTTATGTGTTTTTTGAATAAGCATGTATTCTATCAGCAGAAGTTGACAGTGGGTATGTATAGCAAGATTTAGCTACGAGATTTTCAGACTATCAGAGCACTTTATTTATTTTTGTATGATTTCATCGCTAAAATAAAATTCATCATATTCACTTTTGCATACTTGTCAGTTTACAATGTCGCTACTGTAATATCAATTGACGAGGAGGCTTGAGGATACAATAAAGTCTAGTGAACGACATAAAAAGTCTTCCTTCTTTTCCTTGCTTTCATCTCTTCAGAGTTTTGCACTCCAATAAAGATTTGCGTAAATCAGCGAACGATCTGTTGAAAGTTCTAATAAGACTGCATTTGATTCGCAATTTGGCGTAATTTGACACACAAGGCGATTAGGCAGCAGCAAGACTGAATTTAGATACAAAGCAATTTTGCAAGTCTCAACTTATTCCGAGTAAAGCACACGACCTGATCGCAAAAGTATTGACTCGCTAAGTAGTTTTGCAAGCCCCCAACTTGTGAGTATGGCGCACACGGTGAAATATGAAACGTATAGCCTTTTTCTGTGATTCAGCGAGGGGGGTGGAACCATGCAGAAGTATTCAGAATTATTTGAGGCCGGAAAAAGGGCTGCAAAAGCGGGAGTCACTACTTGTGAATTATTTGATACTGAGCTTTCGTAGTTGTCATTGCAACGCCTTTCCTTTGATACATGAGCAACTATCCGAAAGAATGTATGTCTATTTATTACTTGCTGTAGCTAAGGCATGTTTCCTTTTTCTTATTCATTGTTGCAGGATCTACACCACCTTGTGCCTATATAGTACCCAATATAGCAGGCTGAGGAACTGTATCGGCTGTCCTCAAAATTCTACGTGTGGGGCAACGATCTACAAACTATATGTAGGTCTAATATCTTTCACCTACTGATTCTTCGGCTTACGCAGACCTTCCACCAATTCCTGTTAAACACGTTTCTTTGCTATGTCTATGAATGATATTAATCTGTCTTTCCTAGAGCGTGCTCTTCTCTCACCCACTGTTGCACAATCTGTAGAATCTGACTGTCAAAAAATACAGTCGATGGATCATAGAGCATTGGAGAATCTGCAGCAACTGAAGCTCTCCAGCAGCTGGTAACTGATCAATGAAGAAGAAGGAGTCTGTCAGTAGGTTGAACACTATCACCATCATCGATTTTGACACTTTATTGACTAAGTGAACCAGCACTAAAATGTATCAAATGAGATAACTCTGACTGTATTTCTGTTGATTCTGCAGTTAGAAGTCGTATATATACTGGTGTTGCATATGATAGATTGGGTTCAAGAAGTTTAGACATTTCTTGGAAGCACGTTTTCACATTTTCGAGAAAAAAAAACATCAGATAAAACAACCAATGAAGATATATAGTTCATTAGTCTGCAGCTTTCTCTTGCCAAAATCAGGTAAAGAATAGCATATGTACCTCAATGCAAATAATGCAAATTTAATACCATCCGAACTAAGTATAATTGATACTTGGTAACGTTATTGTGAAGCCTTTAAAAAGACTTCAGACTTGCCAAACTAGAATTTCTAATTCTACTGCATGCTAATATTAATGAAAACAAGGATCTTATGCAGGACTAAATGCGAAACTGCCCAAAGTTGTAGCGAGTAAAACAGGTAATAAACATGTAGTCAAAAGATAACGCATGTGTCAATGGTAAATATAAGTCTAATTATTTGTCAATGTAAAGAAATGCAATTTTGCACACATGTATTTCCTTGCATAGCTCGAAAGTGTTCGTGTTTTGGAAAACAGACTGAAGATATCTCTGTAAACGTCTATGGTATCCAGTACTCAGATTATGAATGGATGTTTGTAGATGATAACAGAAATGAGAAAGAATTGAGAGTTGTTATTCGGCTGCATGTTAGAAAATACAATCTCGAGAGGATGTGAATCTATTAATGTTGAAGACTGCTAATAAAGATATATGCTGTTACTATTACAAAAAACAATTTTCGGTACTCGCACAAAGTAGCATTACTGATCATCAGCATTCAGTTGTAAAATGCAAATGCTACCTGTTATATTTTCATTCCCAGGGAAGATTAGATGCACATTTAGTTGACTGTACACAGTTTAAACCAGTCACCAGACTCACCCCCAGTGAAAAGAATCAGTCTGTAAAATTTAAAAAGCTCAGCAAAAAACTGAAACTTCCTTTTGTAATTTATGCTGATATAGAATGCGTTTTGCAAGCAGTCGCTGGCTGCAGCCGCAGCACTGACTGATTCATATTCAGATCAGGCGCATGTGTATAAATGATTTAGTTGTGCTTGGTATTTGCACTGCAGTTATGACGAGGAATATTCCGAGTTTAATTTGCACAGAGGCAGCGATTATGTGAAATGCATTCGATGAGATTGTAATGTCTTTTTATTATAAAATAAAAAGATGATGTTAAGCCGTAGGAAAGAATCAGCGTTTCAGTTGGCAGTTATATTTGCAGGAAACCGTTTGAGGAAGGCAGCATTAAACAAAGAGATCAGTGTCATTTTACTTGTGCACACATGCCAGCTGCAATATAAACTACAGACATCACTATACTGTGCCGATCGTATTCCAAAATCTGAGCAAGTACGACGGGCATAGTTTGATCAAGAACATTTGCGAACGAACGGCAACAGATGGTTACAAGGAATTTAAATGAAGTCTGGATCACGTCTCTCTTATCCCATTTAAAATGGAAAAATAAAATCATATCCAAAGAGTATACCAGGAATGCATCAACATGAAGATGTTACTTAAAATTTCGATTCATCAGTTAGTTAAATTTCTTGACATGTAGCCTCGAAACGTGTATGTCATAACTAAAATTAGATGAACTGAAGATAATGGTGATATATTTTCCCTATGATCAACAGTTCAGTCTGGTTAACCAGAAGGGAATTTTCTCATATGAATAAGCGAGCAACAAAACCATTCTGCTGTAAAATGCCCCGCCCTACATCGAAAGGTTTAAAAAAATTTTAACAGGTGAAACAGTAACAGAGTTTGACTACCAGAGAGCTTGCAGTGGACGGAACGTATTCAAGAACAAAACATGTCCGGAATATTCAGATTTATATTTGAAAATTCACATTCCACTGCTTGGTGACATCTTCAAAAACTTTCGCGGTCCTTGCCTTAAGACATAAAGTAGACCTTGCGCATTATATTACGTCACATATCGTCGCAAGGTATGCTCTGCTGAAAGTTAGTAAAGTAGAATTTCAACCTGTAACAGATATTGAACAACTTCAGTGTGGTGAACAGGGCATCAGAGGCGGAATTGTACATTGTTCTTGCAAACATGCAGTTGCCAACTGGAGATTCATGGTCGACTATAACGATAAAATCGACAAGTCTTAGATCATTTATCTCAATGTATATAACTGGGCGATCCTGCAGCATCTTTCCGCATCCAACTTTCAATTGATTCTTGCGGTGAGTGTTGAAGGTTTCTGCTGCACGCTATACCAGACAATTTAAACATAGGGTACATACCTACTCCGTATGAAGATGTTCACGAGATACGTTTCCATTTGCCCCAGTGTCCCGAAAAAATGGCGCCACCGACAGACAGAAACTTCATGAATTGTTTTCAGCCTTGACTGATAAGAAGAATTATATAATTCATTAGAAAAATTTGAATGAATGCTTACAAAATTCAGTGGATTTAAAAAAGATTCGTTTATTCAATTTCTTGGATGAAGGCGTACACTAAGATTAAAGCATATAACCGCATAAGTGCAACCACTGAATCCGAGAAAACTGTTTCAGACTTGCTGTTTTCAGCGAGACCGTGTGAAATTGGCGGAAGTAACGGGAAATGGCACTAGAAACATTATACAAAGAGCAACGTTGGGCAGCTGCATTTATTGGAAAAGCAAATTTTCGAAGGTGCGTAATTTATAATGAAAATTTGGTCGCCACTGAACTGAGCAGACTCAGTGTAGTCCTTGACTGTAGTTGGAACGGTGATTCTCGATACATGCAGGAAGCTTCTTTCCGATCTCTACTAAGTAATATATTAAACTCCCGTTAAATCGTGTAAAATTATGCTACACACCCAGACAATGTCAGCCTCATAGACGACATATCTACGAATATGTATTTCCAGTAATGGTTACAAACCGTTCAAAGCTTCATATTTACAGAATAAAAAAAAAAAAAAACCACGGTAATGCACCGGTGAACTAAAAAGTGGTTGGGTTAATGAAAAACGAACTGTTCGGCGAACCTACATGTAGAATTCTTTGGCCTACGAGCAAAGACGTACGCTCCCGAGCAGTTGGTATAGACATCTAAAATATTTACTCCAACTATTACAGCCTACAATTTACAATAGATAAAGTGTCAAAGATAGCATAAAAAGTGTTTCTTTTTCAGTCTAACTGATTGTAAAAATACTGCAGTACTTTTGTAGTGTAAAAAATTGAAAACATCCGTGAGATAATACTACAGTTTACAATGTAAACTTTAACTATTTCTTGTTGCACATAAATGTGCAGACATCCACGTGTGCACCTAACTTCTTTGAAATGTAATATTATTATAATAAATTTGCTATCGAGACCACGTTTTACTTGAGAAATTTGCCAAGAAAGTACAGTACTTAAGTATGAAAACGAGGAAAGCATAAAAGCATTAAAATTTAGTGCTGATGCTGTTGTATTCGATGTAAACCTCTCTCTCTCTTTCTCTCTCTCTCTCTCTCTCTCTCTCTCTCTGTGTGTGTGTGTGTGTGTGTGTGTGTGTGTAGTGCCCTTCAAAGTAGCCGAAACTATTTACTGAAAGTACGGTAACATGCGTTTCGTACCTATACGATGAGTGCGCCATACCTGGGGACTGAATTCACAACTAATGCAATTAGGCAATGCACGGCGGTGTTTAGCAAGGTGGCTCGAGCAGTACACAAGCGCTTTAATACCCAGAAGCTAAACTTGCTGCGAAACAGTGACACCTGCGACCCTGTACTCTAATTATCAGTGCATACTAATGTAATAAGAATTAGTAAGTCAAAAAAGTTGCAATGAAACTGAATAATAATATTAATAACAAGTGACTAAATGAATTGATCTATTAAGTCAGTCGAACATAAATACTGTTGAGAAATGTACTACTGCAATAATCAAGAAAATATGACACAAAATAATAATATTTCTCAAAAGCATTTAAATTTGCTTATGAGCGTAATTAGAATGTTAGCAGAATCCCCAGATGCCATCTAAACGTCACTGGTATGCGGAAAACAAAATTCCATTTCGCTAACTAAACATTACTTGTTCGACAACTCATACTTAACTAGAGATCACTTATGGCAATCAACGTATTAACACATGCGAATTCACGTGCAATTCTCGAACACCGTCAGTCCAAATGGGCAACCGAATAAGTTCAATCTTGCATATCGTCTAATGCTCACAAAAATGTTAAAAGTTCCTACAAGACTTGGGAAATTTCGTAAGTACGATAGAATTTTAAAATATTCGTGCGATCACTTTCCGCCCTGACGCCAGCTTTTTACCGCGCTCTCACGTGCATGATGCATTAACTGAAGACTGCTCTGCACCGATCTTGGCTACCGAATCCTCACCAAATGTCTCCCAACTGAACTTCTCGAAACCTTTTTTCGTCCCAAGAGCCGCTCAGTGCTTGAACATCTATCCACTAGCACGAATGAGAGCTTGTGTATCCCCACAGTACATGCACAGTTTACCCAAAATGTAGAAAATTATCCCCTGTTTGAATAATAACAAAGATATGGATTAAAAAATAACTTAAATAATAGTACTTTTCCTTTCAGTTCCATGGTTACCAAACAGAATACTCTGACAAGGTGATAAGAGAAGTGAGAAAGAATTTAGAGTTGTACCACCGAATATTACAAAACCCCATCACGAGAGGACGTGAATCTTTTAATGTTACAGACTGCTATTACAGATATACTGCATGTATTTCCATCACGCAAAAAAGTTACCGAGCGAGGTGGTGCAGTGGTTAGCGCACAGGACTCGCATTCGTGAGACAGCGGTTCAAATCCGTGTCCGTCGATCCAGATTTAGGTTTGCCGTGAGATCCTTAAATCGCTTAAGGCAAATGTTGAGATGAATCCTTCGAAATGGCTCTCCCGCTTTCCTTCTCCATTCTTCCCTAATCCGAGCTTGTGCTCCGGCTCTAATGACCTCGTTGTCGACGGGACGTTAAACACTGATCTCCTCCTCCTCCTCCTCCTCCTCCTCTTGCATAAAAACTTGCCGTGGCTCTTAGAATGTAGCGTTAATATAAAATTCAAGGGTCCAGCGGATATACACTTATGACAACTAACAAGGAGTATACGCAAAACATATGAAGTAATAAAACTGGCCTGCACAACCGAGCACCTTTTTACGCTCAGTGTAAAGATGGTATCATACTTTACGGATAGCTTAACTGTTTTTAAGTTACAAATGCTTTTAACACTGGCCAACAACAGGAAACAACGAATAATATAGACAAATATAACAAGGTAATATATAGGCAGATATGAGAATTGCCGTACCGTGATCATTTGTTGTTGAACTGTGGAAAATATGATGATCTGACACATTTACGTAATAAAAGATGTATAAAAAATTATTAACTCAAAAATAATATCTGTACAAATATGTGACTTTCAAAGATAATAGCTTGAGTCCTTAACTATCATCCAATTCCTTGTTTAATTGAGATCACACTAAGCATTTAGCAATTATTAACTTTCTGTGGCATTATAAGAACATTCGTTTACTGCGATCACCTAACTTCTGGAGTTTTTGTGATATCTGTAACATAATTGTCACGTTACATGACTGTATTTGTAATTCAATGAAACGTCGAACTTCTAGGGAAATATGGAGTATTTCAATACCGCCATCTTCCATCAAGTAGCAGAAGCCGCCGTAGTACCAGTCGCATACACTTCAGACCATGATATCTCCGAGATCGATCGTCCTGACCTCACTTCATTGTAACCTGGTGAAACCCAGCTTCCGCTCTCCTACGTCGCCCGCCAAGGCGGCTTTCGGTGGCACGTGGCTAAATGATTCGGTCAAACCGCACTCCATCGCCAAGGCCAATACTTAAAAAACTCCAGTGATGTCAGTAACTTCAGCAAGCTGATAGCTTGCATTACATGAAGTAATTCAGTGTTTGAGGTAAACGTTAATGGAGTATGAAAACAGAGAGACAGATGAAATTTGCTGCCAAGACAATACAGTATTTAACGATAAAAACGAGTAAAGCAAAAAAAGCAGTGACATCTACGAGGTGCATTCAAGTTCTAAGGCCTCCGATTGTTTTTCTAATCAACTACTCACCCGAAATCGATGAAACTGGCGTTACATCTCGACGTAATCGCCCTGCAGACGTACACATTTTTCACAACGCTGACGCCATGATTCCATGGCA
Organism: Schistocerca americana; assembly: GCF_021461395.2. Classification (NCBI taxonomy): domain Eukaryota; kingdom Metazoa; phylum Arthropoda; class Insecta; order Orthoptera; family Acrididae; genus Schistocerca; species Schistocerca americana. Next base: position 624,589,247 of record NC_060121.1, on the reverse strand, counting down.
GCGGCGAAGGCTTCTTTAGGAGTCTGTTTTGACCACTGGAAAATCGCTGAGGCAATAGCAGCACGGCTGGTGAATGTGCGGCCACGGAGAGTGTCTTTCATTGTTGGAAAAAGCCAAAAGTCACTAGGAGCCAGGTCAGGTGAGTAGGGAGCATGAGGAATCACTTCAAAGTTGTTATCACGAAGAAACTGTTGCATAACGTTAGCTCGATGTGCGGGTGCATTGTCTTAGTGAAACAGCACACGCACAGCCCTTCCCGGACGTTTTTGTTGCAGTGCAGGAAGGAATTTGTTCTTCAAAACATTTTCGTAGGATGCACCTGTTACCGTAGTGCCCTTTGGAACGCAATGGGTAAGGATTACGCCCTCGCTGTCCCAGAACATGACACCATCATTTTTTCAGCACTGGCAGTTACCCGAAATTTTTTTGGTGGCGGTGAATCTGTGTGCTTCCATTGAGCTGACTGGCGCTTTGTTTCTGGACTGAAAAATGGCATCCACGTCCCATCCATTGTCACAACCAACAAAAAGAAAGTCCCATTCATGCTGTCGTTGCACGTAAACATTGCTTGGCAACATGCCACACGGGCAGCCATGTGGTCGTCCGTCAGCATTCGTGGCACCCACCTGGATGACACTTTTCGCATTCTCAGGTCGTCATGCAGGATTGTGTGCACAGAACCCACAGAAATGCTAACTCAGGAGGCGATCTGTTCAACAGTCATTCGGCGATCCCCCAAAACAATTCTCTCCACTTTCTCGGTCATGTCGTCAGACTGGCTTGTGCGATCCTGAGGTTGTTTCGGTTTGTTGTCACACAATATTCTGCCTTCATTAAACTGTCGCACCCACGAACACACTTTCGACACATCCATAACTCTATCACCACATGTCTCCTTCAACTGTCGATGACTTTCAATTGGTTTCACACCACGCAAATTCAGAAAACAAATGATTGCTCGCTGTTCAAGTAAGGAAAACGTTGCCATTTTAAGTATTTAAAACAGTTCTCATTCTCGCCAGTGGCAGTAAAATTCCATCTGCCGTACGGTGCTGCCATCTCTGCGACGTATTGACAATGAATGCGGCCTCATTTTAAAACAATGCGCATGTTTCTATCTCTTTCCAGTCCGGAGAAAAGAAATCGGAGGCCTTAGAACTTGAATGCACCTCGTACTGCTGAGGCCACAGTACGTGACAGAGACCCTCGTGCATGTGGGTGAGTGCGAGTGTGTGTGTGTGTGTGTGTGTGTGTGTGTGTGTGTGTCTGTGGTTCTGTGTGTGTGTATGTGTGCATTTAAATTTGCCACCCAATTCCACCTTTATTTATTTTTTAATCGCCCAATAATTTTTAAAATTTCCCTCATATGCCTCTTGATGAAGTCATGAAAATAGAGGTGTTACTTGCGACCTCACACTTATTACCTCATCAAAAGAGGCGTGTAGCTTCACAATGCGTCTGTGAGGTCAAAGATGTAGATCAGGGTCAATGATCTAGGTCACGTTCTAACACCTACTTTGACCTATTTTGTATCCCTATCGATATTTCTATGTCAATTTGTAGTATTGCTTATGTATAATGTTTTATCTGTCATGGAAATTCTTTGACTGTGAATACAAGCTTCAGTTACGTGAAATTTTGAGCGACGTTGCTTAAAAGTATGCTTGTGGATTTAAATAACTGATGGAATGATCGTTATGTAATGAACTATAAATGACTTGGCCCATAATTAGGGCAAGTAGGGTTAAATGTAAAAGATGTGGGGAAGCTCTGCATCTACGGAAGTAGCCTAGCGGAGTGGAAAAGGTATGGTTGACGAGCAAGTGGCAACTCCTCCTTTGTGACGAGTGAGCAGTGCTGTGGTTAACACCTCGCTAGCAGCAGCGGATCATAGTGGCTCATATTCCTGGACTTTTGAGGCCAGAAGAACATAAGGACAGTATTTATGGGCCTCGGATGCTGCATTTGGTGATACCATTATCGTGGCATGGTTTCTGGACGTATACAAATATTATTCCGACTCCAGGAAGATCAGTAATAGGGTGAGGCCAACAATATTCCCATGACTGCTTCGCCGCCAGGTTAACAACCACTGCAAATTACGCCACCAGTGCCACCAACCATCCATTAAATTGTTTTGCATTTGGCACTCTGTAAATGGACCAGGTATTTGCGAAAACTGCTTGACTATAATAATAATCGTGGTGTTACTAAAAACTCTCTCTTACACCCGTGATTATACCAAATTAGGAACCTAGACAGGACTCCTATCCTAGTGAATTTAATCCGAGTGTCCTAATTTATTATGTGAAAGTGGCTGAACATGAATTTAACGTTGTGTTGCCGTTTGCACAGCCAATTATAATTCTGAGTGGGTCAAAAGACTGTTTATGAAAGCACATTTGTTACTTGAAGAGTTATAGTTTGTTGTGCTTTACTCAACTAATAATTAATGATAAGCATACTTACCTTTCCTCTTACATACTGGTGTAGTTTGTTAATGAGCATGGTTCTTCAAATCATAAAATTTTAAAGGTCCTCTTGTACCAACCTAGTTATTTAAAGAAGCAATGCAAACGCTCCTTCAGAGCCAATGTAATTAGATTTACATTCTGTTTAGTTGCTTCAACCTGAGTTTAAGAAAGAACTGCTTACTGTGTTATCTATTCTAATGCAAGTTGGTTAATGCACAGGCAATGAGGTTATATATTATGATCATTAGTAGACTCCAGATTTAAATTCAGAATCATTTCAAGCTTTTCCCTGTTCAGTATTGCTACTAGCTTCATGTGCGTCGGTAATTGGTTTTATAAGCTGTTGCACCTAGTTTATTTAAGGTATGTGTTGTTGAGAGGCATATGTTGCTGTTTACTGTCACACTAGCCATTTGCTTATCTAACTTACTAGCTACTGGCTCATTTATCTACATGTTTATGTTACTGTGTTGCAGTGTGAACAGATACAAGGAAAGATTTTATTGTCTGGGTCAAGGAAGGTTAGGTTAGACTCAGCACTGCCTTCTGCCTTATCATTATGCTTGACACAAGAATGCCTAATTGGCTGGTGACCTGTTTTAGTATGTAATGGTACAACCTGCTTTTGTGCTGGGAGAACGTCTGTTCCTGACCCATCGGCTACTATTGTTCAGTACTCTGCTGGAGTATTTCGGAAACTAATCCTAGTTTGATTGTTCTGTTTGCATTAGGTTATCTCACGGTCGAAATCGTATAAAAATTCCTCGCAGAGGTATAACGTTAACATCGATTATCGTTTAAGGTGATAGGTGACAGCGTTACAGCGGGTCGTCAGAAATGTAAAAAACGTGCACTTGTATCGCCATAGCCAAACGAGTCCATCCATTCATCACTCCGAATCGCTCGTCTTCAGCCATCCACTGTTCAGCTGCGTCACTCTTTAAGCGTTTCTTACCATTGGCTACGAAAGTGTGTGAGTATGAGCAACTGCTCGACTATTGTACCCGATTCTTTTTAAGCCCCTACGCACAGTCATTGTGCTAGCTGGACTGGTGGTAGCCCTTTGGAACTCATGAGTGATTCCTTCCGCTGATTTCATGGTCCTTCATACAGCCACCCTCCGCAGCGCTCGATGGCTCCTTTCTGTCAGTATATGAGCTCTGCCTGCTCACTTAGTTGAGCTGTGATTGTTCCTTCGAGTTTCCACTTCACAGTCACATCACCAGCAGTTGATCTGGGAAGCTTTAGAGGGACGAAATATCCTAATGGCTTTGATCCTGATATGAAATCCAATGATCAGTTGAAGTTCAGTGTTACTGAGCTCTCCTGACCGGCCCATTCAGCTGTTACTGCTGACAATATAAGTCTCCTCCTCATTTTATAATATCGGGTCTGCCTTTCTTGGCGTCTAGTGATCAGTAGGAGTGTCTGCATGCTGTTGACCAGATATTGTAGTTAACCCACACGATCGCAAGTTACCTTCGTTACTAGTTGTGCAATAGAATAGGACCATGAATACTGTTAAGACATACGATACACTGAGGTGTGGAGAGGACAATATTCTGTATCTACTATCTGAAATGGTGAAGATGGATGTACACGACATATTATATTGAACCTGTGGATTCAGAGAAATCCTTGATAGTCTAGATCGCAATATATTTTATTTAGTTTACCTATATCGATTTTATGCCTTATGTAAAAACCGAAACTAATTATCAAATAAAGTAAATTGCGATCTTGACAATCAAGGATGTTTTTGAACCCACAGCTTCAAGATTCAATATGTAGGAGACTTTTTAACAAGCTATACTAACTCGTGGTAGTCTGCTAGATGTCTTGGTGAAGTCCCTGACGTTTTACATGTTTCCTTGGTTTGAGCTGATAAGTCATCACGCCAAACAGTAGCGGTTTTATCCTGGCGGTTGCAGTAGTTGTCCCCTCAGAAGACAGGGCTACAAAGCAGCAAATTCGACAAATATGACGGGCAAGAGGCATATCGAAGGTGTCCAGCAGATCGATGTAGCAGTTTCAATTTAGGACTATGTCACCTTATAATGAAAAAACTGAAAAGAAGTTACTGGGGTCTTTTAGCATCCATTGTCCTCAGCTCACATAGGACCACAAACGTTTGTTGGAAATGACCATTAACACTAACCCACACATCTATCAGACAGCAATAAGTACCAGAGTTGATACCTTGCAGCAATTTCTGCCTCACAACGATACTACTGGTAGCCATAAATCGAGATACACTCTTGATGCCGCTTGCATCAAGCTCCATGTAGGTCGCTATTGTGATGTACATAGTAAACTATAATATCTGCCGCTACGCTCAGTTCAATGGGTGGTCTTTGGTACTAAGCAGACTGTCATACGCTTCCGTCAGCATTTTTTATAGGTCATTCGTCCCATGTAACTCATTACGAACGAATTGTATTGACCATCTCCGGACTCTCTCCAACCACTAATTTGTTCACTTTGTCCACGTCATCTGCAGTCTCTTAAGTTAATAGTAGCTTTTAAGCGTCAAATTACCAAATTTCAGTGCAATACTGCTAAGAAAGTTCACAAGTGACAATCTGACCTTCGGCTTAGTGTTGTGCATATCTTCTAGAATTGATAGGAGCGACTTGGGTTTCAGTTGATTTCGTGCTCAGCATTCATTCATTCTAAGTTAAGACGTCGGTATGTCTAAAGCCTAAATATGTTACATAAATACGCTGTTGAAGGCAGTGGACGATATTTGATAGCTTTCAGGATTACGTCCACTATATATTTGATATAATAGTCTGGCCTATGTCGCCAATGACTCTGAAAGGACTTCCGCCAGGGTCCAACGCGTCCTCAAGATTCTGTACCTTAATCTACGCATACAGCCATGCAGCACCGGCCGTTCTGTTTACTGCCACATATCCACCTCAAGCTTTTGTTATCTGTTAGGATAGAACATCGAGCAGTGTGCAGGCATCTTTACATGCTGCTCAGCATTTAGTAACTTCAGGAACTAGGAACAAATGATGCAGCCTGCCACGAATTCCTCTCCTCTGTCAACCTCTTCACCTCACCTTGCAACCTACGTCCTCAATTATTTGCTGTATGTATTCCGAGTTCTGTCTTCCTCTACAATTTTTGACCTCTGCAGCTCCCTCTAATACCGTGGAAATCATTCCCTGATATCTTAACAGAGTTCCTTCCACCGTGTCCGTCCCATCTCCTTTCCACTTATGCCTTTCCTCTCCGATTCTGCACAGAATCTACACATTTCTTAACTTTTCAGTCCACCTGATTTTCAACATTGCGTTACGCTTTTGAAAGTCCTGTTTATTACCAAAATGATGAAATATAGCAAACGCGCGTAGAAAACTGGAATATATGTTCATGTAGAGTTTCCTGTTTGTTTCTTTGTCTCCTATGCTTACAAAACATATGCGTATACGATGGTGACATTTCAAATTTTTTTTCTCTCCGATCAGTCACGAAATTAAAACGACTGTGAAAATCCGGTGAAGCATTGTGCAGATGTGTTGCATCTATCGCGTCACATCGTACTTTTCAGTTTGAAGTGCAGAGTGATCACATAAGGATGTCTAGAAAATACTGTCTCTCAACGAGTGTGGAGCACTCCTGCTGAGGGATTCCGCCAGATTTCATGCAGCCCACATAACGTAACTGTCATGTATTTCCTTCTTCATGATTCTTGGCTGCGTATTGCAGGTGCAGCGAAGACGCTCCTGCAGCGTATCCGATGGGAAGTGTGTGATCTCCCATTATACAGCTCGCACTGGGCTCCCCCTGGGTTTCATCTCTTCTCTCAGATGAACGGCTTGCTATGAGGACAGCATTTTAGCACAGTCAACGAGCTGCATACCGGCGTAAGTAATTGCCAGAAGTCACAGGGAGATACATTCGCCGACGTGGGTACTCAAAAGTTGGTACCAAGATACGACAGATGTCTAAGTCGGGGTGGCGGCTATGTAAAGAAATATACGGAAATTGTACCCTAATATTCCAAAAAAACATTTTCACTTTGGTTTCCATTTTGCGACCGATCGGAAGTTGAAAACAAAAGTAGCTGTCTTACCCATCATGAACTACGCGTGCAAAATTCCTGTCGGTTTCATGTGCGCTTAGTTATTCTGAAATTCGTTTTGTTTTGTTGTCTGTTTCTGGCACTTCTCATCAGGTGGGACCCTATAAACCTTCACTGTGTTTGCTGAGACCATGCATGATACTGCAAGAGATGAATATATGTGATTAATATTATGCTCAAGTTTCATGCATACCTTCCCATTCAGTGAAGGTAAAAAAAAAATAGTTTATGTCATAAGTACATGGCTATTCAGAAGAATACCACTTACTGTCCATTCCTTTACCGCTTACAAGTGAGGCAACGCTATAGGTGACGAGAGTAGACGCGATAACGTAGAGAAATAAGTAGTATCTTACAATAAGATATACAGCGTAAGATATACACGAGTCGTAAGTACATATTTTGAGCACTTTACCTTCAACAATATTGAGCGGATAAGAGTTTAGTTGCTAATCAAGGCACCAAATGAAACTGGAAATCATACGGAAAACAACAACTAAAAATAAGTTTAACATACATTTTAGTTTGCTGGACAGACTGAATGCGGAACTGCTGTTCCATGTTCGAGCGATGGACACAACACGCCAGTATTGTGTAACACGGCCTCTGGACTTGATATCCTCAATTCTGTCAGCAAGTGGGCTCATTTTCATTAACCTATGCTGAACAGTATTTTTTAAAAAAGAAAAAATGCATAGGTTGAGGAATGTCCTTTATAAACTTAAGAACGACTCGTTTCTCCCGGATAGGGCATCACCAGGTCGTGAAACTGTCTGCCAAAAAGCATCCGTGAAGAACACATGATGGCGCGTAAAACATACTACAAGACAGCCTCATTGACGAGACGACAGGCTTAGCAGCACACAGCGGGATCTCGCGCACAAACCGTCAACAGCCGTACACTACAACGGCCGCAGAGGCTCGTCCATATTCACGTAGATTATACATATGAATGATGGGAGCTGACGCAAAATACTGGGTGCCCAAAGGGATTGGGAACCCAGCCGATCTGGTCACTAAATATTTGCTTCAGTTGAGCTGCAATGAATTCATGGTAAGCGAAAATTTTACTATCTCTGTTAGAAGGAAACTTGTACGACGTTTACATGATAAATCTTTTCCTCCAGGCTGCACTTTACTGTCGCTTGATATAGAAATTTAATAAACGTTCCGCTAGAACAGACTATTAAAGTTATTCAGGATAACCTTTATAGGCTCCGACGTCTGTAGACTGATGAAATTGTAGATGTTATAACTCTTCTTAGCCTCCTGACTTCATAAAATGACTTCACTTTTAATAACAAATCCTACAAGCAGTCAATTGGCTTGGCCTGCGGTAACTCTCTTGCGGACTTTCATGCTGATATATTCGTGAATTACTTGGAGAGTGACTATTTCACTCGGACCTCCACCATTTCCTAAAAAATTCGCCTTTACAGACGATATGTCGGTGACGTTGTTTTCAATGTTGAAGGATCGGATATTATGTTTACAGTCGGAGAGTTTAACAATCTTCATAGCAAAACGATCTTTACGCGTGAAGTCATGAATCACAATGGTATTAGCTTCCTTGATTTGCAGCATTTTGTCACCAACAAAGTCCCAAAGTTTGACATTTTGTAACCTCCCCACAAAAATTTAAAGGTAATGACAATATTATTTAGAAATGCTAATGGACATTGCGCTAAGTGTAATCTCTCCACTGAAATTTTAAAGACAGAAATAATAAATGAATAGGAGCCAAGCGTAACCTCCCTGCAATTAAATTTAATGACAATAAAACTGAGAATCGCAATCTGACTCAAGTATAAGTTCTTCATAAAAATTAAGGTCCATTCAGTGATAAGAAAATCTCAGTGATAATAATGATTCAATTAAACCGAAATATCGGTCTTTGGCCCTGTGCAAAAATCAAAATTAAATTCTTACCTCATTGCAACACCTAGTCAAATTTCTGCTCTTGTTGTTGCGCACCGCTTGGAGGAACTGCATTGCAAATAATAATATTCCCTTTTTTTTCTTTTGTAATCTAATTGAAAACTGAAACTTTTGTTTAGGGGAAGTGGAACGAAATAGTTACTTCAATTAAATGAAAATTTTATGTAAAATTGCTTTTGAAATCAAAGTTATTATTGGGGGCACTTGTTGAAAATTAGTTACAATAATTAAACTTTACATTATCCGATGATTATCTTAATTAACAGTATACCTCATTCAGCATCTTGGCCAGTGTTGCCGACAGACCACATCACACAATCCCACTGGACTGCTACCACTGACCGACCGCTCTGCATGACGACTACTAGCGTACTGCACGCGACGACTACTGACAGAGTACTGCTCTCAACTAGACAGAGCTACAGACTCGCAACGACTGACCGACAGACTGAGACCCGCTCGCAACACTCGCGCGGTCAAGCGCATACTCTCTGGTCACAGATGCTACAATGCCTTGCCATCGCTGCTATGTTACATACGTGTTTCATAACCCTCCACTGGGGGGGCAAAAATTTGGCAGCGATGGTGAGTCATTTGGACTTGCCAAGCGCGGCAAAATTTTTCTTTAATTAACAAAATTCTACAACTTACAGATTATTTAAATGTTGTGCACACGCACTAAGTACAAAATATAGCAGACAAAGACAAAATGTGAGTACAAAACATAGTAGCAAATCAGAAAAATGTATATACAAATTATTTGACAGATAACAAAGTGCACAGGCACTGAAAAAAAATTCTTTAGCATATTCAGAACAAATAAACAGACTGGCAAAAAATATTATGTTGACAAGTGACATGAGTGCACATGCACTGCAGTTGAGAACATATCAGTAATTGATGAAATGTATGTACAATTAGTAACAAATGGCATAAGTGCATTCGCATTAAAGTATTGAATATACAGAATAGTAGAAAACATATTGAAAAATGAGAAAAGTGTACAGGCACTGAAGTTCAGTAGAAAACATATTAACACCTAACAGAAGTGCACATGCACTGTAGTTCAGAAAATAAAAAATGTATATACAATATAAAAGACAAAAGTGCACATATACTGTACTTCAGAACAAATCAAAAAATGTCTTTAGCATTTTGGCAATAAATAAACATAATAGCAAAAAAAATCATGTCGACCAGTGACATAAGTGTACTCGCACTGGAGTTTAGCGAATTGAAAAAATGTATAGCCATGAACATAAATAATGTTAGCAAAAATGATTTTCACTATGTGACAAGAATTAGGATAGGAAAGGGAAGGATTGCATCATGGTTGTAGCACTTTAGATTGCACACAGCTGTTTTGAAAGTCCATATCTTTCCACAGAAGTACACCACCAAGTGACACAACTTGAAGTTCTTTTCCCCTCAGAATTTATCAGTGTAGCCAAGACACTGAACTGTCGTAGTAATATTCCATTTTTTTTTTATTTTGGCAGTGTATTAGGTACACCAAACAGTGGGACCATAATAACGTCTTCATCGCTCACGGTGGTGGACAGCATGTCGTGTCAACACCACGCTCTTACACGGCACATCAACGTAGAATTAGTGCAAAACCAAATATAGTGCTCCATGATCACTAGGATAAACAGGACAAATTGACATTGCAGTAATTCAGGGTAGTTAGCTCATAAGGTGAAGGACATTAAGTCACATAATATTGTCAATTACAGTAGTAGTTTGCGGCATTCATAGCCCAGTTATTGAACATTTCTGTACCATGTATGTAGTATTACAGAAAAATGTTCATTAATTGTTTTACATAGAATCAGTAATCTTCTTTTCCTAGTTACAAAGCATTATTAAATAATCGCATTCTTTTCCAGTTACAAAGTATAGCATAGTTAGTTAATCATTTGTCATTCCAATATAGTATTAATCATTAACCTTCTCCTAATTACAAAGCATCATGAAACAATCGCATTCTTTTCCAGTTACAAAGTATGGCATAGTTAATTAATCATTTGTCATTTCAATATAGTAAGAATCATTAGCCTTCTAATTACAAAGCATTATGAAACAATCGCATTCATTCCCAGTTATAAAGTATAGCATAATTAATTAATCATTTGTCTTCCAATAGTAATAATCATTAGCGTTTTCCTAATTACAAAGCATCATGAAACAATCGCATTCTTTTCCAATTATAAAGCATAGTTAATTAATCATTTGTCATTTCAATAGTAATAATCATTAGCTTTTTCCTAATTACAAAGCATTATTAAACAATAGCATAGTTAATTAATTATGTGTCATTCCAATCTAGTAAGAATCATTAGCCTTCTTCTAATTACAAAGCATTATTAAACAGTCACATTCATTTCCAATTACAAAGTATGAACATTGAAAACAAGAGCTAATTAATGGCATAATTAATAACAGTTCATTAAGTGACACTAATTATTGGCACTCAGTGGCCAGCAAATATTGACTAGAATAAAACATTGTTCCTCATTCATTATTATTCAGATCATTACGAAGTCATTATTAACAATCAGTTAATTATAGTCATAGCATTAATTATCATGGGGATTACAAGTAGTCTCATTACAATAACAGTGGCAATTACTAGCCAGTTACTAAGCATTATTTTATATATGTATATTTTTTTTGTCTCATTAAGAAGTCATTACTCAAGTGACATACTATTCAGAGCTAATCAGTATTATTCAGAATTATCATAAACTAGTGACATTATGTGGGACTGGTAATACATTTTTTTGGTAGCAATGCATTGCGTTGGGATCGATAATTAATTGCTGAGGCATAACACTATTTGCTTTTGACCTATTGCTACAAATGAGAATAGGTAACGTCATTCGTCATGAGTCAGCTGTAGCAAGGTTATGTAACAAGGCAGTATATGTGATCACATTTATAAATGATAGACACAAATGGGTAAAAAATAAAAAATAAAAATGCAAGTACTAGAATGGGTGTAATAAGTAACAGGTTTAGTAAGTATCATGAAAAGCTTCTCCTGGAAAAAAAATACAAAATGGATTATTGAGCTGAAAGAAGAAACACATACTATGCTGAAAAGTAGTGAACTTCGAATTAATAGGTAGTGAAATGTGTATAAAAATGTGTTCCAGAGCTGTCCTTTCCAAAACTTTCCGTCATCCTACTATGCAATATAACACCTGCTGTCAAAGCAAAAATGCAACAAATACTTAAATAACTACATAGCATAAATACATAACTTCAACATTATCCTCATCTGTAAAGAAAAAACTTCATTATCAATCACTTCATTATCCATATTATCATAACTTCATTATTATCATCACCTGTAAAGAAAAACTTCATTATTCATAATACCATATCCTTCATCATTATTCATCAGTATTCATTATCATCTGCAAAAAATTACTTCATTACTCATTATACAACTATTCCTTATCTCTAGCATATTTCATCACTAAAACTAAGATGTGTAGTTCAGTCTGACAGCCTGCATCAATCACCTTGTATTCTGAAAGAAAAAATTATCTAAGACTGCTATTCTACGATGAGTATAGTATATTCTTGTTAATGCTTGTTAATCCTGATCCATTTACTCTTCCTCATAAAGTTATTGCATCTTCTTTCGTTTATTCCGTAGGTGAAATTCCCATTTCTGTTGAATTTATTTCTTACACGCATCATTTCTTACTGAAATTGATGAACAGAGATTAATGTCTTGCATTTAAATCATATACCCACTAAATAATGACTGGTTTATGGTAACATAATTAACCATACAGCATAACATAACAGAAAACGTAATATGTCAAAGACATTGACAGTGTTCAGATGCAAAAATGTACACAGAATAATACAATGCAGCAGCAAAATGTAAAACAGTCACGATGTTGAGATGTCATAAGGCAAAAAATGTCAAAGTCAACAGGTGTGTTATATCTTAACTATTTCACAGTGCATACAAACAAAACTGCAGTACTATCATATACACAAAAAAGTGGAAAATGTGCACGGTCTGATGTGTAACGACAAGAAAAGCGACCTGCTAACCATACCTTGCCGGGCACTTGCCAAGAAAAAATACGATAATCATCAGTAATTAGTCAAGTGAAATAATTGCATTAATAAATGACATCATAGTGTGTTGAATCATAAAGTGTCTTCATTCAGTAAACGGTTTAATGTTTGAGATATGGTGGTTGCCTTTCGATTTTCTAGTTCTCAAAGTTTCGACGTGTACAACATTGGGGTGAGGGATGCTGCGAATCCGATATGGACCTGCGTATAGAAGTTCAAATTTACTGCACTTACCTTTTAATTTACTGGATAAATAGTGTGTACGTACTAATATTTTCTGTCCAACGTGAAAGTCTCGGCGTCTACAAACCTGTTTTTGCTGTCTTCTCCGGCGCTCTGCGGCACGTTTGATGTTGTTCAGCGCAATGTCAATTATTTCGTGGTGTCTTAGTCGACGACATTTAGGGAAGTTTACTAATTCTTTAATTTTGTTTGGTGGTTCAACGTTTTTCAATATAACAGACGGAGATAGCATAGTGGATTCATTTGGAATGGAATTAATTACGTCTTGGAATGAGAGTATGTGTGTATCCCAATCAATATGTCTTTTGTGGCAGTATATTCGGCACAGCTTACCAATTTCTTTCATTAATCTTTCACAGGGGTTCGAAGAAGCGTGGTACTTGGATATATAAATCGGAGAAATGTTTCTTGCTCGTAACATGCGTGTCCATACACTACTACGAAATTGAGATCCATTGTCAGAAATTACTTTCATCACATGCCCTACATGAAATAGAAAATGTTTTACAAATGCTTTCGAAACAGTTTTAGCAGTAGCTTTACGTAACGGAGTGAAAGTAACAAATTTTGAAGTGAGCTCAACAGCGACAAAGATGTAGCAAAAACCTCTGTTAGTTCTCGGAATCGGACCAAAAATATCTACTGCGGCCATGTGTCTTAATTTAACAGGTATAATGGGATATAATGGAGGAATATGTGAAGTGGTGTCTGATTTAGCTTTCTGGCAAATTTTACAAGACGCTAAAACTCGTCGTATACGTTTCTCCATGTTAGTAAAATAAGAGTTCTGTCTCAGTATAAGAAAACATTTTCGTGCTCCGTAATGTGCGTAACTTAAATGAGTGCACCAAATTAATTTGTTAACCAGTTCGTCAGGAATGCATAATAACCAATTGTTGCTGTCAGGATGAGAGCGGCGAAACAGAATGTCATTGCGTACAGTGTAATGGTTTCTAATCGTAACATTTTTCCTATCTTGCCAAAGGTGTTTAATTTCTTTCCACACATTGTCTTTATTTTGCTCCTTTGCTATGTCCTGTAATGACGATGAAATAAAGTTTTCAAATGCAACTTGCTGAATGTACATGACACTGAAATTTGTTTTGCAGAAGTTGGTTGCTACGTCTTGCTGATTGTTGCTGAGAGAACGCGATAGTGCGTCTGCTATAACATTTTGCGTGCCGGGAATGTGGACAATCGTAAAATTAAATTCTTGTAAATATAGTTTCCATCTACTTAACCTGTCGTGAGTAAATTTAGCTGAAAGTAAAAATTGTATCGCTCTGTGGTCTGTGTAAACGGTGGTATGTCTGCCATAAAGAAAATGCCTAAATCTCGTAAAAGCCCATACAACACATAATGTTTCCAGTTCTGTAACGGAATAATTTCGTTCAGCAGGTGACAGAATGCGGCTTGCAAACGCGATGTTTTTAATTACTGTAGAACCATCTTCTTCAATTTCCTGGAAAATGTGTACGCCTAAAGCGGTGTTGGAACTGTCGGTGGCAATGGAAAAATTTCTGGTAAGATCTGGGTGCGATAAAAGTGGTGCATTCAACAGAGCATGTTTCAAATAACATTCTCGTGAGCAAAATTCTGCGTGTCAAAAGTAATGTTTGCGTTACTGTAATATGCAATCTGTGCTGTATCTGGTTAAATTCTATCGTACGTCCTGTTATTTACGGGAGGATGCTGTGGCATATCCACTATATGAACTGTTCTGTTATTTGTTACTGACGTATTACGCTATCGATGACACCTATTGTCTGTTTCATTCATGATTATTTGTTGTTGCTGATGTTGTTGCTGCTCATAAGATCGACTGTTATTAAATGTACGCTGAAAATTGTGCTCATCATTTTTTTACGTCTGTCATAATAGTAATTTCTATACGGCGCATTGCGATAGGAATTGAAATAGTGTATTATCTGTACGTAGTTATTTCTTTGCTGCCGTGCGTTACTATTTGTTGGAGCTGGGACTATACGTGCACGCGGCGAAACATTAAAGTTTGGTTGACCTTGTAGACTGCATTGTTGGTTAGGTATGCTAAGCGGCTGACTTTCATGCTGTTATGGTGAAAAGGTCTATTGTTACCAAAAAATGCGTTTGCTGTTAATTTTACACATACTGATGATTACGATTTTATCTGTAATTAAAATTACGGTGGTTCTGGAGTGCCTAATGAAAATTGTCACAGTCGGTAAAAGTTGTCTTATCGGGTATTCATTACATATTCTTAATTCTAGATAGAGCAATAGTTAAAGAGCAGTTTTGATAGATATAAAGGATAGTAGAAGAAAAGGAAGCAGTGCAGAAAACTAAAGATGAAACAGCACTACTACAGCTCGGGGCCCTATGCTCGCTACGGCACATATTCATTAAAGCGTAATGAATCCCCTGAGGTGTATTACGCACTGCAAATAAATTTCAGCTTTTACGTTGCACGCAATAGCGGTAAAAATCCAAAGGCAAATTGTTGTATCCGTGCTAATTCTAGTTTCTTCATTATAGGCAATGCTGTTGTAAATACAAAAATAAATTGTCGCATCTGGTTCAAAGCTAGCTTCTGCATTACAGGCAATAGCGGTGAAAGCATCAAAACAAATTGTCGTATACAGCTCAAAGCGTGTACCGGTGTCCTGTCATTATTAAATTCCTTAGATTTCCTTACAAATGCAAATTGCTCGAAATCTACGTTCTCGTCACTCAGTTTGATAACACGTTCAGGTTTGTGTGTGAATCTGTTCGTCTGTGTCATTTCGGATTTCAAGTTGCGTAGCTTTTCAGATTTTAAGTCGCGTAGCTTTTCGGATTTTAATTCGCGTAGTCTCTGTAAATTGCTCACATTATACGCGCTGCGTAAGTCTGACAAATGTTCATAAAGTGGCGTCTGTTGTGGTATATTATTATTAACTGAAATGTTTTTTATCTCTGTTACTTCTTGTTGTAAATTTGATAACTTCCTACGTAACGTGTTGTTAGATGAATCGATCTCATTAATTGTCTGCTGTAAATTTTGAAATTCAGGTGTTTGGATAAATGAAACCGGTGCAGTATCGTCTGATTTATTGTCATTAGTATTTTCGATAACATCAATACGACTGGCCAATTCATCATATTTTTCAGTCAGTATTTTTGCCTGATCATCGGTTTTAGAATCGGACGCATTAATCTGTTTTTGCAACTTACGCGTAGTTTCGCTCAGTTTTTTAACATCAGCTTTGATGACATCGCAATCCTGTGTTAGATCTAATTGTTCGAATCTGTCTGTCACTGTTTGAATATTTACTGTGTGTGTATCTGTTTTTGATTTAAGGTCAGAAATTTCATCCCGTAATTCCGCGTTCAATTGTTCTATGGTATTAATTTTGTCGGACACTGTAGTAATATTATTGTCTACATACGTCTTCGCTTTCGCGAACATTTTACGTTTGTCCTCTTGTCTTTGTGCAGTGATTGTTTCCATGACTTGTCGTTTTGCTTTGTTTTGATCTTGAATAAATTTGCGGAAACGCGTATCACTGTTTTGTTTGTGCTGATTAAAGCGCTCGTTCATCTGAGTGTTCTGTTGTTCGAATTTCGCGTCTATCTTTGCGTCCATAGTGCGCGAAAGTTCTACCGTCATTGCTTTAAACTCATCCCGTAATTGTGTAGCTTTTTCAGAGCATTGTTTAGCGACTCCGCTAATTTCGTCTCTGAGTGTTTCTGTTGCGGCTGTTTGCATTTCCCTTAATTCTTGCGCAACAGACTTAATTTCTTCGCTATTTTTTTGTGAACAAGCCTCAATTTCCGCGCGCAACTGTTCCTTAGTGTCATGACACTGCGCGGCAACAGTTCTAATTTGTTCACTAAGCTGTCTAGAATTGTCGTCTAATTTTTCATTTTGTTGTCTGACCTGTTCACTGAGTTGCTTGAGATTTTCATTCTTTTGTTTGTTATCTTCCCTAAGTTGTTTGAAATTGTTGTCTGTTTTCTCACTCTGTTGTTTGATATTTACACCAATATCGTTCCTAAACTGTAGCATTATTGTCATAAACTGATCCAAACTTAAAGTAGCTGTTGCATTCTCAGTACTCTGTGATGGAGTACATGCAATTGTCACGCTTTGTGTGACCATTTGATCATTCTGCAACTTACAAAAAGGATTATCAGTCGGATGTACACTGTCAGACATTATTTCGGAATTAAATGGATCCGTCATACTCTCACTACACTGACCATTTTCATTCGAAAAATTTGTCTGTACATTACTTGGATTTTCTAAATCGGGTGTGTTAAGCTCGGCAGCGCTCATTACTATAGACCGCTCCGCGTCAGCAATTGTCGTCAAGTTAACAGACGAGACAATTGAGTTCGTTTGTTCATCATTAAGGTAAAAGTCATCACTAGTGATTGGAATGCACTGATTGTTAGTGAACGCAGGATTGTCATCATTACACTGCGTATCATATGTCCTATCGGTAAAGTTGTTTGAGTCGGTAATTTCATTCATAATACCTCGCGATACACTGTTCACAGTCTTTCGCAGCATTTTTACAATAGACACAATTTTTCAGAAAATAAATAAGCACAATGCAAAAGGAACACACAAATACAACAGAGCAACGAATTGCCGTTGACCTGTAGAAAGAAAGTCACAAGTTAATAAAAGCGTTGCGCCAAATCCTAATTATATCTAAGCAAATAAGAGCAGATATCTGACTGTTGCTCAAAAGATTCTCAACGAAATACGATCCTGGACTGGGTGTCGCCAAGTGTAACCTCCCCACAAAAATTTAAAAGTAATGACAATATTATTTAGAAATGCTAATGGACATTGCGCTAAGTGTAATCTCTCCACTGAAATTTTAAAGACAGAAATAATAAATGAATAGGAGCCAAACGTAACCTCCCTGCAATTAAATTTAATGACAATAAAACTGAGAATCGCAATGTGACTCAAGTATAAGTTCTTCATAAAAATTAAGGTCCATTCAGTGATAAGAAAATCTCAGTGATAATAATGATTCAATTAAACCGAAGTATCGGTCTTTGGCCCTGTGCAAAAATCAAAATTAAATTCTTACCTCATTGCAACACCTAGTCAAATTTCTGCTCTTGTTGTTGCGCACCGCTTGGAGGAACTGCATTGCAAATAATAATATTCCCTTTTTTTTTCTTTTGTAATCTAATTGAAAACTGAAACTTTTGTTTAGGGGAAGTGGAACGAAATAGTTACTTCAATTAAATGAAAATTTTATGTAAAATTGCTTTTGAAATCAAAGTTATTATTGGGGGCACTTGTTGAAAATTAGTTACAATAATTAAACTTTACATTATCCGATGATTATCTTAATTAACAGTATACCTCATTCAGCATCTTGACCAGTGTTGCCGACAGACCACATCACACAATCCCACTGGACTGCTACCACTGACCGACCGCTCTGCATGAAGACTACTAGCGTACTGCACGCGACGACTACTGACAGAGTACTGCTCTCAACTAGACAGAGCTACAGACGCGCAACGACTGACCGACAGACTGAGACCCGCTTGCAACACTCGCGCGGTCAAGCGCATACTCTCTGGTCACAGATGCTACAATGCCTTGCCATCGCTGCTATGTTACATACGTGTTTCAATTTATTGCATGTCATATACAAGCGATCAGTTATAGATGCTATACAATATGAACTACTTTAGATGAATGATACAGCGTATCACTGAAGTTTCACTTAGCGCTGAATCTGTAACAAAGGAACTGGAAAACTTCAAGTATGTAGTTTTCTGTAATGGCTACAGCCCCTTGGCCATTTACAAATTATACGTTCCATAACGCGACTGAGAAACCGCCCTCGATCTTGGAACTCAAAATTACATGTTTGTTAAACTTCCATTTTTACGTAATGTGTCGTACGCCACAGCTAAACTTTCATGGTCAAAATATTCATATAAGAATACCACCTCCAATAAAATCCAATATCAATACACTCACAATGAGCATCCCGAGAAAGATAAATATGCTACTCAGGTTTGAATCCGCCATGGACATTCGCTGTTGGCTAGTATCTGTTTATGACCAGTGTTCTTGTGCCACGTTATTTGGAGGTGAGTTCTACACCACTCCTTGTTAGCACATCGATAAACCGACATCAAGGAATTTCTTTCACGTTGTTGTTACGAGTACGTCCAGACACGGTACTTCCTTTGTACCACTCTGACATGTTTCGTCATGAACCAGTGTTACTGCATTGGTTGCATACTACCGAGTACTACATACATACAGATTTATGGCCACGACTGAAGATGGTGCTGAAGGGTCACCTGTTTGCCTGGTACCCGTTCTACAGGAGCTTAAGCAGCCCAAAGCGACATCCGTTCTCTTGACGGCAAAGATATTGTTCTGTTAACTCACGATGCTTTTAGGCTTGAAGCATTTGTCCAACTATATTCCGATACTACCAGAAAATGCCTTGTGAAGTAGTGAAGAAGAACACAATAAATTAAAATAATACCTGCGTGACGGTCTCCTTATCGGGAGATGAATGCTGAGTGATGTTATAGTGTCCATCTGTTTTCACGCTCTCCCGATCCTCGACGCTCAAAGAATGTTAAGTCAGTTCCAGGTGCTATCATCAACAGTTAGGGGAGTAAAGTAAATCCTCAGCGAAAGTGTATTGTCATTTAAGGTGATGGTCCGAACTGAAATGTTCATCAGACTGCGTGAACTTCTTCCTTGTCCTCGATGTGTAAAATTTGCAATTCTTTCAGTTTCTATAATTTCCAAGGAGTAAACTTTACATCTCACTCGTAATTAATTCTCTACAATCATGTAAATGAAACTGTTCAATATAAAAGCCAAATTACAGGAGCATAAATGCTGTAGCTGAGTCTTCACATGTTTTGAAAATGAGCCGTTGATTGCTCCATGTTCCTTTAGGTAATTCAGTTCCAGTTAATATTCAGCTCGGTATTTCAAGAATGGTCTGGCGCAAATTGCAATGTCATGTCAGTCGAATATAAATATAAGAGCAAGACCGACCATAACAAAATTTCAAATTGTATTTCATACTAGGTGAGTACCGCGCGTTGCCCTGGTATTTACATTTTCCTATCTTCTGTTAGCTCATCTGCTCTTCCCCACTCACGGTCTACCCATCTCCTTTTTCCCCCTTCTCTATTCACGTTAAGACCTCACCCCAATAAAAGGCTGGTGATTCTTAGTTCCACACTATTTGTTTCCAGATCGTAATTAGTATGTGTAACAAACGTGGCTCAAATCATTCCAAGGGTTTAGGAGGAGCTTTTTTCCCCTGGGGTTTTCCAGCGTATGCACATGTCAGATATATAACATATTTCACGTTTAACTGTACATACATTTCACTTGTATCTCTATCTAATTTCGTTCTGTCGTTTCATCATGTTTATCTCCTGAACTATGCATCGTACAATGATATAGTTTTGCAGGTACGCCGAGTGGTGTATGTGGGTAGTGTCTGCGAAATGTTTTGCAAATAGAGTAGAAGAAAGAAGTAAACTTACAAGGGAACCTCCCCATCGCACCCCCCTCAGATTTAGTTATAAGTTGGCACAGTGGAGAGGCCTTGAAAAGCTGAACACAGATCAATCGAGAAAACAGGAAGAAGTTGTGTGGAACTATGAAAAAATAAGCAAAATATACAAACTGAGTAATCCATGAGCAAGATAGGCAACATCAAGGGTAGTGTGCGCTCAGGAGCGCCGTGGTCCCGTGGTTAGCGTGAGCAGCTGCGAAACAGGAAGCCCTTGGTTCAAGTCTTCCCTCGAGTGAGAAGTTTACTTCCTTTATTTTCGCAAGGTTTTGATCTGTCCGTTCGTTCATTGACGCCTCTGTTCACTGTAATAAGTTTAGTGTCTTTGTTTTGCGACCGCACGGCAAAACCGTGCGATTAGTAGACGAAAGGACGTGCCTCTCCAATGGGAACCGAAAACATTTGATCGCAAGGTCATAGGTCAACCGATTCCTCCACAAGAAAACACGTCTGATATATTCTATACGACACTGGTGACGGCATGTGCGTCACATGACAGGAATATGTTGTTTAGGTGTAGCGTCCCCATACTACGGCGAAGTTACCTCGCATCGGACGGACGGACGGACAGGTAATAACTGTCTGAAAATAAAAAATTACACTTTTCACTCGAGGGAAGACTTGAACCAAGGACCTCTCGGTCCGCAGCTACTAACGCTAAGCACAGGCCACGGCGCTCCTAATCCCAGACTGTCCTTGACGTTGCCTATCATGCGCATGGACTACTCAGTTTGTATATTTTGCTTATTTTTTTCATAGTTCCACACAACTTCTTCCTGTTTTCTCGATTGATCTGTGTTCAGTTTTTCAAGGCCTATCCACTGTGCCAACTAATAACAAATCTGAGGGGGGTGCGATGGGGAGGTTCCCTTGTTAGAATCTCATGCATAAAGCCGCAGCTTTTTACGCATCTCAGTATTTTTGACGTCATATCTCATGAGCTACGACTCGTACAACGACATATTTTTGAAGGTACATTCAGTGGCATATGTGGGTACCGTCCGCCAAATGTGTTAGTACTGACGAAGTTATGAATTCAGCGGCCTTGCATGACGTGACAGTTTCTCACAAAACTCAGTACTTGAGGTCATATCTCCTGAACTGTGTGTCGTACAACTACCTAAACTTCCAGGTATATTCAGTGTCTATGTGAATACTGTCGTCAAAATGTGTCACCAATTCAGTGAGTAGCTAAGAAGTAACAAATTAAAACGTCATGCTTCATGTGGAAGTTTTACTGCATGAACAGCGAAAATGTAGTAAGCGATAAACTGTTTTCCTTTCATTATTTTGTGGGGTTATCAGTGACAAAAGATTCGTAAGTGTTTGAAATTGTGTGTAAAGTTTGTTAAAATACTAGATGACTAAATTAAGAGTATTCACGAGTGGTAAGCTACGCTGCGTTTTCACCCCCACCTCTTCCCTTTTGATAGGTAGGTGGTTCTTACCCTCGCGCCGGTTATTTCCAGGTAGTAAGTGATATGCCTACCAATTTTTTTTGAAATCGGTCCAGTGGTTCAGGAGGCATGTGGAACATACTACATACGCACATTTATAC
Organism: Schistocerca americana; assembly: GCF_021461395.2. Classification (NCBI taxonomy): domain Eukaryota; kingdom Metazoa; phylum Arthropoda; class Insecta; order Orthoptera; family Acrididae; genus Schistocerca; species Schistocerca americana. The sequence continues at coordinate 624,567,281 of NC_060121.1, read as the reverse complement.
GTACATTCACTTTTGTAACATGTATGGATTCTGCATAGTGGCGCCCCGACTTTCCTTGGCCGCCATTGCACTGTCGCCCTGCTCTCGTTACTCATGCAGAAGCGTGCCAGCTAATTTCATCTTTCCAGCACCTCTGGATACAGCGTGGCGTCGTCGCAATAAATAACTTCTGCAACGTGTCATTACAAACACTGCATGTGACGTTCCCCCCCCCCCCCCCCCCCCCCCCCCACTTGTAGTTTCGCTTGGCAGCTCAGCAATATTGAACTATGTGATCAGAGGGTTTTATGTGTTGTTTCCAGGGCTCTCGGGTGTCCACCCGGATGCGATCGTTGAAGTCCCGCGATATTTCGGCGAATAACCTTTCCGCCATTATCAGGTGGTTCTGATTCCATCTGGCTGGACACTCGAGAGCCCTGGAAACAATATTGGACTACATCGTCTCTTATCTTTATGACGCGCACGAGGATTACAATTTTGTGCTGATGCTCGTCATTGGTGAACCGGCTCATTGCTGGCAAATCTTTCACCTGTCTAGACACTTGAATAATTAATAAAGCTAATACCACGTGATTCGGTCAACACCCCACGGCGAATCATAAAAATCTCCGATCCTAACGTAGATCTGCACGGGTATCTTTATTTCCAGTGTCAGTGAAAATATACCGAGTATGCAAACCAAGAGGTAAAAGAAGGAACACTGCCTCAGCTACACCACTTAAATATAACGCCCTGCGAACAGAAACAGCATCCTACATGACGAATGTTTCGGTGAAATTGTACACAATGCTAAACGCGTTTTATAATAAGAAGCAGAAGAAAAGAGTGAAGAGGCAGGCTTTCATCCCCGTTATGAACGTTCTAGGGAGACTGATAGCACGCACGCCGAGCCGTCCGTTGAAGTAATTGCGTACCGGCTTCACGGCGGGATTATGGTTCTTCCCCTACGTGACGTATTGTTCCGTGCCCTCCACCACTCGCAGATATTACACAGCAATATTATTTTTCCATTCTGCCATACATAATTTCGTACGAGGTCACAAAACGTCAAAAAGCAGTTCACCAAACAAACCACACTTTTACAGGCATATAAACTAATAAACTGCTTCATGAGAAAAGTGATGAACATAGATGTCAAAGCAACTTCGTACACGTACATACCATCGATGGGTATTAGACTTCCAATTCTCTGTGAAAGGTAGAATGGCCACGTGCTAAAGTGTTGTCTACAAGACTGATAAAGTATCTTAGTGGCGTGAACAGTGTCAGATCTTAAGTAATAGAACCAAGTACCTTGTCCTCGATGGTGAGTGTTTTCATCGGAGGCGAGGTTATCATCTGGACTGCCCCAGGGAAGTGTGGTAGGTCCGCTGTTGTTTTCTATCTACATAAATGACCTTTTGGATAGGGTGGATAGCAATGTGCGGCTGTTTGCTGATGATGTTGTGGTGTACGGGAAGGTGTCGTCGTTGAGTGACTGTAGGAGGATACAAGATGACTTGGACATGATTTGTGATTGGTGTACAGAATGGCAGCTAACTATAAATATAGATAAATGTAAATTAATGCATATGAATAGGAAAAAGAATCCTGTAATGTTTGAATACTCCATTAGTAGTGTAGCGCTTGATACAGTCACGTCGATTAAATATTTGGGCGTAACATTGCAGAGCGATATGAAGTGAGACAAGCATGTAATGGCAGTTGTGGGGAAGGCGGACAGTCGTCTTAGGTTCATTGTTAGAACTTTGGGAAGATGTGGTTCAACTGTAAAGGAGACCGCTTATTAAACACTAATACGACCTATTATTGAGTACTGCTCGAGCGTTTGGGATCCCTATCAAGTCGGATTGAGGGAGGACATAGAAGCAATTCAAAGGCGGGCTTCTAGGTTTGTTACTAGTAGGTTTGATCATCACGTGAGTGTTACGGAAATGCTTCAGGAATTCGGGTGGGAGACTGTAGAGGAATGGAGGCGTTCTTTTCGTGAATCGCTTCTGAGGAAATTTAGAGAACCAGCATTTGAGGCTGACTGCAGTACAATTTTACTGCCGCCAACTTACATTTCGCGGAAAGACCACAAAGGTAAGACAAGAGAGATTAGGGCTCGTACAGAGACATATAGGCAGACATTTTTCCCTCGTTCTGTTTGGGATTGGAACAAGGAGAGAAGATGCTAGTTATGGTACGGGGTACCCTCCGCCACGCACCGTTTGGTGGATTGCGGAGTACGTATGTAGATGTAGATGTATATGTATATGTTGATGATCACTATGAACGACACGGAGATGCAGCGTATTCCGGCGAGACAAAATTACCAGCACTTGAAAGAGTTCGAGTGGGACCTAATCGTCGGTATTCATTTGGCCAGCTGGCCGAATCGTGCAATATGCAGATCCGAATGGCATTCGCCATAGCAGTGCCCCGATGTGGGACTCCATGGGAACACGAGGGCAGGCATACTGTCTGTGTCATATCGCATCTTTGGTTGGAGTCTGGCAGCAATCAGACTAGAAAATTACAGCCCCATGACCAGCCACCCAAACATAAAAGGCTCCCCTCGGGTATGCAGCCGGTTCATAACGTCTTCATGACACAATATTTCCGCGGTCCAACTGGCCACCATCTTCAGGTGAGAGTGCTGGTGCACGATCTCGCCAGAACTCTCACCTGAAGATGGCGGCCAGTTGGACCGCGGAAATATTGTGTCATGAAGAAGTCATGATCCGGCTGCATACCCGAGAAGAATATTATCAATAATCACGCCGGGAAAGCCTTCGTAGCCATAAAAGGCTCCGTTTACAGCGGTGCCGTGATCTGTAAGCATAGGCTATCGATGAATGACATCACAATTTTTTCACTGATGAACAGTGACCCTGCACTACCGCAGATGACCACCGTTGGCAAGTAGATTGCTGTCTGGGGCAGAGGTCCCGTTCTTCCAATGTTATGGAGACGCACAGCACCGCAACCCCTGGCGTCATGGTGTGGAGGGTCATCAGGTGTGACTTTAGGTCACTGCTGGCCCAGATTGAAAGAGCTCTTGACGGCATAACGTTACGTCAGAGGCATTCTGCGTTCTCAAGTATTGCCTGTTATGTGACAATGTTGTACTTCCATTTTTCAAAAGGACAATGACCCTGCCGGCCAGTGTGGCCGAGCGGTCCTAGACGCTTCAGTCTGGAACCGCGAGACCGCTACAGTCGCAGGTTCGAATCCTGCCTCGGGCATGGATGTGTGTGATGTCCTTAGGTTAGTTAGCTTTAAGTAGTTCTAAGTTCTAGGGGACTGATGACCTCAGATGTTAAGTCCCATAGTGCTCAGAGCCATTTGAACCATTTTTTTTTTTGACAATGACCCTCTACACATGGGAAGTGTCTCTATGAACAGTCTGTAAGATTTTAAGGTGTTCCTGTTGGCAGAAAGATTTCCAGACCTATCCCCGATAGAACATCTATGGACCAGGTCAGACGTCAACTCTGTCACAGTGACAACATCTACGATATCAAAGACCATTTATTACTGTTGTGGGCTGAAACGCCTCAGAATACAACTGCCTTATGACATCCTTCTCAACCGAATCAGTATCCAGGCTAGAGGAGATGCAACGTCATACTGATAAAGGAGTTGAAACTGTCAAGTTATTTGTAAGTATGACTCCAGTTTGTAATCACATTTTTTCTCAACTCGTGAAATTTCATTTCGTTACTTCCCACCCTTCTGGCTGCTCCACTTTTTTTGTCCGTCAGTGTATCTCCTCAAATATGAAGGGAATATTACAGAAAACAAAAAAGTCAAGATGAGATGGGAATTGTGATACTGGGAGAGGAATCTGACAGAGCACTAGAAGACCTAATTCGGAACAAACTATCTGGATTGGACGACAGACTCTCAAAATTTATTGGACTGTATGGGGTTGACAACGCGACTTTTTTTTTATAAGAGTGCACGTGCGTCTTCACATTAGGAAGTGGATCGCTGCAGTCTAATGGAAGTAGTCACATTTTTGAGGAACGGTGTTGTGTGAATGTCTCAGATAAAAGTGGACGATGAGTAAAGCCGGGGAAAGGCGTTATGAGGAAGTATACTAACTACTAAAACAGACGTAAAGATGACAATAGTGAATAATTAACGAAGTAGTGGTCTGATTTAAAGTGGCTCGAATGGTCAAAGTTAACACTCACGTGAGAGAGGTATCAGTATAAGGTAACTGTCATTTACAATTCTTCTTCAGCTTATGTGTGTGTGTATGTATGTGTGTGTGTGTGTGTGTGTGTGTGTGTGTGAGTGTGTGTGTGTGTGAGGGGCAGAGAGAGAAAGAGGGAGAGAGAGAGTGAAACACTTCAGAAAGATTCCGACCATAGTGAAAATGCCGCTCCACTAACAGTAATGTTATAATGCAACTGGAAACTGTCGGAATTGAACTGCTTGTCTATTGAACTGTCACTGTATTTACATACTTCTTTCGCACTGTTTTCAGCAACTGTTATGGTACACAGCTGTATCTACAGAGGGATCCACATGCCACGCAGTCCTATCATGACTTCACATGGTCACGATCAGTAGCCACATAAATGCCACACCTACGCTCCCGCCACAAAACTTGCAAACAGTCCGACAAATACGTCGCCAGCTACACTATGTGATTAAAAATATCCGGACACCTGGCTGAAAATGACTTACAAGTTCGTAGCACCCTCCATTTGTAATGCTGAAATTCAGCATGGTGTTGGTCCACCCTTAGCGTAGATGACGGCTTCCAGTTTTGCAGGCTTACGTTCAAACAGGTGCTGGTAGGTTTCTTGGGGAACGGCAGGCCATTCTTCACGGAGTGCTGCACTGAGGAGAGGTATCGACGTCGGTCCGTGAGGCCTGGCACGACGTCGGCTTCCCAAAAGATTTCGAAGGTCTTCTGTAGGATACAGGTCAGGACTCACTGCAGGCCAATCCATTACAGGGATGTTATTGTCGTACAGGCCGTACATTATAAACAGTACTCGATCGTGCTGAAAGATGCAGTCGCCATCCTCGAATTGCTCTTCACCAGTGGGAAGCATGAAGGTGCTTCAAACATCAATGTAGGCCTGTGCTGTGATAGTGCCACTCAAAACAACAAGGGGTGCAAGGTCCCTCCACAAAAAACGAGACCACAAAGTAACACCACAGCCGCCGAATTTTACTGTTGGCACTACACGCGCTGTCAGATAACGTGCACCAGGCATTCGCCATACCCACATCCTGCCATCGGATTGCCACATTGTGTACCGTGATTCGTCACTCCACACGTTTTTCCACTTTTCAATCGCACGATGTTTACGCTCTTTACACCAAGCAAGGGGTCGTTTGGCATTTACCGTCGTGATGTGTGGCTTATGACCAGCCGCTCGAGCTTGAAATCCAGGTTTTCTCGCCTTCGGGCTAGCTATCACAGTGCTTGCAGTGGATCCTGATGCAGTATGGAATTCCTGTGTGATGGTGTGGATAGATGTCTGCCTATTACACACTACGACCCCCTTCAACTGTCGACTGTCTCTGTCAGTCAACAGATGGGGTCGACCTATGCGCTTTTGTGCTGTACGTGTCCCTTCACGTTTCCACTTCACTATCACATCCGAAACAGTGGGCCTAGGGATGCTTAGAAGCGTGGAAATCTAGCATACACACGTATGACACAAGTGACACCCAATCACCTGACCACGTTCGAAGTCCGTGAGTTCCGCGGAGCGCCCCATTCTGCTCTTTCACGAAGTCTAATGACTACTGAGGTCGCTGATATGGAATACCTGGCCGTAGGTGGCAGCACAATGCACCTAATATGAAACAAGGATGTTTTTGAGTATATCTGGATACTTTTGATCTCATAATGTATGTCTACCACCACTGAGGGCACTTACACCAATGACCACTTCCTGCAGTCAACAAATAAATCGCTTATGGCCGCAGTTCTGCGCCTTCTAGGCGGATAAATGCAGCGGTTCACTCAGACAGTTGTTACAGTTGTTGCAGTTGTCCTATTTATCGCGGATCACCTGCTGCCAGCCAGTGCTAGCTGCCGAAAAGTTTTTATAAGTGCTGCAATTATAGCCCTGTAGCTATCAATGAGTGATGGTTGGACGCCAAGAGTGAGGCGAGGTCCACTCAGCGCCATGATGCAAACTGAGGAACTTTCCCATTAAGAAGTAGCAGCCCCAAGATGTGGAAAGCCAATAACGACCGGGAGAGCGGTGTGCTGATGACTTGCCGCTCCATACAGCATCCGAATGGTACCATTGACAGCGGGCATTGCGGTCGTTTCGGCATCGCTCGGTCCTCAGGTCGTGATCCTAGAGTATAATTTACTTTTCGTTATAAAAGGCACTTTTAGGTAGAAAAGGAAAAGTAACATTAGAAACGTTTGTCTGACATGAGGAATAATTGTAAATTAATGCCCTACATTAATACAATAAGAGCCTTATATCGTAAGTGCATCAACTTAGTGAAATTGGGCGGTGGGTTATATGATTATTTTCAAATAAACAAACGGATAAGCCTCCACTGCCTTCTAAGTTCCTTAAAATTTGGTTGAAAGAGGTTTTGAAGACATAAATAAATAGAACCTGATGGGAGCGACAGTGGGTGGCTGAGAAACTATACTATCTTCTTTTTGGTGATGACTAGGTGATAATTGCCGAAGATAGTTCCTACTGGAGCTATATGCTGAAGAAGCAGTTTGAAAACATGAAGCCGGCCGCTGTGTCCGAGCGGTCCTAGGCCCTTCAGTCTGGAACCGCGCTGCTGCTACGGTAACAGATGTGTGTGATGTCCATAGGTTAGTTAGTAGTTCCAAGTAGTTCCAAGTACTAGGGGACTGATGACCTCTGATGTTAAGTCCCATAGTACTCAGAGCCATTTGAATACATAACAAGTGGATTTAAAAATAAACACACAGAAATCTGATTGTAAGATAGCGGGTGATGCCGATTTAGAGGCTGGCCAGTTTAGTACTAAATGTTTTTATTCATTTAAATATCTAGCTGTAACTATACCTGCGAATAGAAGGAGTGTAGTAGTTATTTTAAAAGTATTTGGCAAGGGATATACGTTTTTGGATAGCTACACTATATCCTTTGACGTAATACATCAGAAGTAAAACTAAAAGGCTGGTATACAAAGTTATCCTGGCTTTTTCTGCGCATGATTTAAGGCAGTTTTCCACACTTATTTATTCAAATTCTGGGCTGGTGCCCCATCTCTGCATCAGGAGCCCGGTACACAAGTTGAAACGAAAATACTCTTAAAACGAAGTTTACTCGATTCGCAGACGCCGCACATAATTTTACTTCGTTGGGAGTGCCTGACCTCTGTGCCGACAGAAAGATAACACAGGTCTGGAAAAAAGTATGTTTTGAAAGTTGTTTGAAATTTGATAACTGACTTTTATGTACTTTTCAGCACTGATTTCAAAAATGCAATCCATTTTTTTTCTATCACGTCCGGTTTTCTCACAAAAAAGGGAGTAGTTTTGGATATAATAATAAAATTTAAGCAATTTATCACATTTTCCCAATGTTATAAAATTTTATTTTACTTGTAAATCATTTTCTAAACTATATTTCCAATACACTTCCATTTCTCCCTAAGCTCATAAGTCCTTATAATAACTTTTTCGCTTTCTGTCGAAGATTCATTTATTGCTTTCCCGGCTGTGGACTCGTTGAGGATCATCCAGCAGTAGTCCGCTGTCATGTTGACTTTCCGTCTTCCTTGATATCTTCTTTCCATTTCTTTTATGTCTTGGTGGATTCTTTCGCCCTACTCTTCACTTACATCACCAAGGATTGCAGAAAAGTAGTCAAGATTTGAATGGAGAAAATGAACTTAAATGCTCATGTTACAGCCCAGCTTCTTAAAGTTGTCGAGCATGTCTGCGACGATTGTCTTGTAGCTTTGATCTCTTTTGTTTCCTAGGTAACCGGTAGCAACTAATTTAAAAGATGTCCGTGCTGCCTTTTCTTTTGTTTACATTTTGTCCACGAAGTTGGGATCTGTCATTAGTTTTCTAATCTCTGGTCTGACCAAGATTCCTTCCTTTAGCTTTGCCTGGTAAAAACCAGGAAACTGTACACAAAGATACCTGAAACACTCCCCTTCTTTTTTGCAATGCCTTGACAAATTGTTTCATCAACCCCAACTTAATGTGAAGTGGTGGAAGTAACACCTGTTTGGGATCTACAGGGCTTTTCCTCTCAACGTTTTTAACCCCTACCTGTAAGGTTTTTCTAAAAGGCCACGCTTTTATTATTTAGTGTTGCTTTCTGTCTCTACTGTCCCATTCACAAGGGAACCTTGTATAGCCACATTGTTGACCAAACAACATTGAAATCACTTTTAAATCACCACATAGTGGCCATTTGTGGTCTGAATAGCAGAGTTTGCTTAAAACCAGTTCAAAGTTATCGTAACATTCTTTTAAATTAGCCGAGTGTCCAACAGGTAGAGAAGCATACTTATTGCCATTGGTTAGAAGTACTGCTTTAAGGCTTCTTTTTGAAGAATAAATGAAAAGTCTCCCCTCATCAGGAGCATATTTGATTTTGAATAGTGTCGTAAGTCCAGGAACATCACCGCAAAACACCAGGTCACCTTCTTGAGAGAAGAAAGCTATAAACTCCTTCCCCTCGATCGATACCAGGAAAAGGATGTAGCCGAAGCCAACATATGTTTATCTTTCAATCTAGATCCTAAGACCTCTGCCTATTCTTTAAAAAGGCCTAGGTGTCTAACAAAATCATTCAGTCCAGATTGTGTGAATGGAATGGGATCGGTTGTGCCAGGATAGTAGCAATCTCTGTCTTATTCACTATCACCTTGCTGAGCCAATGGCTCGTGATCATCTACGTATATCATCCAAAGAATCTGGAGGAGAGGCTATTGGTACTTCAGGTCCGTGAGGAACAGGGCGAATGGTTGATTGAATGTTAGGATAAGAAATATCCTTTTTGTTTTTCAACTTGAGACCCCTTACGTTGCAAGAACAAAAATAGCAGTCATCACTATGATTTTTGGGCTCCCTCTAAACCACTGGTATTCAAAAACGTAAGGACTGCTTTTTACGTTGAAATCATTGCCTCAGTTCTTCAACAAACACTGAAAAAACGTTGTGTGGAGCCTAAGGCTTATATTGATCGCCTAACTTTATAAAAAAATTGGAAAAATATAGTTTTTCAACAAAATCGGAATTGTTTCTTTGTTGCTTTTTAACGGCATATTACAACAAATGTAGCAGAAGCAATCTGGTGAGTTTATACATCCTCTGGTAGCCGTTGTCCATAGAATAACTTCACAACACAAGAAAATAGTCACTACTTTAAAGCACTAGTAACAACAACACGTGAACAGCACAGAGTGAAGAGGTACTGTGAACTAAATGACAACAGGAGAAGCTCACTGCTTGGTGATGGCGGGGGAAGGGGCAGCGCGACAGACAGGCACTGACATGAAAATACTGCTGGTTTCTCCTAATTACTCTTTATTTTACATATATCTAGTATAAAAACGGCCAAATAAGAGTATATGGAGATTCTAAAAACCAAAATTCAAACTCACTAGAGTGCTGAAATATCGAAAAAAGCTAAAACTAGACAAGCAGTTTGTGAAATACCTGTACGTGATGAATTTTTTTCACTATTTTTCCTTAAATCAGCGTTGAAAACACTATAAAAGTCACTTAATTATTTTGAAACAATTTTTATGCCGCAGACCTGTGTAATCCATGAAATGTACTGGCATTTACGAGTATGGTCAACCATCAGCTGTATAATGGAATAATGGAATAATGACAGTGGAAATTTGAGCTGGACCGGAACTCGAACTCGCATATTCCACTTTTCGCAAGCAGTCGCTTTAATATCAGGCTATCCGAGCACGACTCACGGATAGCCCCAAACATCGTTCCTCTGAACACAGGCACTGCAACATCGCATATATCCGCCGACACCGGGCAAGCGACCTCCTATTAAAATGTCTCCCCTGTACGGGAATGTGCATAATGAATGTATCTGTACAGGTTGTATACACATCGTTGACGACATATGGAAGTTTGGAAATGGCCGAGGAGCGTGCTCAGATAGCCTAATGGCACAATCTACCGTTGGCAGGGTAGCAGCTCAGTCGTGCTGTTTACATTCTCGCTGAGCGCGCTGGCGCTCGAGATTGTGGTTACTGCAGCCGGCTTCGCTTGTGTAGATTGTTATAGAGGAGCACAATGGCACACTCTTTCAGAAAGCCCACGCTCACGTTCACGTTCACGTTTTCTAAGAAGTACGCCATACGTGGTGCTCATGAAATCGAGCGCTTTTTGTGAGGTAAAGTGCGCATTAATTACAACAATCTTGTTGGCATCCCGTTATCTATCGTAAGCGGTATCAGCTACATCAGGCTGGCTCAGATGCGCCGTTTGACAAAATACTGAACGATGTTTAATGGGATCAAAATTTCGACACTCAGAAGGCCATATAGGAGACGTATCAGCGTATCATGCAGGTTTATAAAGATATCCGTACCACACAGATTTATGAACTTCTCTTCTAGGTACCGCAAATGATGGTAACAGGCACATTACGGCAAAATGTTACGGTGATCAGCCGCCGAAATATGGGCAAGTTTCACAACATATCCAGTGCTTAACAGTGTCCGACAGGTACGCATTAAGTTGACAAAACATGTGCCCTCATATCTGTACATCGGGGATGCAGAATCATAGTGGCATACGACAGACAACCAAGGCACTGTTCCGGGTGCGGCAGTGAGGGCCATGTTCAGTCGAAATACCTCCAGAGAATTTAACATTGTTACATAGGGACGACTAACAAGGTACAGACGGACCACATCTCTTCCGCTGACGTAAGTGACGGCACTTCGGGACACGCGATACCGACGCCGAAGCTTCTATCTATTCGGCGATACAGGAGTTGGTGGCAATGTCGTCTCATACGATTTAGGAGACGCCAATCGCAATTACTGGAGCAGGATGGGGATGTAGAAGCGCACGACGTAACACGCGATGAAGTGAAATTGTGTACCAGGATGAGTCCTTATTAAGGACGTTGACTCACGTGCGGGTAAGTGTCATTCGCCGAAACGACGCAAAAAGAGCCGACTCAATCGAGACTACGTTCACTGCCTGCCACCTAAGATCAGCGATGATCGTACAGCTTTGCAACATTCTTCACGACAGCTGTAACACATTGGTGACTCCGACCGTGCGCTTCCAGATGGCATGTTTTTTCTGATGGCTCTTCCCCTACGGATCCCGTACACACCTCCATATTGCAACAGGATGGGACAGAGGCTAACAACATTCGATTGTGGCTCCTGACACCTTTCAGAGTGGGGCGACCAAGAAGACGACACCGAAGAGGCTAACACACAGAGCGTCGGGGACGCGATGGTGGCGCCCGCCCACTCAGATGACTGATGATGTTCGAGGACTATAGGAAGATAGCTCCGCCGTGGAAATTGCGGGAATACCCTGCGGCTCCACCCATTACTCCCCTTCGAGCTCGTACGACGAGCCACAAGCCTATGAAACTGGGATTGTCGACATCAACAACACTCGTTCGACGGCGACGTTACAACTCCTTCGTGATGCGTTACACGCGTCTGAATACGGCTCGGCGCGTTCCCTGAAGTACTTGGTTATTTCATGCACAGATCACTGCACTTGGCCAATAACAGTGGCACAGCGATCTCGATGCGGGAAGGAGTACCGGTAATGGATATCTCTTTGCTACCATCAGCATGGGGTGTGGAAGTAACAGTTGAGGACATCTTTAACATCCACGCTTCCTCTAGCACAGACCAGCGAAAGGGGAGAGCACAGTTCTACTCTGCAGATATTGCTCCTCTTGTTGCCGGAAGGTATGAACGCTTTCTCTTTGACGGTCATTTCAACTGCGACCTGGTTCCGGAGGATCAGACTCATAATTTTAATACCTGCAAGCAACTACAAGTCGCGACATGAAGTGATACATGGGAACAGATCCAGCGGAATAGGGAGGGTTTCACATTTTTCACAAGACTATGAGCTAGCAGTATTTACCGTATTTATGTCTCCGGTGGATTACTGAAAGTGTCGGCTACTGCTGAAATCTGGGCCACGGCCTTTACTGGACATCAAGCATACTTCTGCACCATCAGCCTTCAACGACAGAGTGTGTGGTGCAGTCGAAGACCTTGGAAATCCAGATCGAGTGTGCCATGAGTGTACTGCGAACCTGGAGATCACAGGCGAGCAGCGTCTCCCAGCGTACGCAATGGTGAAACAATGGTGGCTGGGATGTGTGAAGCCGGCCTTACGTAGCGACCTTATTACATACACTCAAGGTAAAATACAGTGGCCAGACAAAATATAGCATTATTACACGGTGCTTCCTGAACTTTTATTTGAATCCCCGTCTCCTCATCGTCAAACTGAAGTCAACAAGTTGGAGAGCGCATTTTCACGCTGACACGACAAAGGGTAGAGAGCTGCCTATGAGGGTCAAACACTTGGACGATATTGCCGGGGAACCCCCATCAATTAATTTTTGATATGCGAAACACGACGGATTCGCTGTATGTCGATCGACGCACACAATGCGGCGGATGGTCGGCATCTGAAATAACAGAGGGATATAGGTTCAGCACTCTTGGGCAGCTTCATCGGCTCTTCACTGGTGTACAGACAGACTCCTTAGTGGAGGAAATCATTTAGAAATCTAAACAATGGAGACTAAACGGATGGATGAGCAATTGCTCCTCCCGTTCATGGAAGATGGAATATTGGAGGCATTATTGGAGGCACTCAAAAAAGAGGTAGCAAATGAATCACCTCGACTGAATGGATTACTCCTCAGTCTGTTACAGACCTCATGACGCGGCAGTGACTAACGATATGTAATGAGCCATGCAGGCGGACACAAGTGTGGCGCCAATCTTGGTTGAAGTATACCTAACCCAGTACCGAAAAAGCCTGAAAGTCACAGTGTGGATTAATACCAATCACGGCGATTATAAAATCTTTGCCCCACTGACGGCAACACGGCTCAGGACTTTATTGTCACACAATATTTCCTGAAATCAAACAAGTCTTGGAATATATAGCAACATACAATCGGCGCTCAGCGACTACACTTACGTGATCGCATTGGACACTGCATGTCGCTTTAGAGTGGCTCCTGTCTTTGTCGATCCTCATCGAGCTTTTGGCGAGATTAATCAAGACTTTCTAACATCGGTCGTGCGCCGCATGGCGTTCCCATCCGTTATTATTAAGATCATTATGCGCCTGCTGCGGGGTGCGATCTCCGGAGTAACAGTGAACTGCCAGGATGAAGATCTTATTCCGATTATGATCTCAGTAAGACAGTTTAATCTGAGGAACAAATTAATTTGAGCAATAACTTTCTGAGAATATGCGTATGGAGCACAGCATTGTATGATAGTGAACCACTGACTGTGGGAAAACTAGAGCAGAAGAGAATCGAAGCATTTGATATGGGGCGCTGCAGACGAACGTTGGGAATTGGGTGGACTGATAAAGTAAAGAATGAAGAGCTTCTGCGTAGAATCGGAGAGGAAAGGAATGTGTCGAAAAGACTGACAAGGAGCAGCGACTGGATGATAGGGCATCAGTTAAAACTTCATGAAATGACTTCCATGGTACTATAGGGGGCTGTAGAGGGCAAAAACTGTAGAGGAAGACAGAGATTGGAATACATACAGCAAATAACTGACTACGTATGCTGCAAGTGTTACTCTGAGATGAACAGGTTGGTAGTTGGTTGGTTGGTTGTTTTGGGGAAGGAGACCAGACAGTGAGGTCATCGGTCTCATCGGTTTAGGGAAGGACGGGGAAGGAAGTCGGCCGTGCCCTTTAAGAGGAACCATCCCGGCATTTGCCTGGAGCGATTTAGGGAAATCACGGAAAACCTGAATCAGGATGGCTGGACGCGGGATTGAACCGTCGTCCTCCCGAATGCGTGTCCAGTGTCTAACCACTGCGCCACCTCGCTCGGTCAGGTTGGTAGAGGAGGGAATTCGTGGCGGGCCGCATCAAACTCAAAAAACAAAAAACAAAAAAACAAAAAAAACTAACAAAAGAAACAAGACACATCTGCCCGCTATCAATAGTCCTCTTTGCTGTAGCGCTTGCATCGCTCATGAATAAGCTGCGGCGGGCGGTCATTGGTTCGAGTTGAGAGGTAACTCCTTCATCTGTCGAGCGTATGGAGACAACTTGCTGTCTTCGTGCGGTCGGAAGGAGAGGCGCAAAGGTCCTCTTTCGAATAATGCAAAATCGGGGATAATGGCCATTGGACGGGGACTTGATGAGGACCTCGGCCCATTATGAGTGGTGGAAATGTCTAGACGCCTGGGAATTCCATTAACCCATGATCTACGGAGAACGGCGACTGTGAGTAAATAGGCACGTGTTCCCGATGAGATAATTCCTTATGAGTCCTCGACATCATACAAAGCGTGCAATATGTCAAGTACATCTTGCATCGTGGTTACCACATATTGCACAGATATTTCCACTACCGACGGGAACTACGTATCGATTGCTGGTGGCCTCCGGGTATTTTGTCTGTCTCAGGATGATACTCAAGAATCGTTATGCCACTCCGGCTCTCGGCACGCCAGACGGTGGCCTTGGTCTTATGAACGTCTGTCTTAAACCTTCGGCCCAATTCATAGGGGCAATCAACAGAATATGTCATCATCCGACGTATACAATAACATCTCTCTGATTGGCGAACTAATCAATGCGATGCACTTATGTACCGCCTGGTCCAGTCAGCAATATTGCAACGCCCGTCATGAGCTGCCATCATCCAGAGAACTGTCTGTACCAAACTGTAGTGCCACGCTTCTTCAGATGGCATTCTTCAACTCCACGGCACTGTACTTCGCTCTGTGGAATTCAATCATGTATATTTTGTTATGGGAGACATCAAACCTATATTCAAAACAGTGGACATTAAAATGTTCCGTGGTGCCTCTCCTGCTCGCAGCCGGACGGTTTGACATTCTACCGCCCTTTTAAAAAAAAAAAAAAATTGCGCTCTTTATTGCCTGTTAGCTTATAACTAGACCGCGGATTTTAGGTAAAAATCTATTTTCTTCCTGAGTTCCTATTTGCATAAAAATTTGTACTTATGCGTTTCATGACTATTTACACTTAATAGCATTAATTCTATAGGACCTAAAAAAGCCTATTTCGACGTTAGTGCCTATTTTTGCCTATTTCGGCTTTAATATCCTAAAAAGTGCCTATTTCATCATATAAGACAGTGGCTCCAAGTTTTTCCACACTATACGACAGATGGAAAAAAATATTTTCTGCCCAGCGTGCAGCAAGGTGGCTAGTTGATGTGCGCTCGGGGTGCTTCGTATTTGTCTAATACTTCGGTCTTTTTAATTTTTTTATATCGCTATCCCTGTTAATACCATATACTCTTTATAGGTGTTTTATTATTCATACGTAAAAAATAGATCACGGATCTTTAGGTTAAAACCTTTTTTTTTCCTAAGCTCCAATTTGCATATAAGTTGGTACTTCTGCGTTTCATGACTAACTAAACTGAATACCGTTAGTTCTAGAGGACCTAAAATTACGTATTTCGACGTTGACGCCTAATTTTGTCTATTTCGGCATCAAAATCCTAAAAAGTACCTATTTCGTTAATCTGACATAGAGTTCTTGTGTTTTCAAAGATTAGAAAAAGGAAGTAAACTTAGGGCTTTACGTCTCGTCGAAGGCGAAGGTCGTTAGAAACTGTTTACAACTCCTTTGCTTGCGTTACTACCAACAGCACTCGGCACGGTTGAATGGTCATCCATCCAAGTACGCGCCGAGCGCGACAGTGCTTAACTTCCGTGAGCGAATGGGAACCGGCCAAAGACTTGAGTTACACATTAGAATCGAACGTGGGCGTACTACATGTTATATTTGAAAATATTTCGTTCGTAGGATTCTGGCCAGCTGTGTATTTTCGCAGACAAACGGTTTCATAGGCCTTAAGCTGGGTACGGATTAAAAATCACAATGTTAATCGTAGACGCCCTCTACAGCTAAATTACTGCCCTTCGCGCATTTTCTCTCTGCTGTCTACAGGCAGTCCGATCAAACTACTCAGTTTCGTGAAAGGTATTATACGTGAATTTTCCGGTTCGAAAAATAATTTGCCAGTAGTGAGATGTTTTCATCTGAAGCACCGGTAGATTCCATTCGCTTGTTTAGAAGGGGCGGCCATCTGTCAGGTGCCATATATCCAGCAACGAGTACGGTACTTCCCCTACCGCTTCCATGCACCGCAGTAAAAGGAAAAAAAGAAAACAGGTCACCGTTCACTTTTCCCAGCGAAAACAAATCAGTACATTGTGTAGCGACCGACGTGTTAAGTTTACTGACGTTTTAAGTGCAAAATAAATTCTAGTTTGTGTGTGAGAATAATACGCCATGCCGGAAACAGCTAGTGCAAAGTCTACTCATATAAGGCAGTGGCTGCAAGATTTTCCGCATTATACAACAGATGGGAAAATTATTTTCTGCCAAGCATGCAACATGGAAGTTAGTTGATGTTTTTATTAGACTTCTTATTTTCCTGTCACTTAGGATTCTTTTTTATCGCTATCCTTTAGTAATACGAAATACTCTTTATATGCGATTCTAAACTGCATTTCCTTTTCTCTCGTATTTGGTTTCGAGTGTTAAGAAACCTCACTTAACTCAGCATGCAGATGGAATCGCACATAAAGCTAATGTTGAATGAAAGTCAAAATTGAAGCAAACTCTTTTAACCAATAAATCTGGTGAATCCTCCGAAAGAAACAAGCTCTGCAGTAATTTGTGTCATGTACTTCTGGCAGCAAACATCCCCTTTTGGAAACCAGAAGACCCTATTTTCACAGGTTTTCTTGAGAAGTACTGCCATCAGTCTATTCCTGTAGAGTCAACTTTACGTAAGAATTATGTGAATTCAACTTACAATGCTGCATTGCACAGAATCCGAGAATATGTTGGAGAATCTTGTATATGGGTTTCTGTGGATGAAACTACTGACAGTCTTGGCCGTTACAGTGCAAACCTGATTACTGGCAAGTAAGATCCAGATGCTCCATCCAGGGGTCTTTTGATTTACCCAAAACGGCTTACAAAAACTAACCAACAAACAATAGCACAGTTCGTGAACAATGGGTTTGAGGTGCTATACCCAAACGGAGTGGATGAGAATAAGGTGCTTCTGGCCGTCACTGATGCTGCTGTATATATGATAGCAGCGTTTCAACTATTAAAAGTATTCTATCCATTGATGCTGCACGTAACTTGTTTAGTGCATGGGATCAACCGCATAGCTGAGCAAGTAAGGCTACAATTTCCTAAAGTAAATAAAGTAATATCTATGGTGAAGAAAATTTTTGTTAAAGCACCATCAAGAATACAGGCGTTCAATGAACAGCTTCCAGATGTCCAATTGCCGCCAGAGCCTGTTGTCACCTGCTGGGGCACGTGGCTGATAGCAGCGGAATACTATAGTACGCATCTCTCAGCTGTCCAGAAGGTGGTTGAAAATATACCGGAGGATGCTACATCAGTAACTGCAGCAATGGAGTTACTCAAAGATTCTTCTTTAAAACAGGACTTATCTACACATTTATGGGAAGAATAATTTCACAATTAGAAGGCTCAGGGAGACCTATCTACGACAATGTTTCTTTGCTTGAAGAAGTCAAAATGAAAATTAATGAAGTGTCAGGTGAAGTAGGGGAAAAAGTACGGGCAAAATGCAAACGGTTTTGCAGAAGAACACTGGCCTGAAGGAGCTGTGTGCAGCTGCCGACATACTTAGTGGAAAATCCAGCACTCCTGACTGGAGCATTCCTGTCAAGCATGTGCCGAAAATGAAATACGCCCCTGTCACATCTGTTGATGTAGAACGTTCTTTTTCAGCGTATAAATTGATTCTGACTGACAAGCGCCACAGTTTTTCACTAGAAAACGTAGAAAAGATTTTGGTTATATATTGTGAAGCCAACTATGGTCAGAATACGTGAAACTACGAATGTATTAATTAAACCATTGCCACATCTTTTTTACAGAGATCTTTATCTTGCAGGAACTCAAAAATATTTAGAGTTATGTTCAACATTAATGTTGTAGATTGCTGTGCTCTATAACTGTGTAAATATTCATTCTCCTTGTTTTAATGACTAATAAGTTGTTCATACTGTCAACACTGTGTATTTTAATTAATTTTTATTTTCTTTGCATCATTTTTATTAGAGCCTATTTTAGGTTTTATATAGCCTAAATGTACTACTGAAGGAGCCTATTTTAGGTGCCTAAAACACTCTTTTTAACGACCTAAGAATCCGTGGTCTACTTATAACTTTCTTTTTTGTGTGACATAAGATTAAATATAGGAAATATAAAACTAGTAAAGACAAGAGACAAGCAAGACAACAAACATTTCTTCAATCCTTAGGTCCCAGAATTTTTTTCTCCCTAATCAAAAATGTTTCAAATGGCTTTGACCACTAAGGGACTTAACTTCTGAGGTCATCAGTCCCCTAGAACTTAGAACTACTTAAACCTAACTAACTTAAGGACAGAACACACATCCATGCCCGAGGCATGATTCGAACCTGCGACCGTAGCTGTCGCGCGGTTCCAGACTGTAGCGCCTAGAACCGCTCGGCCAGCCCGGCCGGCTCTCTCTAATCTTGCCACAGTTTTACACTGCGTGATTTTCTTTGTGGGAAAGAATCTTTTACCTCATCAAAGTTCGTCAAATGTTTTTCTACATGAAAAATTAAAATCTAATTGTGCAATACTGAAAAATTTGTAAATACCAAAAGTAGCCAAGACTGGTATGGTTTC
Source organism: Schistocerca americana (assembly GCF_021461395.2). Lineage (NCBI taxonomy): Eukaryota > Metazoa > Arthropoda > Insecta > Orthoptera > Acrididae > Schistocerca > Schistocerca americana. Next base: position 624,548,377 of record NC_060121.1, on the reverse strand, counting down.
TCGATTTGATTTTGTCTGTTTTGTCACTGTCTTTCTAATTTTGCAGTAATCGTATCACACGCCAAGTAAGCGAGACTGTTTTGGCGCAGATGGTCATTTTTATGTACCTCATTTACATAAATAACACGACAGAATATAATTTGCGAAGTATCAGTATCAAGTGCCTGTTAGGCCTACTACAAGCAAAAAATTTTATGTTAGGAAGTAGTTTAACATTTCATTCATATTCTCCATTTTCTCAATTATGATATCGAAAAGTAGCAGCATGAAATTTTTATATAAATTTGGAATCGTCATATTCTTCCATATACTTTGTGTGCTGTCCCCGTTCCTTCTCCTTCCTCGTACTAACAAACAATCTTGTCATCACTAATTCTGTAACTATTCCTGCCATTGTCAAAACTTATTCTCCGGTGAACATCCTTCATCTTGTCAGAATCACCGGTTTAGTTATCCCGAATTTATTTTCCGGTTAGGCGTATTACGTATTCCGAGAATAGAAAGAACTTCAGCGGCTGATAACCGGGGACTGTACAACTGGCCTTAGTAATTTAGCCATCTGGCAAAAACTTTGGGTCAAAGTGGTAACTCTGACACGTCTTGTTCATAGCCGTTCCACTTGCACACACTGTGGAATATGAATCATGTCCACGTGACGAAACGATGGATTTTGTGTATTTTAGTTTCAGAAGACAGGTTTGTAAAAACTACATTTTCTTCGAACATGGCAAGACTTCGGGTTACAACGAAAATCACCATTAATAGTACAAAGTAGATTCATTCCCGTCTCCAGCGAAGTATGAACAATTCACTAGACAAAAAAAACACCTATGATTGGTCTTACAGGACGGCATCGTAAACACGACAGTCATTTCTTTTAAATTTCTTGAAATACCTTTGATTTCTGCAGTGTCTTTTTGTTTATGATCAGAACCAGTCTTTTGCTGTACCATTAATCTCCCGTGAAGTTTAGCTATATGCATAATTTGGCAGCAACCAGCCAACACAAAACCTTCTCAACAGCTGAAGAAATCCTAACATCTTTTCTGGAAACCTCAAGCCATACTTCCACTAAATGGAGGCTACAACCAGTTAAAATAAAACATAAGTGCCACGTTTGTCCCCCGTCAGAGGTTGGAGTTCTCCCTCGGGCATGGGTGTGTGTGTGTGTGTGTGTGTTGTCCTTAGCGTAAGTTAGTTCAAGTTAGATTAAGCACTGTGTAGGTACCGATGACCCTAGCAGTTTGGTTTCATAAGACCTTACCACAATTTTCCAAAATTTTGGTACGCTTTTGTTTCTCCAGCATATTAGCAAATAGAGCAACTGATGTCTATTTTAAGAGAGATGAACTTCGTTGTAACATATATCCAACATCCCTTGGGATTACCTTTTAATGAGCTTTTTACATAAACAACTACCAAGCTCGAAAGCAGAAATAACATTCTTTATAAACTCTGTGGCACTATTGATAATCGTCAGCAGATACTTATCGAGTATCGGTTCTCGGATTGCCGTACTCAGCAGCACAATATCTTTGTGTCGGTCTGGCTTATATTCCGCATGTGAAAAAAATAGATATACTGCTTTACGAATCCCTGCGCATAGCGGGGCAATACAATCTGCTCACTCATAATGGCTATCTGTCATTCCGCCAATTGATATCAGACAGAAGAGACCGTACTAAGTGAATATCGTAAGAATGACGATAACTCTGAACTACCAATGTTGAATGATATATACCTCCATATGTTCCACGAAAACTTAGGCGAGGTGGTGACGAATTGTTAGAACACGAAAGAATTGATATAATTAGTGTCTTTTCATTAAATACTTTTCAATTAAGCGCCCGAACACTCTTGAGATACTTCTTCCGATCTTTTCTTGGTTGCATGGAATATTTTGCAATTAAAACTGCTTGGGTCTGACCCATTTCCGTTTTCGAACAATGAGGTCTGCTAGCCTTCTCAATGGCCTAATATCAAGCAGATCTTCAAATGAGCTACGCGAAGGTGGATTTACACAAGGCAAATTGTTGAATGAAAGCAGTGAACCTTTCTGTGACACACATCATTGTTCCCATCTAAGGAAAACTATCCATCCTCAATGAGGATTGTCTCCATGTTGCGGCCGTTCTGTTGTACTAAGTTGCACCGTTTGCAATCGTATTTCTCACCGTATCATTGAGAAAGTTAACTTATTTAACTTTCATTTCGAGACAGGAGTGCAAACGCATAAACTCCACACGAATACTTTCGTAGAAGATTTCATAGTACCGTACTTAAATCTATTTCGATGTAAACAAATTTCTATTCTTGAGAAATGCTTTTCTTGCTGTTCCCAGGAAACCTTTAACATCCCTCCCATTTCGAAATCTCATCTACCGCTTTAAGTGTCACGTTACCTGATTTAATTCCCTCAGCATCACCTGATTTAATGCGACACATCCCATTATTCTTGTTTTAATCCTTTACTGTTGATCTTCTAACATCCTTTCAAGACATTGTCCATTCCGTTCAACTGCCGTGCCAAGTTCTTAGCTGTCTGTGACAGAATTACAATGTTACAGCGCACTATGGGAATCTCAAGGTAGTTCTCATGCAAGTTACAACGAAGTTCGTCTCCCTCAAAATAGACCACAATGGCTCTGTGTTCCAATCTACTGCAGATATGAAAACATATAATTCCTACCTCTACTTCTTTGCCCCTCTCTCTGTGTCCATCACTTCACTCCACTCTCTCTCTGTCCACATCCTCTCCCACCTATCTCTCTCCACCACCTCCTCCCCTTTCTCTCTACCCATTTCCTCATTCCCTTCTCATTGATACGATAAGGTAAATATCAGGCGCTGATTACCAGTTGTCTTTCATTTCAAAAAGTTGTCTTTCACAACGAGGTCGAAATACGACACGCTGAAACGACACCCGTCTGCAGAACACATAGCTTGAATGACTGCCAGACAACTCGTCACCTGTGTTTCAGTCCCGGCTCCAGCGTCTGAGATGCTGTGAGAACAACGCTGGCAGCAGAGAACAGCGGACACACAACCGTCTCTCACAGCAGACAGCGTCCATCACATACGGCGTGTGCGCTCACTGTTCTGACAGCGCTTAGCTTGCCTGCTAAACTGACAAAGGGCTGTTTGTACACCGCACGGCTGTGTTCTGTCAGCTGAATTGGTTATGCCTCTCGATTGTCCATTAACATCACACAGTGCTTCCAACTGCTCACGGGATGTCTTGATCATTTGGCAGTCCCATACGCACTCCCTATTTTCTGTCGCTGTCTGCATCGTGACGTAGCGCTGCACCATTAGGGCAGGCTGTATAACACACATCCGACTCGTGCGATGGAGCTCTGTAACAGATGCTCGCAGAAAATGCAAAATGGCCACATACCGCACTGTCTCTTTTTCCTATTCTCATTTTTATCCTAGACCACACGGCAATGCTTCGCAGTTGCTAAATACGAGGGCAGTTCAATAAGTAATGCAACACATTTTTTTTATCCGCCAATTTTGGTTGAAAAAACCGGAAATTTCTTGTGGAATATTTTCAAGCATTCCCGCTTCGTCTCGTATAGTTTCATTGACTTCCGACAGGTGGCAGCGCTGTACGGAGCTGTTAAAATGGCGTCTGTAACGGATGTGCGTTGCAAACAACGGGCAGTGATCGAGTTTCTTTTGGCGGATAACCAGGGCATCTCAGATATTCATAGGCGCTTGCAGAATTTCTACGGTGATCTGGCAGTGGAAAAAAGCACGGTGAGTCGTTGGGCAAAGCGGGTGTCATCATCGCCGCAAGGTCAAGTAAGACTGTCTGATCTCCCGCGTGCGGGCCGGCCGTGCACAGCTGTGACTCCTGCAATGGCGGAGCGTGCGAACACACTCGTTCGAGATGATCGACGGATCACCATCAAACAACTCAGTGCTCAACTTGACATCTCTGTTGGTAGTGCTGTCACAATTGTTCACCAGTTGGGATATTCAAAGGTTTGTTCCCGCTGGATCCCTCGTTGTCTAACCGAACACCATAAAGAGCAAAGGAGAACCATCTGTGCAGAATTGCTTGCGCGTCATGTGGCTGAGGGTGACAATTTCTTGTCAAAGATTGTTACAGGCGATGAAACATGGGTTCATCACTTCGAACCTGAAACAAAACGGCAATCAATGGAGTGGCGCCACACCCACTCCCCTACCAAGAAAAAGTTTAAAGCCATACCCTCAGCCGGTAAAGTAATGGTTACAGTCTTCTGGGACGCTGAAGGGGTTATTCTGTTCGATGTCCTTCCCCATGGTCAAACGATCAACTCTGAAGTTTATTGTGCTACTCTTCAGAAATTGAAGAAACGACTTCAGCGTGTTCGTAGGCACAAAAATCTGAACGAACTTCTCCTTCTTCATGACAACGCAAGACCTCACACAAGCCTTCGCACCCGAGAGGAGCTCACAAAACTTCAGTGGACTGTTCTTCCTCATGCACCCTACAGCCCCGATCTCGCACCGTCGGATTTCCATATGTTTGACCCAATGAAGGACGCAATCCGTGGGAGGCACTACGCGGATGATGAAGAAGTTATTGATGCAGTACGACGTTGACTCCGACATCGACCAGTGGAATGGTACCGTGCAGGCATACAGGCCCTCATTTCAAGGTGGCGTAAGGCCGTAGCATTGAATGGAGATTACGTTCAAAAATGGTGTTGTGTAGCTAAAAGATTGGGGAATAACCTGGTGTATTTCAATGCTGAATAAAACAACCCCTGTTTCAGAAAAAAAAAGTGTTGCGTTACTTATTGAACTGCCCTCGTATGTGTGGCAACTGGATATAAATTCTTACCCTCTTGTCCCCTTCTCTCTGTCCATCTCCTCCTCTCCCCTCTCTTAGCCCCATTCATCCTCCACCCTCTTACTACAGTCATCACGAAGTTCCTTCTTCTCCTCTCCACAAATACTACTAATTACTTTGAATTTTTTCTGAGTATCGTGAACTCCTTTACTTATTTCTGTATCATAATCTTTCGCTACATCTTCAAATTTTTTCGCTAACTTTGAGAGATTTGAGTTGACTATCCGGAATTCCTTTTTAATTTCTACTTTGAGTTCATCCTTTAGATTACCAATATCAATTTTTCATACTACTGATGTTATCTTTCTTGCACACATTATTGTTTGTATCACTCATGTTATTTTCCATACTATCCATAATCCTCTTAAGTTGCATTAACAGTGCCTGAAAGTTCTCATCTACCATAAGCTTTTCTATTTCCTGCCTTTGCTGCATAATTCCTCTTCAGTCTTCTGTCTCAGCCACTCCAGAACTGACTTCGTCTTTCTCGCCCACATTATAACGTAGTTTAGATGACGCTTTTAGTTTTTCATCTAAAATATTACTGTCATCCCCATCATACAAAGCTTTGTGTATGGACGACTTATACCCACGATCATCCACAAATTCAGTTCCAAGTAAGTCTTTCTGTTCATTTAAAACATCGAATTCTCCTGCCTTGCCTTTACAAGCTTGTCTCCCTGTTGTTCATTTTCTTCCAAAATATTGTGTTTCGACCCGTTATCACTCATCTTGAATCAATTTATATACACAAGTTTTTGGTCACTAATGATTTTACTCATGCAGTAAGTCATCTTCCTCTGTTGCTGCGGCTCTCGTCTCGATTCGTCTTCTGTAGGGTTGCTCGAGGTCGTGATTCTCTCGTAGAGAAGTGTTGTTTACCCCGGTCAACTGTGACTGCCTGCGAGCTGATTGGCTGCTGCCATACTCTATGGCTGCTCCCATAGAACCTGCTGGCTGATTGGCTGCTGTCATACTGTGCTGCTGTGCCCATGAAACCCACACACTGACTAGCTGTTGCACCTCCCTTTTTAGTGGCGTCTACCTCGAATCTGATACTTCGAAACAATTGAATTACACGGTGTCATAAAATTGTCTGTTCACTGCCCTCGACAAAACTCCGATGCCGCACCTATCACATGGCTACTTAGTTAAAATCACTGTACCGTAAACCACTCTCGAGTTCACTGTTCGACCGACACATGATGTTCAAAGTTTTCAGCGAGTTCTTTTCTATTGTGCCCAACACGCTATTCCTCGATAGGGCACCACATGTGACATTCTTGGTCATACATCAGATTGTAGTTCCTCGGTGACAGTGATCAAACGTCAGACCCTCCACCCCTCCACCATTGAATTGGTTATGGCCAGTTTGTGTCTTCTTTACTTAACTAAGACTCATTTACCTGGTATGCACATACTGCACCTTCTAATTATACAAAAATAGTCGCTGTACAGTAGAACCTAACCAACCAACAATCTCACTCAGATAAACAGTACTTGCAACAATATTATATTAAAGTTAATCAGCAACCATTGTAAACTCTCCTACTTCACGGGCTATCTTCTTATTCACAACAACATATCATTGCACCATTACGTTTTTGCGGTTCAGATTGACATGGGTTCCACACTCGGAATCTAGACACTGACTGCCTTTCATATTCAAGTTATGTTATTATCACTTCTAATTTACAGTCCGGTTTCATATTAAGTTAAACACATTATTCCATAAGTACATAATGACTGTTATGACTGATATGGGTTCAATGCTCGAAATTCGGAACAGGCTGACTTAAAATGTCTTCAGGTCCAGTGCTTACCAAAAATGCTACTAACATTTCTCATTGTTAAATACGTAATTTCGATAGTTTACAATTAGAATGTTACATCTGAAATTAATCGAATAGTACTGAAAAATTTGTTTTGGTCTGAACTTTATGTTACAGTAAGAATTTCGACTGAAATAGGGCTTCTTGACGATGAAACTGCAGACATCGATTAATAAACAATACCATGTTAATGTTAATTACCTGGAAACTAATTAAGTGCTTATGTTTCTGTCATGTTTTGTAAATAAGCTACAAGAAAACTTTGAGGAGTTCTATAGTTATTTTCCTAAATTTGTCGAAAATATAGTAACTACATCTATTTGCTCATCAACAATGCGAATGAAATAGGAAATAATTATCATTAGTTAACTGAATAGAGATTTAGCAAATCTGGTTACTTGAAATAGTTCAAATTAATTGTGACCAATATAATTTAGCGAAGTTGCGAATAATCTTAGAATTACAGAATGACAGCTTTATCCACCCATAGAATCTTCAGCATTCGTCTGTAGCACCAGATTTCAAAAGCTTCTATTCTCTTCTTGTCTAAACTGTTTATCATCCATTTTTCACTTTCATATATGGCTTGTCTATTTATAAATAAGAGTATCATGGAATAACTTGCAACGTTAGGAACTTTTCGAGATTTTTGCGAACAATTCTTCCCTATTGTATATTGTATACACATCTATACATCATATACTTAAAAAAATATGTAGGCTATGTCAGTCCGGATTTTTGTTAATGTGTAAAATTTGAGGTGAATCGGTCAAGAAATTTTTGCTCACATATTTGCCCTTCATATATCATTATATGTATGCTGTATTTATAAATAATATATGTTAAAACAATTATATAGGAAATGTACTCCTGAATGTTTATTATGCTCCTTTTGTCAGAAAGGTTCCAGGACAGTTTTTTTATTCCTGAATTTGCAATACTAAAAAAGAATAAATGTTGTTTTTATGTTACTTGGTATTTGTGCGTCCATGAAATGATCTTGGCCATGGTACCGCGCAGTCTTACTAGGTGGTAGGGGTGCGCTTAGCAACACACTATTTGAGTTCTTGGCGCATTAGTTACGGTGACACAATGGATGCTGATTGTGAGCAAAGGCTGAACATTAAGTTCTGCATTAAGTTTGGGAAAACACCTAGTGAAATGTGGACAATGACTAAACAAGCATATGCAGGCGAGGCACCTTCAAGACGTAGCTTTTTCGAGTGGTACAAAAAGTTTCGTGAAGCCAGGGATTTAGTGCAAGACGATCACAGGACTGGTCCCTTGTCTACAGCGCATGCCGATGCAAAAGTGGACCGTGTAAGGCAGTTATTGCAAGAAGACGGTCATTTAAGTGTGCGTGCGATATCAGAAGGAATTACTTTGAATCGTGATATGTGTCACAAGATTTTTGCGACGATTTAGGGAAACGGATCACTAGCCTCGAAAAAAGTCAAACGACAACCTTCGAGAACAAAGTCAACGTTGATTGCAATCTTTGACAGTATTCACCATAAGTGTGTTCTTCCCGGTCAAACAGTGAGCCAGACTCTTTACATTAAAGTCTTGAAACGTTTGCAACAAGCAATTCGACGTCGCCGCCCTGATTCGTGGCATTCTCAGGGCTGTTCCTTACTGCATGACAGCTTTATCTGTTACCGAGTATCTGGTCAGAGGTTCCGTTATTGCCATTCCACTATATTCGCCAACATCTCGCCTTGCGATTGTTTCTCGTCTCCACGAGAGAAAAGGCGACTGAAAGGAAAGATTCATCAAGATATCGCAGACGTCCAACGGACTTTGACAAATGAGCTTACAAGCATCGCAGTTGCTTCCAAGACGTCCAAAAACGTTGGCAACTGTGTATAGATAGCCAAGGCGACTGCTTCGACAGGAGCTAGGATCCTTACTTGGCAAGCAAAATTTTCTACTTTTTAAAAAACTTGCCCTGCAAGTTTTCTGACAAAGGGAGTAGTATCGAGTAGAATCTTCGAAAACGACGTTGTGTCAAAACTTCAAAGTAATTGGTCAAGAACTTCCTGGTATACAAGATTTTGAAAAAATATTTATTTATATAGATTTTTGGGTCATCAGTTTCCCGTATCAACATCTACACAGCAGCGCTTGCAGCCAACGTGCACAACAGGTTACTGGACGTGTTCCAATCTCTTATTTCCCTGAGAGCTTTCACCGCCTATAGCTCTCTCATATACCATGGAAGTTATTCCCGGTTGGCTTGACACATAGTCTACCATCCTGTAGCTTTTTTTTTTGTCAATGTTTACCACATGCTTAGCCTCCCTCCACACTCCCCTCTTCTGTGGTGAACATTCATCAATCCACCTCATTTTCAACATCTTTCTATACTACCACGTCTCGAAAGTTTCGATTCTATTCATTTCCGGTATTCCCACAGCCCAAGATACATTTCCTTACAATGCTGCGCTCCAAACGTACATTATCAGGTGTTTCTTCCTCAGTACTAGCAGACTCAGTACTAATAGACTTCTCTTTGCGAGGAAAGACCTCTTTGCCTGTGATAGGCTGGTATCCATAGTGTGTGTTCACTTGGCTTTTCATTCAGTTCCACAGGTCCTAACGTTCTACTTCACTTTCACTGAAGATGGCAAAACTATCAGCGGATCTTATGACTGATATGCTTTCACCTCGAAATTTAATCCCATTCCTGAACTTTTCTTTTATTTCTTTCATTGCTTCTTTGATATCTGCATTATGTCTGGTGAAAGACAGCATCCCTGCCCCTTATCCTTGTTAATCCTAGCACTTCGTTCTTATTTTGATTCTTATTTTCCTTCGTTTGTTTCTTTCGCTAGATATTACAACTTTACTCTTGGAAGTTTCGAACATTTCCATTATTTTACACTGTCGAACTCTTTTCCTAGGTCGACAAATGCAATGAACGTTTCTTGATTTTCCTTGTGTTGCTTCCATAATTAAGTGCATTATCAGAACTGCCTCAAGGGTGCCTTATCGTTTTCTAAAACTCAAACTGATCATCATCTAACATGGACTCAATTACCTTTTCCATTCTTAAGTGTGTTATTTCGTCAGCAGCTGTTATGCATATACTGAGAAACTGATTGTGCAATAGTTAATGCGCTTATCTTCCCTTACTCTTTTCGGGAATGTGGAGATCACATTTTTTACGGAAGTGCGATGTTTCTCCAAACTTATAGATTCTGCAGACCAAACTGAATAGGTATTTTCCTGCTACTTTTCGCCAACGATTTTGAAATTCCTAAGGAATGTTATGAATGCCCCGCCCTTTTTGATCGCGCCTTCGAAAGCTCTGTTAAACTTTGACTCACTTATTCGACCTGTGTTGTCTTCCATATTGACTCCTATTTCATCTTATATCACGTCATCAGAAAGGTAGAGGCCTTCAATGTCTTCCTTCCTTCCATCTGCTAAGAGTGGAATTTTTGTTGCACACTTAATGTTGATTCTTTTGCTTTTAACTTACACAACTGGCAGCGGGATCTGATTGTGGGCTATGGAGTGGAACGAGGCAACAAAAAGAACGACTGGGATTTGTTTCCCTCTCATTTACCTCAGATTTCTCCCTTTAACTTTGATGTACGTTCTGTGGACGTAATTTCATATTGGCACAATGTATCACACACGCCCTTGGTGTCCCGAAAGGCTAGCAGTGTATAGAAGTGACTGTGGACGTTAAATCAAAGTGGATTCAGATTCAATACTGTCGCCACTGAGCGCTGTTCCAGGAAATGCACGCCAGGTTTTGAATACCACATTCGAATCTGCATGAAGTAATTCTGTCGATGCAAGCCTTAGGCAAAGGTAATTGGTGTTCTTCTATACCCAGTCGATTGGTTTTCCGACACTTGCTTCAGTTGCTTAGCTGGCATAGTTAGTCTTCCAAAATTAATCATTGATCATTCAAAAATGAGTGGACTCTTTAGCACAAAAAATCTGCGTGCGCAGTTCGGAGCTGCACCGTAGTTTTTTCACTGAAACGTCGGTATGAGATCATTACAGGTGTCTCATATTAATGTGTAATTTAATTATCAACCACTTTAACACAATGGTCAAACACAGCAGTACAGAATGGTTTTAATTAATCTTTCGGTTGCGTTGGGAAGAAAAGGTACCCTGAGAGCATCTGTATGGGTGCTCATTTACTTAGAGCAAAAGTAGAAGTTGCTGACTTTAAGGTAGAAAGTAAGGTTGCTCCATAAATGTGAAAAGGGCTCATTCCTCCACCTCTTAGAAGAGTTAGAGATCTTTTGCCATCAGAAAAATGTTTGTTGAAGTCTGATTAATGAGCAGGTGACCACGAAAACTGCTTGATTGGAAGCAGTGGAGGATACGACCAAGATGGTACAAACTAGTTCCTTTTTTATGTATTTTGATTTAATTCCTCTGCCCCATATGGGCAGAGGAGGGCTGGCAGAAGCACAATCTGCCGCTCTTTAGCAGAGTGATACAGCTAATAAAAAACAGGAAACACGAGACATACAAAAGGCGACAAAGGGGGACATGTGACCATAGTAAGGGGAGACATTTGGGGGTTAAAATATACACGTACAAAGAGACTGTCATGTGGGACAGTTAAAAAAAGTACATATAAAGTTCAAAACCACAGTGAGCAATATGTGTAGCACATGAAAAAACAGTGAAGCCACAAGCACAAGTTAAAATTTGGCCACAGAATAAAAACACTCCAGAATGGCAACACCATAACAACACTTCAAAGGCACTGTACGAGATGGACCACACACGACAAAGAGCAAACCCTGCTGGGAGGGACCTGCCGTGGGAGGGGAGGCCTCAGAGGAGGAAAAAAAAGGAGAGGAAGGGATAGTGGAGGAGGGGGCTGGAGGGGGTGGTAAGAGAAAGGGGTGAGTCGAGGGGAAAAAGGGGCAGGAGACAGGTGGGCTGGCAGATGGCGAGATAAGGCAAGTCAGTAGGGAGCACAGAGACACAGAAGGGTTGCACTGGAAAGAGAGGGGGTCAGAGGAGGGAGGAAGAAACCGCTAGGGGAAGAGGTAGAGGATACTATGAGGAGTGGGAGGGGGAAGGTAGGGTTAGAGTTTGAACCGTGACTTATTTTCAAAGAATATTCTTAAGAATTTATTTTATTTACTAGCGATTCATCAAGAACATTAACACATGTAATCACACTATGTAAGCATGGAAGTAATTGCCAGGGAGTAACTGATGAAATCATAACCAAATTCCTTTTAACAAAAGGGAATTTTATTCACTTTAATAGTGTCTAAAAGCATTTTTTAAAAGAAACAGATTTAAAATTATAATCAGAAAGCACCCTCCAAATATCAAAGTTACAATTTATTCTGAGGCAGAAGGAAACAAGTTTTGACTGTTCGAGCTTTTGGGCACAGAACCTTGTCGCTCCCCTTAGACATGGCCGTAGTTACGAGCGCTCACACCAGCCTCTGGAAGACTACACTGGTGCAAATTTGCAACACATCAGATTACTTTAAACTAAGAGTTTTAACAATTTACACAAGCACACAAACTACGCACCCCCGTAGGAGGGATGGAAACTGTACAAAATACTAACAATTAAAATATTAACCTTGCCACCGAAGATGTAACTTGATTTTAACTTCTAAGAAAGTCTTACGATGAAAGGGTGGCGACTTTATATACTAAAATGATCATTTAAATAAAAGCCCATGAAATGCAATCTTACATTAAATTCTACAAGGTTGGCCAAACAATAGTTAGGATGCTCTACAGTACACAGGTACCACCTATCAAGATCATAGGCAATAATATCAAAGTTTCCAAACATATTTCAGGTAGTAGGCCGTTACACTCCAAGCAATAAATTCGTTAACACACCAAATCCGACAAACATGACAGAGGCAGCTACCAACGTACGGTAGATTGATAGGGAGATAACTGAACAACCCGAACCACAGGTTGCTCTAACCTGCCCCTACTCCACAAGGGAAAAACGGACCATCCCATTTATAAACAACCTCCTTTCCACGGGTGGGCAAACGGAGAGGAACGGTGGGACGACCCCAAAGCAAAACGGCTAGTGACCTCACCAAGAAAACAAGTATAATTTAACAAGAGTAAATCAAACAACATATCACCAATCACTTAACTTCTAATAAACTGCGATATCTCGAGAAGGCCTGGCGCAGCACTCCAAATCGCTCTCCCGAACCTTCCGCTTCCAGCCACTTCAACGGACGTAGGAAGGCGCCCCGATCTCCCGTCTCACGGCGTCGCAGCTCGCACCGGCCAGACTGATGTCGTGGTTTGACTCCTGTTGCTCTCGTGTCGACCGCGAAGTCACTACCTCTCGCTGTCCGCCGCGGCCCACTGGAATCACGTGGTGACCTCACATGCACCGACGCTCAAGACGGACAAGTCATCTTGTGTCTCAGTGCGCGACCGACCAACCGGTCGATCCAACTGCCAATGACCATTGCCTGAGCAAACTCGAGCAGACTGGCGGCCTAGCGCGCAGACTCAGATGCAGGAACTAAGCCCTGACCTGGCGACCACTCGCTGAGCTCTCTTACTGGCAGAGTGGAAAGACTCTGATTTTGCCGGCTTTGAAGGCTGATCCGAACGACAGACATACTTCCACTCCGAACGACAGACAAACACTAACTGCCTAACAAATGCGGACGAGAGACAGACTAGCAAGCTGGGGTCGAGAGTCTGAGCCAGACTTACTGGCGAGCTCATAACGCCCCTTAATTGCACGTGAACAGGCAACTTTTCCCCTTTCCCACCAGAGGGAGACACCAAAGCTGCGATTGCCACAGCGGCGCCACGGCCAGAAACGGAGGGCGACTGCTTCACTCTACGCGCTGCGGCGCGCTCTTCAAAACAGCAATTTATTTTTACCACGGCTCAACCTTCTCCCCTCAAACAAGAACCCGGGGGGTGAGATGACGAAATAAACTAACTAGCAGCGTCTAAAGAGGGACAAGACAATGACCGAGAAAAGCTGCAAGCGAAACACTCGGTCGGACCCACCCCTGCAGAGGAAACACGCCCACTGGCTACCCGACATCCCTACCCCGGGAAGAGACCGACGTAAGACCGGTAAGACAACCAATTCACAGCCATTGCTAAGCCAACAACGAAAATAGCGAGATACGCGCTCGGTCTTCAACAATGCAGAGGAAACATGACCCAGGGAACGCGACATACCTACAGAGTAGAAGGTACCGAGCTAAGCCTCACAAGATGACCAAAGTTTACAACCAAATAGCTACCAGAAGTTTAAAACCTAAAGGTAATGCCTAAACTTCACAGATTATCAGTGCCTGCACACAATCCGGCTGACTGTCATTTAGTACTTCTTGCCCCACGTAAACCCGGACAACTCCTAACCAAATGCGTTCTAGACCCACATCGAAAACATTTCCTGTGTACGCCTTGATAATTACTACTTGGACGATCTCTCTCCATTTCAAAATTTTCCTTCGCTTGTCCCGACACACTAACATTCCTAGAGTCCTCGCTTAACTTTAGCGCATAAGCAGAAGTAACAACAACAGAGAATTCTTCTCAGGTCTTCGGGGGTGACTTCAAAACAAAATTTATTTTATCAGCAGCCGCCATCCCTTCCAAAACTACTGCAATTAATTGTTCTTCTGACAAATCACTTAGGAAGGCCTGCGAAGCTACCCTTACCCTTTCCACATACATCGACAAATCTTCAGTAGCGGCCTGCACCTTCCGAGTATACTGACATTCTAGATGTTTCCTAAAACCCTCTGTGAGTCTCTCAGTGATTATTAGTTGTCCAAGTTATCAGTAAACTCTTCCGGGCTAAGTTGCCGTGGTCGATCTGTAGAACTTCTTCTCCCTGACGTTTCGTTCTCAACTGCGGAGAACATCTTCCGAGGTGAGTCGACGACTGGCTGCTAGGAGCTGGGGCCGCCGCTTATATAGAGATCGTAGGGGGCGCCACCACACGTCACATGGCGTCGATGTGCAGCTATCTCTGGCTATCGTCTGTTCTCTCGATTGCAGGCAATCGATTGTCACGTGATTGATGCAACGTCGACCGCCATATCTTATCCAATTTTAATCCTTCTTCTTTACGATTAAAATTGTATTGATGTTTGTGGATTTCAATTGCCTCTCTATACATACGTGTATAATAGTGCGACGTCCTCGCTAGCACGCTTGTTTCACCAAATTTTATGTCGTGATCTCCATCCTTAAAAACATGTTCCGCTACTGCCGATTTGTCGATATGTCCCAAGCGACAGTTTCTTTTGTGCTCCGTCAACCGTGTATTGATGCTTCTTTTGGTAGTTCCTATGTAAACCCTGCCGCAACTACACGGAATTTTATATACCCCTGGGGTGGCTAGGGGGTGACGAGCATCTTTTGTTGATCTTAGGCATTCACTAATTTTCTTAGTAGGCCTAAAAATGGTCTCTACCTGAAACTTGGCTAGTACTTTTCCAATGCGATCCGTGATATTATGGATGAACGGAAGAAATACTTTTCCAGCTGATGGTTGTTGCTGTCTCCCATTTTTAGGCATTTTTCTATTTGGGTGAAGTGCTCGATTAATTTCGTTTTTTGTATAACCATTTTTCGCAAAGGCCATTCGTAAATGATTTAGTTCTTCTTGTAAGTAGCCTGGTTCACAAATATTATTGGCCCTATCCACTAGTGTTTTTATGACCCCCCTCTTTTGCCTAGGGTGGTGGTTTGAGTTCTTATGGAGGTAGCGATCGGTATGTGTACCTTTCCTGTAGACCTTATGGCCTAAGGTCCCATCCGCCCGTTTGATAACTGATACATCCAAGAAGTTAAGTTGTCCATTCTTCTCCTTCTCCATAGTAAATTTAATCTTTGGGTTGATGCTATTTAAGTGTACCAGAAAATCATTCAAGTCTTCTTCCTCATGATTCCATATTACAAAGGTATCATCCACATACCGATACCACTTAGAGGGGCTTTTTTTGGCCGACTGCAATGCTTGATGTTCAAAATATTCCATGAATAAATTCGCAATTGCGGGACTTAGGGGGCTTCCCATGGCTACCCCATCGATCTGTTCATAAAATTCACCATTATACTGAAAATAGGTTGAGGATAGACAGTGTTGGAACAAGGCTACTATATCAGTAGGGAACATATTGGCTATATGGGAGAGAGCTTCATCAACTGGAACCATCGTGAACAAAGACACTATATCAAAACTGACAAGTATGTCATTAGGACCGACAGTAATTTCCCTCAATTTCTCAATGAAGTGTAGAGAGTTTTTTAATATGACTCTCAGTTTTGCCTATGTGAGGTTGTAACAAAGAGGCAAGGTGTCTGGCTAGTTCTTGGGTAGGAGCTCCAATTGCGCTGACTATTGGTCTCAAAGGAACATCAGGTTTATGTATCTTTGGTAATCCCTATAATCTCGGAGGATAAGCCTCCGTTTCACAAAGATACTTTTTAACTTCTGTAGGAATTGAAGACTGTTTTATCAGACGCTTGGTGGCATTCAGCACATTCGTTGTGGGATCCTTTTTCAACTTCTTGTATGTGCTGGGTTCCAGGAGATCACTGATCTTCTTGTGATAATCCTCAGTATTCATTAAAACAGTAACATTTCCCTTGTCAGCGGCAACTATAATAACATTCTTGTCTGCATTGATCTCCCGCAATGCCTTCCTTTCCCCTTGAGACAGATTGCTGCTGGGTGGCTTAGCTTTGCGTAATATCCTGGAGGTTTCCATTCTAATTTCATCAGCAGAATATGATGGTAACTGACGAATTCCTGCCTCTATATTAGCAATAATGTCCTCCACAGGAATCTTGGATGGAGTTATTGCAAAATTCCCTCCTTTAGACAGAACAGAAAGTTCTTCCTTAGACAATTCTTTTTCCGATAAATTAATAACCGTTTGGGAATTGTTTGGAATCGCTGTTTCCTGTCGACCCTCTTGTAGACGATCAAACTTGTCCTTCTGCCTATTGGAAGACACTTCTGCACTAATCTCCATAGATCTAAATGTTAAACTGTCCACTTTGTTCCAATGACAAAACTGCATAGTATTGCTAATAAGTAAATGAAGATTTAGCAGTTGGCCATCACATACCGCCAGTCCTCGTCGTGTCTGATGTATCCGCTCACGTAGTAATGCCAGTTCCATACGAGAATAAATACGGTTAGCTTGTGGCGAATGAAACATTCTTCTCACTTTTAAAAACTTGGGAACTATACCGGTATCACGACAGCGTAGCAGAAAAGTGAGTGAGCAACGTTGTTGACCTTTCTTCTTGCGTAGGTTCTCCAGTCGTCGTACCCTAGTTGACATTTCCTCCCCGTAGAGGCGTCGAATCATTCCATGTAGGCTTTCACGGCCGGCGTCCTTATCAGTAAACTCTTCCGGGCTAAGTTGCCGTGGTCGATCTGTAGAACTTCTTCTCCCTGACGTTTCGTTCTCAACTGCGGAGAACATCTTCCGAGGTGAGTCGACGACTGGCTGCTAGGAGCTGGGGCCGCCGCTTATATAGAGATCGTAGGGGGCGCCACCACACGTCACATGGCGTCGATGTGCAGCTATCTCTGGCTATCGTCTGTTCTCTCGATTGCAGGCAATCGATTGTCACGTGATTGATGCAACGTCGACCGCCATATCTTATCCAATTTTAATCCTTCTTCTTTACGATTAAAATTGTATTGATGTTTGTGGATTTCAATTGCCTCTCTATACATACGTGTATAATAGTGCGACGTCCTCGCTAGCACGCTTGTTTCACCAAATTTTATGTCGTGATCTCCATCCTTAAAAACATGTTCCGCTACTGCCGATTTGTCGATATGTCCCAAGCGACAGTTTCTTTTGTGCTCCGTCAACCGTGTATTGATGCTTCTTTTGGTAGTTCCTATGTAAACCCTGCCGCAACTACACGGAATTTTATATACCCCTGGGGTGGCTAGGGGGTGACGAGCATCTTTTGTTGATCTTAGGCATTCACTAATTTTCTTAGTAGGCCTAAAAATGGTCTCTACCTGAAACTTGGCTAGTACTTTTCCAATGCGATCCGTGATATTATGGATGAACGGAAGAAATACTTTTCCAGCTGATGGTTGTTGCTGTCTCCCATTTTTAGGCATTTTTCTATTTGGGTGAAGTGCTCGATTAATCTCGTTTTTTGTATAACCATTTTTCGCAAAGGCCATTCGTAAATGATTTACGAATTCGTAAATTGCGAAAAATGGTTATACAAAAAACGAGATTAATCGAGCACTTCACCCAAATAGAAAAATGCCTAAAAATGGGAGACAGCAACAACCATCAGCTGGAAAAGTATTTCTTCCGTTCATCCATAATATCACGGATCGCATTGGAAAAGTACTAGCCAAGTTTCAGGTAGAGACCATTTTTAGGCCTACTAAGAAAATTAGTGAATGCCTAAGATCAACAAAAGATGCTCGTCACCCCCTAGCCACCCCAGGGGTATATAAAATTCCGTGTAGTTGCGGCAGGGTTTACATAGGAACTACCAAAAGAAGCATCAATACACGGTTGACGGAGCACAAAAGAAACTGTCGCTTGGGACATATCGACAAATCGGCAGTAGCGGAACATGTTTTTAAGGATGGAGATCACGACATAAAATTTGGTGAAACAAGCGTGCTAGCGAGGACGTCGCACTATTATACACGTATGTATAGAGAGGCAATTGAAATCCACAAGCCGGCCGAAGTGGCCGTGCGGTTAAAGGCGCTGCAGTCTGGAACCGCAGGACCGCTACGGTCGCAGGTTCGAATCCTGCCTCGGGCATGGATGTTTGTGATGTCCTTAGGTTAGTTAGGTTTAACTAGTTCTAAGTTCTAGGGGACTAATGACCTCAGCAGTTGAGTCCCATAGTGCTCAGAGCCATTTGAACCATTTTTTTGAAATCCACAAACATCAATACAATTTTAATCGTAAAGAAGAAGGATTAAAATTGGATAAGATATGGCGGTCGACGTTGCATCAATCACGTGACAATCGATTGCCTGCAATCGAGAGAACAGACGATAGCCAGAGATAGCTGCACATCGACGCCATGTGACGTGTGGTGGCGCCCCCTACGATCTCTATATAAGCGGCGGCCCCAGCTCCTAGCAGCCAGTCGTCGACTCACCTCGGAAGATGTTCTCCGCAGTTGAGAACGAAACGTCAGGGAGAAGAAGTTCTACAGATCGACCACGGCAACTTAGCCCGGAAGAGTTTACTGATAAGGACGCCGGCCGTGAAAGCCTACATGGAATGAGTTGTCCAAGTTGTTGTAACGAGAACCGCTCCGAAAGAGCTCTAGAAATTAATTCGTTCACTTCCCCTTTGCTAACGGGTACAGCAGAGCTAACAGGGTGGAGTGCGATATTCGAAAAGCAAAAGAATGCTGCTCGAAATTAACGAGCAACCACAGAATTTCCTGTATATTTGCTAACGATTCTACACTTAATTATCCTACATCCTTGCACAAAAATGCAATCGGGTTAGGTAGCTTTGTGAAAAAATCCGAGTTAGGTTCAATTCCGCTGTTTGAGTTATTTAGTTCGCTTCCTGTTCGTGCCGGATCGAATTGGACCTGCCTACTAGATTCTTCGGAGCTAGACTCTAACCTAGTTAACCTAGTCTGCAGCGCAGCCACCTTTCACTGCAACTCAACCACTTCCTTACGATCAGCGTCGTTTACAACTTGTTCTAGATCAGAGACCCAGTAAGCACGTGCACCAAATGTGCGGGTAGTCTAGCTAACTGCTTGCAACTAGGTTGATAAAAACAAAACGAGTCTAGCCGGGCGGGGTGGCCGAGAGGTTATAGGCGCTACAGTCTGGAACCGCGTGACCGCTATGGGTGCAGGTTCGAATCCTGCCTCGGGCATCGATGTGTGTGGTGTCCTTTGGTTAGTTAGGTTTAAGTAGCTCTAAGTTCTAGGGGACTGATGACCTCAGAAGTTAAGTCCCATAGTGCTCAGAGCCATGTTGTTGGAACTCACCGACCTCTCCTGTCGCCGCCGCCATGCCTGTCGGAAAGGAACCAATAACTTCCGGTGAAATTTGGACCGGACTGAGCAAGGCATCTTTTAAGTTCCGCAAGCAACTCAGGAACAGTGCCTTGTTTGTTTATATTACAAATACGCAACTCTTATAAGAACTGACTTCTGCGCAACAGGCCTAATCCTGGACATTTTCTGGCCGCCATAACAACCTGAAACATACAGTTAAACAGTCACATGGCCAAAGCGAAGTATTACAAAATATTAAATAAGTACAACTACAATTCCATCAGTTACTCAAAGAGTAGTAGCAAGAACGCTTACCACGCTCTGCTACCAGTAATGAACCGTGATTTATTTTCAAAGAATATTCTTAAGAATTTATTTTATTTACCGGCGAATCATCAAGAACATTAACACATTTAATCACACTATGTGAGCGTGTAATTAGTTGCTAGGGAGTAACTGATGAAATCATAACCAAATTCCTTTTAACAAATGGGAATTTTATTAACTTTAATAGTGCCTAAAAGCATTTTTTAAAAGAAAGAGATTTAAAATTATAGTCAGAAAGCACCCTCTGAATATCGAAGTTACAATTTATTCAGAGGCAGAAGGAAACATGTTTTGGCTGTATGAGCTTTGGGGCAGAGAACCTTGCCGCTCCATTTTGACACTGCCGTAGTTACGACCGCTCACAACTGCCTCTGAAAGACTACACTGATGCAAATCTGCAACACACCAGATTACTTTAAACTAAGAGTTTTAACAAATTACACAAACACACAAACTACGCACCCCCGTAGGAGGGATGGAAACGGTACAAAACACTAACAAAACAAAATCTTAACCTTGCCACCGAAGGTGCCACTTGATATTAACTTCTAAGAAAAGGCTTACGGTGAAATGGTGGTAACTTGATATACTAAAATCATCATTTAAATAAAAGCCCATGAAATGCAATCTTACATTAAATTCTACAAGGTTGGCCAAACATAAGATGCTCTACAGCACACGGATACCGCCTCTCAGGATCATAGGCAATAATATCAAAGTTTCCAAAGATCACAACATATATCAGGTATTAGGCCGTTACACTCGAAGCAATAAATTCCAAATGTGACAAACATGACAGAGGCAGCTACTAACGTACGGTAGATTGATAGGGAGATAACTGAACAACCCGAACCGCAGGTTGTTCTAACCCGTCCCTATTCCACAAGGGAAAAACGGACCACCCAAGTTATAAACAGCCACGTTCCCTCGGGTAGGCAAACGGCGAAGAATGGTGGGACGACCCCAAAGCAAAACGGCTGATGACCTCACCAAGAAAACAAGTAGAATTTAACAAGAGTAAATCAAAAAACATACCACCCATCACTTCTAATAAACTGCGATTTCTCGAGAAGACCTGGTGCAGCACCCCCAAATTGCTCTCCCAAACCGTCCGGTGACAGCCGCTTCAACGGACGCAGGAAGGCGCGCCGATCTCCCGTCTCACCGCGTCGCAGCTCGCACCGGCCAGACTGATGTCGTGGGTTGACTCCTGTTACTCTCGTGTTGACCGCGAAGACACTAACCCTCGCTATACACCGCAGCCCACTGCACTCAGGTGGCGACCTCACATGTGCTGACGCTCAAGACGGACAAGTCTCAGTGCGCGACCGACCAACCGATCGATCCAACCACCAATGACCATTGACTGAGCAAACTCTACATCTACATCTACACTTATTCTCCGCAAGCCACCCAACGGTGTGTGCCGGAGGGCACTTTACGTGCCACTGTCATTACCTCCCTTTCCTGTCCCAGTCGCGTATGGTTCGCGGGAAGAACGACTGTCTGAAAGCCTCCGTGAGCGCTCGAATCTCTCTAATTTTACATTCGTGATCTCCTCGGGAGGTATAAGTAGGGGGAAGCAATATATTCGATACCTCATCCAGAAACGCACCCTCTCGAAACCTGGCGAGCAAGCTACACCGCGATGCAGAGCGCGTCTCTTGCAGAGTCTGCCAATTGAGTTTGTTGAACATCTCCGTAACGTTATCACGGTTACCAAATAACCCTCTTCTTTGGATCTTCTCTATCTCCTCCGTCAACCCGATCTGGTACGGATCCCACACTGATGAGCAATACTCAAGTATAGGTCGAACGAGTGTTTTGTAAGCCACCTCCTTTGTTGATGGACTACATTTTCTAAGGACTCTCCCAATGAATCTCAACCTGGTACCCGCCTTACCAACAATTAATTTTATATGATCATTCCACTTCAAATAGTTCCGCACGCATACTCCCAGATATTGTACAGAAGTAACTGCTACCAGTGTTTGTTCCGCTATCATATACTCATACAATAAAGGATCCTTCTTTCTATGTATTCGCAATACATTACATTTGTCTATGTTAAGGGTCAGTTGCCACTCGCTGCACCAAGTGCCTATCCACTGCAGATCTTCCTGCATTTCGCTGCAATTGTCTAATGCTGCAACTTCTCTTTATACTACAGCATCATCCGCGAAAAGCCGCATGGGGCTTCCAACACTATCTGCTAGGTCATTTATATATATTGTGAAAAGCAATGGTCCCATAACACTCCCCTGTGGCACGCCAGAGGTTACTTTAACGTCTGTAGACGTCTCTCCATTGACAACAACATGCTGTGTTCTGTTTGCTAAAAACTCTTCAATACAGCCACACAGCTGGTCTGATATTCCTTAGGCTCTTTCTTTGTTTATCAGGCGGCAGTGCGGAACTGTATCGAACGCCTTCCGGAAGTCAAGAAAAATAGCATCTACCTTGGAGACTGTATGTAATATTGTCTGGGTCTCATGAACAAATAAA
This sequence comes from Schistocerca americana, assembly GCF_021461395.2. Taxonomy (NCBI): domain Eukaryota; kingdom Metazoa; phylum Arthropoda; class Insecta; order Orthoptera; family Acrididae; genus Schistocerca; species Schistocerca americana. The sequence continues at coordinate 624,525,865 of NC_060121.1, read as the reverse complement.
GCGAGTTGGGTCTCACACGATCGCTGTTTCCGGAATCCATGTTGATTCCTACATAGTAGATTCTGGGTTTCCAAAAACGACATGATACTCGAGCAAAAAACATGTTCTAAAATTCTACAACAGATCGACGTCAGAGATATAGGTCTATAGTTTTGCGCATCTGCTCGACGACCCTTCTTGAAGACTGGGACTACCTGTGCTCTTTTCCAATCATTTGGAACCTTCCGATCCTCTAGAGACTTGCGGTACACGGCTGTTAGAAGGGGGGCAAGTTCTTTCGCGTACTCTGTATAATCGAATTGGTATCCCGTCAGGTCCAGCGGACTTTCCTCTGTTGAGTGATTCCAGTTGCTTTTCTATTCCTTGGACACTTATTTCGATGTCAGCAATTTTTTCGGTTGTGCGAGGATTTAGATAAGGAAATGCAGTGCGGTCTTCCTTTGTGAAACAGCTTTGGAAAAAGGTGTTTAGTATTTCAGCTTTACGAGTGTCATCCTCTGTTTCAATGCCATCATCATCCCGGAGTGTCTGGATATGCTGTTTCGAGCCACTTACTGATTTAACGTAAGACCAGAACTGCCTAGGATTTTCTGTCAAGTCGGTACATAGAATTTTACTTTCGAATTCACTGAACGCTTCACGCATAGCCCTCCTTACGCTAACTTTGACATCGTTTAGCTTCTGTTTGTCTGAGAGGTTTTGGCTGCATTTAAACTTAGAGTGAAGCTCTCTTTGCTTTCGCAGTAGTTTCCTAACTTTGTTGTTGTACCACGGTGGGTTTTTCCCGTCCCTCGCAGTTTTACTCGGCACGTACCTGTCTAAAACGCATTTTACGATTGCCTTGAACTTTTTCCATAAACATTCAACATTGTCAGTGTCGGAACAGAAATTTTCGTTTTGATCTGTTAGGTAGTCTGAAATCAGCCTTCTATTACTCTTGCTAAACAGATAAACCTTCCTCCCTTTTTTATATTGCTACTAACTTCCACATTCAGGGATGCTGCAACGGCCTTATGATCACTGATTCCCTGTTCTGTACATACAGAATCGAAAAGTTCGGGTCTGTTTGTTATCAGTAGGTCCAAGATGTTATTTCCACGAGTCGGTTCTCTGTTTAATTGCTCGAGGTAATTTTCGGATAGTGCACTCAGTATAATGTCACTCAATGCTCTGTCCCTACCACTCGTCCTAAACATCTGAGTGTCCCAGTCTATATCTGGTAAATTGAAATTTCCACCTAACATGCTGAGAAAATTTATGTGAAGTGTATTCCAAATTTTCTCTCAGTTGTTCCGCCACTAATGCTGCTGAGTCGGGAGGTCGGTAAAAGGAGCCAATTACTAACCTAGTTCGGTTGTTGAGTGTAACCTCCACCCATAATAATTCACAGGAACTATCCACTTCTACTTCACTACAGAATAAGCTACTACTAACAGCGACGAACACTCCACCACCGGTTGCATGCAATCCATCCTTTCTAAACACCGTCTGTACCTTTGTAAAAATTTCGGCAGAATTTATCTCTGGCTTCAGCCAGCTTTCTGTACCTATAACGATTTCAGCTTCGGTGCTTTCTATCAGCGCTTGAAGTTCCGTTACTTTACCAACGCAGCTTCGACAGTTTACAATTACAATACCGATTGCTGCTTGGTCCCCGCATGTCCTGACTTTGCCCCGCACCCGTTGAGGCTGTTGCCCTTTCTGTACTTGCCCAAGGCCATCTAACCTAAAAAACCGCCCAGCCCACGCCACACAACCCCTGCTACCCGTGTAGCCGCTTGTTGCGTGTAGTGGACTCCTGACCTATCCAGCAGAACCCGAAACCCCACCACCCTATGGCGCAAGTCGAGGAATCTGCAGTCCACACGGTCGCAGAACCGTCTCAGCCTCTGATTCAGACCCTCCACTCGGCTCTGTACCAAAGGTCCGCAGTCAGTCCTGTCGACGATGCTGCAGATGGTGAGCTCTGCTTTCATCCTGCTAGCGAGACTGGCAGTCTTCACCAAATCAGATAGCCGCCGGAAGCCAGAGAGGATTTCCTGGGATCCATAGCGACACACATCATTGGTGCCGACATGAGCGACCACCTGCAGATGGGTGCACCTGGTACCCTTCATGGCATCCGGAAGGACCCTTTCCACATCTGGAATGACTCCCCCCCCGGTATGCACACGGAGTGCACATTGATTTTCTACCCCTCTCTTGTTGCCATATCCCTAAGGGGCCCCATTACGCGCCTGACGTTAGAGCTCCCGACTACCAGTAAGCCCACCCTCTGCGGCCGCCCGGATCTTGCAGACTGAGGGGCAACCTCTGGAACAGGAGAAGCAGCCATGTCAGGCCGAAGATCAGTATCAGCCTGAGACAGAGCCTGAAACCGGTTCGTCAGACAAACTGGAGAGGCCTTCCGTTCAGCCCTCCGGAATGTCTTTCGCCCCCTGCCACACCTTGAGACGACCTCCCACTCTACCACTGGTGAGGGATCAGCCTCAATGCGGGCAGTATCCTGGGCAACCACAGTCGTAGTCCGATCGGGGGATGCGTGGGACGAGCTGGCCGTCCCCGACAAACCCCCATCCGGAACCCCACAGTGATGCCCATTGGCCACAGCCTCAAGCTGTGTGACCGAAGCCAACACTGCCTGAAGCTGGGAGCGAAGGGATGCCAACTCAGCCTGCATCCTAACACAGCAGTTGCAGTCCCTATCCATGCTAAAAACTGTTGTGCAAAGAAAATCTGAACTAATCTACAGAGAGCGCAAACCAATCGACACAAAATTTAAATGGTTATTAAAATACAAGATTGCCTAATTAATGCAGTAATGCTGCTATTTGCGCACTGCTGACACTGCTCGGCGGCGGAAGGAGACTACGCGATTTTACACTATTCAGGTACTAAAACGCGATGCTACAACTCTCAAATACTATAATACGCCCGAAATTTATGAATTAAACAATTCAAGTACCAAACACACGCAAATAAAGTAAGAATTAAACTATCTAACAAATGAGTGAGCTAGGAGTATACGACTTGCTGCTGCAGCTGCTTATCCAACGGCGGCAGGGAGCACACTGACTGTGACCAACCGACACTGGCCGTTCAAAACGAAAACAGAAGACAAACGACTACGCGAATTTACACTATTCAGGTGCTAAAACGCGATGCTACAACTCTCAAATACTATAATACGCCCGAAATTTATGAATTAAACAATGCAAGTACCAAAAACACACAAAGAAATTAAGAATTAAACTATGTAACAAATGAGTGAGCTAGGAGTATACGACTTGCTAAAGTAGACTGGCAGCCTAACGCACAGACTTAGATGGAGGAACTAAGACCCAACAGGGCGACCACTCACTTAGTTCTCTTATTGGCGGAGTGGAAAGAGTCTCTTTTTGCTGGCTTTAAAGTTTGATCCGAACGACAGACATACTAGCACTCCGAACGGCAGACAGACACTAACTGCCTAACAAATGGCTAGAGACATACTAGCAAGCTGGAGACGAGAGACTGACCCAAACTTCTCTGACTCGCGAGCTCATACCGCCTCTTAAATGCACGTGAACAGGCAACCTTTCCCCTTTCCCACCAGAGGGAGACACCAAAGCTGCCACTGCCACAGCGGCGCCACCGCCAGAAATGGAGGGCGACTGCTTCATGCTATGTGCTGTGGCGCGCTCTTCAAAACAGCAATTTTTGCCACAGCTCAGAGTTGCAAGGGGGGAAGACATCAAGGGGAAGCTTATCATCTGGGACAAAAGATGCTGGAAGTTGCTTTGGGAGACGAGGTGGAGGGTGTGTAGTTGGCGGAACACAAGATTAAGATCGCGGCAATGAGCTGGGGCTAGAGAAGTAGAAGACACCAGGGGTCGGGGTGGGGGGTAGATTGAGTCTGTTGATGATGTATATGGTGTGGATGTGTTCAAGGAAAAGGAGAAGATGTAGGAAGGGGATGAGATTGTAGAGCATCTGTGTAGGCAATCTGAGGTGCATACAGAAGGTGAGGCAGGGTGCATGGTGTTCAAGGATTTCGAGGGCTTTATTGAATCTGGCAGGGATGGAAATCTAGGCAACACTGGCATAATGAAAGATGGGACCGATCAAGGATTTGTAGGTGTGAAGGATGGTGGAAGGATGCACTCCCCATGTCCAGCCGGATAGGAGTTTCAGGAGGCAGCGTCTATTGTGGGATTTTTGTGGGATTGTAAAGAGATGGGGAATCCAGGTGAGGTGACGGTTGAGGGTGTGGCCAAGGTATTTCAGGGTAGGAGTGAGTTGGACAGGATGACCTTAAGTGGTGAGGTAAAAACTGTGGAGTCATAAGGAATGTGTGGTGCAGCCTATAATGATTGCCTGGGTCTTGGTAGGATCGATGTGAAGGAGCCACTGGTTGCACCAGGTGATGAGCTGGTCCAGGTGCGTTTGAGGAGTATGTTTGGACCGCTGGAGGATACGATGAAGGGTCAGGAAGGCAGTGCCATCAGCAAATTGGAGGAGGTGAACAGGTGGGAGTAGATTGGGCATGTCTGCAGTATACAAGAGATAGAGGAGAGGGGATACGATGGAACCTTGGGGCACAGGAGCAGTGGGATAGAAAATATGGGAGTTGGTATGTAGATAGTGACATATGAGGGACGACCATAGAGGAAAGAAGCAACGAGACAGACGAAATTGATGGGAAGAGCGTAGGTCTGGAGTTTCATGTGAAGTCCGGGATGCCAGACCCGGTCATGGACGTTCTGTAAGTCGATGGAAACAATGATAGTGGAGTGAAGAGAGTTACGTTGGAGGGAAAGAAAATTGGTAAAGTTAAGCAGCTGGTCGTCAGCTGAGAAGGAGGGCTCAAAGCCACAGTGGGTAAGGAGAAGGAGGTATGGTGGTAATGAATACAGAAAGAGGGAATGTACTCAAAGATCTCACTGAACACGGAGGTGAGGCAGATGGGACAACAGGAAGTGGTATCACAGGGGGGGGGGGGGTTGCTGGGTTTACAGCAGGACACAGGAGTATTTCATGGGTCAGAGTAAAAGCCGATAGAGAGGAGGACATTATGCACTGTTGCAAGGATAGCCAGGAAAGAGGGAGGAATTCCTTGTGGTGGCGGTAGGTGACATCGTCATGACGAGGGGTGGTGTTGTTGAAGCAGAGGATGAGTTTGATGTCATGTGCGTTAATGGGAGTGCTTATGTCTGATGGGGGTAATTGATCCAAGTACAGGAAACTAGGGGTGAAGGAAAGGACAGATGGTTCAGTGCATTCAAGGACTGTAGGAATGAGGGAGTAACCAAAATGGGGATCATCAGAAATGGAGAGGACTTCAGAGAGTTGATAAGGAAAACGGTTAGCCTTACTGAGGTTGTCAGGGAAAGGGCAGCTGTCATGGCTACCAGTAGGGTGGTGGAATTCATACCAGTACTTGGAGGAGTTGACAGGGAGGGCGGAGTTGAGGCGTGTACAAGACTGACGCCAATTTCAGCGTTTCTATGCTGCTAGGAAGTTTCGGATGTGTTGTGGTAGTGAGGTGAGCATGGATAAGTTTGGTAGGAATGTGGGCCTCCACAGCATCAGAGATGGTCTTTTGGAGGAAGGCCAATGCATGAGTGACATCAGCGAAATAGTGAAAGGTGCAATTGTGACCTTTGACCTGTGAGGCGATGGATTCCCGATAAGCATCACAGTCGGCTCAGTGGTAGTCATGCATAGACTTCAGTAAGTCAGCAGGTTAGGGGGCACAAGGCGGACGATGGGCTGAGGAGATGGTGACAAGGACTGGGAGATGGTCACTGCCAGTGGGGTCGAGGATGTCCATGACAATATGACCAAGGAGGTTGGGGGAAGTGAGGATGATAACTGGGGTGAAGTTACTTATGGAATGGGTGTGCTATGGGGAGGGGGGGGTAACGAGGTCGCTGTGGAGGGTGGTGAGGAACTGATGCCACCAGTGAAAGGTGACAGGATCACAGCTGAGGATGTTGTGGTCTGCAGCAATTAGATAGGTGGCGAAGGTGTGGTCAACTTTGGAGATGAAGTCGTAGGTAAGACGAACTGTGGGATGGACATAGATAGTGGCGAGATGTGAGGGAAAGCAGGAAAGGTGTGGGTGGGGCCTAATCAGTTACCATTGGTTACACAGAAAACGCAAACACTTTATTTTTAAAAAAACAAAACTCTCAACGATCATTATTAAAAGATTTTGCTACTCTGGTGTCTGAAAGCCTTATTACAAATATTGCAAGTTATTGTCGGCTGAAGGCATAAGCATTGTTACACACAATCAATGAAGACCTGATTAAGAAAAAAATTGCAAAGTGTTGGTCAGCCAAAAGCCACAAACAATGTTACACACAATCAATAGCTGAAGGCCTGATTAAGAAGGTTGAAAATTATTCATGGGCTGACGGCCACAAGCAATTTCAGAATACACAAGGGCTGAAGGACTGAATTACAAATATGGTGGACAATTACACTTTAAAAATACTAAAACCCTTTCTAATAATCTTGATAACTTGGAACAGGCTATAGTATGGCTGAAGGCCTTACTAAAACAGGATTGAAAATTATTTGTCGGCTGAAGGCCGTAAGCAATGTTACAAACAATAAATGGATGAAGGTCTGATTAAGAAAGGATTCAAAATTATTGGGGGCTAAAGGACACAAGTAATTTTGAGAATACTCAACGACTGAAGGCCTGAATTACAAGTGAGGAAGGCAGTTGCATGTTAAACTACTAAAACCTTATTGAAACAATCTTAACAAACTGTAACAGACTATAGTGACGCATGCAGGCCTTATTAAGAAAAATTTTAAATAATTTGTCGGCTGAAGCCGACAAGCAGTGTTACAAACAATTAACAGCAGATGGCTGGAATTACAAGCGGGGAAGGCAATAACGTGTTAAAACATTACAGTAAATTTTAAACAATTATGACAACTTGTCCAAATAAGATGGAGTGATCCACAGACAGTGCTCCCTGAATCGACCTGAGGAAGATGACTACAGCTGTGTAAGTGGTGAGACAGGCAACCAAGAGGCGTACGCATGTAACAGGATGACAACTCACACTAGGGGTAGCTTAAGCGCCGACCTACCGACTAACCAGTCCGTCTAATATCCGATCACTGGTACAATGATGGAATATTTTTAGGCAAGGGCGAGGAGACAGCCAGCATCACGTCTTCAGAAACACAACCAAGGCCGAAGAGAATACTACAACCAAGGAAGACCTCCCAAAATCATATGCACAGTATAATTCAAGAGGCTGTCGGGCTACAAGCTGTGTCGGACAGCATCAACACGACGAGGAAAGGTACACTGCCAGAAAAGTACGCTAGCCTACAGGGGAGGTAACTGGGGCGTTAGCGGCTACAAGGCAGAAAATACCGCTGGTTGCACTTCACTAAGAAGAAGAGTACTAAATCCAAACTAACTTCAAGGAGTAGAAGGCGGCTAATAGCTTCTGCCAACCTGACAGACTTCACTTGTTGCAGTTGGTCTCACTGACCCTGGGAGCAGCAACACGCATACAACAGCGAGATCACAAATAGTAGAGGTTTTAGTACTGGACCCTGGGAGCATTCAACTTCAAGCGTCCTGGGTTCGGTCGCTGGCTACAGCCTCTTGATCCAACAGTGTCTGCACGCCGCCAGTGGTCCTGGTCTGCCCTCATGTTGCGGACCTCCTTGCTGCTTCATCCAAAGACGAACTGCCTGACACACACGACTACCTGGAATACTACCCGTGGCACCAAAGATAGTACCACAGTACTAGCTATCGATAACTGTTGCTGATGCCACTCACAGACAAACAATACTAGCAACTCAGTGGCACCATTAACACAAGAAGGAATCGAGACGCTACTACCGCTATTACACAACATCAAGTTATGAACGGTAAGAATGCAAGCAGCACACAGCTCAAGTGGCATAAGTGATGGTGAGAGAGGGAAAAAGACGCTTAAGACAAGGTGATCGGTTGGATCACTGAGCAGGGGCTGTGGTCGGACGGTGATATGCTTGAGGTGGCCAATAGTGAACCCACCTTGCGCAAGTGGAAGGGAGTTGTCAGTGTGGTGAAGGAGATAAGTAGGGTGAACAGCATTATGAGGTTGAAGGACGATTTCGTTGAGGATGAAGAAGTCGACCTGGGGCCAGGCATGTATGTTGGCATGCCAAGAGGTAGGAGGGGGGAAGAGAGTGGAGGAAGAAGGAGGGATGCTTAATCAAGGGTGTGGGTGAAGGTAAAGTGGGTCTGGTTGTGGGAGTGTGTGACATAGGTATTCAAATGGAAGAAGGAGAGTAGCAAGGGAGATCAGCTGGAGGGTGTGGGGGCATTGGAAAGAGTGGATATTCTGAAGGATGGTGGTCAGGAACTGAATGATGTATTCAGTCATAGGGAGAGGGTGGAGGGAATTGTTAGGGTGGATGGGTTTGTTGATGGGACAAACAGCAATAGTGAGCTCAGAGTTGGTGGGAGGGGTTTGGCCTTGCATTTGGAGATGTAGGGGGTTGGTGTTCATTGCAGGTGTTGCAGGAAGAAGGAGAGGCGAAGTTAGAACACTGTTTCAGGAAGTGAATCTTCAGGTTTTCGCGGCGCAAAGACTGCTCCATTAAATTTCGGGACTGCAGCCGCATAAATTCTGCTTCTTCTTCAAATATTTCGGCTGTATATCTTTCAGCCATCTTCAGAGAGAGCCGTACGACTGACGCTCCAGCGCTCGCTCCATCCTTTTAAACTCGCGGGCCGCGCCACTGCGCATGCGGCCACAGATGAACAAGGCGCCAGTGATGTTGATCGGCGGCAAAGACGTAACATATGCATGAGTTACGTCTGTGGCTGCGCATTCGATCCATGCTGGGAGATCGATGTATTACTGGGAGCTGAACTGTAGCGACGTCTTTGTAAGTTCAATATTGAAAGTGCCGGATTCCATGATTTATCTCATGTGAAACCGCTGTCTCTATTAATTAAATTCTTCGCCAAGCGGATTTCAATGGCCTCTTTTACTACGGAGTCCCAGAAAGATGAAACAGAAGTGAGAATCTCGACATTTTCATATACCATAGAGTGACCAGAATCAATACAATGCTCTGCCACAGCCGATTTACTGGGTTGTAAGAGCCGAGTGTACCTGCGATGTTCCGTACGCCTCTCTTGGACTGTACGATTCGTTTGTCCGATAATGGATTTAAATGTTTCCTCGTCATCTTCTGCATTCCTTACGGACACCTTAGGTTTTATTTGTAGTGCCTTACGTATCTGTTGTGGAGAATACCCGTTGTCCTCAAAAACTCTCTTCAAATGTAAAAGTTCGTCTTTTAAACTACTTTCATCAGATATGACGTGTGCTCGGTGTACCAAAGTTCTTAGAACACTACTCGTCTGCGAAGGATGGTGACAGCTATTTGCATGTAAATATAAGTCCGTATGGGTCGGTTTCCGATATACTGCATGACCCAGAGTGCCATCTTCTTTACGCCGAACCAAGACATCCAAAAATGCAAGACTTCCCTCGTTTTCCACTTCCATTGTAAACTGAATTTGTCCGTGGATGGAATTCAGATGGTTTAAGAAGTCCTGCAATTTGTCCTCGCCATGGGGCCACACTACAGAGGTGCCGTCAACGTACCTCCAAAAAACTGTAGGCTTCAAGCTAGCAGACTCCAGGGCCTTCTCCTCGAAATCCTCCATAAATAAATTGGCCACCAAGGGTGACAAAGGACTACCCATGGCAACACCGTCAGTCTGTTGAAAAAAGTCATTATTAAATAAAAAGTACGTGGAGGTCATCACATGGTGAAACAAAGCTAAAATCTCCTTATCAAAACTTTTTCCAATGAGATCTAAAGATTCAGAGAGAGGTACCTTAGTAAGTAGCGACACTACATCAAAGCTGACTAATAGATCAGAGGTGTTCAGTTTCAAAGATTTTAATTTGCCAATGAAATCTGCAGAGTCACTATTGAGGCCGCTTGTGGGGAAATGTGATAATCATATAAGGAATGGAAGTGGAAAACGAGGGATGTCTTGCATTTTTGGATGTCTTGGTTCGGCGTAAAGAAGATGGCACTCTGGGTCATGCAGTATATCGGAAACCGACCCATACGGACTTATATTTACATGCAAATAGCTGTCACCATCCTTCGCAGACGAGTAGTGTTCTAAGAACTTTGGTACACCGAGCACACGTCATATCTGATGAAAGTAGTTTAAAAGACGAACTTTTACATTTGAAGAGAGTTTTTGAGGACAACGGGTATTCTCCACAACAGATACGTAAGGCACTACAAATAAAACCTAAGGTGTCCGTAAGGAATGCAGAAGATGACGAGGAAACATTTAAATCCATTATCGGACAAACGAATCGTACAGTCCAAGAGAGGCGTACGGAACATCGCAGGTACACTCGGCTCTTACAACCCAGTAAATCGGCTGTGGCAGAGCATTACATTGATTCTGGTCACTCTATGGTATATGAAAATGTCGAAATTCTCACTTCTGTTTCATCTTTCTGGGACTCCGTAGTAAAAGAGGCCATTGAAATCCGCTTGGCGAAGAATTTAATTAATAGAGACAGCGGTTTCACATGAGATAAATCATGGAATCCGGCACTTTCAATATTGAACTTACAAAGACGTCGCTACAGTTCAGCTCCCAGTAATACATCGATCTCCCAGCATGGATCGAATGCGGAGCCACAGACGTAACTCATGCATATGTTACGTCTTTGCCGCCGATCAACATCACTGGCGCCTTGTTCATCTGTGGCCGCATGCGCAGTGGCGCGGTCCGCGAGTTTAAAAATATGGGGCGAGCGCTGGAGCGTCAGTCGTACGGCTCTCTCTGAAGATGGCTGAAAGATATACAGCCGAAATATTAGAAGAAGAAGCAGAATTTATGCGGCTGCATTCCCGAAATTTAATGGAGCACTGTTTCAGGAAGTTGGTGACTTTACAGTGGGGCCAAGTGGGGAAGTGTTTGTAGTTTTGATTGAGCTGGTCATTGTAGAGGAGAGCTTTGGCAGCAGGAGGATTCAGGAGGGGAATGGGAGGGGTCAAAAGGATGGCAGTGATTGGAAATCACTGTTCTCTGCGTGAGGAGGTGATCTATGGAGCAGCAGATTCTGTAAACACACATCAGGAAGTTCGGGTCAGAGTTGTTGCAGATACATCAGCCGAATGGATTTCTAGGGTGGAGTGGGCTTTCACTTCCACCAGTGCCTCCACCTCCATGACCACAGGGCTGAGTTTTGCAATCGCAGCAGTGATTGTTGGTGGATGATGAGGAGGTTATGTCTGACAGGAAGAGGACGAGGTAAGGTGTGAGGGGCACATGTGGGCTAATGCTGGGGAGCTCTGGAGGAGATCGGTTTGGAAAGAGGGAATGGAGCCTTTAGTAAGGGCAGATTCTGTGTGGGGGATAAGCTGAGCAATGGGGGCACTGTGGATATACTTGCTGATCTCAAGGGTAAGGGTGCAGACATCAAGATATTTAGGACTTGGGATCTAAGGATGAAGGTATGCTGTATGCTAGTTGGGGGTTGGGATTGTCAGAGGAGGGTGGTGTCCATGAGGAGATCGGAAGGAAGAGTTGTGGGCAGTCGTTTTTTGGAGGAAGGGGGTAGAAGTGCGGTCGTTTGGGGGATCTTTTGCCTGTGGTGGCCTGGAAAGAGGGGTGAGGGATTTGTTGGACTGGGAGGTGGTGGGAAGCACGACCCTCATGTCAGGCAGAGGAAATTTGAATGGAGGGTGGGCATTCCATGGTGGCAACTGTGGCGCAGTGGGAGGTGATTTGAGCAGAGGATGGAACAGCAGTTGTAGGAGGGCAAGTGGGGAGTGGAGCAAAGTCTTCTCAATGGGTGGTAGTGGTGGAAGGGTGGGTCAGGGGCAGGAGCGACAGCAGGTGTAGGGGGAGGAGGAGCAGGAGCATACAATTAAGGAGGAGACAGAAATGGAGGTGACTGAAGGGTAGGAGACTGTGAGGAGGGGATCTGGAGTGGACAGGGGAAGCCCAGAAGAGACACTCCAGGAGGTAACGGTGGTTGCAGGGGAAGGGGAGATGTATATGACGCTGATCGTGGGGACATCCATGGTGGACTGTGCGGTCTACAGGCGACAGGTGTCGATGAAGTGGGGAAAGAGAAAAAAAGGCTGGGGGCGGCAGTGGCAGTGGCGAACAGTGGATGGCAGAGACCAATGCCAGGCAGCATTAGCCAGCACTGGGTGGCTGCAGCGAGCACTTGGTGGTGGCAACCAGCACCAGGCATCTTCGGCCAGTAGGAGGCAGGTGCAGCCAGTACCACAAGGCAGCAGCAAGCACCGGACAGCGAAGGCGAGCACTGGGGAGCGGCAGGTAGCACCAGATGGCTGCAGTCAGCATCGGGCAGTGGTGGCCAGCACCAGGCAGAGGCAGATAGCATCGGACAGCTGTGGCCAGCACCAGGCGACAGTGACAAGCACCGGGCAGCTGTGGCCAGCAATGGGTGGCGGTGGCCAGAACCAAACTGCATGGCCAGCACCAGGCAGTGGGGGGCAGCACTGGGGGATGGTGGTGGTGGTAACCACCATGTGACAGCTGCCAGCACCTGTCTGCACCAGTGGTAGTGGCGACCACAGCACTTGTCACAGCAGCAGTGGTGGTGGCAGTGGCAGCAGCCAGCACCTGGCAGTGGTGGTGCGCAGCATGCAGTGGCAGCCAGCACTGGGCAGTGGTGGCCTACAATGGGCAGCAGTGGTGAACACCAGGTGGCAGCTGCCAGCACTACTGGTGACGGCCGGCACCTGTGGGGCATTGGTGGCCAGTGCTGGGTGGTGACTGCCAGTAATAGGCGGTGGCTGCCAGCATGGGGCGGCAGTGGCCAGCACCATGCAGCAGTAACTCCAACCCTAAGGATACACATTATTTCCCTTTTTCTTCGTTTACTGTACAGTTGAAAATACCGCTTCAGTTGTAAATTTCTTTATTTTCAAATGACAAGTTTTCGACTGATATAAGCCCATCTTCAGGTATTGTGCCTGTGCTGTGGTCCCTGAGCGCCACGTGCACCAGGCGCAGTGTGCTGCCTATGAATGCAGAACAGGAACCCCCTGTTCTATGCTCATAGGCAGCACACAGCGCATAGTACATGTGGCACTCAGGGACCACAGCACAGCTGCGATACTTGAAGATGGGCTTCTAACAGTCTATAACTGATTGTGTGAAAATAAAGAAATTTACAACTGAAGCGGTATTTTCAACCTCTGCTATTTGTTTGTTCCTTTATTGTGTTTTCAATTCCACATCCGGGGCAGGCTGGCAGTAGCGTAGCCACTGCTCTTCAGCTGAGAGACATTACAAGTAGACAGGAAGACAATTATCTCAATGAGAAGGAAAAAACTTGGCGGAACATATAAAAAAGGGGAACTTAATAGATGAAAGAATACGAAAAGGGATGAGTGTAAAATGGAGAGAATAATCTAAAAAAATATTCACGCAAAAACCACACACTGTAAAGATTAAAAGACACAGCAAAGTACAACCGGAGCATAAAAAGTCACAGAACGACTAAAACCGCCGTGCAATGGGCGGTGTAGCATGGAATAATCAGGGACAGTAAAACTATATACTGGTCAAGCACACAATTAAAACCACTCGATGACAGTGTAGAACAGCAATGTATACAACACTGGCACAGCACACTCGATGATGAATAAAAACCTGGGTGGATCTGCCAGGTTTGGGGGTACAAGGGAGAAGGGAAAAGGATACTAGAAGTGGGGGAGAGAAAGGGGGTTGGGTGGGAAGCACACCAAAGGGAGCTGGGGTGGGAAGGATCTGAGAGGTAGGCAGCTGAGGAGGGAGTGCAGAGACTCACTGGGGATGGAGGAGAACCACTCTGGCGGAAGTAGAGGAGGTGAAAGGGATGTCCTTGCAGAGAGGGAAACAGGGATGGGCTACAGTTGGTAGGAAGGGTAGACATCATGGCGAAGTTCATCATGTGGGAGGGGGAGGTGCTGGAAATTGCCCTGATGAAGGATATGGAGGTTGTGGAGGTGGAGAGAGGGTGGGATGCAGTGATAGAGGCGCAGCAATGGGCTGGGGGGTGGAGAGGAAGGAGGACACCATCGGGTGGGGGGATAAAGCCTGCAGAAATTGTAAAATATGCAGATAAGTTAGAGGAAAAGGAGGAGGTGTGGACCGGGATGAGGTTGTACAGTATATGTGTGGGGGATGGAAGGCAGATACAGAAGGCTAGGCCGAGTGCATGGTGTTCAAGGATTTGGAGGGTATTACAAAAGCGGGAGGGGTGGGAGGGAGGGGTTGCGGAGATCCAGACAACACAACAGATGATAGGACAGATGAGGGGTTTGTAGCTGTGGAGGGTGGTGGAATGATGCAATCCCTACATCCGACCGGACAGGAGTTTCACGAGGTGGAGGTGGGTATGGGCTTTCTGTGAATGGTCAGAAGATGAGGGGTCCAGTTGAGGTGACGGTTGAGGCCAAAGTACTTCAGGATAGGGGTGAGCTGGATGGAATGACCATAAATATGATGCAGAAATCATGGAGATGGAAGGAGCAGGTGGTACAGCCTATGGTGATTGCCCAGGTCCTTGAAGGTGCAAGTGGTGAACAGGTCAGAGTGGGTTTGGAGGGTTTGTTGGGACCATGGAAGGGTAGGATAGAGAGCCAGGACGGCAGTGCCATCAGCATATTGGAGGAGGTGCCCAGGCGAGGGTGGGTTGGGCACGTCAGCAGTGTACTGTTGATAGAGGAGAGGGGAGAGGACAGAGTCTTGGGGACACTGGCAACGGGATAAAAGATACAGGAGTTGGTATTGTGGAGGGTGATATAGGAAGAACGACATGAGAGGAAGGAAGCAACCAGACAGACAAAACTAATAGGTAGGGCAGGACATAGGTTTGGAGTTTAAAGAGGAGACCAGGATGCCATAAGTGGTTGAAAGAATTTTGGAGGTCAAGGGAGACAGAAACGAGCGAGGGGAGATAAGATGGAGGGAGGGAAGGTGGACAAGGTTAAGGAATTGGAGAAGGAGGGCCAGAAGCCCTACTGGGTAAGGTGGAGGAGGTGCTGTTGATTAAGGTGGTGATGGATACAACGGGAGAGGATGGATTCGAAGACCTTACTGAAAATGGAAGTGAGGCAATTCGGACGATAGGAAGAGGCAGCGGAAGGGGTTTGTTGGGTTTGAGGAACAAGAGGAAGCAGGAAGTCTTCCACAGGTCGGGGTAAAAAGCCGGTGGAGGGGCTGACATTGTATGAAGTCACAAAGAGACTCAGGAAGGAAAAGGGGCATTCTTTGAGGAGATGGTAGGTGACACAGTCATGCGCAGTTACTGTGTTGCGTTTGGACCAGAGGATAAGTTTAATGTCTTGTGCTGTGATTGGAGTGTTGATGTCAGAGGAGGATAACTGCCCCCAGTACTGGAGACTTGAAGCGAGTGGAGCGACCGAGATATCGGCGCGTTCCATGATGGTGGGAAGAGGGAATGATCAAAGTGGGGATCATCAGGGATGGAGAAGACCTCGCATAGGCGAGAAGGTAAGTGGTAGGCCTTATTCCTGTTGTCTGGAAGGGGGCGGTCGTTATGGGGAAGAGGGTAGTGGGGTGGTAACATTCCTAGCGTTGCTCTGCTGTAAACTTGGCACTGACTTCTTGCCAATATGTAGCAGCCACTGAGGCACTGACATGATACCACACGAGTAGTATGGTTATAATATTGAAGCTATGGCGCTATTCCCAAGTTATATTAGTTTAGTTACATGTACATTGTTAATAACGGCAATTCCGTATGTTGTTTCTATTGTACTTATAATTAAATATATGAAGAGACAAAGAAATCAGTACTCTCTACATCCGTTACAGATTGGCAAATCACATCAGCGATCTATCTTGCTGGCATTTGGCGCCATCTACAAACTATTTAATGAATAAGAGGAGCTACATACCCCGCCACGACAGTTAAAAAATGTACAAAAGGAAAAATATTCAAATCGTATCCCATAGTCATAGCATACATCATCTGCCACCATGTCTTTATGACATTGATGTTACCTATGTTTATCAAAAATTAACAAAACAATTGGCTTACAACGAGTGAATCTGCCATTTTTAACTAGTAAAAGTAGCAGTAACTCAGTACAACAATGTTAATAATTTCAGTTGCATTTTATTCCTACGAAAATTTTAATTTTTAATAGACACTATAATTCCTCTACTATGTTGTTTACGTATTACAAACGCATACAGAGGCACCGCGCAACTAACCGATGTATTCTCTGCGAAGCCAAATTCATTATACAGTAGTCTTGACTGAACTGTGACAGGAGTCCGAAAGTCAGGTGTTAGGAGTATTAGGGGAGGTATAAAAATTAAATACTAGTATGTAATTTAATATACCGGCTACATAGGTTATGTCATGAGTTCCGAGTTTCTAGCCCGCATCTCGTGGTCGTGCGATAGCGTTCTCGCTTCCCACGCCCGGGTTCCCGGGTTCGATTCCCGGCGGGGTCAGGGATTTTCTCTGCCTCGTGATGGCTGGGTGTTGTGTGATGTCCTTCGGTTAGTTAGGTTTAAGTAGTTCTAAGTTCTAGGGGACTCATGACCTAAGATGTTAAGTCCCATAGTGCTCAGAGCCATTTGAACCATTTGAGTTTCTATACTATTCTCTAATTATCTACTTCTTGTATTTTGGCATTGATAATGGCTAGTTACTGGTAGAAATCTGGATCTGCTTTAACAAAGCTGGAGAGAAACACGACTAATTGCTGCTATTATTTTGAAAGATAATCCTTGGGTGCTTGAGAAAGCCTCCATGAAAAACGATTTATCGTAGGGCAATGAAACTTTGTGCAAACATTTTTAAGGGCATGCGGAAGAGAAATAACAAATAAACCATTGGAAGAAACATGAGAGAATTAGATTGTTAGTTGCGTGCCCTGTTTACGTTCCACGCTACAATGTGACGACAGTCTGCATCCATGAGAGCCTGGAACAGCACTAGAGATACCATTTGACAATTGCTCGCAGCACTTTTGCAACGGTGGACTATGGAATGTGCAGCTGTCGTGAAACAGCTCCTGCACTGCTTGTAGACAGCACATTGCGTCCATCGTTCTCAGGTATCAACAACTTTCAGGGGATGGCACCAAAAGCGCAGAGATATTTTAAATAACAATAAAAACACTCAGTACTCAAAAACCATTCAAACTATTCTGAAATTATATTTAAAAAGTCAAGAATGACGTGGTGTCCCCAAAGACCACATATCGGTATGAGGATGCTTTATTCGCAATTACCAGTTTCACGCCAGTGAAGGCTAGCTCCCACGGGCTACTTTCAGTACATCAGCCTCTTAACAATACAGCGAATGTAAGCACATCAAATACGAGTTCGTATTTTACTTACAATGGTTTTATACATTTAGTGTCTAACAATCCTGTAATATATCCCATGGGGTGTTCTGGGGTTATCCTAGGAGCAGTTCCGAAATCGTCAGTTAATTTGAACTTCAAATTCTTCACAACCAGTGCGGAAAGGGGACATCGCCGTATTCCTTGGATACATCGATACTCTGGAAGGGCAGCAGCACTGCTGCCGTTGATTTGGTAAACACTTTACTGGTAAAATGGTTCAAATAGCTCTGAGCACTATGGGACATAACATCTAAGGTCATCAGTCCCCTAGAACTTAGAACTACTTAAACCTAACCAACCTAAGGACATCACACACATCCATGCCCGAGACAAGGTTCGAACCTGTGACCGGAGCAGTCCCGCAGTTCCGGGCTGCAGCGCCTAGAACCGCACGGTCACCGCGGCCGGCTTTACTGGTAAAGTCCTGCTTAGCTTGTCCAGATCCATGTTGACTGCTGCAGTTGTAATGAAGACTGATGCTTGTGTTTCAGTCCTACGACGCCGCCCCAGTACCGGCGCCTAGCGGCAAGTCATCTGACTAAGAACAGTAACAACTCAGATCCTGCAGAGCAAAGTCTGACAATCATTTCTGTGATGGCGGGTACCCACACGGCAAATACTTTTCAATCTACACCGGCTCACATAGGGGATACAGTTCAAAAGTTCTGACTTTTCAACGTTTTCCCATTTCTTTTTCTTATGCTACCGCACCTCTCGCATTTGGCTGGTACTAGACCTTTCAGACTTTTTCGATTCCTGACGACTGACGACACGAGCTTTTCTCTTACTTGTGATTTCTATAATTCAGAGCATGCTCAGGAGTAGTCTGAAACGGTAACTTCCATTGTTTTGTAACTCAATTTAATACTGATATTGATACGTATTCCGGCGAATGTTTTTATTGTCTCTCTTTGGGTCTTGGTAGTATTCCGCAAGGTCTTCTCACTGACAGTCGAATCATTATCCTAACTACACCAATTTAAAACGTTGCACAAAAATTCTTAACCATCACGCGCCTGGACTGACAACCCTACCACGATGTTATTACACTCGGCCTCCCATGAGAATTATAGGAAACACGTGACGTTACAGTAAACATGTATGGTCCTGCTCAAGGGACACCACCTTAACGAAGCACTGCCTGTGTGGGCGAGGAGGTTTGCGTGCTCTGGATGCGGTGGGCTACGCCGGCAATAGCTTAGCTACCAGAAGGGTCACCCAAGCTGGACAAGCCGAAGGGGAGGAGTCAGACAAAGTGTGTCTCACAACGTCCTATCTATCCCCATTTTCCTATCCTCATCCTATCCTTGCCTTGTCATTTTTCCTACCATCCCTTGTCATATGTAAATGGTGGGTTAGACAGGGCTCATTAGCCATGGTGAAGGCAATCTGTCTAGGGGTGACAATCCCGAGTAATAAGCCTCTCAAGCTAACAACTTGGGCAGTATCTTGGACAGTGGCTTGCCACTGTCCCACAAAGAATAATCTTCAACTGAGCATGGAGGGAAATTTCGCTGTATACACTACCTCAGGTGTTAACCAATCCACCGTCACCCTAGGTGACGTTAGCAGACCTTCGGATTCTGGAGAATCCGAAACAACATGCTTTAAGGATGAGTCGGAGCATCCTGAATTCACCGGACGTAAACTCAGGCCAAGACAGCAAAGCTTCTTCGCAACATTTAATGCTAATTCACTGCTCAAAGTGGGTAAATTGAAACATCTGACCGATTCACTTTCACAGCACACGGTTCTAGGCGCTTCAGTCTGGAGCCGCGCTGCTGCTGCGGTCGCAGGTTCGAATCCTGCCTCGGGCATGGCTGTGTGTGATGTCCTTAGGTTAGTTAGGTTTAAGTAGTTCTAAGTTGTAGGGGACTGATGACCTTAGATGTTAAGTCCCATAGTACTCAGAACCATTTGAACCATTTTTTTCACAGCACAACATAGTACTGACAGCAGTACAGAAAACCAGATTCACAGATGATCGTGCCTTCGAGTGCCAAGGAAAAAGAATTCTCAAAGGAAAAGTGGGTCAGCGGGTAATGAAGAACGTACCCCACGTAGGTACAGGATTTACAGTCAGTCACAAGATACTTGATTCAGTCATTGACTTCACTCCCCAAGCGGTCTTATATCCATCCTATCCATCAGTGTAGTCAATGTACATGCCCCAACCAACCAGGACAGACGCAATCCAGACAGAACGGAGAAATTCTGGGAAGACTTACGAGATATTCCATCTAAAATTTCAGAGACACACGCCATAATACTGCTTGATGAATTCAATGCCCAATTGGGAAGAGAGAAAAAGTACAGAAGTATATTGGGCAACTATCCAGCACATATGAGAACTAACTGCAATGGAGAGCGATTGTGGATCTGCGTAGGACTTTTGGGTTGGTCATGAAGTCTACAGCCTTCCAACACCTACCAAGGAAACAGAAGACTTAGGTTTCACCTAACACCAGCTTTGGTGAATTCCAGATAGATCATGTGGCCATTTCAAGGAAATCTCAAAACGAAATGCAAAATGTGAAGGTACTGAGAAGTACCAATCTGGACTTTGATCACGACCTCTCGAAGATCAAAATGAGACTCCAGCCTACAAACACTAGAGTACATAACAACCCCAAGATGGTGAGATTTGACGTAGAGCGACTTAAGAACAGTCATTAATTAAGCCAGAGACGGAACAGTACAGATTTCAACAGCTGGGACCAACTGAAAGAGACTCTTGTGAAGAAGGCCAATGAAGTCGCCCCTTCACAAGAAGAAGGATGCATCCCTGGTGGGATGAAGGCTGTGACAATGCAATGGCCCAAAGACAGATACTCTGGGACAAGTGAAATTGCAATAAAATGAGGATAAATTGGGAGAACTTTTTGGAACAAAGAAGGCTAACAGCTAAGATAATTCGAGGACCCAAACGGACCTTCACACAAAACCAACTAACCAAAATCAAAGAGAACTTTGCTAAGAATAACTCCAGAGATTTCTATAGATCCTTCAAGCAGACACTCAAAAAATAGAAACCACCAAGCCTCCACTTCAGAGACTCACAGGGCAAACTGGTTTCTAACGACAAGGACAACTGCCACCTCTTAGCTCAGTACTTTATAAACTTACTCAACTGTGTTCCAACCAGTGAAGCCTTCAGCTACTAACAAACCACACCAAACCCAGACCCACTCCCCCTTCATTGGAAGAAGGTCGACAAATCATTCAACTTCTCAAGAATAATAAGGCATCTGGAGAAGACTCTCTCATTGCTGAACTCTGGATATGCGCTGGAAGTAATGCCATGGGCAAGCTCACTGAGATCATCCAGAACATCTGGGAAACAGAGAAATTAGCAACTGATTGGAACACGGCGATGATCCATCCTCTTCACAAAAAGGGAGACGTTACTCATTTGAACAGCTACCATGGAATTTCTCTCGTCCCAATAACATACAAGATTCTCTCCAAGGCAATATTAACAATGCCAGCAGGTCAACTGTACATTCAACTGGGAGAATATCAGGGAGGCTTCAGGAAAACCTGACCCTCAACCTTAAAACGGTGCTGGCATACTCCAAGATGAGAAACCGCAAAGTGATTGTCACCTTTGTTGATTTCAAGAAGGCTTACGACTCTGTTGATAGAGAAACGCTTAACAAAATACTCCAGGAATTAGGACTAGACAACAAAACCCGCAGGCTCATTCTAGAAACTTTGACAAACACCCATTCAAATGTCAGATTTAGAGGCGAGATCTCAAAAAGCTTCGAGATAAAAACTGGAGTGAGAGAAGGGGATTGACTCTCCCCTCTTCTCTTCAATTGTGTCCTCGAAAAGGTTGTGAGAGAATGTCGCAAAGAACTGTCCAATGTGGGTGTCCAGAGTGGTGTCTACCTGGGCTGTAAGAACGAAGGACTGATTGTAGATTGCCTGGATTTTGCAGACGACATGGCACTGATTGCTGATTCTCTTGAAATGGCAACAATGCAGGTAAACTGCCTCAGAAAACAGGCAGCCAAAGTGGGTCTTCAAGTGTCGCTGGAGAAAACAGAGTTCTTCACCAGTATCGAAGAAGCTAACAAAGAGATATTACTAAACCAGGGTAAGATCAAAAGGACTGAGAAATTTGAGTATCTCGGCGAATGGACTGAATCCAACTTATCAGAATAAACGTCATTATTCATTAGAGTCAACAAGTTGGAACTAGCCTATCGACTGACTATGAACACCCACAACAAGAAATGCCTGTCACGCAACCTGAAACTTAAACATCAGTCATACGATGGAAGTCAGAGAGAAGAGAATCCTCAGGAAGGTCTTAGGCCCGGTAGAAGAAGCTAGGGATTTCAGAAGGCTGCATAACTCGGAGCTCTACCAACACATCGAGAGGCTCTCTGACTGTGCAAGAAAAAGAAGGGCAGCTCTCTATAGCCATGCTGCAAGATTGTCTCCAAACAGATTGACCAACCGTCTGTTCACCTTCTGGCAAAACAAGAAGGTTCACCCCACTTGGCTGACAGAAACCGAGAAGGACATTAAGGAACTGGGAATAACTGATCTTCAGAACAGAGACTCTGTGAGACACACCCTGAAGGATGTACGAGGATTTCAGGGAAAGCCCCATAGAGAAGGTACCCCCTGGACAGAAGAAAGGAAGGAGTTACACAGACAGAGGATGCGACAGTACTGGGCAAAGATCAAAGGTCAACGGTTGAACAAGCGTGGTCCAAAGTAGGCCCATTCGAAACAAGAAGAAACATGTATGTGTCATTGCTCTCCAGTTAGTTGTGAAGTGGTTCAGCGTGTCGTTGTGAAAGATCATCTGTAGAGTAGTCTGATGTTGTTCATAATCATGAGTAATCCTGAGAGTGGAAACGAAGTAAGACGATGTCGCAGAAGTACACACACACAGGTGAAAAAGAGCTTATATTCAAAATTACACAATTTTGAAAAGGATAGGAAAAAGCAGATACACATAATCAAATCTGTACAGAAAGCAGTCTTTCGGGTGACAAAGTGGTAGCAAAATCAAAAGGAACAGTAAAATGAATTTAGAAAGATTTTGAGGATAAGGACGAAATGGAGAAGTAATTAAAAGTTCTAGAAAACGAAGGCATTCTAGAACGGTAGTTTCTTTAGATGACTTCGATAAAACATTATTATCAAGTATTACGAGCAGTAGAAAGACATAAACATTGAGAAAGCTGCTAATATTTTCAAAAATACTGGTAAATTGGCAAGGGGCGGGGCGGCGGGGGGAGGGGGGGGGGGGGGTAGGGAGGAGGGAGGTAGGTAACAGTTCAAAAAATTTTGGAAGAGATGGGAGTTCGATTCAAAAAATGCAAAAATAAGAGAACCACCCTACTCAACATTCCGACGTTGTTATAAAGCTTGTGGAATACTTGAGAGCAAGCAGAAATAATCCAAGCGCGAAATACATGAGTGTTATTCATGGGCAAAAACCGATTCATACGTACTATACTATGTAAAATTGCTTGCTGCGTGAAGAAGTTCCGAGCGTAGTGATTAATAACAATGTGCGCCAAGGAACTATTGTTGTCCATGCTGGAGAAGAAATTTGTTTGGTAGAGGAAAGAAAGTTAATTTACGATTCAAAAGTTAAATTCCAAGATTTTGCTGGTGATATTTGTAGGGGTAATTACCACAGATGGTTAGAGACGGAAACTGATTCTCAACATCCCAGCTTGTAGCATTATTGTTCCTGACAAACCACTGTACCATTCTGTTCAAAGAAACAAAGTCTGTTTCTCTCCCAGTACTACAAATCTCAGGAAGGACGTATATGAATATATGAATGGCTCATTCAGAATAAATTTAGTTTTAAATCGAACTGTTACTAATTTTGTTTTACAATAAACCAAACCCAGCTTTGAAAGCAGATACTGTTTTAAAACGTAAGCGATATACTGAGGTTCGTACTATACCATTGTGATCTGAACGCTAGGGAGCTAATTTTGAACGTAATTGAACAAAAATAGCAGATAAATGTTTCTTCCATTACTTTAACTGTCATTAGGCAGATAACGAAAGAGTCTTTATCTACCATTACGCAAGATGATTCTTTCAAAGCTTTCGAACATGTGAAAGGAACTGAAAATGGATATTGGCCCAGAGATCGCTTAATGGAGGAAGCAATAGAGAACACAATAATCAAGGTTGGTCGACTCCAGCTGTATCAATCTTATATAAGTATTACGTAAAATACTGTACGATGTGCGTACATCCGCCGTATTGCCAACAGGTCGATTTGCTGCAAGCAGCCCTTGGAGGCTAGGGTACACTGACATGAAATCGGTATTGTGAATAAAGCATGCTTATAGAGCTATGCGGCCTTTGGAAACACCTCGTCATCTCTAACTTTTAACTGTTATAATTTTTATGATAATTTGAATGGTTATTGAGTGTTGAGTGTTTTTTATTGTTATTCACAATGTTTCTGCGCTACGCTGCTCTGCCATCCGCATAAAGTTGTTTCATTTGAGAATGAAGGACGCAATGTACTACCTTCAAATAGTGCACGAGCAGTGTAGCGAGACTCTCCAGAGTGGAGATGAATAACATGATGACGACAGTGATATGGAAACTGACACGCCAAACGAAACTTTAACGGGTTCCAGTGAAGCAGATACAACAGATGAAGAGTTTGGCTTCTACCGTTTACGTGATGGACCATCCACTCCATAACTCTATTCATATGATTAGTGCAGTTTTCATTGCATAACTGTAATTGTACCGTCCTTCCTTCCCTCCACAACCCCGAATACGAGATTATTCGTAATAATCCGATCGAAGCGCCCTCAGTCCCGGGTGTAATAATATCGTGGTCGACTAATGTAATGGAAGTAAGTCCTGAAAAACAAATTTGCCAGGAGAAGCAAAAAACGGTTTTGACACTGAGAAATACGAAACTGTATTTACAGAATGATTACAGAAAATCCAGATTAACTTTAAACATATATTTACAGCAAGCTGTCACATTCGTATAGGAAATATAGTTCTTGTGTATAAAGACTGCGGTAAAATGTATGAGGTTTGATGTATATGAAGTGCAGCATCGAGAGGAGTTTTTTTTTTTTTTTTTTTTACTTCACTAATGATGGACCTTCGTCCACCTGATGGTGGAGAAACAACTGCAGGGATGTTTTGACAGACTCAACCTTTTTCAAAACGTTTTGTGCTCTCACTATGGTTCCAGTTCACTGAACAGATCTTTCATTTCTTTCATCAGCAGTATATCCCTCACAGTTCTACTTCAAGAAGCAGAACTGATCTTCAATAGTGCTGTATGCAGTAATGTATCGCATTTCGAGACGAAATCAACCTCCCACATCTTTACAACACTTTGCTTCTCTAATCATATCAGCCGTTTTGTCAAAAATCAATGGTTGCTGAATGCTGTATGCAATAATGTATCGCATTTCGAGACGAAATCAACCTCCCACATCTTTACAACACTTTGCTTCACTAATCATATCAGCCATTTTGTCAAAAGTCAATGGTTGTGAAACATTCCTTCTCTTCTCTATTATGACGAAAATTTGACTAGAAGGCATGACGAATGCTTCAACACTAGAAGTTTCAGATTGACATTGTCAACCATACTATTAGCACTGGGTAGATTAAAATGCATTAAAAACATCCGAATTTTATTTTGGCCGCCGCAGTTGTCACACAACATAGAGTCAGAGACAGATATTTGTCTTCTTCTCAGAGCAGGATCGTCGATATTAATCAGCCTTATTTGTTTTATCTGAATCATGATGATTAAATTAAGAAAGAAAATTACCTAGACTTAATCAAATTACGGTTCCAGAAATCTGAGTGCAGCTTCCCTACGTCATTCCCTTCAAAACTATTGCAGTAATGCTTGAATTTACAAGTAGCCTGCACAAAGGAAGCATATAAATCGGTTAGGTCATAATGAAACACAAATATACGCTTTGCCACAGGATGTAATCAAGTAAATTTCAACGCAGGCGAAAAATGTGACTTGGCAGTTTGTATGGAGGTATTACGTCGTAATAACAACTCCTGGCTAGGTTACTGCCGAAAAAGTAACACAGTCATGAAAGGTTAGTCGCAGAGTAAAAGCTGATAACTCGATGGCTTGCTAACTTACTGCCGAAACAATGTCAGCTCACGTGATGTTACTACAAGAGCCGTCTTTGTAATAACGCATCCGCTCACAACTTTGACATTCTGCAGGTTCTACGCCACTGGTGACATTTCTTACTAAGTTTTCGATCAAAAAATCGGAAAAAAGATTTATTTGGACTTACTGTCTTTGCCATGTCAGTGCCTCAATTAGTCTCGTTTTTATTAGCGATTGGAATCAGACAAAAGTTTCGTCACACAGGAAACTTGACTAACTAGCGAAAATACTTTTACGCGCCAAAAACTCCTCTTTTTGCTGTCGGCCTGGTTCTTCTTCATCACACTCTTTGCAGGATGCAGGTACGCGTCCACACACGCTTGTGCACGTGCCATGGCTCAGCGCATGGAGAGCGGAGCGTGGTGCGCGGTGCGCGGGTAGCCGGCCTGCGGGGGCGCGCGTAATGGAAGGCTGCGCTACCCGGCCCAGCGGGGCCGGGCTTCATTATCTCGCGTCGCGTCATCATTAATACACGAGCAGCGCTGGCGCCACCGCCAGCACTGGCGCCACCACACTCCCCATGCCACTCTCCTCGCGAGCGACAGATACCAACCGCCGAGACGATTTTAATGCTGCTATGCTTCGGAAAAGGTCGCGAGATGGCGATTTCCGTATACGTAGACGTTTCCGGGTTTAGAGCAACCGGTGGCAGCGGCAAACTTGGGACACCAGACTGTGTACATACAGTGGGGTGCAAAATAACGGACGAAAGTAACGTTACATAATGTGTCACTGCCAAATGACATAGCTCGATGAAAGTTGCACCAACATAGAAATACCACTACAATACGGTGCAGTACAGCACAGAAGGCAACTGAAAAAATTGGTGCGCAATGAGACGAATAGAAATGACATTTTTATTCAAAGACTATAATTACACCAAGGTCGTGCCCTGGGCATTATAAAATACTGATGTTGTTCTTAAGGGGGGTAGGACGTCAAAAAGGCCGACTTGGAGCAGGAGAAGCACCACAGGACATTTTAATTTCTACTGTCTATACTTTTACAAATAAATTCATAAAACTTTGTCAGAATGACCGGGAAGGATTCGGGATTCACACTCATAGTAGTGGAAGTACAAATACATAACAAAATAAATTTTTTTACATGTGAAATTTCATCATTTTTTCGCTTACTATTGGCTACATTTGTTGCTATAGGTACATTTTTCTTCACAAGTGAGAGAGATTCTTTGATGAATTCTGCACAGCATACAAACCATACTTACAGGTGTATGAAACTCTAGAATTTTCCAAATCTATTAAAAACTGTAGTAAAAATTGAGATAATTAACTACAAAATTAGATTTTTTTCTAAACATAAAGTTTAAAACGTAACAGATCATTCATTTTTTCATAAATTAAATAGATTCTCGGGTTTCAGACACCTGTAAGTATGGTTTGTATGCTGTGCAAAATTCATCGAACAGTCTGTCTTACTTATGAAGAAAATCAACAAATGCAGCCCATAGTAAGTGAAAAAATGATGAAATTTCACATGTGAAAAAAAAATATGTTTTTGAACTTCGGATGCTACGAGTGTGAATCCTGAATCCTTCCTGGTCATGCTGACAAAGTTTTATGAATTTACTTGTAAAAATATAGACAGTGGAAATTAAAATGTCCTGTGGTGCCTCTCCTGCTTCAAGTCGGCCCGTTTGACGTCCTGCCCCCCTTAAAATATTTTGTGATCATCATGGACAGCGGTGCGTGCTCTGCAACATGCTCCCATTCTGGTCGAAGCGTTGTGACAGGGCGTTCCACACCTCCATCAGCGTGGTACACAACTGCTGAATGGTTGTCGGTGCAAGTGGACGTGCAGCAGTACGCCATCCATAAAAATGAATGTACCCCTGAAGAGAAGGAAATGGAGAAGGTGTACAGCGTCCCAATAACTTTCACCGGCGAGTGTTCAAAGATTAGGAGATCAGTACTACCCTGCAACATATGTCTCCGTACCTCAGAATACCTGCGCCATTAAGCCGATCATGTTCGATAATGTTCCTGCGTGCATTATCTTTTCCCACTGCGGCGGCGCGGTTCTTTCCGTCCCTTTACGACGAACCTGCACCTACCTGTGAACATTGTCTCAGCATATCATCAATAAGGAAGCCGAGTGAAACCTACTGTACTTCGACGTGAACCAGGCTGCAATTAAAGTCACTAATCTACGTTTAGGGAGAAAGTTTTCACACGAAATGAAAGGTTGGAAATTTGGTCCTCAATTAATATATTCTGTAACTTAGGTGAACAAGTATCACTGCCAAGCCCGTACTAGTCTTAACACAGTCACTCACAATCCCTTTCACTCACGTTAGCAAGTTTATGGTGTTGCATTTCCCGAAAACGTAATAGCTACAAAAATACTGATTGTTTTTGATTGATAATGATCGCCAAATATTAAGTCTGTCGGTACCAAATGCAGTCACAGTTTTTAGCCAACGACCTTCTCAATACGCCACGCGGAATTTATGTCTTTTCTCGTCTCAAAACTCACTTAAAAATTCCGAAATTTCTACACGCCCATCGGAATAATTATGATGTCACTTTACCACACTTTTGATGTATGAAACACTACTAGATCAGGCAACTTATCGTTTCCATCGGAACTACTACTATACACGTCCGAACTGTTTCATGGCTAGGCTCCCTCTCTTCTTTAGAATACTCTGTCTTCGCTACCAGCAGATGAAGGCGTGCGAAGAATATTGCTTTACCATTGGTCAGTTTACTCAACAGCCAATAGCAAAACAATATTCTCCCGCGTCAATCCGTGCTTTTCATCAATAACCAATCGCAAAATAGTAAACCTAACGACTGCACTTTTTACCGACGTAATTATCTAATATGCTGAAGTTTTGTTTATGCATAAAGTTACTTACTGTTGTTGTTTATACCTGAATTAACTTTCCATTTACCATAAACTTACTTTACAAATCTATTCTACAAAAGTCCCCTTTGTCCATATCCATACTTCTTCGAAATGTTCCCACACTAAATCATACTACACAACTCGTTAAACAGTTCTCTTCATATTAACCACACTCACGCATCATTCATACTGCTAAAACACATATATAACATTTTACATACACAAAAAGACATAATAACACTTTATGAAAATACTAGAACAATTTATGAAAAACATTCTATTACTTTAGTGCATTCTAGTGGGCACAATCTAAACCAAAATCACAGTCCCCCTACCCAATATTGTCCTCTATCGGCTGATTCATAAACTACGTGCGCGTCCAGTCCCGCGTCATCATCTGTCACTATCGAGCTCTGAGACACATCTCCCACTGAACCGCCTTCAAGGCAGGATCGATATACGGCGCTACGCCTCACCACCTCTCGCCATGTAATCACCGTTTTGGTGGTCCAGATGGAGAAGCATAGTATTGCATGGCCGTGCTGACCTCCCAATCTTTGAACACTGTACACTCGTCAATGAACATTATTGTGCCACTGTACTCCTTGTCCATGTGTGCATTTCAGTGGTGCACTCGGTCCCGATTTGATTTTTGTGAATGACAGTGCACGACCGCGTCGAAAGCGCAGGTGGATGAGCCCTTAGAGCGAGATGATTTTCGGCGAGTAGATTGGCCTTCCCGTTCTCCTAAGTTAAATCCCATCATGCGAATAGGGAATGCGTTGCAGAGGCAGTGCAGCGAGTCTCCATGCACTAATTATCATTCAGCAGTAAAGAACCGCTTTGATGGAGGAATAGAATGCCCTACCACAAGAACCCCGTGCCAGTGTTATGGCCAGTACGGCAGCACGTTGCAGAGCATGCACTCCCATCCATGAAAATCACACGCTATATTAAGAACCATGTTCCGCCTTTTGTTATGTCGAGAGGACCATCATACATCATGGTGCCTGTAATGTAATTGTTATGTATGAATAAAAGTGTTATTTCTGCTTGTATCATTGCGTAGTTCTTTCAGTTACCTTCTGTGCTACACTGTAACCGTTCCTTATATGTACAGTCCAAGTTCCTTCGAGTTATGTTACTTGGCAGTGGCATCTAGTGCGAAAGTTACTCTCGTCCTTAAGTCTTGCACACCACTGTAATAGATTAAAACTCTGCTGCTCAAAAACCTCCCACTTCTTCCCATATGACAGAAATGGGAAAGGGGTGTACAAGAACTTCGCAAATCATTAGAGGTGTGACGGTGCAGTTTCATCCGCTTCTTTTATGCATCATTAAACGTTAATTTAAAGTGAAAGGGGGTACATAAAAATAGATTCATTGTTGAGTATTAGAAAAAGAGGACTAAGCGAGGACATTCCTGTTCTTAATATGTGTATTAAAAATCTGTTTCATACTACTGGCTGGTAAAGAACATCTGATCCGTTATCCAGCTCTGCATACCGAAGAACTGCGTACCCTTAAAATAGCTTATTTTGTGAGACAGAGACCACGAAGAATAGGGAGAAAGTATTATGGTATAACATCCACAACTAGCAGTTGTACTTTTCATTTTTAACAATATTGTAATAAGTCAGTCACTGCTTTAAATTAGAACTGAACTGAGGGTTTTTTCTCATACGAGGCAAGATTTATACCATTTACTGCTTTAATTCAGAAAGTTAGGTATACAACAATACACAGGGTTCATAATTTTGATAGAAGGACGCAGCCGGACTGCAGTTTGTGAAGAATCTGAGAATGTAATAAATACAATGAGAAAGCGAAGGACTATGTTGTACAGCCACTTAAAAATTATTTAATTTCCTAACAAAAATAAAAAACAATACTTTTATGGTTTATGGAAGTTAAGATTGGAGAATTTTGAATACCCGATATAGAAAACGAACATTAATTCAGGGAAAAGTACAAATAATAAAGTGTTTTCGGAATAAATTGCAAAATAAAAGAGGAAGAACGTGGAAAGGAAAAAGAAAGTAATACCAGAGAGCAATAACGCACTACTGAGAGCACAAAAAGGAAAAGTATATATATTTTTAATAAATTTTTTGTTTGTATACATAGAAAATTTATACAACAAAATTACGGGTTTAGATTGGGCTAACAACCATCTTCTGGCCACAAAACTGTCCTTCCGTGTCTGACGCATCACATGATCTGCCCTCTAGTACTGAGTGAGTCAACGAGGGCAATGCAGACAGCGGACAACATGCCGGTGTGCTTTCTTTTGGTCGGTCTGGGCACATTGTACAGAGAGAAGTTGCGTTTTTCACAAGTACCGTGCCGCCGCCAGACGTGAACCATTACAACAGTTCTGTGTACACCGGTCAGCTAAAGAGGATTTCAGTCGACCTGAGGGACGAATACCATCGCCATACCCTAGACAAGAACGCTCCCAAATACGCCGTAGTTGTTCCCTGTCGTTGTGCTGTCGTAACAACTGCTCGCTTAACAGCCAAATTCAGGAAAGTAAGCGAGGCTACCGTGTGTGGAAGTGAGGGCGCCACAGATGAAAGTCTTCCATGGACGACAGTCACCAAGATGCTGGAAATCTCACCGACATAAGCATGGACGACAAAGCTGTAAGGGCGCTTTAATCAGCTTTCGAGTTTCTTTCTAAGGTAAAGACGGGTATGTTGTGTAATACGAAGGCGATTGAGTTGAAAATCGTAAATGTGAATGAAATACGTCGAGCCGACATGAACATCAAAAAAGATTTGCATCACTTTGGTTCCGAGAGATCCGGAAATTGTACAAAAACTGGAATAGCGATCAACAAAAAGATCATTTCCGCTCTTTTTATTGCTCATGAAAACCACACGTTGCATGTTGTACCACCATACAGCGAGAACTTCAGGGGTGGTGGTACAGACTGTCGTACACAAAAATGGTTCAAGTGGCTCTGAGCACTATGGGACTTAACATCAGAGGTCATCTGTCCCCTAGAACTTAGAACTACTGAAACCTAGCTGACCTAAGGAAATCACACACATCCATGCCCGAGGCAGGATTCGAACCTGCGACCGTAGGAATCGCGCGGCTCTGGACTGAAGCGCCTAGAACCGCTCGGCTACCGCGGCCGGCCCGTCGTACACACCGGTACCTCTAATACCCAGTAGCATGTCATCTTGCACTGATGCATGGCTGTATTCGTCGTGGCATACTACCCCCAAGTTCATCAAGGCACTAATGGTTCAGATTGTTCCACTCTTCAACGGCGATTCGGCGTAGATTCCTCAGAGTGATTGGTGGGTCACATGGCCCATAAACAGCACTTTTCAGTCTATCCCAGTCATTTTCGATAGGGTTCATGCCTGGAGAACGCGCTGGCCACTCTAGTCGAGCGATGTCGTTATCCTGAAGGATGTCATTCACAAGATGTGCACGATGGGGGCGCGGATTATCGTCCATAATGTGAATGTCTCGCCAAAATGTTGTCGATATGGTGGCACTATCGGTCGGAGGATGGCATTCACATATAGTACAGCCGTCACGGAGCCTTCCATGACCGCCAGCGGCGTATGTGGGCCCGACATAATGCCACCCCAAAACTTCAGGGAACCTCCAGCTTGCTGCACTCGCTGGACAGTGTGTCTAAGGCGTTCATCATGACTGGGTTGCCTCCAAACACGTCTCCGGCGAATGTCTAGTTGAAGGCATACACGAACTCATCGGTGAAGAGAACGTGACGCCAATCCTGAGCAGTCCATTTGGTATGTTGCTGGGCCCATCTGTACCACACTGCATGGTGTCGTGGTGGCAAAGATGGACCTCGCCGTGGACGTCGGTAGTGAAGCTGCGCATCATGCAGCCTACTGCGCGCAGTTTGAGTCGTAACACGACGTCCTGTGGTTGCACGAAAAGTATTATTCAACACGGTGGTGTTGCTGTCAGGGTTCCTCCGAGCCATAATCCGTAGGTAGCGGTCATCCACTGCAATGCATTCTGTTGTATGTTAAAGAAACGTCTAAAGCGACGCCAAGCTATCTCCAAATCCGTGGCCTGCAAATTAACTTTTAGCTTTCTGATTTGTTTCGGAGGTGGAAGGCACAGACACGCTTTTCTAAGTAGTAGGTTTCAGACGGTTCTTTCCATAAGTCTCAGTGAAAGTTCACAGTCCTGTTGTAAGAACTTGTTCAGCCTCCTCAAACTTTTTTTATTGGGCTGCTAAAGTAAAATCGTTTACATATACGAACCTTTTGATCGTGTTAAGCCTCGGTTCAACATTGGTTATACATTAACGAATGCAGCGGACAAAACACCTCCTCGGGGCAACCCATTCTTTTGGTTTGTACAATTACTTCGTCTGTCATGAAACTCAACAAAGAAGTTTCGATTGTGCAGTAAACTGCTGTAGATTTTCTGATGTAGTATACGATTTTCAACAGACAGATCCAAAAACACAACTCCAATGGTGTCACCTTCTTCATATTCGTCATATAAGTACTGGGTTGAGTTGGCTGAGTGTACTGTGCAATTCCTTTGAGGCTTGAAGACTGCTGGTTAAGGTATCATACAGACCAAAAGAATTCTTTAAAATAGCTTATAGAGATGAAATAGGAGTGTAACAGGTCGAAAACTTTTGAACGGTTCTTTCCAAGTTTTAAGACGACAAGTAATTTCGTTTTTCTCCGTTTTCTGGGTGCCTACTTCTGGCGCAAGCAGCAGTTTCACGGTTGCTTGTCCAAATAGTTTTATTTGCGCCACACGTATGTATTACTTTTACTAGATGGTTCCTACACAGCAGCCATAGAGTCATCATATGGACACTAGTGCTATAAAAGAAAATTCATATTTGGAGTGATTTTATGAACAAAGATTATAAAAGATACTGAGTTGGTTGAAAAGCTATTCAGTGCCTTCTGTCCGTTATTAATACTAATGAATTCTATGTTCTCAAAATCATATTCACAACCGACGAACAAAATAATTCTGTTGTGGTATTCCAAGTACCAGCTCAGGGGCGACACGGTAAATAATTACGTAATTACTCCACCTCGGTAGCCGAGGTATGTAACGCACGCCTGTGCAGCGCGGCTCGACTCGGAGGTAAGCCGATTAGATTCCTTGTGGTGGATGAAATTTTCGCTGCCGATTTTGGCTGGTGGCTCAAAGTTCGTGATCACCAGTCTTTGCTCCAGACCTCTCCTCAGCAGCTCACGGAGTGAGGCATATGACAGTGTTGATGGAGATGGCATCTTTGGACGGAGACACGAACCTCGGTGTCCCCTCTGGTGCTATTCGAGAGGAGTAGGCTATGCGACTCCACTGGGTTTCATCTTTTCCATTCTCTCATCATCATCATCTGGGTTTCATCTTTTCCATTCTCTCATCACCTGCATCATCATCATCATCACCAACATATCAACAAAACAATTTCACTTATGTATAAACTTATGTATTCACTTCTGTATGTCACTTATGTATAGAAATACACAAGCGACAAGCACACCCTTTCTTACAGGCGGCTGAACCCACCCCATGCAGTACACCAGCTAACAAATCCATACGACATTTCTGAATACGTCTAAACGAGACCCGATTCACCACACAGCCAAAAGCATGTCTAGGAAGCGTCGTAGCATATTATCAACTGCTTTCACGACACCTGATCGTCCGCACAATCCTTGTACACTGAAGATCGAAAGAAACTCGTACACCTGCCTAATATCGTGTTGGACCCCCGCGAACACGCAAAAGTGACGCAGCATGACGTGGCATGGACTCGATTAATGTCTGAAGTAGTGCGGGAGGGAAGTGATGCCATAAATCTGTCCATAGATCCGTAAGAGTGCGAGAGCGTGGAGATGTCTTCTGAACAGCACGTTGCAAGGCGTCTCAGATATGATCAATTATGTTAATGGGAGTTTGGTAGCCAGCGGAAGTGTTTAAACTCAGAAAA
The DNA here is from genome assembly GCF_021461395.2 of Schistocerca americana. Classification (NCBI taxonomy): domain Eukaryota; kingdom Metazoa; phylum Arthropoda; class Insecta; order Orthoptera; family Acrididae; genus Schistocerca; species Schistocerca americana. Next base: position 624,491,441 of record NC_060121.1, on the reverse strand, counting down.
GTGTTCCTGGAGCCACACTGTAGCAATTCTGGACGTGTGTGGTGTCTCAATGTCCTGCTGGAATTGCCCTAGTTCGTCGGAATGCACAATGGGTACGAATGGATGCAGGTGCTTACGTACGTGTCACCTGTCAGCGTCGTATCTAGAGGCACCAGTGGTCCCATATCACTCCAACTGCACACGCCCCACTCCATTACAGAGCTTCCACCAGCTTGAACAGTCCCTTGTTGACATGTAGGGTCCATGGATTCATGAGGTTGTCTCCATACGCGTACGCGTCCACGTCCATCCGCTCGATACAATTTGATATGAGACTCGTCCGACCATGCAACATGTTTCCAGTCATCAACAGGCCACGTCGGTGTTTACAGGCCCAGAAGAGGCGTAAAGCTTTGTGTCTTGCAGTCATCAAGGCTACAAGAGTGAGCTGCGAAAGCCCATATCGATGATGTTTCGTTGAATGGCTCACACGCTGGCACTTTTTGATGGCCCAGCAATGAAATCTTCAGCATTTGTTTAAGAGGTTGCACTTCCATCTCGTTGAACGATTGTCTTCGGTCGTCGTTGGTCCCTTTCTTGCAGGATCTTTTCCCGGCCGCAGCGATGTCGGAGATTTGATGTTTCACCGGATTCGTGACATTCACGGTACACGCGTGAAATGGTCGTACGGGTAATTCCCCGCTTCTCTACGTCGGAGATGGTGGGTCCATTCCTCATGCGTCGACTATAACACTACGTCCAGACTCACTTAAATCTTGATAACCTCCCATTGCAGCATAAGTAAGCGGTCTAACAACTGTGCCAGAAACGTGTTGTCTTATATAGACGTTGTCAACTGTAGCACCGTATTCTGACCGTTTATACGTCTTTGTATTTGAATACGCATGCCCATACCAGGTTTTTGGCGCTTCTGTGTATCTCCCGAAGATACAATGGTGTGCAAAACAAAAGTAGCTTTCACATGGTGTATCGTTGCGAAGTAAACAAAGCTTCTATGACACTTGGACTATACACTAAAAGAACCGCTACAGTACTGTACAGAATGTAGGAGCAAGAAATACGTAATGAATAGAAATGACACTTGTGTGTGTGTGTGTGTGTGTGTGTGTGTGTGTGTGTGTGTGTGTGTGTGTGCGTGTTTGATGCGTATGGGCGCTCTAAATGACACTTTTATAAAAAGAAAATGCAGATGAGCGCGAATAGGACTAGCGCACCGAGGGTCCCGTACAAACTTAAATATGTATGTAGAGTGTTCACCCATTCTGGGAATCGAGAATCTTGATGGCTTTTGGTTGTTATTGATATCGATACTTGCGAGGTATCGGTCCCGGGATTTACAAGACTCTCGAGAATGAAGAAAAGTATTTCTTTCTGTGATATACTTACAAAATATCAATTTTCGGATTTTTACCGTTACTTTTATCGTGAACGCTTCCCTCTTTCCATATTTCATGATTCTAGGTCAATGGTAACTGTCCTACAGCTTTTTGCTAGTATCAAAATATGCGACATAAATGGCCTTACCTTTTGATTTCATTGACTTACAAGCTTCAATGTCTTAGACCGCCAGAGGACCGTACATCTTAGAGTACGAATTAAATTTGACCCTGATACGTGTAACCGTTCCTGAGAAAAATTGTTGTAACGATCGGGTGGACAAACAGACAGGTAACAAATGACAGTAAAGTCTTTATTTCGTGTGATATAATTGCAAATTAGCTACTTTCGGACTTTTTTTCCACTACTTGCACTGTGAAGCTTTACTCCTCATCGATTTTTGTGAGTCTGGGTCAATAGGATATACCCTTAGAGTTGTGATGAGTGAGTATCCGACTGTTAAAATATGCGACATAAATGGCCGTATCTCGTGACTGCAATGACGTAGAAGCTTGCACTTCGTACACAGCAAGTGGAAAATATACCTTAGTATGTGACATGAACTTTGAACTTGATACATCTACCATTTACTGAGAGAAAGAATTCTTAAAAGTCGGACAGACAAAGATAGACAGATGGACGACGAACTGATTCTATAAGGGTTCGATTTTTACAGAATGAGGTTCGGAATAATGGTTCTTAATAGGATATTTGATAGCCACGGACGGCAGTGCATGCGCTACAACGTGCACCCAAACTGGTCACAAAGTTAGTAAGCTGCTCTTGTGGTAGGGCGTTCCGTTCCTCCAGTTGGGGTTGAAGACTGCGGATGGTCGTTGTTGAGGGTGGACGTGGTGCAATAGTCTCCCCGGTATCCCTAACGTGCTCAACGAGATTTAAGTCGTGGGAACGCAAAAGCTACCCATTCGTAGAATATCCTCTCATTCCAGAAAGCTCCTCCACCTAGCCAGTTCGATGCGGTCGCGCATTGTAATGGCTCTGAGCACTATGGGACTTAACATCTATGGTCATCAGTCCCCTAGAACTTAGAACTACTTAAACCTAACTAACCTAAGGACAGCGCATTGTAATCCACGGAAATAAAGTCCGGGGCAAAAACACCTCTGGAAAGACGCACATGGGGAAGGAGTTGAGGTGTCATGTCAGAGGGGTGTTCTGAACACAATTTCGACACAAAGCAGCTCAATAGGCTGTGGAGTGGAAGCGGCAGGCTAGTAATAGAACAGTGCCTCACCATTGACTAGACACTCATTTATTGAACACATAAGTCAGGTGTTACCCAAAAGGAACAAGCGGTACAAATTACAAAATAATATTCTTTTCCTTTAAGTCACTGAAACATTTAAACAGGCAAATAGCAATCATTTAACTGAAAGCCCTTTAAGAAAGCAAGACTAGAAAATTTGAATGATGAGTTAAAATCGTATTTAAATAGGCTGTGACCGAGCACATATTTTAAAAATAAATACTTCCTTTAAGGAACCAGCTATCAAAATTAATTACATAATCCTCAACAACCATATTTCATCCAAGACATTTAAGATTAAACAGTAATATACAACATCAGAGAGCTGCAGTCCCAAGTTTTAAGCAGCACGTTTCAGATGGACTGCACTGCAACAGTACAATACAAGTCCCTCAGAGCCGGCCGAAGTGGCCGTGCGGTTAAAGGCGCTGCAGTCTGGAACCGCAAGACCGCTACGGTCGCAGGTTCGAATCCTGCCTCGGGCATGGATGTTTGTGATGTCCTTAGGTTAGTTAGGTTTAACTAGTTCTAAGTTCTAGGGGACTAATGACCTCAGCAGTTGAGTCCCATAGTGCTCCGAGCCATTTGAACAAGTCCCTCAGAGGATCTCCCCACACAGGAAGTTATTGCCGCAATCAACAAAATATCAACATCATTCCATGTAAAGACCTAAAACAAACTAAAAGCTCTCTTACGTTTGGTACAGTTAATTCCCTTTCAACATAACATACATCACAAGTCTAGCCCTAGGACGGCACCGATATCCCACAATTTAGCAAGCGAAAAACTACAGCGATGCACTCATCACGTATCCTTACAAAATCCAAGAACAGAGAGCCGGTTCCCCAATAGCGGAAGATTTAACCACGCGCAGCGTGCGGGTTTGCGGGATGCTGATCTCGCCCTTAACCTCAATACCAGTCAGCCTACAATCTTGAACCACCACACACATTCCTTCAGTTACTGCATAGAAAGCCAATGTGATAGGCAAACAGACCAGCATATGATAAAATCTTAAGCGATTTCCTTACTAGACAACCCTTATGAACAGTAGCTGCAATTTTTTTTGAACGTGAGTACACTCACAATCTAAAGACAAATAACGCCAATCATAACGACAGTAGCACATAAGCAAGTAGCAGTGGTAATTTCTGCTTAGATTGGCTACAAATCAGCGCGTGATTTAACACACCAAAGAACAGTCTTTACAACATAACCATCAATACAATAGCAAATAACTCACACGTGTACTCCCCACGATTTCGATTCGCAAAGCCATAGAGAAAACGTGGAGAACGTATCACTTAGACCAACATAATGGTGCTCCCTCAGTTACCCCAAATAACTGACTCCCTTAGTTGCACAGCAAAGAACCAGACCTAATGAAACCACCACAGTTTTCGCCTCTGCATTGTCACAGTACAAGTGAGACTCAATCACAAATGTAATTTTACATCACCAGTTCCCTTATAGTCAATACAAGCGCCTAATTTTCACCCGTTTATAACGGCAGGCAGCAACATCGTACGGAAAAGAGCGTAGACACAAGATCTTACCAATTATCTTCTCCGAAAGCGGCCACCGCAACTCTCGGGAACCACTGGGACATCCAATGCAAAAATCGTGACTCCTTCACACAAATTACAGGACGCCCGCTTCCCGCTGCTTGCCACGGCGCCTTCCATTCAGAGCCAACTTGTATATCTCCATGCGATAGGTCCGGTCCCACACTCGCTGCTTCAACCCGACAACCGTCTTCCACCACGTCCCGGAGCACACCCACCCACGGGACCTCGCCTCGTTACTCCTCGCGTAGGTCCCAGAGGGCGCTGCTTACCGCCCTGACCGTGGCAGGAAAGATAAACCACCAGGGTGGCACTATCGATATGAGCCGCCATGGCTCAGGAGTATCCGTCGCAACAGCGTTTACCGGTGTGTGTGCCATGTTCAAAGATTTGGAGGTCAGTACGGAAATGCGACATTATGCCTCCCAATAAAATAACACCTGGACCATCAAATCGATCATGTTCTACAATATGCTAGAACTGAATACACTTAATGTCCCAAGGAGCATGGCCGAACATGATCGTATCGTTGGTTTTTTCTAATTTTTGTTGAAACTTTGTTAATTATAAACCTGTCTGGCTGAAAACGGTTTTTTCAATTACCAGTCGTGGGTAATAACTGAACTGCCATACTTCAAAAGGTTCATCCCACCGTACGGAATCCACTGTTTTCATGATTTGGTAAATTTATTTTATTTCTTCGTACATTCACTATGTCAAATTGCGTTCTGCACTTAAATCTTGAGTACCACCTCGGGCGTCACACTTGATTAGCAGAGCCGTTTTCCAAGCGTCTCTTCGTTACCTAACACGCTACGGTAACGAGCACCACGGACGCATGCTCATGAATTGCAAACGATTTTGCAAGTTTCGGGGCGTAAATTAATGACTGGCAGGTGCTTGCGAACTCCAATTAGGCGCGTTAATTTGCCTATCAAATCGACAGTTCACCATCTGCAGAGTAACTGAACTGCCGTACTCGGAAGGATATGCGCTCCCTCGTCATATCACCTCGTTATCAATCTATTAAGAAAGCTTCACACAGTAGAGGAGGCCAAGATGTGATAAATACGATATTAAGTCAGTTACGTATCAATTATATTAAAAATCTGACTTTTCCACTAAAGCTTTATTAAAGAAACTACCCTAAAACAGTATGTAGAGCACCTCGACTCTTAATTTATATCTCTGTTTACTTATTTATGTACGCCAGAAAACGAGTTTGCTTCCTCGTAGTTAAAGGGGATGCTTCTTGCGTTTTACTCAACATGCTCAATCTCAGGAACACTTGTTCAAAGGGCTAACGGACTGACAGTATCGTCGTACAGAAATGTATAAATGAATATTAATATAAATAAATTGGAACGTTAGGCACAACGTTGTTTTAATAGTGTAGATACTGAGTAAACTTTACAAAATTGATCTCTTCAGGTGAACCCTTAAGTCACCGACAAAATTTCAGCATTCCTGCACAAAATCACAAATCAAACGCTTAGATTCTCGTACTCTTTTCTTTTTTTTTCACTTTGCCCATCGTCAATGATTTACTTCCATACAATGTAGTGCTCCAAACGTGTGTTCTCAAAAATTTATTTCTCAAATTAAGTCCGTTGTTTGGCAGTAGTAGGTCTGTTTTAGCGAGCATTGTCCTCCTTGCCGGTGCACGTCCCCTCCTCAGATCACCTTTGCGTCATCCGCTCCGCGTTACTTGCCTTCCAAGGTAACACAATTACTTCGAATTGTCTACGACGTGGTCCCTAATTTCAGTGTTTAGTTTGTCCAGAGTCCCTACCAAAAACGTGACCATTAAAATTGCTACACCACGAAGAAGACGTGCTACAGACGCGAAATTTAACCGACAGGAAGAAGATGCTATGATATGCAGATGATTAGCTTTTCAGACCATTCACACAAGGTTGGCGCCGGTGGCGACACCTACAACGTGCTGACATGAGGAAAGTTTGCAACCGATATCTCATACACAAATAGCAGTTGATCGGCGATGCCTGGTGAAACGTTGTTGTGATGCCTCGTGTAAGGAGGAGAAATGCATACCAGCACGTTTCCGACTTTGATAATGGTCGGATTGTAGCCTATCGCGATTGTGGTTTATCGTATCGTGTCGTTGCTAGTCGCGTTGGTCGAGATCCAATGACTGTTAGCAGAATATGGAATCGGTGGATTCAGGAGGGTAATACGGAACACTGTGCTGGATCCCAACGGTCTCGTATCACTAGCAGTCGAGATGACAGGCCTCTTATCCGCATGGCTGTAACGGATCGTGCAGCCACGTATCGATCCCTGAGTCAAAAGATGGGGACGTTTGCAAGACAACAACCATCGGCACGAACAGTTCGACGACGGTTGCAGCAGCATGGACTACCAGCTCGGAGACCGTGGCTGCTGTTACCGTTGACGCTGCATCACAGACAGGAGCGCCTGCGATGGTGTACTTAGCGACAGAACCTGGGTGCACGAATGGCAAAACGTCATTTTTTCAGATAAATCCAGTTTCTGTTTATAACATCATAATGGTCGCATCCGTGTTTGGCGACATCGCGGTGAACGCACATTGGAAGCGTGTAATCGTCATCGCCATTCTGGCGTATCACCCGGCGTGATGGTATGAGGTGCCATTGGTTATACGTCTCGGTCACCTCTTGTTTGCATTGACGGCACTTTGAACAGTGGACGTTACATTTCAGATGTGTTACGACCCGTGGCTCTACTCTTCATTCGATCCCTGCGATAACCTACATTTCAGCAGGATTATGCAGGACCGCATGTTGCAGGTCCTGTACGGGCCTTTCTGGATACAGAAAGTGTTCGACTGCTGTCCTGACCAGCACATTCTCCAGATCTCTCACCAATTGAAAACGTCTGGTCAATGGTGGCCGAGCAACTGGATCGTCACAATACGCCAGTCACTACTCCTGATGGACTGTGGTATCGTGTTGAAGGTGCGTGGGCAGCTGTACCTGTACACGCCATCCAAGCTCTATTTGACTCAATGCCCAAGGGTATCAAGGCCGTTATTACGGCCAAAGGTGTTTGTTCTGGGTGCTGATTTGTCAGGCTCTATGCACCCAAATTGCGTGAAAATGTAATCATATGTCAGTTCTAGTATAATATATTTGTCCAATGAATACTATTTTATCACCTGCATTTCTTCGTGGTGTAGCAATTTTAATGGCCAGTAGTGTATTTAATTTTTGTAGGCGCTTTATTAAACCGCGAAGTAATGACTGAGCGTGCAGATATCTGTCTATACGTGTAGGCTTACGATATACTCTGTGCCCCGGTGTTCCCTCCGTTGTCCTATATACTTCGAAGTCTAGAAATGGAATTGCACCGTTCTTCTCTAGTTCAAGCATGAACTCTATCTTCCCGTTCATGTTGTCTAAATATTCGTAAAACTTGTGTAGTTCCGCTTACCATGAGGCCATATAGTGAGCGTGTCGTCCATGTATTTGAACCGGCAACGTGGGCGTAAAGGAGGCTTCCATGAATATGTCGGCTTCCAGCGTACGTACGTTGAAGTCATGTACAGCTCAACCAGGTCGCATATGTCCGGCAGGACTTGCTCCTGAAGGATGCTGATAGTTTCACCCATTTGCACGATCGTAAATAGTGACTTCAAGTCAAAGCTGACCATGATGTCCGTAGGTAAAATTGTTTCTCCTTTAGGAGCATGTCCCGCCAGATAACTGCGACCTTGTTGAATTTGACTTCAACGTACTTCAAATGGCAAGGAAAGTATTACGAGCAGACAGACTTCGTAGCAATGGGGTCTTCCCTATCTCCGCTGGCAGAACGTGAGCAAGACTGCGGAAAGGAAATAAAATCCAGCGAAGCCTGTGTATTGGCCAAGCAGCTGGTTATCACGAAACGCAAAATCAGAGAGGCCATCGAAATACTCAAACACCCTAATAACATGAAAAGAGAGGATGAACTCAGACTTGCCCCATCTTGGCAGCCAGAAATCAGAGCCCAACAGACCGCACTGTTAAGACGACGCATGACCACTACCGGCGAATAACTGAAGGCGCACGGCCGACGTCCAGCATTTGGTAAACAGCAGCCAACTTCTCATTCGACGGTGGCCACATAACCACATAACACAAGAGTCAATAGGCAACAGGGGTTACGCTCTCCTTCCACCACAATAACCGATTAGAATAAAGTTCCCTCTCTTCTTCCTTAAGTGACCAATGAAGCGAACTATCTTTTTAAAATTATCTACATCTATGTGATTACTCTGCTATTCACAATAAAGTGTCTGGCAGTGGGTTCAATGAACCACCTTCACGCTCTCTCTCTACCGTTCCACTCTCGAACGGCACGCGGGAAAAACGAGCACTTAAATTTTTCCGTACGAGCCCTGATTTCTCTTATTTTATCGTGATGATCATTTCTCCCTATGTATGTGGGTGCTATCAGAATGTTTTCGCAATCGGAGGAGAAAACTGATGATTGAAATTTCATGAGAATACCCCGTCGCAACGAAAAACGCCTTTGTTTTAATGATTGCCACTCCACTTCACGTATCATGTCTGTGACACTATCTCCCCTATTTCACAATAAAACAAAACGAGCTGCCCTTCTTCGTACTTTTTCGATGTCATCCGTCAGTCCCACCTGATGCGGATCCCACACCGCACATCAGTAATCCAGAATAGGGTGGACAAGCATAATGTAAGCAGTCTCTTTGGTAGACCTGTTGCACCTTCTAAGTGTTCTGCCAATGAATTGCAGTCTTTCTTTTTTGCTCTACCCACAATATTACCTATGCAATCGTTCCAATTTAGGTTATTTGTAATTGTAATCCCTAGGTATTTGGTTGAATTTACAGCTCTTGTGTGGCTTATCGCGTAATCGAAATTTATCTGATTTCTTTTAGTATTCATGTGAATAACTTCGCACTTTTCTTTATTCAGGGTCAATTGCCACTTTTCGCACCATACACATATCTTATCTAAATCATTTTGCAAGTCATTTTGATCATCTGATGACTTTACAAGAAGGTAAATGACAGCATCATCTGCAAACAGTCTAAGACGGCTACTCAGATTGTCTCCTATGTCGTTAATATAGATCAGGGACAATAGAGGGCCTATAACACTTCCTTAGGGAACGCCGGATATTAATTCTGTTTTACTCGACGACTTTCCGTCTATTACTACGAACTGTGACCTTTCTGACAGGAAATCACGAATCCAGTCGCACAACTGAGGCGATACTCCGTAGGAACGCAGTTTGATTAGAAGATGCTTGTGAGGAACGGTGTTGAAAGCCTTCTGGAAATCCAAAAATATGGAATCAATTTGACATCCCCTGTCGATAGCAGTTATTACTTCATGAGTATAAAAAGCTAGTTCTGTTTCCCAAGAACGATATTTTCTGAATCGGTGCTGACTATATGTCAATAAATCGTTTTCCTCGAGGTATTTCATAATGTTCGAATACAGTATATGTTCTAAAACCCTACTGCAAATCGACGTTAGTGATATAGGCCTGTAATTCAGCTGATTATTCCTACTTCTCTTTTTGGATACTGATGTGACTTGAGCAATTTTCCAGTCTTTAGGTACGTATCTTTCTGTGAGCGAGTGGTTGCATATAATTGCTAAATATAGAGCTATTTTATCAGCATACTCTGAGAGGAACCTGACGTGTATACAATCTGGACTGGAGGCCTTCCCTTTATTAAGGGATTTAAGCTGCTTGTTACACCGAGGATATCTACTTCTATGTTTCCCATCTTGGCAGTTGTTCTTGATTGGAATCTAGGAATATTTACTTCGTCTTCTTTGGTGAAGGAGTTTCGGAAAACCGTGTTTAATAACTCTGTTTTAGTGGCACTGTCATAAGTGACTTCACAGTTGTTATCGCGCAGTGAAGGTATTCATTGTGTCTTGCCACTGGTGTGATTTATGTATGACCAGAATCTCTTTGGGTTTTCTGCCAGATTTCGAGACAGAATTTCGTTGTGGAAATTATTACAAACATCTCGCATTGAAGTACGAGCCATATTTCGAACTTCTGTAAAACTTTGCCGGTCTTGGGGATTTTGCGTTCTTTTAAATTTGGCATGCTTTTTTCGTTGCTTCTGCAACAACGATCTGACCCGTTTTGTGTACCATGGGGGATCAGTACCATCACTTATTAATTTATGTGGTATATATCTCTCAATTGCTGTTGATACTATCTCTTCGAAAACATTCCACAAGTTTTCTACACTTACATGATCAGATCGGAAGGAGTGAAGACTGTCTTTTAAAAAGGCGTTAAGAGCACTTTTATCAGCTTTTTTAAATAGATATACTTCGCGTCTCTGTTTGATGGTTGTAGGTGTTACAGTATTCAGCCTAACAGCAACTGCCTTGCGGTCGCTAATCCCTGTATTCGTCACAACACTCACTATTTGTCCAGGATTATTTGTTGCTAAAAGATCAAGTACGTTTTGACAATAATTTACGCTTCGAGTGGGCTCATGAACAAATTGTTCAAAACAATTTTCTGAGAAAGCATTCAGTACAATTTCGTATGATGTTTTATGCCTGCCGCCGACGTTAAACGTATAATTTTTCCAGCGTATCGAGAGTAGATTGAAGTCACCACCGACTATAATTGTATGAGCGGGGTACTTATTTGAAATGAGACTCAATTTTTCTTTGAACTGTTCAGCAACTGTGTCTTCTGAGTCGGGGGGTCGGTAAAACGATCCAATTAATAGTTTAGTCCCATTGACACGTGTAACCTCTACCCATACTATTTCACATGAACTATCTACTTCAATTTCGCTACAAGGCAAACTACCTCTGACAGCAATGAATACTCCATTACCAACTGTATTTAATCTATCCTTTCTGAACACTGTTAGATCGTTTGAAAAAATTTCGGCTGAACTTATTTCCGGCTTTAGCCAGCTCTCTGTACCTGCAACTATTTGAGCTTCAGTGATTTCTATTAGGGTTTGAAGCTCTGGTTCTTTCCCAACACAGCTACGACAATTTACAACTACAATTCCAATCGTTTCTACAACTACCTTACTGTGTTTTACCTGCCCACTTTTAGACGGATACCCTGAGACCCTCTAATCTAAAAAACCGCCCAGTCCCTTCCAGACAGCCCCCGCTACCCCGCGTAGCCGCCTTCTGTGTGTAGTGGACTCCTGACCTATTAAGCGGATCCCGGAGACCCACCACCCGATGGCGCAAGTCAAGGAATCTGCAGCCTACACGGTCACAGAACCGCCTGAGCCTCTGATTCAGACTCTCCACTCAGCTCTGCACCAAAGGACCACAGTCGGTTCTATGAAGTAATGGCATGCGAGGTGAACAGTAACAACAGAATATAAGGGGTACTGCGTGGCTAGAACGCACCCGTAGGCCCAGAAGAAGGCCGCTGCAACCGTGGCCGAAACGTCGGTGCTTTTATTTAGCCGCTGTAGTTTTATGCATTAAGACGCGGTAACATACCCAGAAAAGTTTTATGCCGACTGACTTTGGCCGCGGAAGCCTACGCAACGGTTGAAATGTTCGTGATACGCTTGTTACACAAGGAGCATCCAATGATTAGCACACGTACGAAGTAAATGGTAATGTTCCTCTTCGGTGATAAATGTCCCGATTTTAACTGTATCTTCGACTGCAATGAAAAGTCACCGTGAAGCGTCAGCTCAAACAAGTGTAAAGTTTGGAACAATGCTAAAAAGGGATGGAGCTACAATCCAATGATAAGAGTTTGTTGCTTGCGTAAAAACTTCGCCTACTGATAGAGTGACTTTTTTGGGCCATTTTGCTTGCTGCCTAGCAAACTGAACCCTTACAATGCAAAATAATCCTATCTGAATATCACAACTAACGTTACGGTAGACGTTCCGACAGCAAGTTTCGTCGTTTTTTCACACGAAAACTTCATTTCCATAAAGAAACGCACTATATCATCATGAACTACACGCCTTAAGCTATTTTTCCACATAGTCGCCACTCTTACTGAGCCTTTTATCCTAGCTTGTAGTCAGTTTGAAGAAACCTCTCTGCGACACAAGGAACTGCCGCGTAGCCTGCTCCATCTCTGCATTGGTTTGGAAGTACGTCCGGCAGTGCGGCTTTCAACACAGGGAACAGGTGAACGTCCGATGGGCAAAGTCGGGGCTGTAGACTGGACGAATGTGAGCCTGTGTAACCCTTGCTGTGTATGGTTTTGCGTTGTCGTCCAAGAACTTGACTCAGGAGCCCTGGTCTCTTTCGCCGAATGGCGGACCTAAGTTTTATGAGAGTGTCTCTGAAGTGTCCCGTAATGATAGTTCTTTGCTGGAGAATATCAGGAAGAATCAAACCTTTCGCTTCCCAGAACAATGTGATCATTACGAATTTTTTCCTTAATGGTGAACTGGAATGCTTCCACGTCATTGAGGTGACATTGGTTTCTAGGATATGGTGTTCCACCAATGTCTCAGCTCCCGTGACGATTCTGAACAGGAACTCATTTCCCCCTCTCGCCTACCACATCAAGTGACTGAGGCTGATTCCCATTAGTGCACTCTTATGTTCGAGGGTAAGGTTTGTAGGCACCCACCTTGCAGACACTTTTCGGTAATCTAGCGCATCATGGAGTATGTGATGGGCCTGAGCATGGCCAATACACAGTGTGGACGCCACGTCCGATACCGTTATGCGCATGCCCACTAACGCCATGTCCTGTGCTCTAGCAACGTTGTTTATTGACGTTCGTGGATGACAGACACACTACACGTCCATTTTATACCGATAACAGCACGCACTTCCAGTGGCGACGACATTGTCAGTACACCTCTGTCTGCCTTCGTGATTTGTACTCCAATAAACTCGGGCGCGCCGGTCTGTTCCTACTATTTCTTCAGCGCTCTGCACATACGTCAATCCTCCTCCGCTCCATCTTTGGACCAGTAACAGGCGTGTATTCAGGTAGCGTTTGTTTATGCCATCTAGTGTACAATCTTCTCTTTCAAAAACAGTGGCGTACCATACTTTCGTTACGTCACTCATACATCAAGTGAAAGCAGAGTACCCAGTATTAAGCAAAAGAAAACATTAACATGGCGTTCGTAGGGCTGGCCCACTATGCTCCTTTTTTTGTTTTCTCCTCTATTCGCTGTAGTGTGAGCGTCTGTTCATTTATAGGGTTACAAGGGATTGTTAGTGAACACTGGAGAAATGCGGGAGATCGTTCGTTCGCTTTTGCTCACGAGTATAATCCAGGAATCCGACTTCAAAATATTCTACATCATTAGGAAAAATGTACAAACGCAGGAAATGAGGGTCTACCATCAAACGCTGCAGTAGCCATATGTTTGACATGACTTGGGGAGTAACTGGAATAGGTCTCGAAATCTTAGATGTCTCAATCGTGTTTCCCTGTCACTCTTCGCACTGTACTCGCCCTACACCCATTTTACACGCAACCAATAGAATGCTGAAGAAAGGTTCCTGAGCCACACAGACAAGCAAGTACAGTTCATTATCCCCAGTACTCCGTGTCCCTTAACCATTGGAAACCCTGGAAGCTGCGTGCATCAGTTGGCTTCTTGGCTCGATGCAACCATTCAGTTTCCCTAAAATTTACATTTGTGTGTGTTTATTGGGAAGAAAAATACATAAACCCTTTATCATACAAAATGCAACAGATTAAGATACATTAAGATATTTATATTAACATTTTGGTGAGTATTTTATCTCCCGTTCGTCTTTTTCTTACATTTTTTAAAAATATTTTATTTCATTTTGTATGAAAAACGTTTTATGTATTTCTGTTGTAATGGTGTCAAATTTGCCTAAACCTTACGTAAACTCATATTTGGTCATGTTTTACGAAATTTATGTACATGCATTTGAATTAATCTATACAGATGAGTTACTTATTGTTTACTGAAGTATGGAGACACAAATGTAAAAACATATTTCAAATGTCATCTGAATTTTACTTATGTTGGAGCTTGTTATGCTTTTATTTAAGTATAGTGTGCTTTACGTTTGTTACATGCGCCACCAGGTGCAACATGTACAATTTACTTTTTCACCTGTGACCTTGTTACCGTCAGTATGAACTTATGCGTAGTATGATGTACTAATATTTGATGTTGTATGATGTATTTATTGCGAAATTTTTGTTATGTGCCTTCCATATATGTATACAGTCAGTGAACACATTTTCTTTCTAGTAATATGTGAAATAAGGTGTATCACATAGTTATTCCTTTTTTCTCTTATCACAGATCTGATGATGAGAGTCTGACAGAAAACGTTCCCTATTTGAAGCAATAAAGTGTGATGTAGGTAGATAACTTTTGCGTGAGTACGCCATGGTTGCAGTGCTTTAAAAGGCCATCTTGTCTCCCGTAATAAAAGGTATTAGGTTACGACAAATACACTTTCAAAAGTATACTGTACAGTGTCTAATAAGAAAATTATGAAGTGTAAATCACGATAGCATTTAATGCTAACGTACTATAACATTTCAACAACTCTGCCTTCAAGTTTGGTTTTCACTCTTACCATTACTACGCTTATCTTTTTTTTTCAGGTCACAGATAATTCTAACCTTAATGTTTTCCTTGAGTTAGGGAATTCTAAGTGGAAAGCATTCATATGTAGAATGGTAAACTTACTGAAAGGACCATTATGCATGAATTAGAATTTACTAACTTTGTGATACATTTCACTGGATTTACCTTTTATCTTAACTAGCAGTAAATGACTAACTTTAAATTCAGTACTAATTAGTTTTTCTTTTATTTCTATGTACACAAGGTTCTGCCGACTTGTCCGTCTCGTCTGTCAGCATCTCTTTCTTTTAACTAGTGTGTGACAGGGTGTTCATATGGCTCGTGTGGTCAGTTACAGCTTTTCAGGTGGAGATATCATTGAGCATCGGCTAGTTGTGTGGGAGTTCACAGAGCCAGGTGAATCTCTGACAGTAAATCATAAAAGTAGTTATTATATGAATATGTTTATTCCAAGCAAAAGCTAAAACTGTCATGGTGTTGCCAAAACACAGTCAGTGCCCCCAAATTGCAGTCTGGTGTCGGTCAGCAAAATTTGCTGAACCCAGTAAGTGGCCTAAGGTAATGGCCAGCATGGCATAATGTATCGTTCTGTCGAACAGGCAATAGCAGCACTCCAGCGGAATGGCGCAGCATCAGCCCCCTAGGCAGGCAGGAAGCTTGCCGCTATGACTGCAGCCGACCACATTGGCTGGAGTGGCAGCGCAACTCAGTGAGCAAAGAGTCAAGCATGCTGAGTTGAGCGAACAGCCCCACCATAGCAGGAGCTTGCAGGGATAGCCTACAGTAGTAGAGTGTGCCCTCACAAGGCAAGTCAGCAGTGGCTTAGCGTGCACTCACAAGGCGAGGAGCAGCTTGACAGCTAGTCAGGTCCAAGCATATACTTTGGAACCTCAGGTAACCACACTGAAGTCAATGGAAGTCAGCTGGCCTCCAGGCTGGAAGGCACCAGTTGACTTCTGTTGGCATCAAGCATGTGCTGCCAGTAGTTCGAAAGCTAACGAAAGTGGCGTGTAGTTGTAATTGCTAGATGACACTTTTCAGATCAACAGCAGGTGGTGACAGACGCAGCATAGCTGAAACGAGTAGTATTTATACTGCGCTCGTCCACCACAGTTCACCACGCCATCAGTCCTCATCTTACACAGAAAGGAAATAGCCAGGTGCGAGGCCTGGACGTATCGAATCTCATTCAAAGGGGAGGATTTTAAAGTTTAAAGTTTAAAGTACGGTGAATACTGAGTGGATCCAGCACGGTTCTGCCAATCGATATCAGAGACATCTGCCACGAGTACGCTGTGGTGTTGGTAATCTCTGGCTGCAGCGGAAGTCTGGCATGTTTGCTGGAGTGCAGTCCCAGTCAGAGGTCTGCCTACGAACAAGGAAGGAGACACGTGGCCCCCTGCAGTACGTTGGGCAGTGGACGGCAATACTGTGTCACAAATCATTGTTAGCAGTACACTAAGTAAGAAACTTGGCATGCACAGAAAAGTAAGAGAAGGTTGCTCGTTACATATGGCGTTATATGCAATTGTTTTAGATCTTCTCTTCTGTACCATATGTTGTGTCAAGGAACTTCGACAGGAAACGAATAGCTCACTTGCAGATCTTACACCATTGACTTGGGTATTTTTGTGGGAAGTTAAAAAAATGGAGACAATTTTCATAGGATCATCTACGGTATGGGAAAGCTACAGGTGCAGTTGTTAGCCCCAAAAACACTGTGATGTTGCCAGTTGCTGGTAATAAGTGGAACCTAAAGCGGAACTGGTTTCTGCCAAAAATCAACAACAAGTGTTAGGCATCATTACGACAAATAACCCATAAAGAGCGACAGTTGAGCCATGTCGGCCCGTTTCGGGTCGACTCATCGCTGATTGCTTATCTTTGGTTCACTGCTGCGCCGTGTGGTTATGTGGCGCTGCAAGACCGGGAGGTAAGCTAAGCGAAGGAGAGTTGTCAATGAGATGATGAGCCGAGCTTGGGAAGACTGATTACGATGAAGTGTGCACTACTGGGCATGCTGCACGGCGAGGGCAGCCCCGCAGGCTAGGGAGCATTTTGCAGTGGTCACTGTTCCAGTGGTCGTGCCGTATTATGGTTACACGTTAGGTGACAAATAGAACTGATTTTTGATGACATTGTTTGTCCATTGAAACCATATTTGTGGTGAATAAAGCGGATCTTCTGGAGGACTAGAGATTACTGTTCTGAACTCTTGATCCAAGCATTGTAATTGCCTCCCTTTACATTTGTGTTATCAGTGTGGCTGAGACTGTTTTTTAAATGACTGTGCCTACACCTGCTTTGCCTCTGGCTGTGTGAAACATGACGTCATTTAAGTTTGCATGTGGCGATTTGTCTTAAATTCATGCATTTATTTGTATTGAAAACTGATGGAAATCTTGGTGTTTCCAGTGCTACCCACGTGGACTGCTAAGTTTAAACTATGGTTATGTCACTGGATAGTTGTTCTACTGGGCGTATATGACCTGTCATTTACTCTTGGGCTCACTGCAGGAACTATGGTAAACTGCAAGAAACTGAAGCTTAATTTGCGTTGTTTTAAATTCTGGAATTTCAGTTGCGGCATGCTGTGAAGCATTGCAGGTCTTAGTGATGTAACTTTGTGACCTAGTTAATATTTTACTGCAAATTATATATATTTCTACATAGCCGCCGACCAATTTAGATGTTTGTCGGAGCGTTATACCAGATTTCCAACACGATCGTCATAGAAGGGAGCCGCCTGTGCTTTCCGATAATTCTCTACGTAGCCTGCACCCAAGTGTTGTCTTCGTATCCAGCGTTTCATGTGAACAGAGATGATATTCAGGTCGAGACAATTAGGGCTGTGTTGTGGGTGGTCGAACACTTCCCATCGAAAAGGCTGCAAGAGCATCTTCACTGCACCAGCGTAATGCAGCTGAGAATTGTCATGAAGGAGGAAGTGGATGGCAGTAGTGTTAAGTGGGCTGCATTCATTAAGGCGAAGCCTCTCAGCGGGCCCTCCTACTTGTCGGGAGACATCGTTGTTCTAGGCACCTTCACTCGTTCACAGTGCACTCACAACTGAAAAAAGCGTCTTGATACGATCGACGGTGATACTAGAGACATTACCCAACACATCTGTGCAAAGCTTCATTGGGTTTTCACTGCGGTGTCCATTTCGCGACCGATTGGAACTTACTTTCTGGAGAACGCTCATAGAAATGTAGCTATGATAGGAAAATTAAAGCACAGCAACACATAAATAACCGCAAAAGCATGGTATTGAGGTCAAGTCCTCCCAGTGTGCAAAAATAGAGAGAGCTACACAGAAAGCAATATATTGGCTTATATGGAGGGGTGAAATCGTTGTTTCTCTATAGACCTACACCCTCAGCTTAAATAAGGCTGGACTGGCACCAACTGACGTGCACGCAAAACGCTCGGCGAAACTCGTCAACAAAACTAAGCATGTAAAAGAAAAGGGACCACACTTGCCAACTGCTGTACTATTTCACAAATATCGTCCAAAACCGAAACTAGCACCAGTTAGTACTTTCAGTATGCCATACTCATTGTATTTCGTCCGAAATTAGTCCTAAAAAGTTCGTAAAATTGTCACAGCTCTCAAAGGAACAACAGTTCCTAATAAATGTCAGCCGCTATTGCCGTAGCACAATTGGAGAATAGCCTGAGATAATTTGGAGATATCTGTGATACTAGAAGGCGTCATATCGACTTGGTGCAAAGCGGACAATAGCGACCAACATAGAGCTCTGCTCCATCCAGTTAAAACCGTCAGCCACATGTGGAAATTCGAAGGAACGCAATCAAACATCGTTTTGAGTGCCCAAAATCTGCTGCAACATGGGACAGAGCAATGTGTGCTGCGACTCATCAACGATGAACGGACATACATATTCCTAATGCTATGATACACAAATGGAAATCGTTTACCAAAGCAACAACATGGATCATGGTGCACACAATTCATGTAAATTTTGGGCATAATTAACGGAAAACTTACAGTATCTGACATGCTACTGGGGTGAACATGAGAAAGTAACTCTTCATCCCAGTTATAAGATTACGTACCCGAATTTTCTCAAGATTCAAATACGTAAAGCTTCTGATATAATTTTGACATAAAACCTTAAGTATAAGAAAATGTAATGAAAGGTCTATAGAAGTGTCATTTATGAAATAACTCAGCGGACAAAGTCTTACACATTTCCGTAGTAAAAACTGAAATGTGAATGTGTTGTGGGGTACACTGACGTGACAAAAGTTACGGGATACCAATAAGCTGATATACAGATGGCGCTAGTAGCCCGCACACACGGTATAAAAGGGCAGTGCATTGGCGGAGCTGTCATTTGTACTCAGATAACTCTTGTGGAAAGGTTTCCGATGTGGTTACGGCCCCACAACCGGAACTGACAGACTTTGAACGCGGAATGGTAGCTGGAGCTGGACGATTGGGGCAGCCCATTTCGGGAATCGGAAGGAAACTGAATACTCCAAGATCCATAGCGTCGAGAATGTGCCGAGAATAACAGATTTCAAGCATTTCATCTCGCCAAGAGTAATGTAATGGCTGACGGCGTTCACTTAACGACCGAGACCAGCAGCGTTTGTGTAGACTTTTAAGTGCTGACAGACAAGCAACACTAAGTGAAGTAATAGCAGAAATAAGTGAGGAATATGAGACGAACGTATCCGCTAGGACATTGCGGTGAAATGTGGAGTTAATGGGCTGTGGCAGCAGACGACCGATGCGAATGCCTTTGATAACAGCACGAAATCGCCTGCAGCGCCTCTCCTGGACTACTGACAATGTCGGTTGGATCATAGACGACTGGAAACCCGTGGCCTGGTCAGATGAGTCCCGAACTCAGTTGCTAAGAGCTGATGGTAAAGTTCGAATGTGGAGTAAACCCCACGAAGCCATACACATGACACTGTGACTGGTGGTGGTGGGGCTCCATAATGGTTATTATATACTAGAAGTGATTACGTTCGACTACTTCGAGGTTATTCTGGACGAAGTAAGGCTTTAGCTTCACTCAGCGCGTACAGTGTTCAAGTAATTTACGGGAAAGCAGCCAGGTGAAGTCGTAGACGACGTCATCCGTCAGCATTCCTGTATGTTATTTGAACATTCTGGACAGTTCGAGCGAATGATTTGGCCACCTATCGATTATCTATGGGACATAGCAGGGAGGTCAGTTCGTGCACAAAATCCTGCAGTGGCAACACTTCCACAGTTATGGGCGGCTAGAAAGGCAGAATGGCTCAATATTTCTGCTGGAGACTTCCAACGACTTGAGTCTATACGACGTGGAGTTGTTGCACTACGCCGGGCAAAAGGAGATCCAACGAGACATCAGGAGGCATCCCATGACTTTCGTCAGCTCTGTGTATATTATTATTCATAAAATGAGTATGATTTCTGTCTTACACTGTTATGTGATGTTATTACTGCAACTGTTAAATGCCAAGCAAATACCTTGAAAAAAATATCTTCGATACGTCATCCAGAGACGCACCCTCTCGAAACCTGGACAGCAAGCTACACCGCGATGCAGAGCGCCTCTCTTGCAGAGTCTGCCACTTGAGTTTGATAAACATGTCCGTGATGCTATCACGCTTACTAAATAGCCCTGTGACGAAACGCGCCGCTCTTCTTTGGATCTTCTCTATCTCCTCTGTCAACCCGACCTGGTACGGATCCCACACTCATGAGCAATACTTAAGTATAGGTCGAACGAGTGTTTTGTAAGCCACCTCCTTTGTTGATGGACTACATTTTCTAAGGACTCTCCCAATGAATCTCAACCTGGCACCCGTCTTACCAACAATTAATTTTATATGATCATTCCACTTCAAATCGTTCCGCACGCATACTCCCAGATATTTTACAGAAGAAACTGCTACCAGTGTTTGTTCCGATATCATTTAATCATACAATAAAGGACTCGCTATATCAAATACCGCGCCCAGATGGACTCTGTGAATTTACCAGCAAAGATGTAAGCTGTCAGCTTGGCACTCTTGTCTATTGTACGACGCCCCTAGGACATTAGAATGATGTTCAGCTGAGGCTGCTATAGGCCGATCATGTGTGTGAGCGACGTTGTTGTTCTGTCTGACATTATGCGTCGTACGGCATTGTGTGTGAACCCTTTTTTCTAAGGAGGCAGCGCAAACTGTTTTCTATGTCGTATTCGTGTTTTCGTGAAGCTTTGCTTGTGTAGCCTACCGCACGTTGTTAAACTGTGTTTATCAGTTCGTTGGTTCCTCATGTAAGTCAGGGGGTCTGTTATTTCAACTATCGTTCTCGTTCACTCCTGTTTGTAGAAAATTAGTATCAAGTTTGGGTTGTCGCGTATTTGTGTCTTTAATCGTGTGGTTAAGAGCTGCAAAGAACTATCATGCTTTATTGATACGTCCAGATTTTCATGTGTCTCAAGTTTACTGGCGTACATGCCTTGTATGCTCATTTGTACGATTTCCTTCGATCATGTTAAGTTTGGTGTGCCCGTTGCGCCAAAGTATTCAAGCATTTATGTGTCCCAAGTTAACTGATGTACACCCATGTATGTTCCCGTGTAAGGTTTTGCGCGAATATTAATGTTAAGGAATTTGCTGAAATAATTGTCTTGATATTTTGAGTTTTAATATTGGCCATTAGCAATCAGTTATCGTCTTTCCTATGACACTGTGCCTCGATAATATGTGTATGCCAGAATCTGCTATTGTTGTTTTCATATAATGTGGGCGACATGCTTACAACAAAATGTAATAAAGATACTTTGAGCCCTAACTGTCGCAAGTAGCCAGTGTGGATTCGCTCTTGCAAAGATTTGTTAAGTTCAGTTTTGCATTCTACTAATAAATGGAGAAGTTAAATTTGTCCAGTAAAACCAACAGCACCTTCCTTCCATTCCCGTTGTACCAGTTACTTATCTTTCTCAATTCTCTTCAACGTTAAGTTCATGCTGCTCAACTCACCAATTAACTGAAGTAACTGTTTTTACTAAAATGCATCATCGATAACTAGAACGAGACGTATTTCATTCCCTGACAGGTGTGTGGAGGAGAAGGAAGGTGATGCTACAAACGATGTAACGTATTCTAGGTAATTTTCTTTCTAAAAATAAATCTTTCTCTAACTCCAGGTTCACGCACAGTCTTCAGTCACATCAGCACTTTGGGACCTCGTATGGAAAGCACTGGGATATGAGACTGGGCAATACAGGGTGCGTACAAGTACCAAGTGATTCATTAATAACAACTGAAATTCGTTAAGGGAGAAAGAATAATGACTCGCGTCAGTATGTTGTCAAAGCACATAGCTCTATATATCATCATATGCTTACAAAAGGAAAGGGTGGAATAGAGATCACCAGTAATGGACTCTATGACGGAACAGTGAGGTACGATATGGTGAAAGGCAGAAAGGTCTCAATTCAGTTTCATACCAATACACGCAGGAACCCAACGAGATTTACTTCTACAATTTGCTATCTCACAAAATATAATGAGACCAATCGGAAGTGTCAGGGTTATGCGTCGGGCCTGGCGGATCACATGCATGACCATCACATAAAGGGTAACAAAAATACAGAAAGCAGAATCTAAGAGAAATTTCCCATACAAAGAGATAGCCATCGAGCTCAGAATTATGCGTCCTATGACACTTATTGGTGCGTGTACTTACTGTGGTGAACAGATTCATTACATGTGGTGGTCTGAAGGACAGAATTTACACTGTGTCCATGAAATTCAGAAATCGTACTATGGACAGAAATTCTGCATACGCGTGCTCTTTGATCTACCGATAGAAGAACACCAGTTAGCATTAACAACAGAGAATGGAACACATGGGGTGTTAATGGTCAAAGATGTCCCTGTCAAATACTGAGGTAACCCCATCAATATACTGGAAAATCAGGACTCACAACACAACGAGCAGCCTATCAAAAATTAGAACTGCCCTACAGGTAAAGTTGTTTATACTAACTTAAAATTTTGGACAGGAGTATGTAATCAGTGGCTCCTCTAACAGAATAAAGCTGCATATTTAGAGTTACATGTAAGTACACTAAAGTACGCAAGCATGGAAACGGAAGGTGGTCACAAGACACTTGCATATCCACCACAACGAGAATGACTGGAATTAATCACAATCTCAAGTTAAGCTAAGGAAAGCTGATACCTTTGTCCACAATACCAGATGATCGCTTAGACACGCGTCCAATTCTTACAGACCCTAGTGGAAGAATGCCGGACGACGTTCTCGTTCTAAACGCCCTCCTGGCATTCAATCGTGGTGTAAGTTCCCGTTAGAGCAGATGTGGATTACCAAACACATACCTGCGGAGTATGAAACTGACTTCCGCCCCTGTCACTGACCCAATGTCTCTGATCACTGCACTTTTCATCTACGAAGTTAACTTGCTAGTAATATCCCACAGCCGTATGAACTCTGGACATTCTGGAAGCAACTTCAAATAACTCTCGGTCTCGCGTCCACTCACTCACATTTACTAAGTAAAGTGGAATCAAACTAGCTTTGCAGAGGTAAATAAACAAAACAAAACAGCTCCTTCCTTCTCCAGAAGCTACTTTTAGCTGCGACGAAGTGAAGTGGCAAAAGGACTGAACGCTGACAGAATGCTACGGCGCCAGATGCTCCTAACATTCATGAAACTCTTTCAGCTGACGTGTTTCACCGTGGTGACACTTTTCTGCTGACCCGGCAATGTGATTTCGTCCGCTAAGTGACAGAAACCGCGGCACAACACGCCTCCCTTCTTTGGGATATCCGGTCTACAATATTACACATTGTCAAGACCTTCGAGAACACTTTGCAAACACGTCTTACGATGTGCATTCAAGTTCTAAGGCCTCAGATTTTTTTTCTAATTAACTACTCACCCGAAATCGATGAAACTGGCTTTACTTCTCGACGTAATCGCCCTGCATACGTACACATTTTTCACAACGCTGACGCCGTGATTCCATGGCAGCGGCGAAGGCTTCTTTAGGAGTCTGTTTTGACCACCGGAAAATCGCTGAGGCGATAGCAGCACGGCTGGCGAATGTGCGGCCACGGAGAGTGTCTTTCATTGTTGGAAAAAGCCAAAAGTCACTAGGAGCCAGGTCAGGTGAGTAGGGAGCATGAGGAATCACTTCAAAGTTGTTATCACGAAGAAACTGTTTGGTAACGTTAGCTCGATGTGCGGGTGCGTTGTCTTAGTGAAACAGCACACGCGCAGCCCTTCCCGGACGTTTTGTTGCAGTGCAGGTAGGAATTTGTTCTTCAAAACATTTTCGTAGGATGCACCTGTTACCGTAGTGCCCTTTGGAACGCAATGGGTAAGGATTACACCCCCGCTGTCCCAGAACATGGACACCATCATTTTTTCAGCACTGGCGGTTGCCCGAAATTGTTTTGGTGGCGGTGAATCTGTGTGCTTCCATTGAGCTGACTGGCGCTTTGTTTCTGGATTGAAAAATGGCATCCACGTCTCATCCATTGTCACAACCGACGAAAAGAAAGTCCCATTCATGCTGTAGTTGCGCGTCAACATTGCTTGGCAACATGCCACACGGGTAGCCATGTGGTCGTCCGTCAGCATTCGTGGCACCCACCTGGATGACACTTTTCGCATTTTCAGGTCGTCATGCAGGATTGTGTGCACAGAACCCACAGAAATGCCAACTCTGGAGGCGATCTGTTCAACAGTCATTCGGCGATCCCCCAAAACAATTCTCTGCACTTTCTCGATCATGTCGTCGGACCGGCTTGTGCGAGCCCGAGGTTGTTTCGGTTTGTTGTTACACGATGTTCTTCCTTCATTAAACTGTCGCACCCACGAACGCACTTTCGACACATCCATAACTCCATCACCACATGTCTCCTTCAACCGTCGATGAATTTCAATTGGTTTCACGCCACGCAAATTCAGTAAACGAATGACTGCACGCTGTTCAAGTAAGGAAAAAATCGCCATTTTAAGTATTTAAAACAGTTTTCATTCTCGCCGCTGGCGGTAAAATTCCATCTGCTGTACGGTGCTGCCATCTCTGGGACGTATTGACAATGAACGAGGCCTCATTTTAAAACAATGCGCATGTTCTTATCTCTTTCCAGTCCGGAGAAGAAAAATCGGAGGCTTTAGAACTTGAATGCACCTCGTACATTTTTAGATATATCTACAGTCTATTCTGGTTTTCTTTATACTAACTTAGCTTGAACCACCGTGTTCATTGGCTATACAGTTCATTAAGAACTATTTACTAATGATGACCCATTCACTCAGAGTTTGATGTACAGGAAGTCAGACAAGTGCCCAGTTCACCGACTTACATAGATACAGACTGCAAAGACTCAAAACCAAGATTTTACCTGAGCCTAGAACACTTATTACCACAACTCTGTGGTGGAGATAATTACAATATAGCTGCACATGGTTGAAGCATTTACTCTGCGGTTACACGTCTTTTATTTGTTGCTGTTAACTCGTAGAAAGGTAGTAAGTTATTGTTGAGGTAGAGAAGGTTTTGGGCTGGGAGTACATCTAGAGGCTTGTCCAGCCAATACAACAGAGGACAGGCAATGCTCGCAGTTTTAGCTCGTGTTACGGTAGCTGAAAGATGAAAAGCTCCACTTGCGATTTTGCAACATGTGCCATTCATTAATGTACAGTTGCTTCACAGTCCCACTCATTCTGTACGCTTAGGTCGATCCTGCACATAACAGCTGAAGGTAACCATTAGTGGTTGATACGTGGAGTATTTCCTGTGCGACCTGCTTTCTGAAAGTTGTGTTGTGGTACTAACATGCCATGCAGGCATCTTACTGATTTTTTCGCTCCCAAAAATGATTATATCTCTCATGCTCGTGCGATAGTCTGGGTAACTTGGATAGAGCATTACACAAGACATTCGCATCTACATTCTCCATTCCCTGTAATGCTGCTCTGATTACCCATCCTTCACCATTGTTTAAAACTAAACAACGTCTTCTCAGGCATACTGTCATCAAAATAAAACAAACAAACCTTCAACTCTTTACACCAGCAAAACAAATAACCAATAAAGAACCAACACAACAAAATATAACTTTCAGCAATGATTCCCATAATCCTTACACACTCTCTGATACACATAACCACTGACATGAACAGTCGTTATAGCTGGTGCCTAAGCGTAATTTCGAAGTCCCTTCGCGAATTAGAAACTGCTAATACAGATAACGGTTTCTTTCCTATTCACTCCTAAACAATGGCGCATCCAGTTCTACACGAAGCGGCGCTGTTGTGAACAGTTGAGGCACTCGTCGTCCTATTACAGTGTTGTCTTCTCCGGTTCATCCGAAGATTGCATTGTTTTCATGGTCCTGGAGCTGCTCGTCGCCGTATTCAACGATAATATGCCTTTCGCACAGTTAATCCTTTCGCATATGGTAAGGCCTTGGTTGCATTTAGCATGATTTGACATTAATCCTGCTGATTACAACGCTCTTCTATGTTGACCAATAAACATTAATTACGTTGAATTAGGTTCCGTCAGCTACGAAATTTCTTCAGTACATAGACTTTGAACACTGCTTGTTAATATCAAGTAACTTAACATCACTTAAGCATTTAACATTACACTTTACTTGGCGATACCGTTTGCCGTTAAGTTAAACGCTAGTTCCGTCTCTCAGCCTGACCGCCTGTGGCTGACCACAGTCCAATTAATTGCATGTTTGCTGTGGACACTGTTTCGATCTGTAGTCGTTGGCTCTTGTATTACATATAAGCGTACTGTTCCTTTACACCATGAGCTGACAGGACTGCTATACATTATACTCATATTTTCATTCATAGTTTTCAATATTTACAGCATTTATGTTTCCCAGTACATAAACGCAATCCAATTTTCATAACATTCTGAACTCCATCGTTGAATGTCTGCAAATTTAAATCTCTGTACTTAACCAAATTCTGGACCATCCAGTGACCAGAGAGCGAAACACAACAAACAATTTCAAAATTTTTAACAACATTTAAAATTTTACTTTTAACTTTTATGTTTCAAAAAATAATAAAATGTAATTCGAATTATTCTGTCGTTTCTTAGAACGAGACTTTGACTTCTTTGTTCCACAACGCGCATTTACACTTGCATGAGCTAGCCACATTCACATAATACTAAAAACACCTTTAGTTTCCCATACTAAAAGTGAATATCACGGCAGCTGGACGCTGAAATAGGTAATTTCTAATAAAGCTTTTCGTAATTTTCGATTTATAAAATGTTTAATCATGACGTAAAACTGTTTACATTATTATTAAAGTAACCATATTATTCTGAAGTGTTAAAATAGGTCTTTTTCCAAATCGCTTTTCACAGTTCACTGGTTATCTTAGTCATTACTTTAATGACTACGAAACATTCGCCAAAACTCAATGCTTGTATTCAACACTGGGACTAGAAACAGTACAGCCATATCTTCTGACTTATTTCACCTGAAATAATAGATACTATATGCTAAGGAACAAAGTCGTCTATCCCGAACGGACAAAAAACTGAGTGTTATTTCTGCTTACTCACTGAAGATTATTAGCAGGATTTGTCTTGATACTGAGTCACTTGACTGTAATGAAAAAACGCTACTTTTGGAACCAACAACACTGAATTATTCAGGGAGATAGAACAACTGTTGATTTTGCTACCTTTCGTCAGTCTTGCAAGATACCATGAAATAAGACACATCGGCTATGCCGGTGAGCGAGCAATACTTTTCATCTCTGAACTATAAGTCTTCTAGTCATTTTTAGAGTCAAAATAGATCAATCAACAGTAAGAAATTAAATAATTACCTTTCTATGGGCGCTTATGGCATTTACCTATACTTCTATTATGTCACATTGTCATTACTGCATAAACATTTATGTTGTCATATTTATACTTTGACTAACAATATGACTTTGCAAAGTGACATGGGAGGAAGGAAATGATAAGCTTTCAAGTAATACTAAAACACACTATTATAAATTATGACAGTATACTGTCCAGAACTAATTAACATCAACTTTTTCTAATTTAGCTGATACTCTCTTCACACATCTAAGTACAAGAGAAAAACATTGTAGCCTTTTTAACTTAATCATAAAGGCGTAAGTAGCAAGCAGTTAACATAATATGGTATCTTCGCCGTCTCATATTAAACATGTAACTACTAATCCCCACATTACAGTCCTTGGATGCGTTGCTTATTGGACTTTTGGTACGAGCAATTAGGACATGTTTTCACTTACGAGTTTTAGGTCAAATGTTTGTAACAAAAGCATGTCTCTCTCAACATAAATTACACAACAGGATTTTGTTGAAGTTGTCATAGCCCAACAAATAGTTGGAAATGGACAAACGCGGTATCAAACTGACCAGCATGACATCACGTTTTTCAAGAAAGTATGTTACTTGTTTTAAAGTAATCCTGTTAATTAAGAAATAAGTATCGGTAGTGACAATGTTACCCTATCAGTTGTCATAAGTATGATATTTTTAGCACATCTTTCGGGACTACATTATCCCATTATCAAATGCTTCAGGCTTCTATCCCATTAAGCACCGTAAAAAAAAAAAAGCCAGCAGCCAAGCATGAAACTTATCTTAGAACAGCTCACGTTGCTGTGTTACACTCTCAAGGTGCAGTTGTTCATGTTCGCAACGCATCGTTCCTGATGGATTCTGACGTTTTACGGTACATAATGTCTAGACGCTTTTAGCAGTTGGTGAAGGAATAACTTATTATCGAAACATGTTGTGCTGAAAACACCACACATTTGACAACTGGTGAGGGAACATTCTGATTGTGGCTACATGAGACAGTTAGTTGTATGATGGCGTCACGACAGACAACAATAAAACTTTATTACTAGTTTGAATGAATCTTTGTCCAATTTTTTATAGCCAAGCGAAGAGTGGGAATGGACAAATGGGGTATCAAATAGAGGAGCTAAGGTGTAGTTTTGAAAAAAAAAAAACTGTGCAATTGATTGATGAAAATCAGGGTAAATAATAAAAACTTAATCAGTAATTTGAGGGAACACAAAAGTATTTCAGGAACAATTGCTGTTACTTAAATCAAATGTCACAAAGTTCAGCTCTTCAAGGCCTACTCATCAAGCATGTAACAAGTTTCATTGGTGTCATATTTATCTGCCAAAAACGCTTTATGGAATCAAGTACTGATTTACCGATTTTTTGTGGAGGTTATAGGATGGCAAATGAATGTCAAAGAGTTCATATCTTCCAGAACGAGCTGTTTCTTGTACAAAAACTTGCATTGTTGTGGTATTTAACTGTCAAAATGGCTTCATTCAAACCAAGTACTAAATTCAGGATATTTTGAGGACAAAAGACGCTAGTAAAGCGATTTTATAAACGTCCCTGTGGTAACATCTTAGTGTTGTCGCAACTCAATAGATGACTGCTGTTCCTCCTGCAGCTGTCAGCGTTTCACGGTTGAAAGCTGCTAACAGCAATGCTCCCTGCCTGGGACCTTACACTGAATCTGTTGAAGAATGTTTCAGCGAGCGTCGCCGACCATCATAGACGCCTGTTAAACGTAGAATGTCTTCCGGCTACAATGGAGAAGCATGTGAGAAGGTCTGAGAAAGAAAAGATTGGCCAGAAGCGCGGAATTATCTGAAAGCGTAGTGAGGAAATTTTTTTCAGGCGTTAACACTTTTCAGAACAAGTGTGCTTTTCCGATCGTCAGATGTTTCTACATCTCCTCGTATGAAGTGCAGATAACAAAAGGATTCGTAAGCTGGTGGTAGATAATAGTATTTCTGCCGATGACAGTAGAAGATGAGAAGATGAAGTACTGTTGCAAGTAAAACTGTGATTGTGGGTTGTGAATCGTGTGTGGGTTGCTTTGTTGGTAGAAGACTTTCTTCTGAAATGTAAAAGTACCAGGTTCGAGAACGTGTCTGGCACACATTTTTAATTAGTCAAGAAATTTTAGACCAGCAGACGTGCTGTTGGAGAGTGACAATCTGTCTGGAAAGGATTTAATTACTTGAAAGTAATAACGATAATAAAGAAAAATCCACCAGATAAACATCCTTTCGTAGCTTATCTTTAAAATTCTAAGGTAAACATTGAACTTCATACTCTCAGTCGACAACTCATTTGTTCTCTCTTTATCTGTATATTCTTTATAATAATTAGAGTAGCGAACAGTATTTAAACGTATTATATTTCTCGGTTTCTAAACAAAACATGAAACTAAAGAAACATTTCTGTGAAGAAAAAGGGTTAGTTTTTGGCGAAATGATTTGTCTAAAAGTAAGAACTGAAAGAGATCGCAGAAACACTTACTAGCCTTTGAATAACGCTCAAAAATCATGTACAACAAATGTGGTGCCAGTCGAGAAGGTGAAATTCAATGTTTAACTTGGAATCTTGGAATTTTGAAGAGTTGTAGGGGATATTTGCCTTGTCTATTGTTTTGTGGACTTCCCATCTATGGCGGAAGGTGTAAAAAGTTCCAACAACATTTCAATCTAAAAAACTTTTCTATAGAGAATCCTTCAAATATCTGGAAATAAAATGTGTGGGTCTCCATTATAAATACTGTCGACACCATATTTCTTGCTCACGCATTTTTCCCGATAAAAATAAAAAGAATATAAGAATAGAATTAGTTGCCACATTAAATCAGAGGATAGTCAAACTGGAACAGCAGACGCCACTAATTGCTTTTTCTACGTCACTAAGATACGAGCATTCCAGTTACTACAGTTCTTTGTTTATGATTTCAAATATCTAAATACTTGATTCCGCAAAACAATGTCAACCACATTTTTGCTTCTGTGTTCGAACCACTGTACATGATTCCGAGCACTGCTCAAGGGTGTGTCAAATACTGAACAAACTGATTCTATTTCTAGCTTTTAGACAAATCATGACCGTTTCTTCTATGAGTGGTAAAAGTAAAGGGATAAAAGTACACTTCTTGTGGCTTTGAGGCAGCTGAAGCTTAGGTTCACAAGATTTCACAATCCTCTTGAGACTGCAAAATGGAATTTCAAATTTTTTGTTTATGCTAGATTTAAAAATACTTTGCAGAATAATCCGTTCGCATGTTGGAGCAACAAATCAACATAAATCATCACCATTATATTAGAGTTCCTAAAAGTCTGTATCAATTTGCTTCCAGGATATTGTGAATTAAGAAGAATGTAGTTTACGTTTTCTATATAATCCTGTATTATTGGTTGTTATCAATTCAGTTAGCATAAAATAGTTACTTAGAGCTACACCAAAACATTTTAATGCCACGTAACACCATGCCGTTTGTGGCTTAGAACAATGAAAGAAAATAACCTATATTTGAAAATAAGTCGCACCACCTGGGCCACTTTTCTCTTCTCATGTGCCATAAAAAGATTACTTGCATAAAATACAACATAAAAAATAAGTGTAACACCACGTGAACGTAACTGTTTCGTAACTTTTGCAACTAGTTTTCGTGCACCATGGAGCAGCACAGAGTAGAATTTCACATGTACCTCTTCGGCACAACAACTATTTTCATGTGTTACCACGCTCTAGATCTGTTGTTCCCAACCTTTGATTACCCTGAGTGCAGTCATATATTGGCTAGTACTCACCAGCCCCCCCCCCCTCCCATCCCCCAACATCAACAACATTAGTGCCTAAGTAAACTTTAGAGCGAGACAGAATTTTCTTTGAAGGCTTTTATTTTTAATTGATGGAAGTAATGTTATATTTATTTTTCATGTGTGTCTTATTAAATCCCAAAATCATGAGACAATATACAGTTTGTACCGCATGATTCTAACGACATTTCATTAGCATTTATAGAAAGATGATGTAATTGTCAGTGCATCGAGAGTGCTACGAACAACTTCTCCTCAGAAAAGAAAGCTAATTATCCGCATTGATAGTATACATTTATTATAAAACTTGCTTCCTCTGCACCACTCCTCTCCCTAGTGATATCTGCTTCACTCATTCCTTGCAACCCCATTTTAAAATCAAAGCGTGTTGTGCACTATACCCTATACCTACTGCTTGTGTACTACTTCATTCCTGGACACCACACCCCTGGAATAGCAGAAAGAGGAAGAGCAGGCTGCCAGTGCTTTAAGTCTGGCCACTGCCGCCAGCAATTTAGTAGCCTCTGTACATTCACAGCTGTGTTGTGAACTCAGTTAGATCGTTTATGTAGCGAAGTGAATTATGAAGAGTTTCTGTTCCATTGTCTGAACTACATACAGCTCGGAGAAGGCATTTTCATGAGATATTAAAGCATATACGTATCACTTTCACTGTCTAAAATGTATGATACAAAGTATATGTGCAGTAGTCGGACTATGTGAGGAACAAGGAAGATGTTGTTCCTATATTCGTTTGACAAGTTGTAACCTCCACAAGATTGTCTCACGTGTAAATACTAGTATTTTAAATATAAAATGTGACTACTGGTAACTTGTGTATCAGTATTTCAGTTTTATGAAATAACGATTATCATTTGCAAATAGTTCATATTAAAGACCCAGACACTACTGAACAATTTTTTTTACCCCTTAGAAAATTTATTTTTACCCCTCACGGGTAATTATTACCTCCAGGCTTGGAACCACTGTTCTAGATGCTCTTATCTCATTGTTGTGGGAAATGTTATTTGTACCCCTTTTTGTTTCTGACATCCTCATGTATAGAATAAATGTAGTCATTTTCGTCTACGATCACAAATGTTAGGTCCCCAGATTACGAGTTTGTGTCAGGAATGACCATTTTCAGATCTTTTGACAAACACGTCCTAATATAATGGAGCCATAATGGTATCGTCAATAGGTAAACATAAAGTCAAGTCAGCATCGTCGCAAGTAAATGAAATATCATATACATTTATGTGTGATGATGCTGAACTGATTGTGTGTTTGTCTTTGGACGATGCCATTTTGGCTCCGTTATAATGGGACGTGTTTCTCAAAAAGATCTGAAGATAGTCTTCGCTGACCGAAACGGATGGTCTGGAGATGTAACATTTTACGATCAAAGACGGAAGTAAAGAAATTTAGTCTATACTTTCTGGACCACGTCGCAGCTAGTGCTCCTCATATATAGGACACGAATCATAGAGCCTCAATTCACGTTTATTTTTTTTACTAATGTTAACTGCTAGTGCGATTTCAGCACCTGTAACCATTTGAAAATGACCTTCGGTCGAAACTACAATAGAGGACATTGTAATAAACAGTACAATCAACGCCAAATATTGACTCATATAAAAAAATTTACGAGATTGTGATCCCACAACAAATATAATTACGACATTTATCTACACTCTGAGCCCATTTTACGTTATTTCTTTATTAGATCGCTATTATCAACACATCGGTTCTTAAAAATTTTGTGACTCGTTTCAAATGTGCATAATAACAGAACATCTGCCAAACGAAACATAATTGCGACGAAAGCAGAAACACAAATTACGCATAATATTAAGAGCAAAATTACTTTAAAAAATTCTCCATTAAGTGTACATACTACATAAACTTCTTTAATTCATAGTACTGTGCCTGTTAATTGAATTATTTTAATAAATACATCAACAAGCCGCTTTGATATGTATTTGTACATAAAGTAATACGCTTTTCGGCGTTTCATTCATCTTCAATCAGCGTAATACTTATTTGAGTCTTGAGTCAGTATGTAGGTCCAACATCGACAGCAAATTGGATACGGCAGCCGAGGCTCATTCTGAAGACTGCTGGACGGTATACAGCCGGAATATCAGAAGAAGGAATGAAATTTATGCGGCTGCACTACAGAAATTTTATGGAACAATCACTGTGTCGCGAAAATATAAAGATGCACAACACTTTCGTTTAGCTACTATGTTTCGCCATTTGTATGTTTACTATTTATTGCTTTGTGTGTGTAATTATTTTCTACTCTAATTCTTATTATTGTTATTTTTGTCATTATGGATGTGAGATTTTGCACAAAAACAGCCCAGTATCCGCTATGTTGCCAACTCACATCTTTGTTCACATCCGAAAATACATGTATGGTGAAAGATTGCA
Organism: Schistocerca americana; assembly: GCF_021461395.2. NCBI lineage: Eukaryota > Metazoa > Arthropoda > Insecta > Orthoptera > Acrididae > Schistocerca > Schistocerca americana. The sequence continues at coordinate 624,457,568 of NC_060121.1, read as the reverse complement.
TTGCTTACAGGTTCTGCTACGGCAGCAGTAAAACGGTTTCTGTACCACTTACGTAAAGACAAAAATCTGAATAAGAAGCGAGTAGAAAGTAAGTACACTCTAACAGCAATATGTAGTAAATATACAAAAGTGTAGTAGCTAAACAAAAGTGTTATATGGCACAGGGCAACTGCAGCATTCAGTCTGCTGTCGAACTTGTAACTATGTACAAATGAAAGACTCATCTACGTGTTACTCTAACTGAAGACGGGTAAAAGCCCGAAATACGCAACAGCTTAAATAAAAATAGATAAAAAAGAGGCTGATTTCTGCATTTATCAAAATAACGAGATACACAGCATCGGAGCTCGATAGCCAGTAAAATGGATAAATTACACTACTGGCCATTAAAATTGCTACGCGTGAGAGAAATGCAGATAATAAACGGGTATTCATTGGGCAAATATATTATACTAGATCTGACGTGTGATTACATTTTCACGAAATTTTGGTGCATAGATCCTGAGAAATCAGTACCCAGAACAACCAACCACCTTTGGCCGTAATAACGGCCTTGATACGCCAGGGCATTGACACTTACAGAGCTTGGATGGCGTGTACAGGTACATCTGCCCATGCAGCTTCAACACGATACCACAGTTCATCAAGAGTAGTCACTGGCGTATTGTGACGAGCCAGTTGCTCGGCCACCATTGACCAGACGTTTTCAATTGGTGAGAGATCTGGAGAATGTGCTGGCTAGGGCAGTAGTCGAACATTTTCTGTATCCAGAAAGGCCCGTACAGGACCTACAACATGCGGTCGTGCATTATCCTGATGAAATGTAGGGTTTCGCAGGGATCGAATGAAAGGTAGAGCCACGGGTCGTAACACATCCGAAATGGAGAATGTGCTGGCTAGGGCAGCAGTCGAACATTTTCTGTATCCAGAAAGTCCCGTACAGGACCTGCAACATGCGGTCCTACATTATCCTGCTGAAATGTAGGGTTTCGCAGGGATCGAATGAAGGGTAGAGCCACGGGTCGTAACACATCTGAAATGTAACGTCCACTGCTCAAAGTGCCGTCAATGCGAACAAGAGGTGACCGAGAAGAGTATCCAATGGCACCACATACCATCACGCCGGGTGATATGCCAGAATGGCGATGGCGAATACACGCTTCCAATGTGCGTTCACCGCGATGTCGCCAAACACGGATGCGACCATCATGATGCTGTAAACAGAACTTGGATTCATCCGAAAAAATGACGTTTTGCCATTCGTGCACCCAAGTTCGTCGTTGAGTACACCATCGCAGGCGTTCCTGTCTGTGATGCAAAGTCAGGGGTAACCGCACCCATGGCTTCCGAGCTGATGGTGCATCCTGCTGCAAACGTCGTCGAACTGTTCGTGCAGATGGTTGTTGTCTTGCAGACGTCCCCATCTGTTGACTCAGGGATCGAGACGTGGCTGCACGATCCGTTACAGCCATGCGGGTAAGATGCCTGTCATCTCGATTGCTAGTGATACGAGGCGTTCCGTATTACCCTCCTGAACTCACCGATTCAATATTCTGCTAACAGTCATTGGATCTCGACCAACGCGAGCAGCAATGTCACGATACGATAAACCGCAATCGCGTTAGGCTACAATCCGATCTTTACAAAGTCGGAAACGTGATGGTACGCTTTTCTCCCCCTTACACGAGGCATCACAACAACGTTTCACCAGGCAACGCCGGTCAACTGCTGTTTGTGCATGAGAAATCGGTTGTAAACTTTTCTCGTGTCAGCACGATTTAGGTGTCGCCAACGGCGCCAACCTTGTGTGAATGCTCCGAAAAGCTAATAATTTGCATATCAAAGCATCTTCTTCCTGTCGGTTAAATTTGGCGTCTGTAGCACGTGATCTTCGTGGTGTAGCAATTTTAATGGCCAGTAGCGTATAATTAACTACATTATTGATATTAGTCCCCAACTGATTGTTGGCGGCCGGTGGTAAACGTAACTGCCAATATATGACACCAGATGGCGTAGTTGTACGATTGTAGTGACGTTAAAAGCGTAAATTAAAATTAGACGCATAAATTAGTTCGCAAAATAATATTTGAAGAAAATACAGTAATAGCGATAAAGCAGTGATATAAGACGTGCTCAGAATTTACATAATTATCACAGGCCTCATGCACGATTTTATCTCGCAACGTAAGAGATAGATTTGGCCTAGAAAAATTCTTGCATCCATGGCAATAAAATACCTGAGACGACTTAATGTTGTAGCTGTTCCAAAGTGACATCTCCCTTCAACATTGTGGAACATTCCCTACTGCTCTCCATACATAAACATACTCTGCAGTAGTGCTCAGTGCAAAATAGACCAGTCGGGCAACGTCACCTACTTCCATTCCTCGACAGTAGAGGATTGTCTCACCGAAGGTCCGTGGCTGCTTTCATCTGCTTTACAAGTGTGCAGCCCTGTTTTGTGTCTCTCGCTCACGATACACGGTCTTTGGGGACTTTTGGACACATGAGTTCCTAATACACACGCCAAATTTGGCAGTAATTTTCGTTGCGTCACTGTGTATCTCCCGTATGTATGTGTCTGATTACTGGCTGTACTATCCAAATCTGGTTCAGAATATACTGTTCTCATGTTCTGTCTAGATGATGTTTATAGACCTACACAAATGTTCAATTCTCTATCCGCAGCTTTCGAGATGGTTCTTACAGGACATATAAAAAAACATTTCATTGCTAATTTAGATACATAGCGATTAGTATGGTTTGAATTGTCAGTATCCCAAATTAGTATGAAACGCAATTTATCATTTTTATTGTGTTGTCAGTAGCATTATGTAGCATACTACATTTGTGTATTCCGTGTTACATTTTCGTCGTCTTTACTCGTTTCTATATATTATAGTGTAATAAACTATGTGCTTGAACACAGTAAAATGAGTTGACGAACATAAAACATGAACAAAGAGAAACTAAAACTGTAGAGATTGTAAGAGACTCTGTTACCATTTGTTTGTGTAACAATACACAGTGAAAGAGCAGAAAGCACATACTGCATGGGCTTAATTTACCGGCTTTACACGACATGAAAAAAAAAAACCACTCTCAGTTTCTTACATTTTCTGCCTCGGTTGTGAAAAATTGAAAGCGCGCCCACTTTGCAGATCTGCAGGACGTTTGCAGATGTCGATATGGCGGCAGCGTGCTATGAGTGCTGTTCGGAACAAAGAGCTGAATTAAAAACGTCGGAGTGCGAGGCCTGGCTGCCGCCGCCGCCGCCGCCGCCGCCGCCGCCGCGCCTTTGCGAGCTAAAACTGTCCGAGCCAGGGCGGTGTTTAATTAAAAGAGCGCGAGCCCCCAGCGGCGCGACATGCTAAATGTTGCACGAGGCGCCGCGCCCCAGCCTTTGTCTCGCGGACACATTTTCCGCCTGAAGATCGGTCGCGGCCGTTCCTCTTAGGATTCACCTGTCATCTCATTAGCCGCTCGCGCACGCCTTTTCTCTGCGCCAAAACAGTCCACTTGAAACACAAAGCGGATCCCTATTGTTCACACTATTGCATCACAAGTGTTTGTATCTTCATAGTAATAACTAGCGAACCCGGCAATGCTCCGAAATTGCTAAATATGTGTGGGAATTGGATACAAGTACTGATCTCCTTCCCTCCCCCTCTCCCTGTCCATCCGACCCTCTTGCCTCTCTGTTTTTATCTTCTTCTCCTCCCATTATCTTTCTACATCACTTTCTCCTCCCTCTCTCTGTCCATCTCCTCCTCCCCTAATCATTCTCCACCTCCTTCTGCCCCCTCTCTCTGTCCTTCTTATCCCTCTCTATGTCTATTCCCCCACCCCACCCCCATCCCATCTCTCCGTCCATTTCATCTTTCCCTATCTCTCTGACTTTGAAGCTTGTCCATTGTCACAGCCAACGAAACCGTGATTCGGGACTAAAGACGCTGGAAATAAATGTGTAAAGCGGTTGGGATCATTGCTGCGTCGGGTACGATGGACCTTTTCTGCTGCTGGGTCTGTGAACATACAGTAGCATGTAGTATGTAGCATACAGAGAAGTTGCAGCATTAGAAAATTGCAGCGAAATGCAGGAAGATCTCCAGCGGATAGGCACTTGGTGCAGGGAGTGGCAACTGATCCTTAACATAGACAAATGTAATGTATTGCGAATACATAGAAAGAAGGATCCTTTATTGTATGATTATATGATAGCGGAACACACACTGGTAGCAGTTACTCCTGTAAAATATCTTGGAGTATGCGTACGGAACGATTTGAAGTGGAATGATCATATAACATTAGTTGATGGTAAGGCGGGTGCCAGGTTGAGATTCATTGGGAGCGTCGTTAGAAAATGTAGTCCATCAACAAAGGAGGTGGCTTACAAAACGCTCGTTCGACCTATACTTGAGTATTGTTCATCAGTGTGGGATCCGTACCAGGTCGGGTTGACAGAGGACATAGAGAAGATCCTAAGAAGAGCGGCGCGTTTCGTCACAGGGTTATTTGGTAAGCGTGATAGCGTTATGGAGATGTTTAGCAAACTCAAGTGGCAGACTCTGCAAGAGCGGCGCTCAGCATCGCGGTGTAGCTTGCTGTCCAGGTTTCGAGAGGGTGCATTTCTGGATGAGGTATCGAATATATTGCTTCCCCCTACTTATACCTCCCGAGGAGATCACGAATGTAAAATTAGAGAGATTCGAGCGCGCACGGAGGCTTTCCGGCAGTCGTTCTTCCCACGAACCATACGCGAGTGGAACAGGAAAGGGAGGAAATGACAGTGGCACACCGTTGGGTGGCTTGCGGAGTATAAATGCAGATGTAGATATAGATAGCCGTTTCAATCCACAAACGGGTAGGGTTATAATGCTCAGATTGCGTACTGGTATTCTAATTAGAAGCCCATAAGAAACAAGTGCAACTTTCCTTTTCAGAATTAAATTTTCACGCTGCAACGAAGTGAGAGTCTGGTAGGTAGGAGAGGAGGTACTGCGGAACTGAAACTGTGAGGACCGGTAGGAAGTCGTGCATGGATAGCTCAGCCACCCATTTTTGTTACTGTTTTTGTGGAATTAAAAAAAAAGGATGGTAGAGCCCGCAAAAGACAAAGGTCCGAGTTTCCGAGTTCGAGTCTCGGTCCGGCACACAGTTTTAATCTGCCAGAAAGTTTCAAATTCCCTTTTTTTCTGTTAAGCCCGAATGCGAAGAAGAAAGCAAAACAGCACATAGTTGTCTATGCAGTTTTGTTTATAATTACATGTAAGGAGAAAGAACATATTTGGGAGAAACAACTTGTCTAATGGTATAAATGCCCAGCTGTCATAGTTATAACCGACTGCGAGAAAGAGTACGAACCCGCACATTTTCACAGCACAGTCTACAACAGAATTTCCTTTCTCACAGTCGGTTTTAACAAATAGCCTGTACATTGTTGTTTCGAAAACCCACACCTTCACCTGCCCATGTTAGGCAAAATTTTTCTGCCTGACTCATGTAGTACTATCACCGTCAGAGGGTGGTACGGGACTACAAGTCCCACCGCCACACCTCCAAAGTGAATTGCAGTGACGCAGTCACTACCCTGTGGAAATTTACTGCCTCACCAACACAGCTAGACCGCAATAGACCGGTGATGCTGTATTGTAACATATCACCCCGGACTACAAGTCCAAAAAAAAAAAAAAAAAAAAAAAAAAAAAAAAAAAAAAAAAAAAAGTATACCCCATGGCCATCTGAACATTTGTTAGAGTGACGATGACTATATCTGGCTAAATGTTTGTTAGAATACTGTGAAAATAAATTTAAAAAATTCGGTCTGTCTGGCTAAATACTTGTTAGAATACTGTGAAAAAAATTTAAAAGAATTCGGTCAATAACTTTCTATATTTTTGCTAACAGTGTTTCCTCTTTCTACAGTATATGTTGAATAATATATAGTCTACCTCCGTGCGAAGGTTTATTACAGTATCGTTTAAAAATCTGAAGTAAATCGGTCAAGGACTTCTAGACACTTTTGCTCACAACTCTCCGCCCTTTTATAGTACATATATACTTACATACCCTAGATATTGAAAAAAAATGTAGCCCAAGTCAGTCCGAAAGTATATTAGAGCGACATGCAAAATTTTGAAGTAGATCAGTCTAGAAGTTTTGATGTGTTTGGTAACAACGTCAAGAAACGATTTATCTTTATACTGGGTGATTCTGGTGCTCCTAACACTATCGTCCTATGTTTTTCCTGGCTTTCATCAACCACACACGAGAATTTCATATTGTCTCACTCGGCACGCACGAACTGTTGGTCCTACAGAGAAAATGAACAGAACCTTTGGTAGGAAATCTGGTTTAGTTAAATTTTGTACTGCTATATGTTTTCACTAGCGACCGTAGTCGGCGAGTCATTCGAGAGAAATGTGCAAAAGTAAAATTCAAACACGCCCTCAGTCCCACGCTTAGTCCCAACTAGTCAGGATTCCTAGCATGTTGTCCGTGCACATCCTCCTACCACTGTAAAAATATCTGGGACTGCACAAAGTGTCTCCCACATTCGACCTTTTTTGGTTCATTGGCTGGCCGTGTTACGCCATCGGCTTAATCGAGCACTTACAAAGTGCAAAACTGAAGTTTGTGTAAATTTCAGCTGACAGTTTTGTCAGTTTTAACAGCATAAATTAAACAATTACATCGTTGTATTCGTCAGGCCTTCTGACTACGAAACTATTGTTCTCGTAAGGGTTAAGTCTGGATCGAACTGTCAACTTAATTAATTTTAGCGTAGCGTTTACAATAGTCGTTTCTCGTTCATTACCAGTAAGTGCATGTTTTAAATTAATGATGTTAGCGAAATAGCCGACTATGCTGGTGGCGTAATATCGCAATCTATCGAGACCAAAAAAGTTCAAATATCGGGAATGGTTTAAATAGTCGGAGATTTTTGTACAGTGGTAGGAGGGAGTGCTACGAACAACATGCTAGATCTCCTGAGTGGTAAGAGATGAGTGTGGGGTGGAGAAGCATCTGAAGGTGGCTTTTGTACGTTTTTCTAGAATAACTCGAAAACCGGTGCCTACGGCGAAAACGCATCCCATCACAAAATTCACATTAAATTTCCTGCAGAAAGGTCTCGTTCAATTATCCTGTAGGACTAATAGTAGTAGCGAGCGAGAGAATATGAGAATCTTGCACGTGGTTTATGAAGGCCAGCTGTAACACTGTGCGTTGCATAAAACGACAGCGGTAGGGGCATCTGAACCATTCTCCATAGTAGTACAAATTATAATATTGTGTGGCTCAACGGCCTGGTGCAAGTCTTTCCGTTGGACGCCGCATCGGAGACTTCCATGTTCCTACCTACGCCAGTAGTCCTAAACGGGAAAGGGAACGTAGAGTTTAATGTGTCATTCTGGGTGAATCTCCACATCCATGAGAGGTAAAGTTTAGGTTAAAAGCAGACTAAAATATTCCGTGGTCCGACCGAGATTCAATCCCCCGACCTCTCAGTTTCCATGTTACCACTAGATCGTTCCCATGTTAGCACTAGATCACCAAGCCCGAAATCTCTTAATAATACAAGTTATTTTCTAAATTCCGAAGATAGGCGTTTGTCGTTTAGTGTTATCTGTTCATTCAGAGGAATGGTATTACGAGGGTTGCCCAGAAATTAATACACATTTTTGTCAACGATAATTTATTGAACACAGTGAAAGGTACACAGAAAAAAGAATATTGCTTCTTCTATACTCCCTGTTTTCCCACATTACCTCTTTCTCGTTCTGTGTCTTACTCCAACGAAGCACAAGGATGGTCATGCCATGGTGGTACTACCATTCCTTGTTCTGGACAACGAAGCCATTTATTCACTGCGCGATTCACCTCTTCGTCATCCTCAAAATGTCTAACATGAATGGCACCCTTTAATGACCCAAACAACGGGAAATATGAGGGAGTTTGATCAGGGCTGTAGGGTGGACAGGCTAACACCGTCCAACCATATTTTGTGATGTGCTCTATGGTCTTCGAAATTGTGTGAGATCAGGCGTTATCATGAAACTTCCTGGCAGATTAAAACTGTGTCCCGGACCGAGGCTCGAACTCGGGACCTTTGCCTTTCGCGGGCACCCAAGCACGACTTACGACCCGTCCTCACAGCTTCAGTTCCGGCAGTACCTCGTATCCTACCATCCAAACTTTACAGAAGCTCTCCTGCGAACCTGCAGAACTAGCACTCCTGGAAGAAAAGATATTTCGGAGACATGGCTTAGCCACAACTCTGCAGCCGAGTATGGGCTGACATGAAACTTTCTGGCAGATTAAAACTGTGTGCTGAACCGGGACTCGAACACGGGACCTTTGCCGTTCGCCGGCAAGTGCTGTACCATCTGAGCTACCCAAGCACGACTCACAACCTGTCCTCACAGCTTTAATTCCACCAGTCCCTCGTCTCCTACCTCCCAAACTTCATAGATGCTCTCCTGCACCTGCAGAACTAGCGCTCTTGGAAGAAAGGATATTGCAGAGACATGGCTTAGCCACAGCCTGGGAGATGTTTCTAGAATGAGATTTTCACTCTGCTGCAGATGCACACAAACGCTTCTGAATGTTCCCAGGAAGTACTTTCTCCACACCGAGAAATTTAATGACGACACACTATTTGTAACTTGCACCACTTATAGATGCCACTTTGAAACATACCTGGTACATTCCTTTTTGGGCGACCCTCTTGAATAAAACGAAATTCTGTAAACACTTCATAAGCTAGTCTATCCTGAGAAATGAAGTAAGGTTACTGATAACATAGTATCACGCAGACGCCGAATCATACCCTTACTTCATGGCGGTTCACTTCGCTAATTTCAATAGAATAGATGCATTTTTTATCCCAAGCACCAAAGTTATGAATGAAATTCTGTCTTTATCATTCAACGTGAGCGGTCCTATCTATTTTAAAGGTCCTGACCCAAAATTATCTGTAAAAACTATTTTCAGCAGCGCAAAATACTTTAACGGGCTTTACCTGTTGATGCGCACACTCTCGGAAATTTTTTTTTACATATTTTGAAATTTATGTGCTCAAGGATCAGATGTTTTATGTTGAACCAGCGTCAAAAGGAGTGCGAGAAATCAGTCCTAAGCTATCATAAATTCCGTATTAAATAGGGGCCGGTTGTGACAGAGCGACTGATATGACTGTAAATTTTTTTTTTGAGGTGTTGTAAGTAAATGGGGATTTGGTTTCTCAGTTCACTTCGGAATTAAGATCTCACGAACACTTACAAAGGCTACAATGTTAACTGCTCACTCAGCTAGTTTTTCTTGGTGTTGTTAGTATTTTTATGACGATTCTCAACTTGCCTATAATGTGCACTTCTACTTCGCTCTTCCAGTGTGTGTATGTGTTTGAAACAAGGGGAAGCAATGAAAATTTTCAGAAATATACATCTAAACATATTAACAAGGTTTCAATAGAAATGTCTTTGTTTTATGCATGTGGTCATAGCAGTATTTTAAGCATGGTTTGTACTGAAGGTTGTTGCAGGAAGGTATTTCATACATTCGAAAACATATATAGCACAGCAATTCATTTTAACATGTTAAATTGTTGTCTAATTTGCACCAATGCTACAGAGACGGTCATTCTTTTCCAGATTCTCTAGTAGAGAGCCTGTTGTCATTCCCTCTTAATATTTATAGTGTCATTCAGCTGCTTTATTTCAGAAGACATCCCTTGCCTGATTCATTAATCTTTTTCCCGTTACCTGTCCAGATGTGATCCGCGTCTTCATGTACTCTAGCCTCCAGGATGGTTCGAGGAATAGAAGGACTACTTTAGAGTGGCATCTAGTCCTGCTCTGCTTGCTTAAAACAGGTTTTATTAAAGCTTTATTTTTGCTGGTATTCCAGAGGAATTTTAAACAGCCTCATAAGCCATGGAAAGCGGAGGGCCTTGAGTTTGGTCGTTGCTCCCAAGCCCGTTGGACTGCTCGGTGTTACGTGAACGTCCTGTAATCCCTGTAGGAGCGAGCTAAACAGCGCAGGAATTTTGAAACGGAAGTTTAGAGAGCATTTTTAGCAGGGAAATATATAGCGGAAAATTGTACCCTTCTGTCCACAAACGCTTTCAGATAGGATGAAGAGCTTTTATCGAACATAGTTACTTTCCATCGTCCTCTGTATCTTAGTACTAGTATCAAAGCATCAGACACCGGATCAGCGGAAGGAGAAAAAGAAAATTGTAGCTTACGGTCTACAGATATTGTCGTCTTCATAAGTCGCTCAACTGTTTGATTCCTTTTTCCTGTGCTTTCTCGTCTGTACAAACGATTTCGTATCCTCGAACCTGTTACGTCAAATGAAAATTATAGTCTTCAGAGCGTATCTTCGCCGTCTCTCCAACCGTTTTATTGCTCTGGTGTTTACCATGTGTGTTTCTTTCTTTGTGCAAGATACCTGCAAAGACTTACTTGTCTCTCTGTTTTACCATCTACCACATAATTTCATGTATTAATAGTAGAAACAGTTTTCATATTCCTTCTGTGGCATTTACTTACCATGGTTCTTTACCGTTTATAGTGTTTTGTTGCCGAAAATTCTGTTCGTAAATCCCGCCTGGATAGTGGAGCCCGTTTAGACGCCATTTCCGCAATTCGCTGTTGGCTAGCCTTTCCTGGATCGAATCCGCCTTGCAGGTTAACGACGTGGGCTGATGAGCCAGCGAGCCTGCATGTTGGTTTTAGGCGTTTTACCACATACAACTAGGAGAGATATCTCGGTCTTTGCAGATCAGAGATAGGAAAGATTAATATGATTTTAGTAAACTGCAGGAGCATCCAATGAAAGTTCCCAGAATTAGTATGTGTGTGTGTGTGTGTGTGTGTGTGTGTGTGTGTGTGTGTGTGAATTTCTAAGGGACCAAACTGCTGAGGTAGACTCACACACTACTTAAACTAACTTAAACCAACTTATCCTACACCCTTGCCCGAGGGAGGACTCGAACCTCCGGCGGGAGGGGCCATAATTAGTATCGCTTACTGAAGGTTATAACGCACAAATAGTATTTGGAACAGAAAACTTGTTGAAACCAGACGTCAGTGACAATGAAATACTAAGTTCAGATTGGAACGTTCACCGTAAGTATAGGTTAGTCGTCAATGGTGGCGGGTTGTTTATTGCAGTAAAAAATTCGATAAAATCTAGCGCGGTTATCACGGATCCCGAATGTGAACTAATCTGGGTGACACTGAGTGTCAAAGAACGGTCAAAAATGGTGTTCCTCATTAACGCTGACAGTGGTGCAGTTATCTCCTTTTATCGACATGATGTGACTCTGGGAAACCTTTCAGTTAATTGTCGATGCAAAACGCTAACGTATAAGGAAAATATAATTGTTTTTCATAACAATAAACGCATCATCACCATTCAATTGGCAATCTTATTACATTTTACAACTACATATTTTTATCCATTCGTCGTATTGTTGTCATTGTTATTACTATTATTGTTATTATTATTATTATTATTATTATTGTTACAATGCTATAACTGTTATTACAACTACAGTCCATTGTTAGTATCACCAGCACAATGGATATAAGTTCTCAGTCAATACTGTTATTCCACATGACAAATGATACACTGAAATCTTGTTCCGAATCGTTAATAATGTAGGAGGTATTGTGTGTAAGTTTTGGTTCGGTATAAAAGAGGGCCAGAAGCGAAGAGTCTAATCAGGTTCAATAAATAAGTACGACAACATGGTACAGCACGTATCACAGTCATTCATATGATGCAGATACTATCTTGAGACCTCGTAACAGGTGGGAGGAAAGTTACAGAAACCACTTCCACTAGTATTTGGCCCAGGAAATAATTCAACACTCATAATATTTCCAATAACGACTGACATCTGCATACTTATACATACATAGTCTGTAAACCATTGAACAGTGCGTGACAGCTTCATGTCAGGAATAAAATCTTCCGGGTTTTCCAGCCGCATCAATTGGAATTAAATACTCGAGCTTTCAATGTCTACCTCGGCCATTATCGTCGGGAGTAAAAACCACTGACTACTCGGACTGGCACAATTTTCTGCTTATACTGTATAGGAATGATCGCAGCATCTGGCACCAATGAGAGAGGGCCACAACGACGCTAAGACGGTGTACTGGGCACTTCGTAGCAGCACCAGCCTGCAGCGGGACCAGCGAGCATAGAAGGAAGTAGAGGGGCCTTTCCCATGGCAAAGGACCGGAGGCGCATCTCTGACCTAGCAATGAACATAAAATTAGCTGCTTGCGCCGCTCTGTATTTTCTTGCTTTGTGAAATAAGTTTAGAACTTCTAAAGCCAACTGTAGCGCGCATTGGTATTTTTTGTGGTGCTTCAAACTCTCTAGTGAATACTGATATTATGGACAGCGGACAGTATGGCGAAGGTAACCATTCAAAATTACGGACAACATCGATGTCGGCGCCACAAGCTGTAAATTGAAAAGCTAACATTTATCTGATGAGACTGTTATTTCCAGATAAGCGGCAGCCAAAAACAAAGAAACTACTGAATAAAACAGGCGAAGTGACTCCACAGGTATTTTTACAATAAAATTGAAAAACTCTGTGGAACCAGAAACCGGTTACTCTTCTTTGCTTAATGAAAAAGTGCTTCAAAACCGATGTAAGAATAAGCTCAATACACCCTGTGGTCAATAGTGCTGACTCAGTAAGAGTGACAGACGTAGAATCTCTGTATATGAAATCCTACAACAATCGATACAAATTAGATTCATCAGGTCTTTTTTACATATACGTAAAGAGAAAGACTGGAGATGTGGTTCGAATCCGGCCTCGGGCATGGATGTGGGATGTGTGTGATGCCCTTAGGTTTATTTTTTTTTTTTTTTTTTTTTTTTTGGTCATCAGTCTACTGACTGGTTTGATGCGGCCCGCCACGAATTCCTTTCCTGTGCTAACCTCTTCATCTCAGAGTAGCACTTGCAACCTACGTCCTCAATTATTTGCTTGACGTATTCCCTCTCTGTCTTCCTCAACAGTTTTTGCCCTCTACAGCTCCCTCTAGTACCATGGAAGTCATTCCCTCATGTCTTAGCAGATGTCCTATCATCCTGTCCCTTCTCCTTATCAGTGTTTTCCACATATTCCTTTCCTCTCCGATTCTGCGTAGAACCTCCTCATTCCTTGCCTTATCAGTCCACCTAATTTTCAACATTCGTCTATAGCACCACATCTCAAATTCTTCGATTCTCTTCTGTTCCGTTTTTCCCACAGTCCATGTTTCACTACCATACTCCAGCCGTACATCCTCAGAAATTTCTTCCTCAAATTAAGTCCGGTATTTGATATTAGTAGGCTTCTCATGGCCAGAAATGCCTTTTTTGCCATAGCGAGTCTGCTTTTGATGTCCTCCTTGCTCCATCCGTCATTGCTTATTTTACTGTTTTACTGCCTAGGTAGCAGAATTCCTTAACTTCATTGACTTCGTGACCATCAATCCTGATGTTAAGTTTCTCGCTGTTCTCATTTCTACTACTTCTCATTACCTTCGTCTTTCTCCGATTTACTCTCAAACCATACTGTGTACTCATTAGACTGTTCATTCCGTTCAGCAGATAATTTAATTCTTCTGCACTTTCACTCAGGATAGCAATGTCATCAGCAAATCGTATCATTGATATCCTTTCACCTTGTATTTTAATTCCACTCCTGAAACTTTCTTTTATTTCCATCATTGCTTCCTCGATGTACAGATTGAAGAGTAGGGGCGAAAGGCTACAGCCTTGTCTTACACCCTTCTTAATACGAGCACTTCGTTCTTGATCGTCCACTCTTATTATTCCCTCTTGGTTGTTGTACATATTGTATATGACCCGTCTCTCCCTATAGATTACCCCTACTTTTTTCAGAATCTCGAACAGCTTGCACCATTTTATATTGTCGAACGCTTTTTCCAGGTCGACAAATCCTATGAAAGTGTCTTGATTTTTCTTTAACCTTGCTTCCATTATTAGCCGTAACGTCAGAATTGCCTCTCTCGTCCCTTTACTTTTCCTAAAGCCAAACTGATCGTCACCTAGCGCATTCTCAATTTTCTTTTCCATTATTCTGTATATTATTCTTGTAAGCAGCTTCGATGCATGAGCTGTCAAGCTGATTGTGCGATAATTCTCGCACTTGTCAGCTCTTGCCGTCTTAGGTTAGTTAGGTTTAAGAAGTTCTAAGTGCTAGGGAACTGATGACCTCCGATGTTAAGTCCCATAGTGCTCAGAGCCATTTGAACCATTTTTGGAGATGTTGGTAACATGCGCCCAATGGTACTGGGAAAAAAAAAACTATTTTTCAAGAAAAACCAGATTACTGAAGGATCATACAGAGTAATTGCAAAACAATGGTTGAAATGGCTCTGAGCACTATGGGACTTAATACCTGAGGTTATCAGTCCCCTAGAACTTAGAGTCACTTAAACCTAACTAACCTAATGACATCACACACGTCCATGCCCGAGGCAGAATTCGAACCAGCGACCGTAGCGGTTGCGTGGTCCCAGACTGAAGCGCCTAGAACCGCTCGGCCACAACGGCCGGATGAGTAATTACATTTCGTTTGATTACTTACCCGTATTTCCCCGTGTACTATATTTGGTTGAAAGTGTCTGCATAATATCATAAATAGCCAAGTTTTGCGCTATGTGTGCTTCATATGGAATCGATCTTGTTCCATTCACTCACGGTACTTGTTGTCGATGGCAGTAAGGTTCCCAATTTTCTCTTCACCCTCAAGTTTGCGTTAAGCACTACGCGGTTCGGTCTGTGATTTTCTCTTCCGGCAGTATCAGTGCTACGTTAACGGTGATTCACAGCAGTGTGCACAGATTTACTAATGAAGAGTTGGCAGAAGCGTACTTCGTGAATTGGTTCACTGAATGCTATGGAAGAACAAAACAACTCTGCATTGCGTTGTTGTGTCAGCGACGGAAACCGCGTCACAGTACTATTCAGATTGTACTCTGTGTTTTGTGTTGTACGTTCGTTGGGTGCAAAAAATGTTCAATTGGGTGTGAATTCCTAAGGGACCAGACTGCTGAGGTCATTGTTCCCTAAACTTACACAATAAAGTAACTAAAGGACACCACACACTCATGCCGGACGGAGGACTCGAACCTCCGGTGGGAGGGGCTGCGCAATCCGTGACACGCAAGCCTTAGACCACCACATGGCCAATCTGCGCGGCTCGTCGAGTGCATATACAGTTATTTTCACAGTCGAGAAGGTATTTATACAGAAAAAAGACACCCAATAAATCATAATTGTATTATTACCCAGTAGCGAGGCATCGAAGACGGACATTCCCGATACCAGATTACTCATAAAATATAAATGAATAACATGTCAATTTTTAGATGGAGTTTTGGTTGAGTCAGGGCAAACATTACAGTCGTTTGCAATCATCGCTAGACACTCTGGACCATCACGAGTGTTTGGTAAATAACGCCCTACATCATTCCTAAATTTAAGACGTTATACGAGGGTTGTTCAGAAAGTAAGCTTCGGCCGTTCGCAAAATGGAAACCACAGTGAAAACCAGAACCGTTCTATTGCAACAGCTAGGTACACCTTCAACCTACTTCTCTACATAGCCGCCGCTCCAACTTCGAGTTTTGTCGTAGTGTTGCATCAACTTTTCATTATCCTCGTCACAGAAAGCAGCCGCCTGTGCTTTCGGCCAGTTATCTGCACTGGTTTGGAGCTCGTTGTCTGTGGAAAAATTTTGTCTTCATAGCCAGCGGTTATTGTGAGCAGAGATGAGACTCGGGGGGAGCCAATTACGGACTGTATTGTGGGTGATCAAACACTTCTCATTGGAAACGCCGCAGAAGCGTCTTCATTGCCCCTGCAGTGTGCGGCCGAGAATTGGCATGAAGAAGAAACTGCTCGGCAGTTGTGTTATGTGGGTTACATGACACAGGCGAAATCTCTAACCAGGCCCCCCATACTTGGCGGGAGACGCTATTCCCTACGAATCTTTACGTGCTCACCATTCACTCAAAACTGAAAAAGGCGACGCAACACGATCGACTGGCATACTAGAGACACTGCCAAACACATCTGTGCAAAGCTTTACTAGATTTTCCCAGAGGTTTCCATTTCGCGACTGATGGGAACTTACTTTCTAGACAACCCTAGTATAAAGAAATTAACTTTTCATAACTGGGATTCAGAGTCATGTGAAATTTCTTGGAAGACATCATGTTTACGCCAGTGAGCGTTAAATTTTTTATTTCCACTATTGCAATTTCGGCCTTAGGCCATTATCAAGTGAAGATGTTTTTGCCTTAAGCCATGTGAACAGTCACCGGCGTAAACATGATGTCTTCCTAGTACAAAGGTTTTTACGTATCAAAAATGAATTACGTTAAAAATAAATTCATGACACAAACGTTATAATAAGCAGTATGTTGAAAACAAATTCTCCAGCGGTTTGTAAACAGACATATAACTGTTTATTTAGTACAAGTTCACCTTCGAAGGCTCTTGGTCACATTCTTCCTACTCGTGGCGTTCTGAGAGTTTGATTACTAGATCCAATGCGATTTATTCACAGAAGATTCTTTTCAGTTGCAAGGAGCAGCACAGCCATTTTCTCCCTTCCTTCGCCCTCGCTCCTCTGATTTGCCGGTGCTGCTGCTGCTACCTGGACAGTGTGTCATCTCAGAAATGCAGCCAAGCGATTCTCCGTCATCCCCGCCTGTGAGACGTGTGAGTAGCGTGTGTAAAGTTCTTGCAGTGTGTGAAACGAGATGTAAGCCGGAAGGCCGCTCGTGCGCCGGAAGCAGCTCAAATAAACAACCACACTGGCTGGCGTACCCAGAACGTTTGACCTTTTTTGTGACGCTAAAAGCGTTGTCTTTTTACTTCCAGTCCTATGGAACCAGTAACCATTTATTTCACTTTACTCTCGGGTGATAAATTTTCGACATCTTTCACATATGTAGTAATAATTCAAACAGTGTTAAAGGTAGCACTCGATATTGTGCGGCCCTTTTCAGTAAGTGATGGATTCTCTTTTATCTTCTACAGTCGAACCGAAAAGGGCAAGGTTCACTGATTTTATTGTAAGATAATATTTCTGCAGAATATATCGAAAGTAATTTTAAATTGCGAACTTTTTCGTTATTTATAGATTTTAACTGACTTCCCTAAGTTTGAATTACATAGTTTACTTGAAATGCTGCTAATGAAATATATTTCTAGAAGTGTAGCAAAGCTGATCCCAGCATACAGTAACTATTTCTGTCACGCCACTCACTGATTAGTACGTGGTGAGGGGTACTTCGATAAAATATTACTGCTTTTTTTAATCCTATTCTATTTCTGTAACTTAAGATAGGTTTCAATTTCGAGTTCACAAGCGCGTAGAAATTATCGGAGTTAGAAGAGTTTAAAAAATATGTTTACATTAATATGATCGTTTAGGTAGACATATAACAGCGGTATGAAACAGAAGCGAGGAACGTTGAAGGAAAATGAAATTTTATTGTCTTCTACTGGTAGTCTTTTTATTCAAGAAAGCCAAAGAAAAATTTGGAGAAAGACTCAAAATTCAGGGAGAAGAAGTAAAAAGCTTTGAGGTTTGCCCCATGGCGCAGCAGTTCTACCAGAGACTCCAAAAACTTGGTAGTGCATATGAACGGAATGGGCAGCCTCTTGAAAGGAGGACGCAAGATGACCATAAGCAAAAGTAAATCAAGGGTAAGGGAATATAGTGGAATTAAAGCAGGCGATGCTGAGTGACTTACATTAGGAAATGAAATTCTGAAGGTAGTAGATGAGAGTTGCTTTATGGGCGGTAAAGTAACTGATGATGGCCGAAGTAGAAAGGATATAAAATGCAGATAGGCACTGGCAAGAAAAGCGTTTCTGAAAAAGAGAAGTTTGTTAACAGCGAACATAAATTTAACAGTTTGGAAGTCTTGTCTGAAGGCACTTCTCTGTGGTGTAGCATAGAATAGAGACGTGGACGAAAATCAATTGAAACAAGAAGAGAATGGAAGCTTTTGAAATGTGGTGCTACAGAAAAACGCTGAAGATTACATGGGTAGATCGGCTATTTAATGACAAGGTACTGAATCGAATTAGGGGGAAAAGAAAATTGTGGCATAACTTAACTAACGTGGTTGATAGCAAAGATTTTGAAAAACCAAGAAATCATTAATTTAGTATTGGAGGAAAGTGTAAGGGTAAACACTGCAGAGGGAGACCAAGAAACGAGTATAGTGAGCAGTTTCAAATGGATGTTGGTTGCGGTAGTCATTTGAAGATGAAAAATCTTGCGTTGGGCAGACTAGTGTGTAGAGCTGCATGAAACAAATTTCCTGGCTGATGTATATGACTTGTTTATAGCCAAGTGATCAGCCCTAGATCTTCCTTCCACGAACATGTAACCGGGAAGCTTGTACAGTCGATAGTAGGCTTGTGCGATTCATCACTATCAGTCAGTATTAGTTACACTGGGCGCTAGTTGGTAGGTGTGACAGTGTATGCTGTTGCAACATTAGACGAAGCAGAAATTTGTCTTTTACTCATTGATCCATTCCTCATTCAGTGTCACCGCAAACCAGTGTCGATGGCTCTTCGTAACTGTAGGCTAGGGATTATCATTGCCTCATAGATGAATACTGCGTCAGTTCAGCAGTCTGTCTATGGTAAAACAGGACGCAGGTCGTAATGGAACTGGTCTCTAGGAACACTGAATAAAACGACCTACTAAACTAGTACTCAGCGAGATACGACGCCAGGCTAAAAAGAAATGCCACTGAATTTTTTAGGTGAAAACTTTCAAAGGTTTTAAAATGAAACAAAAGTTGCTGACAAGCTACACATTTACTTTAAATGTTTGCTTATTTGCAGTCCTCTACCGGTAGAGGGCTCCAAACTGTATCCTACAACAGGGCAGTATGTACCTTAACTACGTCGGGGCGTGAGAAGCGACTTACTGTAATCGAGTTTCGAATTTGAAAGGTTCGTCCACAAATGTCCATCAGCATGACAGTGTCAGACCACACACGGTGCTACGTCATCTGCAACATACCAACGTCTTGGTATCATTGTCATCGATCATCCACAATACAGTCCCGACTTGGTCCCATCCGATTTTAATCTGTTTCCAGAACTTCACAGAACATCTTCGAGGACCTCTTTTTGACAGTGATGAAACGATGCAAGCAGAGATGACGTAGAGTCTCCGTCAACAAAGTCAAACATTGTACAGCGACGGAATCAACAAACTCATGTCTCATAAGTAGAAAAGGGTTCGTCAGCAGCGTGCCTATGTTGAGAAATAACTATGTAGCCATGAAGAATAAAGATTTAAAATGTCAATAACGTTCGTTTAATTTAAATTCCTCTCTCCTTTTTGAGACATTACATTTCAGCATATTCTCGTGGTACTACTGGCGCAATACAGTATCTGGAGTCAAACAGTACACATGTAATAACGCTTTTAGTAATGTTCTGTAAGGGTGCTAATCTCTGCATGTTACTGAATAAGGAAGCCCACTGGTAATGGTGGTATTTCTCTGAAATTAGTTTAGGGAATTAACTGAACAAAATGGTTTTGCATTAAGGCGGCCCCACAATATCATATAGGTCAATGCAGACACAGGAGAGCTGTAGAATTACAATAATTTTTGGTACAGAAACTGGCATTCGAGCAATATGTGGCGTTAATTCATTAACCTCTTGTCGCCTCTTGTTCAGGAGTCTGGTATCCCAAGATTGCCGTCACAATATATGAAGGGCTTATTTCAATACTGGTACAAGTCCATTTTTGTTCATTCTGAGATACAGAGTCCTAAAGTTAAATGGGTGCTGAAAAATTTGCAGTTGAGATACCAGAAATGTTCAAGTACATATACTTGAATATTTATAGTATCTCAACTGCAGATTTTTCAGCGCTCATATAACTTTAGGACACTGTATCTCAGAATGAGCAAAAATGGACTTGTACCACTATTGAAATAAGCCCTTCATATATTGTCTTTATTGTCGTTTGTTGTTAACGATATGAGTTTATTCCCAAGAATTACCAGCTCTCACTCAGTTAACACAAGGCAAAAGTCGATTCTGCATTTGGATCGCACGTCCTTAACTTTCGTACAGAGAGGCGTTCATTGTTCTGCTGCATCCACTTTCAGTGAGACACCAAAAGAGTTCAAAAATCTTAGCATTAATCTTGGACTTCAAGGGATTCACTCATTGCTCTCTCCTTTTGTTCTGCGTGGGAATTTCTGGAAAAAATTAAGCTTATTTATGTCTTACGTTGTTGATTATGCATATACATATACGCTCGAAGCTTGTCGTCTGCCTAGGATTCGTATACATTTTATTTGATGTATCGTATTGGAAATCAGATAAAGACATTGATATTTTCAGGAAAATTAACATTGTCGGTTGAAGTACCTGTACAGAATAATATGAAATCCAGCATACCAACAAATGCAGTCAAACTGTATCGCATTTAATGGCGGTAGTGCAGTATATAACAAGGCATCAACGATTCAGGTGGTAGAATGTGGAACTCGGTGCAAAGGCAGTCGGTTCTGTGCGGTGTTAGTGTGGGCGTACGTGCCTTTATCGCAGACAGGAAACAGACGCCATTAGTGACAGTTAATATTGTGTACATGAACGACGACTGTGACAATATCACGCAGAAAACAGTTGTCATGTGACGAAAAAGCAAAGATCGGTACGTACAGAGAAATGAAACTCTCTAATCGTCACATTGCCAAGAAGTTGAACTTGTCAAGTACAGTGATCGATAATTTCGCTAGACTGGGCTCACGACGTAGAACATTATCTGAGACATAGAAAGGCTTATTTTTGCTCAAAGCAAGGGCCTCAAACCGCTATTCTTCTTAACTTGTTGCTGATTTAATGTTGACAGTAACTACTAGACGTGTATGATAAATTTTGTCACATGACAAACATGTTCCATTCAGAAAACACTGCAGAAACCTGCATTAATACCCAAACAGAAAGAGGCTGGATTGGAGGTTGCTGAAAAATGTTTCTCATGGATTTCAGATTCGAATGAAGTGAGCTTCAGTATTGAGAAGAAGTTTAATTTTGATGGACAGGAAGCATTTCAGTATTATTGGCATGATCTGAGTACAGAGCAGCAGGTAAGAATGAGGAGAAATTTTGGTGGTGGAAGAGTTATATTTGTGGCAACCTTCTGCGCGAAAGGTAAATCACGCACTGCTTGAATCAACACCAGAATTAACTCTTAAGATGTGCAATAAGTCGCTAGAAACGGAATCGATTAGAATCTATGAGGACCTAAAGTCTAATTTTTCAACAAGATAATGCACCTCTGTATGGTTCTGCTAGAACCAAAATACTGTGTGCAGACATCGAATTCTGTTCCTGGCCTGCACGCAGTACGCATTTAAATTACACGGAAAACCTTTGTGGAGTACTTGCAGGGCGTGTTTATTGCAGTGGAAGGCAATTTTAGGCCATATGTGAGCTGTAAAGGTCAGCACTAGAGGAATGGGCGACAATTTCACAGCGAGAACTACAAACCCTAACAAAACTAAGACCGAATAGAATTTTTAGGTAAATAGGAAGAATGGAGGTTGGACAAAGTATTATCAGTGCAATAACACAACAGTTCCTTTATGCCAGAATCTATCCAGAAAATGGAAACGAATTATTTTGTAACTTGCGTAATGGAATAAACTTTGTAATTCCGTCATGATTGCCGGCCGGTGTGGCCGTGCGGTTCTAGGCGCTTCAGGTTGGAACCGCGTGACCGCTACGGTCGCAGGTTCGAATCCTGCCTCGGGCATGGATGTGTGTGATGTCCTTAGGTTAGTTAGGTTTAAGTAGTTCTAAGTTCTAGGGGAGTGATGACCATAGATGTTAAGTCCCATAGTGCTCAGAGCCATTTGAACCATCCGTCATGATTGTTTACGTCTCATATGTATCTACTGCTTTCATAGTAAATTCGATACTTGAATGCTTCAAACACTGTACTGTTATGAAGAACATCATCTTTCCGTCCGTGACTGTTATAAGATTTTATTACACTATTGCAATTTCGGCCTTAGGACATTATCAAGTGCTGCTGAAAAATACAGAATGCTTAAAAATTATTTTACATATTCATTATGTGTCTCGACGTTGTGCCGATTATGCAAGACATTTTAACTATGCAACCATGCTACTTACATATTATGGCTTTAAGCCACGTCAACGTAATGTAAGCTGACACATTTGTATGTCGTTGTCAATACTGTTAAATACACTCGTGGCGGTGTTACACAGTGCTAGCACACGTATGCAAACATTGTAAAACAACATACTCTGCAAGTCCACGTGTTGTTTTACAGTATTTGAATACGTGTGCTCGCACTGTGTAACAACGTCACGAGTGTATTTATGTCTTGTATAATCGGTACAACGTCGAGATACATAATGAATCTGTAAAATAATTTTTTAAACATTCTGTATTTTTCAGCAGCACTTGATAATGGCCTAAAGCCGAAATTGCAGTAGTGTAATAAAAACTTATAACAGTCAATGGCGGAAAGATGATGTCCTTCAAAAAATTTTTAAGGCTGTGAATCCCAGCTACAACAAGTTTATTCATTGTGTAAGTAGGCTGTTTATGTTCTCTTATTGGCAACGTTACGTAGCGCTCTGTATGAAAATCACTGGCTGTGCTGTGTGCAGTCTGTGGCTAGTTTGCATTGTTGTCTGCCTTTGTAGTGTTGAGCAGCGGCAGCTGGATGTGAACAGCGCGTAGTATTGCGCAGTTGGAGGTGAGCCGCCAGCAGTGGTGGATGTGGGGAGAGAGATGGCGGAGTTTTGAAATTTGTAAGACTGGATGTCATGAACTGCTATATATATTATGACTATTAAGGTAAATACATTGTTTGTTCTCTGTCAAAATCTTTCATTTGCTAACTATGCCTATCAGTAGTTAGTGCTTTCAGTAGTTAGAATATTTTATTTAGCTGGCAGTAGTGGCGCTCGCTGTATTGTAGTAGTTCGAGTAACGAAGGTTTTTGTGAAGTAAGTGATTTGTGAAAGGTATAGGTTAATGTTAATCAGGGCCATTCTTTTGTAGGGATTATTGAAAGTCAGATTGCTTTACTCTATAAATATTGGGTGTCAGTTTAAGCACAGTCATGTATAATTGCTCAAAGGGGACGTTTCATATGTCGACCCTTAGCCGAGGATACCTCACTGGAATCTTCTGATTTTTTCTTGTAGTTTGTGTAATTAGTGTAGATTTTGTTTATTGCTAGCGCGTATTTGTAGAGAGAATCTCCTTTGTAGTTGCAGTCTTTCTATGTTGTACAGTAAAACAGGTGTGGCACGCATGTAAATTTGCTCCAAGTATTTCGCAGCTGCGCTTGCAGTTAACTAGATATTATTTTCAGTGCTATGTTAATGTGTTCTCTTATTTTTGATCTTCAAATTGTGTTTTTCTGTGTTGCCATGTGAAATATTGTGACAATAACGGCGTCTGAAAAACGTAATACTAGGCTCCAAAGTAAACTGAGAAATGACAGTGAAGACGAAAGCAGTGTGTTAGCGCCACCATGTAATGAATTAACTAATGTTCAAAGTAGTAATTTGGTAATTGTGCATAGGGAAATGGAGCGGGCTGCAAATAATGGTGTAGGCAGTGAAACAATTAGTGAACAGGGAAACATTATCGATCGATCGGTCGGCAATAGCTCGCCTCAGGAATCCGAAATGACAGAACACAATTTCGCAAATACTGTAGATTCAGGTTTTGGGTCCTCACCGTTTTCTCAAATAAGTCAAGACACATTTTCTGCTTGCCAAAATGTGAATGTTGCCGGTGCAAATTCACTGCCGAAAAGCACTGAGGAACATGTTTCAGACACCAGTGCACTGTTATTACAGTTAATGCAACAAATGGGACAAAGGCTTCAAAAGTTAGACACAATGGAACAAAATCTTCAAAATTTAGACACAATGCAACAACACCAGAGACAAACACAGCAACAGTTAGACACAATGGAACAAAATCTTCAAAAGTTAGACACAGTGGAACAAAATCTTAAAAAGTTAGACACAATGGAACAAAATCTTCCCAAGTTAGACACCACGCTTGAACAAACACGTGAAGATTTAACTACTGAGTTACGTAACATCGAATCAAAATGTCAAAAAGTCTGTAATGACGTAAAAACACAAATTTGTGAGCATTTCCAACCTATTTTTTCGCGTCATGAAAATGCATTACAGAATCACGAAGCAGCCATAAAAGAACTGCAATCTATTGTTCATGAAAATCACGACACCTTGCAAGCTAAAATTGACTCAGTTGCATCTACCGATTCGGTTACGCCACTTGCAGAAACTCAAGAAAAGTTAAAGGACACAGTAGATACGATTTCAACACAAATGGACACTGTGAAACTTGGTTCAGAAAAACACACAGAGGAAATAATTTCACTATCAGATAAAGTAGCAGAACTTTCAGATCAGTTCACTAACTTATCTGCAAAGGTAGATGATGATCTGAATGACACAAGACCTGTAGCCATCACTGACACAGAAGAGTATGAACAAATTAAGAAATTCAAACAAAATCAGAATCAAATTAATACGCAATACGAAAGAGAAATCCGTGAAGTACAAGATCAGTTGGCACAAGTAATACAAAAATTTCATATTTCAGAGGACACTCGCGCTCCAGTACGGGAAGGGGGACATAGAAATACGGAACAGCCACTAAATAATAACACAGGGCACTTCGGAAATTATGAAAGAAATTGGCAAGGTGCACCGAATTTTGAGATGGAACCGCCGACACGACGTAACAATGACCGATATGCTACTCGCCGACACGATGATTTTGACTATAAGCTGTTAATTACTACACGTAAATTCAAAACATTTAAGAATTCTGGCAATGACATTCATCCACAAGCGTGGCTTCATCAATTCTCTCGTTGTTTTTCTCCCAACTGGTCATTAGAACACAGATTAGAATTTATGTGTAGCTACTTAGAGAATGAACCAGCTGTAAGAATGCGATCGGTCGTTCACGATTGCCACAGTGAAGGAGAATTTTACCATGCCTTCCTCTCAGCATATTGGTCTCAAGCCACACACGACCGAGTAAAACATGGCATCATAATGATGAAACATTTCAAACAATCTGAATTTTCCAGTCTTGTCAAATATTTTGAAGACATGTTGCATATGAATCAATATCTTTCAAACCCATACAGCCCTTCAGAACTCATCCGCATTTGCTTAATGAAATTGCCTGAACATTTAAGAAATATGATTTTGGCAGGGCGTTGCAAAGACGACATTGAAGCTTTTCAGGGACTCTTACAAGAACTAGAAATTGACACAGACAGTTGCGGGATGCGAAAACAGGAAAACAATCACTACAGGTCACATCCGTCACAATTCCGTGACGACAGAAACAATAACTGGACACGACAAGTCTATTCTTACAACGCAAATCCTGAACAAAACAGATACCACCCATATGACAACCACTGGCAGAGTAATAGTTACAGAGAAAGATCGCACTTCCGTAATTATGAATATGACAGAGGTAACCATAGAATCAGACAATATGGAAACCAAAACAATTATTATCAAGGGAGACAGAATAACTTCAGACGCAACAGTTCAGCGCACAGTTACGATTCTGGGAGAAATTCTCCACCACATGACCGATAAACAAGAAACTATGTAAACTACCGACAAAATGACAGACCTGAATTCCATCAGAACTAGAGATGGGCAAAACTGTTCTTTTCAGAGATCGGATCAGAACTGTTCACTCCCTGAAATGAATTAGCTCTTTTTCATGACTCACCACTCATTTACAATAGAAAATAAATGGAAGGCACATTGCCCTTTAAACTTGGTTTATTCCACTACTATACCTGTATTTTGATCTTATTTGATCCTATTTTGAAGTAACACAGATAATGAGTAAGAATTTTGTATTGTTTATTGAAATTTCCACGATATGACAAAGTTTTTGATTATTGATTTATTTTGCACTATCCTGGTTTTTTGGGTGATCAGAAAATGTTGTAACTTCAGATTTACATTAACAATATATTTGGCTACAGTGTATTAAAATTTCATTAACCTCATACAAATACATCGCAAGCCATATATTTTTAAAGTGAACATTTCCTTCCGAAGACGCCTAAAATCGCAAAATCCGTACCAGAATAAGAAAAAAACTATAAATTTGACTGTAAAACGAAAGTGCTGCATATAGCCTTACACAGAATAAAACAAGGAAAATATTGGTGTATCACATTTTGCGATACGTTTATCGGTTCGCTCGTAATTAAAGCGTAAATTCGAGTGTCCATAATAAAAATCCTATAGTAAGAGGAGTCGTCAGGAACCTAATCTAATCAGTTTAAACAAATAAAAATAAAATAAAAACAAATGATGTATACATAACATAATAATGTAATATACGTAGCGGTATTACTATGAAGAACAATATCCAGTAGAGACGAACTCCGATGCAGAGCCGCTGAGTCGAGCAGGTCGAGCCGCGAGCTGTATTACTGCGTGAGCCGAGACCGCAGAGACCAGAGTGACACCTGATTCGCTTTGCTCAACGCTCTGGCTAGAGTCGAGACGGTGGGGTGAGCGTTGAGCGGGCGAGTTCCGAGGGTGGGGGGAGCGGTGAACTCACCCGCTCCGAGACAAATCGTCTGTTCTCTTGCGAGCAGGTTGTTGCAAGTAGTTCCTATGTTATCCGCTAGGTGGCTCTCTGTCCTGTTGCTCGCATCAACTGCCCAGAGGGCAGGACGTGCGACTGAAACGATCGCCGACAGAGTGCGATGCGAAGTCAAGCTGCGCCAGACACTGCGCGCGGCAGACGACGCACAGAGACGGCAAGGCATATGTGAAACACAAAATCCAATGGGGCACTGCACAATGCAGGCAGCCAAGGTAGAAGCAGGGCAGAGGCCGGCGCTGGCTGTGTTGTGTGGTGTGCACTGTGCTGTGACCAGCAGAGGCGCCGCTGATATGCTCCGTCTCTCTCTCTCTCTCTCTCTCTCTCTCTCTCTCTCTCTCTGCCGTCGGAAACGTTTGGAGCTACCGTTCTTTTTTTCTGAATCACTGATTGTTCACTCCTTTGAAAGATTCAACTCTATGAATTAGTTCAAGAGTGCATCCCCCTTCTCTAATCAGAACTGGCGGGATTCAAACAGAGCAGGGCACTCTCGACAAGGTGAATTTGTAGAAGTTAGGTCTCCTAATCCCAATAACGACGCACGCCAACAAAGAGACAGACAATGACTCGCACCGCAGGCAGCCACGTGCGCCGTCTGGCTCAGGGAAAAATTACATAGACGATAACGTGAGAAAAATTTTAGCATTCTTTATCGATGTACCATATACCACATGATAATTTCACTGAAGCTGAAACTCTGCGTACTAGGAAGAGTAAAGGTTTACACCACATTTCACATGTAAAAACGTTTATTGAAAGATAATCTGACTTTTAACTTTGTCTTTGCCATATAACTTTTCACTTTACATTACTAGTATGCTTTGTCAGTCTTAGAATCTGTTAACATGCAACAATGTTTGAAGTTAAATATCCAGTCAAGAACCAAGAGAACTTATTTAAACAGAAATTACGAATACATTGTTATAGTGAACAGACGACACAGTGCTGTTATTTGTACTTTCTTGCTTTGTTAGTTGCACGATTACGTAATGACTATAAGCCTTACATACTTAGAACATATACTGGTACTGCTAATGAGATTTTAATGCAACATTTTGGATTACTTGAAAATACATTATGGATTTAAAGTGCTTTTTGAGAGATACCAGATGACACAGTATTTGGTTTCTTTGACAGCTACACGACTATATCATGACGCTACTGATGTGTGACACAATTTACATTGTTGCTTTTGCGGTGTATTTGTTTTATATCTGCACAGTTTTTCTGTATTATTCTGGAAAGGAAAACATGTTTTAGTAGTAACTTTTGTGGTATAGCTACAATGAGACCGCCTTTTCCGTAGCACAACAATACATTACAGCACAGTACTTTCTTGATCACGGCAATAAGCGTAATAACTAAGATATCTATACCCAAAGCATTTCACTTTTGTTTATCATGAGGTAAGTACATTGGCTTCTGCAGAACGTAGCTTTCGGAGGACGATAACTACGACACTTCTACAGAGATTATCTTACAACAAGACGCACAGTTTAGCGCTACAGTACACGTATTTGAGTGATTAATTTTGTACTTAAATCATTTATTTTGAAAGATATTTGAAGTACAATGATACAAAGGTTCTCCGTGATACATTTCATTCCATTGCTGTAATCTGTAACACGTGAGAGTATAATTACATTAATCCTCAGGGGGGTACGCGCTTACTTTGTGTACCATGTGTTTGGCAAGCACAAGGAGCCCTAGCTTATATGGTATTCGCCTATACAACTTTACACATTGGTAACATATTCCCCTAACACAGAATTACACAGCTGCCTGATTATTTAACAGAGAAACAAACATTTTTTTTTACTACGTCAGTGACAGATGTTTACGCAATTACGCAGTTGGATAACTTCACACTTATGAAATTGTATTTTGTCTGTACTGTGTGAACTGTTCATATTTTTTCGGAACCATTGCGATACTATGAGAGCTTTGAATGATGTATTTGGTATGAGATCATGATTTTTAAAGTACGTTTGAGGCAGATGACACTTTTGACATGAGCAGAGAATCTTTTTTTAAATTATTGGAAGAAGCTACGACGATTTTGAGAGTTGACTGAGGTGTTATGATGTTATTATTACGATGACTATGTGTATTATGCTGTTGTGGTATGTTTATGATAAATAAGCTGATGCTATATGAGTTATTTGATTATGCTACATATCTGTTATGATGAAATATTGAAGAAGTCTTGACAAATAAGGTAAGGAATAATGAGTAGTGGTTAGGGACTCTGCTTTGTGAAAAACGTTGTTGGAAACCAAGAATCGTACTTTAAGAGTTATGAAATGTATGTAATTGCATGAATGTATTACAATGCCGACGAAAATTTTTCGGACACTGTTATATCAATAGGATTTTGTTTCTACAGCTTTGTAATGCAAATTCTTGACCTGTGAAATATTTTTATATGAGACTGTCACTGTAGTGGAAACTGCTGTCGTAAATATTTCGGTAAGAAAGCTAAGCGACCACCTTCACGTAATGCGATGTGGGCACCCAGCTGCACGACAATCTCCCGGAAAAAAGCCATTTGTGTGTGCCTTTCAGAGGCACAGGTGAAAAAAAAGGGGCCATTATCCTCGCTATTGACATTCCTTTGTAGAAAGCATCGCAAATACGACACACTCAAACTTGAAAACATATGATAACACTGTGGAGCTCATAATTTATGATATTTACTGAAATGTCAAATGAAATGACGAGAAACATTTTATGTCTATACACTTGATTATGACTACTGTCTTTCTAGTTGAGAGATTTTTTTTTACTACCTTATGAAATGCCATATGGCTAATGAATGATGTTTCATGCTTTCCTTTGTACATATTTGCTCATTTTCTTTAATATCTAGTTTCTAGCTGCACTGCAGCATTGGATACTATTAAATTTAATAGATGTACTAATATCACTATTTTCTGTCTACAGACCCAGCAAAGAATACATTTATGATGTACTTTCTTAGAAAAGGGAGCACAAATAGACATTTCCCTTCACAGGAACTGCATAAATAATTTTTTAAACGATTTGGTAACTTGTCTGCTACAGTAACTTATCGTGACGCATCACTCTAGTATTAAGATGTGACATAGGTATTAGACATGGCCATCTTTAGTGTAAAATTTTTTCTGATTGAGCTTTGTCATGTTTAGATATAAGTTATTGCATTTGCTGCTGCTGTTTGCCAGGCATAGTGCTACTAAATTTCACTTTGTATTACTCTGTTAAGCTAGTTTTACTACTGATTTATTTTTCTTGTTGCTGCACATTGGCTCATATTAGTTGTAATGTCGCATTGATTGGTAATTTAGATTTATTGCAGCTTGCTTTGACAATTTCCATTTTTTTCATTGCTGTTTGTATTAATTGTTTTATCCTGCTGCACTGCCTCATCCCTTAGTTTAGCATCTGAGCTCAGTAGATTTAAGTTAGCTTAAGAGGGGGTAGACTATATAAGAGAATGAGTTGCAATGAATTGGATGAAATGCATTGAGAAGTTTTACAAAAAAAGTACAGAAAGCAGGTATATGGTTTAAATGGCTCTGAGCACTATGGGACTCAACTGCCATGGTCATAAGTCTCCTAGAACGTAGAACTACTTAAACCTAACTAACCTAAGGATGTCACACACATCCATGCCCGAGGCAGGATTCGAACCTGTGACCGTTACGGTCGTGCGGTTCCAGACTGTAGCGCCTTTAACCGCTCGGCCACTCCGGCCGGCAAAAGCAGGTATAGATAGCACTTTTTGAAATAATGGAGTACGAAGGGAGATCTCCAAGAAGTAAAGAAAGTTTTGCTTGCAAGATATTGCAGTAAAACAAACCCTGTCCTGTCCCTTTCTGTTATTCCGCTATGTGTTTGTGTACTCTTGTATATTTGTGTTTTTCCTGTCTTATGTGTTTAGCTAATAAGATTTATGTTGTAGAATTTTTCAAATACTATGTTATTTACTTCGTAAAGATGTTTAGACATTATTTATTCTGTTTTGTTTTAATGCTCATGTGTGAAGTTGATGTTTCAAAATTTATTCTGATCTTTTATGTCTCTACTTATCTCATAATTCCTGTAACACTGATGTATATGTTTATTTCTATTGTTTTGTAAAGCCTGTATTACTACAAATGGTATCTGTATTATTATGTTTTTAATGATGTATTTTGTACCTTTGTTATTGTATTCTTACGTTATAAAATTGTAATTCACACCAGTTCATCAAATTAAGTAACTTGTAAGTTCCATTTCACTGCACACATTTCTGTTGGTCATACTATATGGACAATATGTGAGAAGTAGGGACTGTTAGTGTTTGCACGTGTGTTAATAATTCAGCAAGGGACTGGATAACAGCATTGCTGGTTCTAAGGACAATTCAAAAAACTTTGTGAGTGCACAAGTGGTGGTTATGGACTTGCTATATTATCCGCAAGACTCTTCAATGGTGATTGTGCACCTGCACAGTCACAACAGTTGGCTGCTGGCCATCTCTAAAAGGACTACAGTGCGTCTGCATCTTTGATGACCCAACAATACCGTTATTTCTACAAGGACTACAGTGAGTCTACACCTTTGCTGACTCGCCAGTACCATTATTTCTACAAGAACTGCAGTGGATCTGCACCTCTGGTGGCCCACGAATAACACAATCTCTACCAGGACTACAGTGGGTCTGCACCTCTGGTGGCCCACCAATACCGTAATCTCTACCAGGACCACAGTGGGTCTACTCTGCGATGACGTACCTACTAATATTCTTCAAAACTTCGAATGACTCTGCTGTGGGTTTGCTCTGTTGTGGCCCATTACCTGTCTGCATGTCAAGAGTCAGCACTGTCTTTTCGTTGGAAGGACAACACTACTTCTTCAAGACTGCATGGAAATCTACTACTTCCATGTGCATTTTCTTCTACTGCTCAGACTTTGAGAAAAACACTGCTATTTTACTGTGGTGAACGATCGGGACTGTCTTTATGGACTGTGAGAAAATTTTAGACTTTGACCAACATTGTATCAATAAGTGTGTGCCTTTGATTTCTTGTTATTGTAATTATGAAAATTTTTATCAAATCATTATTGGCCAGTGCCCAAAACAATTTGTAAAATTTTTTGTGGGGAGCATGGGGGCTATGTAAGTAGGCTGTTTATGTTTTCTTATTGGCAACGTTACGTAGCGCTCTGTATGAAAATCACTGGCTGCGCTGTGTGCAGTCTGTGGCTAATTTGAATTGTTGTCTGCCTTTGTAGTGTTGAGCAGCGGCAGCTGGATGTGAACAGCGCGTAGTATTGCGCAGTTGGAGGTGAGCCGCCAGCAGTGGTGGATGTGGGGAGAGAGATGGCGGAGTTTTGAAATTTGTAAGACTGGATGTCATGAACTGCTATATATATTATGACTATTAAGGTAAATACATTGTTTGTTCTCTATCAAAATCTTTCATTTGCTAACTATGCCTATCAGTAGTTAGTGCTTTCAGTAGTTAGAATATTTTATTTAGCTGGCAGTAGTGGCGCTCGCTGTATTGTAGTAGTTCGAGGAACGAAGGTTTTTGTGAGGTAAGTGATTTGTGAAAGGTATAGGTTAATGTTAATCAGGGCCATTCTTTTGTAGGGATTATTGAAAGTCAGATTGCGTTATACCTAAAAATATCGGGTGTCAGTTTAAGCACAGTCATGTATAATTGTTCAGAGGGGACGTTTCAATTGTACTATTACTTTCATAGAGTCATGCCTCTATACTGATTTCCATTACTCTATTATTATTTCTTTAATGTTAATTTCATGTACTGATTCTTTCCATTATCAAGTAGATTTGCTCCTTAGTATGATCCTGTTGAACTAGAAGTGTATTTTTTCAGTATTTTAAAATTAAATAAAATATAGAGAGAAACATAAGGACAAATTGAGCTGAGGGAGAAGGACGGAGATTTTTCACCACCACTCGAAATCGTCTAGTATTACAGTAGTTAAAACATAGATACAGCGTAATAACGACTGTTTTTACTTATTACTACAAATTTCCCAGGGCCAATTCGATTGAGCATAGACATGACAATAACTGGGAAGGTAAATGGGGGAGGGGGGAAGTAGTTGTTTGGACACATCATGTGATGGAATCGACGAAGCATGAAGACAGAAGCAGCTGACATGGCGCCAGCACTACCAGTTGTGTGGAGACTGATGACAGCTGGCGGGTTTTGTCTCTGCATCTCCACGTACTCGCGGGGTGATTCTCAAAACAGCTTAACCTATATTCCGTCCGCTGCTTTGTGCGTAGTTGCTCTCCAGGTAAAACCACAGCCCGGTGCATATTGCTGTCACTGTGTCGCAACTGCAGCGACTGTTTCGTGTCTCATAATGTTCTTGCAGTGTATTTGGTTTGTAGTAATTAGACCGCAGCCGCTGTGTCCGAGTGAGTCTTATTAGAGGTTGAAGTCAGAAAGTGGAAGCAATAAGTCATACTCGGACGCTGGACGAGAAGGAAAATAATCCAAAACAGAATGTTAACTGAGCACATCACAAAATGACAATTCACATCAAGATTGTTATGACCAGCCGAAAGTTAAGTTTCTGGCCATAGTTGTGGGTTATTTGAATGGTCTTGGGGATGGCTCATCGGGACTACAAAATATGAAATATTAGTTCACATTATTACATGAATGGTAAAAAGATTACTTAACTTGATACAATCCTTTGCCACAGAAGTCGTTGATAATTTACAGCTATCGTTGGCTATTAAAGCATCACTTGGTACACTAACTAGCAAACTCTTCTCTTGGAGTATAATGTGCAAGTTACAAAAATACATTTCCATCTGAGATATGAATAACTTTTTGGTCGTACACGATGATGTTGACTGCCTCAACTGAGGTCACATACTGGACCAGCACGCTTCCGTGCTCGGCTGTATGTTGACCTCCTTGTAAGGGCGCTGCAATGCTGAGAGATGGGGCGTGTCTTAGCATGTTTTCTTTAGCCTCTTCCATTCTTCGTTGTGGATTGCAACGAGACATCGCTAATGTTTGTGGTATCAATGAGCGTTACCCCCTTTCGTGTGGCGTTGAGATCTTTGGTTGATACCACTGAGATGAATTCACGAATCAAACTCAGAGTCTGAAAATCGCTTTGAAAATAGACTGATATGACTCAGAAATCAAGGCTGTAAGAGTTCCATGACTAAGGAATTTATTGCTAGAGCACTCGAGCAGATTTAATTTCGATGGATGGCTCACGCGCTGCCTGCGATATGTGAGCTACAATAGAATCGCAGACTGAGTGATACAGCTCAGGAGCTTTGCTCTTCTTTCCCCACTCTTCACCTCAAGGCTGCTGAATTTTCGAATGTATTGTTATTGGTGGGGTCAGCTTGCACTCCCCTCACCAAGTCATCCTTGGTTATCAGGTTCCATCCTTTTCGATCCCACTTCGAAAAATTTCTGGATTCTCGTTCGTGGGTGACCAGCCTACCCGTCGTAGTGAATTGCGAGGAGCGTGTGAAGTCGGCGCCATTCTCACAGCAATGCCGCGCTTATGATTAGTTTCTTAAAAGAGTAGAAATGTTATTAGAAATATTTTTCTGAGTTTGCAGTCTGTTCAGTTTTATGTAACTTTCGTCCGTCATTTTGGGCATAATTGTATAGATGTGAAGTGCCAATTATACAGAAAGAGCGTGTCATGAAATTTTATTGGCGAATAGATGCTGACTGAAAACATAGTTTGGTGACCACAGAGCCCTTTTCATGTGTTCACTACAACAGTTAAAACCAAATTTAACGCTTCACGCTGGAAATTCGTGCACATTTTTACGCAGCAAGTGCAGTAGCTTTGACCTTCTGGTTCTCGGTAAGAGATAATGATAACGAAAAAAATCTCAAAGTTCCTCGAGAGCATCGTCTTAAGAACATATGATAAAAATTTCGACTACATGACATGAACAGAAATAACAGAAGTAGTCATTCCAACAACTGGAACTTTTCGTACAGAAAAATAATTTTTATACAAAAATCATGGATATTCGGGGTTTTCTCAGGAACTGGCCATGAGTAAACTGTGCTTTTATAAGCCCTCTAAGGTCCACCCTAGACCCCTCCAATTGCAAAAGAACCAACCGATTTGTACGATTTTCCTGGGCTGGAGGAATTTTGAATCTGTACGGTAGCATAGCTACAGTTCTCCCGCTCTTCCAATACAGCAGAAATGGTCGCTAGGCCAAGAACTGTCCAAAACACTTGACCCCTTACCTGTGTGATCAACGGAACCCGAGATATGACACCCTGATTCACATTCTCGCGTGCGAATTTTTCGAAAATACTGGTGCCGTCGTTCGCTGATCTATACTAAAGATGCCAACACAACACGGCATGTCTTTTGTCTGTCATGTTGGTCCACTTGATCTGGACCGACCAACCGAAAAATCGCTCCCCATAGATTCAGGTACGGTAATGAAAACTATTAGGGTATGGAATAACGATATAAAAAACGATGGGCCTACGAAATTGCTCCTGGATATTGGTTCTCTCATCAAAATATTATAGAATGCATTACTGGACAGGGGTTCATTAACAAATAAAACTTAAATATCAGTCCACAATTAACCACTATTTATCACAATAATCTCTGATAACACACACATGAGCGTTAATCAATAACAGAATGTTAATTAGAAGGGTAGAGACACATGTTGTTGTTGTTGTTGTGGTCCTCAGTCCTGAGACTGGTTTGATGCAGCTCTCCATGCTACTCTATCCTGTGCAAGCTTCTTCATCTCCCAGTACCTACCGCAGCCTACATCCTTCTGAATCCGCTTAGTGTATTCATCTCTTGGTCTCCCTCTACGATTATTACCCTCCACGCTGCCCTCCAGTACTAAATTGGTGATCCCCTGATGCCTCAGAACATGTCCTACCAACCGATCCCTTCTTCCAGTAAAGTTGTGCCACAAACTCCTCTTCTCCCCAATTCTATTCAATACCTCCTCATTAGTTATGTTATCTACCCAACTAATCTTCAGCATTCGTCTGTAGCACCACATTCGAAAGCTTCTATTCTCTTCTTGTCTAAACTATTTATCGCCCATGTTTCAGTTCCATACATGGCAACACTCCATACAAACACTTTCAGAAACGACTTCCTGACACTTAAATCTATACTCGATGTTAACAAATATCTCTTCTTCAGAAACGCTTTCCTTCCCATTGTCAGTCTACATTTTATATCCTCTCTACTTCGATCATCATCAGTTATTTTTCTCCCTAAATAGCAAAACTCCTTTACTACTTTAAGTGTCTCATTTCCTAATCTAATTCCTTCAGCATCACCTGACTTAATTCGATTACATTCCATTATCCTCGTTTTGCTTTTGTTGATTTTCATCTTATGCCGTCCTTCCAAGACACTGTCCATTCCGTTCAACTGCTCTTTCAAGTCCTTTGCTGTCTCTGACAGAATTACAATGTCATCGGCGAACCTCAAAGTTTTTATTTCTTCTCCATGGAATTTAATACCTACTCCGAACTTTTGCTTTCTTTCCTTTACCGCTTGCTCAATATACAAATTGAATAGCATTGGGGAGAGGCTACAACCCTGTCTCACTCCCTTCCCAACCACTGCCTCCCTTTCATGTCCCTCGAGTCTTATAACTGCCATCTGGTTTCTGTACAAATTGTAAATAACCTTTCGCTCCCTGAATTTAACCCTGGCACCTTCAGAATTTGAAAGAGAGTATTCCAGTCAACATTGTCAAAAGCTTTCTCTAAGTCTACAAAAGCTAGAAACGTAGGTTTGCCTTTCCTTAATCTTTAATCTAAGATAAGTCGTAGGGCCAGTATTGCCTCACGTGCTCCAATATTTCTCAATTGATGCATTTTATGGTGTGTAAATAAATTTAAATGTGACTCACGAGCACTGCAGGTGTAACAAGTTCCTAGCTATGGGTTAAAGTTTCTTCTGAAGTAGCGCTCGTAAAATTTATAGTATTCTGATAGGGGCCTGTCATTATTCGATTTGTGAGACTGCTGATATATACTGCTGACAACAATTAGGGAACACGAGTTTGAGCGTCTCCCGTACTTTATTGAGCAATAACTGAGGACTGGGTATGTTACCAAATTATGCCTTTATCTTTCACAAATTAAGCATATAGTAACACATAATTATACCCTACCTCAAGGGCGTTCCCAGGATCTAAACTAAGGAGGGGGAGGGGGGGGGTCAGGTCATACTAGTCTCAGGAAACAAGGACTTGAGACAACATACAGCACTTCTTATTAAATAAAACAGTAAACCAGTGAAAAACTGCTTTTAACAAACATTTTAAATACAAGAACGGACTTGTACAATCCAAGAAAACATGCAGCACTTCTTATTAAATAAAACAGTAATCTAGTGAAAAACTGCGAATATTTTCTAAGGGGGGGGGGGCAGCTGCCTTCCACCCCCCCCCCCCCCCCCCCCCGCCCTGCCACTCGCTGGGTACGGCCATTCCCTACCTCATTTGCATAATAAGAACTGAAATGTCCGACAGGGGTCGAAAAAAAAGTGGAAATATTCATCCTGTCTCCCTGGGTGCTTTTCATTGGGCTTTGGGAGCTTCAATTATGTGTATGCCTTCTATGAGCGTTTGTCATCGCCTGACATTTACGTGGCATGCTCCGTGCTCGTCTACGGATGTCACTCCGTGGCATCCGTTCCCGTTCTTCATTCAGAGTTCCTGGAGAGTCTGTGGCGTACGATAGTGACCACGAACACGTCTGTCATGCTTGTCCCACAGACGCTCGATGGGGTTTAAGTTGGAACTCGCCGCTGGCCGTTCCATTACTTCGATGTCAAGTCTTGACACCGTTAGTGTCACCCGACACATGGGCCCTGGCAATATCGTGCATGAGAAGGAATTCAGTGTCAGCACCGTATGCTGTAGCCACCACATGGTTCAACAGGATCCGTTCAGTGTACTACCCGGTGGCGACCATAGACGACACGATCCGTATGGCTACCAACGCTGATGTCTCTGCATACCATCACAGAACCATGAGCGAATCACTGTCGATTTTCTGGACAACATTTGGCAAGTACCGCTCACCACGGCGTCATCACACACGAACATGGCATCACGTTGCGTCAGAGGTAATCTGGACTCACCTAGAAAGAACACGTTCCAGCTGAGACAAAGTTGCCAGTTGACATGGGAATAGCGGAACTGGAAGCGAGCTGCGAATTAATGCCGTGTCAAGTGGGGTACTCGCACAGGGCGTCTGGATCATAAGGTCTCCTCTCGTAACTTGTTCCTTACAGTCAGATCGGACACGGTGACTCCAGTGACCCTTCTGAGAACGTCCTGCAGTACGCTAGCGGTAACCACAATGAAGCCGCAATGCAGAAATGGCCAGATGTCGGTCATACAGACGAGGTTGTAACGGGGCGGCGACCTTGTCCAACTCACCTTACTGACTGACCTATATTCCTACAGCGTGTCCAGAACATATGGATTGTGGATAATATATCGAGAGACATTGGTATCTGCAGCAGCACGATGGGAAGAACACCTTGGATCAAACAGACTTCCCTTGCAAACTGAACAGCAGAAAGGTGGCGTATTGCATGTGCATGGTTGAATACAAATTCCAGAAATGAAAACTGCCTTCTGTGTACCTCATGATAGAGTACTCGGACACGGGTACTCACTTCCCTACGAGGGATCGTCTTACGCTGTAAACCATCAGACGGCCGATACGTGGCGAATGACTTTAGTTGTTACGTACCTTGAACGCGAAGATCTCAAGCTGTGAAATAAGACAGCCCGCGGGCCCAGTCGACTAAGCCGCACGGAGATGTCCTCCGACCAACCGACCGTCCAACAATCATCCAAAAGTCAGGCCCGGCGTAAGTGATGTGTGGCGGCAACGGACGGGCGGGCGATGTCCACGCAGGGCTCACTGCTGCTGCAAGCCGGCGACTTGCTGACCCGGGCTGCGCTCCAGATGCTTTGCATTTCCCTGGAAGGGTCCCACTCACGACCCGAACTGCCTCCGTAAACGTTCCGACTCACCCCACAACAGATGACAACCGGGCAGTCACAGCAGCCGAGCAAAGATCGTATCAGAGGGGATATATCGCTACGCGCCACTAGCGCCGATGACTGTTAGGCAAAACAGCTACTCAGTAACGCCAGTAATTTAAATCAACGTGGTGAGATGGAAATACATTACAACAGGGTGTAAAATACCAAATGGTGGGACAGCGAGCCATGCACGGCTCACTGTTGACCTGACGTTTCCTCAGTTGTCTGTTTTGTAACAGATTGTTTCAGGATTCTGTCGCAATTGCAGCTGCATTAGAGTCTTAGTGAGGTGAAATTATCCAAGCTCCATTACATTTTTTTTTGCAAGAGAAGCTAATTTTAACATGGCAACAAGTCAAAGAAAACGAAATTTACAAGTCTGTTAAGAGTCCAGCGTAATGCTGTAACCCATTGCGTTCTTAGTCTTAAACGGTTGACCTGTCGAATTGTCGATCGTAATGGCATAACCTGTTAGTACGATCCTTCACAGACTCGATAGCTGTAGCTTACTAGTTTTGCGTGGAAAACGTTTGTGTGAAGGCTTCAACTGCAGAACTACAGTTCCCCTAAATTGATGTTACGTCCGCAATGGAACCCCTACCATTACTGTCTTCCCCTTTCTCTCCCACCGCCCCCCCCCCCCCCCCCCACACACACACAGTGGACCTTCAGATGGCAAAGGAGTACATGCTGAGCATTCAGGAGATTTCATGCCATGGAATTTTTGATTTTTCAGAGAGGTAAAAGAATTGTAGAATGAAGAATTTACCTATGCTATAAATGCACACTGTGCAGAATTTGTGAGAAATTTCTTTTCTGAATGTTAAAACACGTAACCTCGTTAAGACAAGTGTACTGAGATCCACTGCAGTCCTATAGAGAAATAAATATTTATGTAACTGAAGGATTTGTGCTTTAATGCAACTAAATACAACTTATCATATATTTTGCCTAACTTATCAGTCTGTCCTTGTATGTAATTGTCTCTCCATGACATTTATTACGTTATACACTGTCGGAAAAAAGTGGTGCACCCTTTTAGACGTTGCCAATTCACTCAGCATTTATTGTTGCAACAGTGCATGTAGAGTACACGAAATGATTACATTTACAGACGCGTAACACAATTGGTTGTGAGGTGCCAGGTATCGATCCAAGCTGAAACATCCATACTCATACATGGTGTAGCGTCCATGAGTGGCAATGCAGGTGCTGACTCTAGCAGCCAGTCGGTCGTACAGGTGGCGAATACTGTTCTGCGATATGTTACGCCAAATCTACTCGATCTGTTCACATAGTTCTGTAAGAGACGTCGGGTGGCGAGTCGCACGAGTCACTTCTCACTCCATCATATCCCACGCGTGGACTACTGGAGACAAATCCGAAGATCGTGCTGACCAGCGAAGTTGCTGCACGTTTTGTAGAGCATGTTCAGTTTCATGGACAGTGTGTGGGATAAAATTAACCTGTTGGAACAACACATCATCTTCCTGTTACAAAATCGGCAAAAGAACGGGCCTAACAAAATTCTGCACATACCGAGTATTGGATAGCGCGTCCTCCAGAAACAACATAGCTGAACGAGAGCTGAAGCTTATCGCACCGCAGAACATAAGGCATGGAGTGGGGACGAAGTGTCTTGGACGAATGCACTCTGCAAGACAGTGCTCAGCAGGTCTACATCGTACGTGCAAACGATCATACAGGCAGAATCTTCTTTCATCGCTGAAGACGACGGCACACCATTCCTTCTTCCAAGAGGTCCTCTGACGGCTCCAGTCGAGTCGTATACGTCATGCTGTGGCACGACTGGAAGACGGGGTAGAGGTGTCCGTGCCCGTAGTCCCAGGCTAATAACCGGTTCGCAACAGTTCGTGTTGACACGTTTCGGCTCACAAGCCCTGTCATCTGTGATGTGGAAGCTGTACAGTCTGCCACTGCTGCCTTTACAATACGACGATCATGGCGGGCGTCTGTGTCGCGTGCATGGGTGTGAGAAGGATCACGTGACCACTGATAGCAGCATTGTCGTACAACAGACTCAGCACGTCCAACGTGGGTAGCAGTTATACGAAAGGACCACACCGCTACTGGTAAGGCCAAAAACAGACCCCTTTCAAACTCGATCAGTTGGCTGTAACAACCCCCGTGTCATGGTTGCCTGCTTGCTCCACACGTCTGCACTACACTGAATCATCTGACTGTGAGCAGATGGAGCTCTAGTAGTTACGTCACTACGCCCCAGGTGTCATATGCTATCATCGGATCAAAATTGACGTCGTCTTTCCAGCTGTACTACTTTTCTTTTATACGGCTATCTATGTCACCACTAATTACTGCGTCATGATCTCAAGTGGAATGTTCATTTGTACAGTTTCACGTTTGCTGTTAGATGTTGCCTGTAAGTGAATCGGATCACAATACAATGAAAAAATAAAAACAAAAGATGACTGACGCACAGATGCTCGTATATAAATTTCACGCTACTGTTTGAATTTCAGCTGTTTGATAGCTGCTTCAACTTCGTCCATCAGTTCTCTGAATTTCTTTTGTTTCAGCTGTATGAATCTATGCTCTTGTTTCATATACACAGAGCGTCACATCCCAAACTCCACAAAATCTGCCAAAGTCCACATCAGTTCGAAACTGGAAACCAACGGTTTGACGCACGCCAACAGTTCGCAGCGTGAAACGACAAAGATGATTTGGCGGTTGATTTTTAACTGCAGACCGGTAGAGCTAACGTGTGACACAAACTCAAAGGGACCGGTGTGTTTCCGATTTCAAAAGCGGCAGCGGCTTAATCGCAGAACACAGCGAGTGTGGTGCGGCCGATGATATCTCCCTATTAACTACGAATACGTGTTTCCAGCTGCTGCAACAGCGTTTGTGTGGAATACAGCGACGTGCGCCACTTTAGGCATAAAGCGTGGCTTGCGCGTAGTAAAACAGAGTGATTTCAAATATTTACCTGTGTTACCTCAAATACTGCGTGTCACATTATACAGAAACAAAACAGAACAGTTGAAAGCAACAGTGCTGCGGGGCACTGCAAAATATTAATGGATCCACTAAATTATGAATGCCATACTATAGCAATGAAACGCAAAACTGGTTATCCTTTTGCTAGCTAAAACTGAAAAGCGTATCAGCGCACCGTGAATTTTTGTCAAATGTAATTCCCGTGCAGTGAATGAAAACACTATTTTTATGGGTATAATTAAACACGTGCGTAATGAAGACTACATGTCCCAGTTACGCCAACTTCAGATAATGAATTGACGGGAAATTTTACTTTCTGTGTTGTCCTAGGCCACGTACTCGTGTCCACATTATGGTAACTACTGAGAAAGCTACATCAGATATTACAAAAATTTACTTATTGTCAAGAAAACCATCATCAACATGACGTTTGAACTATGTCATTGCCAAACATAATCATTTCCCCTTTTGTTTTCCTTTCTTCCCAACAGATCATCGATCGTCGAAACTGGTCTGTTCTGGAGTCAAGAACGGTCTGTGTCTGCTAATAAAATTATTAAAGCCTTAGCTATAATTGTCACGCCGTCCACAACATTAAATATGACACTCAGCAGGCTACATCGGATATTACAAAAATTTACTTATTGTCAAGGAAATCATCATTAACATGACAGTCGAGCAATATTATTGTTAGACACAATCAATTCCTTCGTTGCGAAAGGAACCGGGTTCGATTCCCGGTACGTTCTCAGACTTTATCTGAGGTCCAACACTTGCGAGGTTCGATAGGGAGATCCTTGAAGAAAAACGCATGTCTCACGATTATAGATCGCTCCTAGTACTGCCCTGTAGGTATTAGTCGGCCTTGGAGCTTTTCTGTATTTCTATGGCACCACCTAGGTGTTAACACAGTTCTAGGCGACTGTCATTCGTTTAATGCAGGATCGCTTTTTCTTGGAAAGGCTTGCGTGTAGCTACAGGTGTATTCCACGGACTATGTATGTAAATTTCTCTATGGTAGTCGTGAAAGAGATGCCTTGTAGTACGGGGAAGACGAGGTCTGAGACAGGAGCTACACTAAATTGTTAAACATGCTGCTTTTTTGCGACAGAAGCTACCCTAAATGGCCAGACATGCGGAACCAGAGCTCCAAGTTTTAATAGGAAGCATTGAAGCTCAAATAGTTGTAGGTACAGAGAGCTGGATAAAGCCGGAAATAAGTTCAGCCGAAATTTTTTAAAATGACCTAACAGTTTTCAGAAAGGATAGATTAAACACAGTTGGTAATGGAGTATTTATTGCTGTCAGAGGTAGTTTGCCTTGTAGCGAAACTGAAATAGATAGTTCATGTGAAATAGTATGGGTAGAGGTTACACCTGTCAATCGGACTAAACTATTAATTGGATCGTTTTACCGACCCCCCGACTCAGAAGACATAGTTGTTGAACAGTTCAAAGAAAAATTGAGTCTCATTTCAAATAAGTATCCCGCTCATACGATTATAGTCGTGGTGACTTCAGTCTACCGTCGATACGCTGGAAAAATTATACGTTTAACGTCGGCGGCAGGCATAAAACATCATTCGAAATTGACT
This sequence comes from Schistocerca americana, assembly GCF_021461395.2. Lineage (NCBI taxonomy): Eukaryota > Metazoa > Arthropoda > Insecta > Orthoptera > Acrididae > Schistocerca > Schistocerca americana. Next base: position 624,414,131 of record NC_060121.1, on the reverse strand, counting down.
GAATGCTTTCACAGAAAATCAATTTGAACAATTAGTTCATGAGCCCACTCGAAACGTAAATGGTTGCGAGAGCAAAAAAATGGTTCAAATCGCTCTGAGCACTATGGGACTTAACTTCTAAGGTCATCAGTCCCCCAGAACTTAGAACTACTTAAACCTAACTAACCTAAGGACATCACACACATCCATGCCCGAGGCAGGATTCGAACCTGCGACCGTAGCGGTCGCACGGTTCCAGACTGCAGCGCCTAGAACCGCTCGGCCACCCCGGCCGGCTTGCGAAAGCATACTTGAACTTTTAGCAACAAATAATCCTGGACAAATAGTGAGTGTTGTGACGAATATAGGGATTAGCAACCACAAGGCAGTTGCTGCTAGGCTGAATACCGTAACACCTACAACCATCAAAAAGAAAAGAAAAGTATATCTATTTAAAGAAGCTGATAAAAATGCTCTTAACGCCTTTTTAAGAGACAGTCTTCACTCCTTCCGATCTGATAATCTAAGTGTAGAAAACTTGCGGAATGTTTTCAAAGAGATAGTAACAACAGGAATTCAGAGATATATACCACATAAATTAATAAGTGATGGTGCTGATCCCCCATAGTACACAAAACGGGTCAGATCGTTGTTGCAGAAGCAACGAGAAAAGCATGCAAAATTTAAAAGAACGCAAAATCCCCAAGATTGGCGAAGTTTTACAGAAGTTAGAAATACAGAGCGTACTTTATTGCAAGATGCTTTAATAATTTCCACAACGAAATTCTGTCTCGAAATCTGGCAGAAAACCCAAAGATATTCTGGTCATACATAAAGCACACAAGTGGCAAGACACAATGAATACCTTCACTGCGCGATAACAACTGTGAAGTCACTGATGACAGTGCCACTAAAGCAGAGTTATTAAACACGGTTTTCCGAAACTTCTTCGCCAAAGAAGACGAAGTAAATATTCCTGAATTCCAATCAAGAACTGTATACCAATCAGGTTCCTCTCAGAGTGTGCTGATAAAATAGCTCTATATTTAGCAATTATACACAACCACTCGTTCCCAGAAAGATACGTACCTAAAGACTGGAAAATTGCCCAAAAAGGGAAGTAGGAATAATCGGCTGAATTACGGGCCTACATCACTAACGTCGATTTGCAGTAGGGTTTTAGAACATATACTGTATTCGAACATTATGAAGTACCTCGAAGAAAACGATTTATTGACTTATAGTCAGCACGGATTCAGAAAATATCGTTCTTGTGAAACACAACTAGCTCCTTATACTCAAGAAGTAATAAGTGCTATCGACAGGGGATGTCAAATTGATTCCATACTTTTAGATTTCCAGAAGGCTTTCGACACCGTTCCTCACAAGCGTCTTCTAATCAAACTGCGTGCCTACGGAGTATCGCCTCAGTTGTGCGACTGGTTTCGTGATTTCGTGTCAGAAAGGTCACGTTTCGTAGTAATAGACGAAAAGTCGTCGAGTAAAACAGAAGTAATATCCGGCGTTCCCTAAGGAAGTGTTTTAGGCCCTCTATTGTTCCTGATCTATATTAACGACATAGGAGACAATCTGAGTAGCCGTCTTAGATCGTTTGCAGAATACGCTGTCATTTACAGTCTTGTAAAGTCATCAGAAGAGCAAAACGACTTGCCAAATGATTTAGATAAGGTATCTGTATGGTGCGAAAAGTGACAATTGATCCTGAATAAAGAAAAGTGCGAAGTTATTCACATGAGTACTAAAAAAAATCCGCTAAAATTCGATTACGCGGTAAGTCTGACAAATATGAGGACTGTAAATTCATCTAAATACTTAGGGATTACAATTACAAATAACCTAAATTGGAACGATCACACAGATAACATTGTGGGTAGAGCAAACCAAAGACTGCGATTCATTGGCAGAACACTTAGAAGGTGCAACAGGTCTACCAAAGAGACTGCTTACACTACGCTTGTCCGCCCTATTCTGGAGTAATGCTGTGCGGTGGGACTGATGGATGACATCGAGAAAGTACAAAGAAGGGCAGCTCGTTTTGTATTATCGCGAAATAGGGGAGATAGTGTCACAGACATGATACGTGAATTGGAGTGGCAATCATTATGACAAGGGCGTTTTTCGTTGCGACGGGATCTTCTGATGAAATTTCAATCACCAGTTTTCTCCTCCGTTTGCGAAAACATTCTGTTGGCACCCACCTACATATAGAAAAATGATCATCACGATAAAATAAGAGAAATCAGGGCTCGCACGGAAAAATTTAAGTGCTCGTTTTTCCCGCGTGCCGTTCGAGAGTGGAACGGTAGAGAGACAGCATGAAGGTGGTTCATTGTACCCTCTGCGAGGCACTTTATTGTGAATAGCAGAGTAATCACGTAGATGTAAATGTAGATTTATACATGGATTACGTACTTATTTTGGAGGGATTGCGGTTCTTTGATACCAGTCAATAAAGTGTTCAAAAGTCCCGCAGCAGCATTGAATGTCTCGACAATGACAGTGAACAGAGTGACAAAAGCGAAAGAGACAGTAAATTCAGAGGGACGCTCTGCTCTTGCAACAACGGGACAAGTAAGAAACAGATAGTTGCGGGTGGCAGGTACTGACAGCATTGAAGAAAGTAAATATAATATTAGATGCGGCTGGATGCTACTGGATCACCAAAATATTTCTGCTTCAATTTTCTAAGTTCCTGTGCAGCTCTGAGTTTTTCCATCAATTCGCTTTCTATTTTTGGCCAACTTTGTTAATGTTTTCTTTGGACTTTCATTCCAGTTCATTGCAGAAAGAGGAATATTCTACACGAGTCTTTATCTTTGAGCATTGATGAGAAACATGCGACATAGCTGTAAACAACTTGGCGACTATAACGTGACATCAGTGCCTTTTTTGGAACAAAAGCTACCCTGGATTTCGGGCAAAGCTACGGATCAATCTGTGGCGACAACCAGGTTCTTTTTGCTTTCATATTCGTTGATATGGCCGACTAACAGAATTGTGAATATACGCACCAAAGGCCGATGGCACAGCAGACATCACGTCAGCGCCCGGGCCCGATTCGTATCGAATATTCTTCTTGACTCGTTTGATTAGATGTTCTTTCCGTTTCACTTTATTGCGAATAAATTCACGAAATTTTTTTATTAATTCTTTCATATGTAACATTTACGACCTGTCTTGTTGCTTGTGATGTTGGAAAGCAATTGTGTGTGTGTGTGTGTGTGTGTGTGTGTGTGTGTGGTGTGTATGTGTGTGTGGGTGCGTGTGCTTGCGTGTGTACGCGGGCACGTATTGAAAGTAGCAAACATTGCTAGCACATGATATCTGTATCAACAAACACGTACAGTGATGAGCCAGTTCATTATTACTACTGCCCACCACGAGATTTTGAGATTTTATCCAGCTGGTGACGCGGTGAGGAAAGTAGAGCCTACAGGAGTGGGGAAGATGATGCGGACGGTAAACAGACAAAACCATTGGTATTAGCGACTCTGACAAGGATGCCTGGGAACGAGCTCATAGGGAACGGTGGAGGTGATCGGCTATTCGCGTTTTACTGTCGTGGACAACTGCAGAAACTGGCTGAATGGCGATAAAAGTACGAGTAGGCGACAAGGTGTTGGAAGTCGACCTCTAGCATAGGAGATGGAGATCGTAAGACGTACTGCTTCCTGAGGCTGAATGGGTGACGAGGCGGGCCGGCGTGGCCGAGCGGTTCTAGGCGCTTCACTCCGGAACCGCGCGACCGCTAAGGTCGCAGGTTCGATTCCTGCCACGGGCTTGGATGTGTGTGATGTCCTTAGGTTAGTTAGGTCTAAGTAGTTGTAAGTTATAGGGGACTGATGACCTCAGATGCTAAGTCCCATAGTGCTCAGACCGATTTGAACCATTTGGGTGACAATCTGTGGAACGTCTGAAGACAGAGTACGATTATGGTGGCGGCTCAAGTGCTTCGGAGTGCAGCGTTCAGCGCACATTGTTGAACATGCGATTCCACAGCAGGCGGTTGACCCGTTCAGTTCGTCAGTTACGGTTTCAATGGGCACAGTATCAGCGAGAGTGGACTGTGGCTCAACAGAATCGTATCTCCTATTCTGGTGGATCACGTTTTTTAAATCTATCACGTCTATTTTCGTGTCCAGATACGCCATCGTCCAGGCGAATGGGTGTTGGAAATATGCACGGAGCTTCGGATGCTGGCCGGTAGGTTCAGTATTACGCTGTGAGGGACATTTACTTGTGATTCCATGGAAGCTTTGGTGGTTACTGAAGGCACCACGACATCTGTGGACCACGCAGTGGTGGAAACAGAAAAACCTCGTGTAGATGGCGCTAAGGATATCTTGAGCTACCTTTACTATATATATATATATATATATATATATATATATATATATATATATATATATATATATATATATATATATACGGTAAAGTATGTTGTGTTGTAAATGTTTCTTTACAAAGACTGATAACTGAAACCCATTTTAAAGCGAGTAAATGGAAAAAAAGATGTTCCGTGCAGAGGGTTAAGTTACAATTACGGTATTGCGGTAACCACGGTTGCAGCTTCAATTAACAACTGCTAAGAGCTGATTTGAATTCACCAGTCAGTTGTTGGCAGACGTTGTCAAGTAGTGGACTTGCTGCAGTAGTATGTAAACGTTGTTGTGTCACAAATCGCAGCAGAGTAACACATCTAAATCAAGTGTTCAAGACATTCTCCGGAATGTTTTGGCGAAGAGAAATGTGTGTGCAAAGTGTGCCCTGCACATCTCGACTTCCGAACAAAAACAACGACGTGTGGGCAACTGCCGCTACTTGATTGAAACGCAAAACGCCGACAGTACTTTGCAGAAAAAATAATTACGGGTGATGAGAGTTTATGTTATCACTACCATCCTACTACAAAATAACAAAGTGCAGAAATCCAAATGGTGGGCCAGGTATTCGACATAACCGACACTCAAGTCAATGTACGGTGAGAGTTGAAGGTGATCGCTGTGATATTCGCTATTTTTGACTTCATTAAAACAGCAAATACGAGTAGTTGATACTTTCAGCCAGAAGGCGGGTACTTGTTTGTAAATAATGATTAATGTATAATGAGGAGTCGCATGGCGACTGTGGAATTTTCTAAATAATGTAATTCGTCGTCTTTGGGGGGCAATATAAACAGAAAAATACGGATAGATATGCGATCCTTCACTATTTTGTTCGCTGGAGAACAAATGAAGCCTTGAGCGCTAAAAAGACTTGTACTGTTTTTCTCAAGTAAGACGGACGCAGATTTGTTGGAGTCTGATCTAATTTTTTTTACTAAATGTATAAAAAACGTGTTATGTCTAAGTTTGAGTGAAGTGTAAAGAACTGTTATAACTTACCGTGACGACGCACGAGCGACTCAAAGAAGACAATGGCCATATAAAAGAGCGCTCAATGGACATGATACGGACATAAAAATCTACCGTCATTGTAGTACTAAGCTTAAGGTACAATATATGTTTTAGTTTATAATAAATATTTGTTCTGGGAATACTGAATCATTTAGCAGTGCTCATTCCTATCATCTCCTCAGTATTATTTTCATTTGAATTGTGCATTTTGCTAAGATTACAGACACGGAGATCAGCAGTCCAATGTGCGTGTTACATTGATAAAAAGAAAACTGTTTTATCGTCTTCCTGCATCAGCTTTAATATTGAATTTCCCTTTTGTGTGATGTTACAGTTGTTTTTGCGCCCTTAAGAACTTTCTGGTCCCTTAGGAAATTGTTTTGTCATAACAATAACTTCACAACCGGGTATGATCGTATCTACGATCATGAAGTAATTAGAAAGACGATAATGCGATTTCTTAATCAATAGCACGCTAGTTGTGACTGCCTCAAGCCACGCGAAACAGCAAGTGAAGACTAATCACATCTCATAACGCAATATTTTATGACAATGGTCAATCCATGATTCTTACGCCAATTGTGATCGATAAAACAGTAAGCTAAATCTCAATTTCCAACTTTCCATTGAATAACAACATCACTTTTATGTTGTAACATCACATCGCAAAGAAGAACTGTTCTGACAGCTTCACACAGCTGTATGAACGTTCCGTGCATTTTACGCAAGTGGGGGAGGGCCTATAGAACACCTGAAGCATTAAAACCACCATGTTAAGTTTTCCCTGTTCTATTAATCCACCCTTGAAACTTTTTGGTCTGACAGGTTACTTAATATGACGAATAAATGTAGGATTTGATCTTTTTTCCAATCATTAATGTCTTTTTCTTATTATTACTGTTTTTTGTCAGAAAATCCCCCGGCAGATTAAAACTGTACTCCAGACCGGAAGTCGAGATCTTTGCCTTGCGCAATTGCTCTACAGACTAAGCTACTCCAGCACGACTGACGACCCGCCTCACGGCTTTACTTCTGCCAGTATCTCGTCTCCTTCCTACAAAACTGCACAGAAGCTCTCCTGCGAAACTTGCAAAACTAGCGCTCCTGGAAGAAAGGATATTGCGGAGACATGGCTCAGCCACAGCCTGAGGGATGTTTGCAGAATGATATTTTATTCTGGAAATTTCCCTCAAGTTGTGGCTAAAACCGTCGTCACACGGTCCGTGCTTTCGAACGTTGAGCGCTGAGTGTGCCGAGTTTCTGACGTCATATTGTGGAATAGAACGCTGGACAGTCTTTCTGAAAGTGCGGAGCAACATGTATCATGCCAGATCCCCAGAACTTGCGTTTGGTCGTTGACCGACGAGATGGCAGAACGCCACCTTCGTCACGTGCACGCCCTGTCCCTTCAGTACAGAGTCGCGAGGCACCACATTGGCTTTCAGTTGGAGCCCATGTGTGTATATCATTTCTGAGCGCCAGCAAATTTAGCATCTCTCGGAAACATATCATTAATTATACGATGTGTTGTAATAAAACGACAGAAAAGTTATATTCGTGGTTCAAGAAGTATAGTAACTTGCGTATTACGGGGCTATTTCGTTTGAAGGTAGCGGCAGGCACATTATGTATCCATCAGAAAAGCATTGTTCTTGGTACAATTAAATTTCAGTTAGTAACATAACCACGATTAAAGCTTTCAGGAGATGTAAGCTGCTACGTTTCGTCGATTACTACCTGTGATCGGCTTAGCGCAGGAGCAGTGACACAAATTCGTCAGTCAAAGTGTGATCTGTTGGTGTCTCGCGCAACCCTACATCTAAACTTCACGTTTTCAGCTTGTTCTGGTATTTTCTTATTAGTTTAATATAAGTATTACTGTAATATTCAGTGTTGTGTAAATATAAGTCTGCTCTTTTTGAAGAGTGAGTTTCTTCGATTGACTTAATCTACAGGGCAGGTTGCTCTACTTACAGTAAGATAGTTTGCTGTTTCTTCATTTAAGTTGTATATTTCATATGTTGCATAGATTCTGCTACTGAATAGGAACAGTCATGAAGTACGAATGACAGTAGTGTTTTACTAAGAAGTGAGAATGATGAAATAATTTTTATCTCATGTGGAAAACTATTGTAGAGTTGTAACGCACTATCAGTATATCAGTAATGGAACTTTTATAAGTCGATGTTGTTGTTGAATGGACACGGTCTTTCCTTTCTGCCACATAACGTGTTAACGGATACTGAAGTTCCTATGTCTGTATGTTACAGACAGAAAAACCTGACTAGCGGTGGAGAAGGGAGGAAATGCACATTTTAATAGAGCTAATATAGGATATTTACGCCTGTCCATTTCGTAAATAGCGTGGTTTACGAGCCCGATACGGCTGACAAATGCCACAGGAGCTGGTTGCGATCGCGTATACCATGTTGGGACCCACTTATCGTAAGCACAAGTCGCATCGCTTCTGAGCGTTCAGCAGCACGTTTAACTCGGTACACTCTACGTTGACGTTCTGAAGCACGGTCGGTGTACCGACGGCTTAAGCCATATCTCTTTTCTATCCTTTTTCCGGGAGTGCTAGTGTTTTAAGTTTTGCATCATAACTGCGAAGTTTGGGAGATGAAGACGAGGTACCCGCGGGAGTGAAGCTAAGAGGAGAAGTCGTGAGTCGTGTTTTGGTAGCTCAGGCGGTGGAGCATTTGCCGGCAAAAAAACAAAGGTTCCGACTTCGAATCTCTGTCTAGCACACAGTTTTAACCTACCAGGAAGTTTCATATCAGCTGCTGAACTGAAATTCATGTTTCTTATTATTACACTACTGGCCATTAAAATTGTTACACCAAGAAAAAATGCAGATGATAAATGGGTATTCATTGGACAAATATATTATACTAGAACTGACATGTGATTACATTTTCACGCAATTTGGGTGCATAGATCCTGAGAAATCAGTACCAAGAACAACCACCTCCGGCCGTAATAACGGACTTGATACGCCTGGGCATTGAGTCAAACAGAGCTTGGATGGCGTGTGCAGGTACAGATGCCCATGCAGCTTCAACACGATACCTCAGTTCATCAAGAATAGTGACTGGCGTATTGTGACGAGCCAGTTGCTCGGCCACCATTGACCAGACGTTTTCAATTGGTGAGAGATCTGGAGAATGTGCTGGCCAGAGCAGCAGTCGAACATTTTCTGTATCCAGAAAGGCCCGTACAGGACCTGCAACATGCGGTCGTTCATTATCCTGCTGAAATGTAGGTTTTCGCAGGGATCGAATGAAGGGTAGAGCCACGGGTCGTAACACATCTGAAATGTAACGTCCACTGTTCAAAGTGCCGTCAATGTGAACAAGAGGTGACCGAGACGTGTAACCAATGGCACCCCATACCATCACGCCGGGTGATACGCCAGCATGGTGATGACGAATACACGCTTCCAATGTGCGATCACCACGATGTCGCCAAATACGGATGCGACCATCATGATGCTGTAAACAGAACCTGAGTTCATCCGCAAAAATGACGTTTAGCCATTCGTGCACCCAGATTCGTCGTTGTGTACACCATCGCAGGCGCTCCTGTCTGTGATGCATCGTCAAGGGTAACTGCAGCCATGGTCTCCGTGCTGATAGTCCATGCTGCTGCAAACATCGTCGAACTGTTCGTGCAGATAGTTGTTGTCTTGATAACGTCCCCTTCTGTTGACTCAGGGATCGAAACGTGGCTGCACGATCCGTTACAGCCATGCGGATAAGATGCCTGTCATCTCGACTGCTAGTGATACAAGGCCGTTGGAATCCAGCACGGCGTTCCGTATTACCCTCCTGAACCCACCGACTCCATATTCTGCTAACAGTCATTGGATCTCGACCAACGCGAGTAGCATTGTCGCGATATGATAAATGTGAAATGTGGATTCCCCTCTTCTATACAAGTCACTTCGAAGACAGAAGAAATCTAGGCATACAGGCTTTTTCACATCGCTGAACAATTGTAACTCTTTTTGAAAAACCTATAACAGTATGGCAGACGCTACATTTATTTCAAGTGTTTTTGGTAAGAGAAACTCTTTTTCTTATCTGTCGCGTCGTTCATCACGAGACTAGAATATTAAACTCGTTTTTGTTCATGACAGAATGCTAACATCTATACATGTGTCACAGGATGCCTCCTCACTTTCGTACTCCCTTAAAGTAGCCATATGACTTGCCACATATAAAGTCTCTTAAGGTAACAGCACAGAGAAGTTTTAAATATCAGGTTTATACTACATATCACTTTGTAACTTGGGTAATACATCTGATTTTATTATTGTGGTCGTCTCACCCTGTGTAGGTGGGAGATTGAGATATCATTAAAAGAAATCGCTGCGGCGAAAAAAACTCCTAATTACTGTTCCTAGTGAAGAACCAATTCTGTGGTGCCCTAGTTATCGCTTCCATCTGCCAGGCGACAAGTTACTGATATCATATTGCTAGGCTAATTAATTACATTGATCATAAGAGTCACTTTGCATGACGAGTAATTTTTCTTTTTCAGGAGTCGGATACACTCACCAGGTAGCTCAAATGGCGATCCCCGGAGGGAAGACGATGTTCTTTTCAAGGAACACTATTGAGAACTGACATTTTAAGCTGACCACAGAAAGATTCTATCGCTGACAACATAAATTTCACGTAAAGACCGCGCTATTAAAAACATGATCAGAATGACCGTGACACCATCACCCTACATTAACTATGGTCTTGGTTCTACAGGAAAACACAAGAGACGCTAATAGCGTTATGCTTTCTGATATAAATGCTGTCTGCAATTTGGTATCAAGTGTCTCCATTCAACCACGTACTTGTGTTGGATCCTATAGAGACGACTTTTGATGATTACAGCCACTGATGAATAATGTTCATGCCTCGGGCATGGATGTGTGTGATGTCCTTAGGTTAGTTAGGTTTAAGTAGTTCTAAGTTCTAGGGGACTGATGACCACAGCTGTTAAGTCTCATAGTGCTCAGAGCCATTTGAACCAATAATGTTCATGCCATTCTCATATCTCGTAACAAGCCACTTTTCTCTAACCTATCTGTCACAGCAAAAATTCTAACGCAGCTTTTTAGACATTCCCTCTGCATCTTGTAACTGCTCCTCAGTTTCTGTCCCGCCCTCCCTGCAATTTCGGCCATGTGGTCGTCTCGGTATAAGTAGGAACGCTATACCTAAAATGATCTACATTCTGTGGAAGAACAGGGTGAGCTGAGTTAATGCAACAGGACCATCTACTTTAACAACTCGGGGAAATGGGTGTGTGTTGTCGTAGCTCCGCCAATCATGTACAACGTGTAAGGCCAGTGCAAAATGAAGCTTTCTCTCTCCTGCAACACGAGGTAGTACGAAACACAGTAGCAACGGTTATGGTGGTGTTTATTATCAGGAAAATTAGAAAGACTCCACATCATACAGGAAGGGAAGAAGATGAGTATTTTGCTTCTGCGTTGTGATGCATCTTCAATCTCCATACAGGTACTGCAGTCTGAAGGAGATCTGCATCAGGCTTCATTAATGTCTGTCATCCAAGCATTATGTCTATCATTATTATTTCGTACCATCCAATAGAGACAAAGACTAAAAACTGTAAAAACACTGCTAATGTCATCTGACATACAACTCGATAAGATTTTACTCTGATCGTCTGCATGGTGGGATCGGGCCTTTGTGGCGATCTTACTAAATATACTGGTATTGGTTCACTGGAGCAGATGACCGTTGCAGGTGGCTACTGATTGAAGTCGCTTCCACAGGCCAGTGCATAGTTTCTTCACCTGTACTGTAGGAGGACCATACCCACAGAATATCGGTGACATTACATATATTTTTTATTCTGCTATAATACATCCGAGCAGTGTACATACACCATCATCATCTGGTTTTTCCAGCACGACTTAGAGCTCTGTGTCAGGTGTTAAACCAACATTAACACATTTCGATCTATTGGCTGTCATAGAAAACTGGAAATCACATGGTGTAAATTATGCTGCTGCTGCTTTCACAATGCACCTGATGCCTGAAATAAAGGAGAGGAACTGTGTTTCTTACTTACAAAAAATACGGAAGACATCACGACATATGTAAACTGGAAGAGTTTTGCAGTGTCATGGAGCATTTCAAAACAGTTGTGCAAGGGTGACTGATGATCTCTGCACTTAAAGCTATCTTTCACAGTGACGTGTTAACAGATGTCTAGGTGTCCCATTTCGATTGATCCCAATACTGCAGTTATGTACACAATCACTGTTTCGGTGCAGGCCATCTATGGTGGATGTTGCCCCTCCACCAAGGCTCTCTCTACATCTCAAACAAGTGACGTCAGTCAGTCATTATATGGTAATCAACAGTGTACCAGTGGATGGATGGGGAGTACTGTAATAATCATGAAAATCGATAGTGTTATCAATTCTAGCAATTTTATCAGTGTTTTTCCGTAATTTTAATGACGCTCAATTTCTTTTATCATCACTAAATCAACCGTCCTCTAGTTTGCTAGTACCAATGCAGCTGTGGGTACAGGACTGCGCAGTACGTCCATTCGATGTTCTTTCTTAAATATATGTATAGATATACCAAACTATACCAGACAGGTCCTATACTAGTATACATATTACTAGCCACAGTGCGTAATTTGCAATTATGATTGCCCATCTTCCCCTATACAGATGGGAGTCACGGAGCATTCTCGCTTTCTTCTTATTAGCTGTCTGTTATATCATCACAACACTTTCTGGTCTAATGTACACCAACAATGGGTGTTAACCTCCTTGAAAAGCTTGCATCTTGAGAAATGTCGTGCACTTAGATGTGTGCCATGAGCAAAATTGGTGCAGAACAGCAGCTGCGGACTCGAATCGCTCTGTTCCTTCACGAGATGTGGAATGTAGCAGTCTGCCTCTGGTCAGCTGCAGATTAAATAGGTGACAGTGTTGAAGGAAGGGCTGGTCAAAGACAATGTACAGAGATTTTCCAATTTCTTATTTTATCCTAAGAAAGAGAGAGTACTCTGCGTTTCCGATCCATACATCGAAAGGTGGGCAACCGTAATCGTAAATTACGCCCTATGATCGAAGTCCTGGAAATATGTAGATCGGTATAAGACGCTTTCTGGTATACTTTGGAGTATATACACGTGTTTTCGAGAACGGACATACTGCGCATTTATCTTTCTTCATTTGCAATGGTACTCACAAAGTAGTGGAGGGGTGGTTTAGCGTTGATACAGAAATTGAGAAGCATGCTGCTGTGTCACTGGTCAGCGTTCGAATTAGGGAAAAACTCTGGTAAAATTGCTAAAATTGATAGCACGACCAATTTGATGATTTTACATCGACGGGGTCTATTCCACCCCATTCATCCATTGGTATGTAGTTGTTAAGCACATAATGACTGGGTGACATCACTTGCTTGAGATGGAAAGAAAGCTTTGGTGGAGAGACAACATCCTCTGTGAATGGTCTGCATGATTGCGTACATGAGTGCAGTATTGGGACTCAATTGGAATGGGACACCAAGACATATGCTACCACATCACTGTAAAAGATAACTATAAATGTAAAAGTCATCAGACACCCTCGGACAGCTGTTTGTAAATGTCCCACGACGCCGCAAATCTCCTTCAGTTTTCATATGTCGTGATGTCTTGTCAATAGGAAACACCATCCCAGTCTTTTATTTCAATCATCCTGTGTATTTCGAAAGCAGCAGCAGAATAATTTACACCATGTGAAGTCCAGTTTTCTGTGAGCGCCAACGGATCTAAACGTGTTAATGTTGGTTTAGCACCTGACACAGACCTGTAACTCATGGTAGAAAAACAAAATGATGGTGGTGTATGTATCTGCAGTCACACACTGCCTGGATGTGTTACAGCAGAAAAAAAATTAATTCATCAGACAACAACGCTGGGACACTCTCTTGTGACTGCTATTATGTGGGATATGGTCCTCCTACACTACAGGTGGCGAAACTATACACTGGTCTGTGGAAGCGACTTTGATCACTGGTCACATGCACCAATGAACCAATATATATATATATATATATATATATATATATATATATATATATATATATATATATATATATATAGGAAGAGCAGATCACAGGAAAATCTTATCGAGATCTATGTCAGATAACATTAGCGAAATTTTTATAGTCTGTTGTTCTTTCTCTATTGGATGGTACAAAATAACGTTGATAATGTTTGGGTGTCAGACATTAATACACCCTGAGGGACACAGATCTTACCTGTATGTAGTTTCGAAATACATCTCAATGCAGTACCAAAGTCCTCTCGTCCTTCTTACAGTTATGTATGATGTGGAGTCTTCCTAATTTTGTCGATAATAAACACCAGCATTACGGTTCCTACTGTGTTTCCTACTACGTCGTGTTGCAGAAGAAAGAAAGCATCATCTGGTGCTGGCCTTACGTGTTGTACATGGTTGGCAGAGCTATTACAACACGCACACATTTCCGCCGAGGGATCAAAATAGATGGTTCTGTTGCATTAACTTAGCTCATATTGATTCTACATAGGATGCAGAACATATTAGATATAGCGCTCTCCGACTTCCGTTCAGTTTCTACTTATAATGGGATGACCACATGGCCGAAGCTGGAAGGAGGGCAGGGCAGAGACTGACGAGCAGTTACAAGATGCGGAGGGAATGTCTAAAAAACTGCGTTAGTATTTTTGCTGTAACTGATAGGTTAGAGAAAGGTGAATTGTTACGAGATATGAGACTGGCATTAACTTGTCTCACCAGTGACTGTAATCATCAAAAGTCGTCTCCATAGGAACCAACGCAAGTATGCTGCTGAATGGAGACACTTGATCCCAAATCGCAAACCGCATTTCTACCAGAAAGTACAACGCTATTAGCGGCTCTTGTGTTTTCCTACAGAATCAATAGAATGGTTTATTAGGATGATGGTACCACAGTCATTCTGATCATGTTTTTAATAGCGCGGTCTTTACGTGAAATTTATGTTGCCGGTTGGCTATAGAATCTTTCTGTGGTCAGCTTAAAATGTTGGTTCTCAATAGTGTTCCTCGAGAAGAACATCTTCTTCCCTCCAGGGACTGCCATCTGAACTACCTGGTGAGTGTAATAAGGCTGCGGAAAAAGAAAAATTACTAGTCATAGAAAGGTACTGTTACGATTAATTTATAAAGTCATCCTATCAATTTGACATGCCACCTGGGGGTGGAAGCAGTGATTAGCGCTACACGTAAATGATTCTGGACTGGGAAAAGTAATTGGGCGTTTTCTTCGTCGCGGCGATATATTTTAATGATATTTCGATCTCCCACCTAGACAGACAGAGATGACTATCGTAATAAAATCACATACGTTACCGAATGTTTAAAATGTTATATAGTATAAACCTGATCTTTGCAACTTCTCTGTGCTGTTACCTTAAGAGACTTCACACGTGGCGAGGCATTTCGTTACTTTCAGGAAGTTGGAAAGTGAGGAGGGATCCTGTGACAGAGGTAGATCTTAGCACTCTGTCAGGACCAAAAATTAATTTAATATTTTAGTCCTGTGATGCGCGACGTAACAGATAAGAAAAGATTTTTTTCCCTACCAGATAAGAAAATACTTATAGGAAGTTAGCCTAGGCCGTACTGTTATAGGATTTACACAATAAGTAACGATACTGCAGCTATGGAAAAGGGCGTATGCTTCGATTTCGTCTGTCTTCCAAACTGACTTCTATAAAAGGGGGGAAACCTACATTTCACATGAGAAATTCGAGGTGTATGGTCAACAACATCGCTGCCTCGTCTTGGGTGAAGCGGACTTTTTAACCTGGTGGGAGTATATGTCGGGATTTAACTTTTTATAACTAGTGTCTTTGCCCAAGCTGCAGCTGCATGATTCGGAGTGCACTGCGGCTGGCCGCAAGGAAGCCCCAGAGGGTTTAGCGACCGGTAGTTTCGGATTAGCGCAGACTGTGATAGCTGCAAAGAACATGTCTGACCTTGCCCACGGCAGGAAGGTCTGGCGAAATGGCCAGTGTGCAGTGTGTGCGCGACAGAAGTGGACTTGTGTGTCTTGCTTGACAGAAGGCTCAATATGGGCGTATGTTTTGCTCTGGACGTATTGATAACATCCGAATTCCTACCACTACAATCATCGCCTGACGGCCTCCATGGCCGGTGGTGGTGCACTCTGGCATAAACACCTGTCTAGCACTGTGGCTGCGGCCGCGTCTGTAGCTTCCACCGCCCTCTGACCGTCGACATCAGGACGTAAGCGTAGATGGTGGTGGTGGTCGTTAGTGTTTAACGTCCCGTCGACAACGTAGGTCATTAGAGACGGAGCTCATGCTGTGGTTAGGGAAGGATTGGGAAGGAAATCGGCCGTGCCCTTTCAAAGGAACCATCCCGGCATTTGCCTGAAGCGATTTAGGGAAATCACGGAAAACCTAAATCAGGATGGCTGGAGACGGGACTGAACCGTCGTCCTTCCGAATGTGAGTCCAGTGTGCTAACCACTGCGCTACCTCGCTCGGTCGTAAGCGTAGAGGATGTGTGAGTGTTTCAGCGATCTCCGACATCTAGCCATGCAGATACTGCTATGGACTGAATCAGGGTTTAAGTCTGTCATGGTTTAGTGCTTCTCAATGCATTGTAATCTACTATGTCTTGCAGTGGTATTTGCTGTTGTCTCTATCCTATCACGCAGTAGACCCTCCCTTCTTCCGAATGTGGTAAAGGGCACCAATTTAGGAATTCTATAGTACCTTAAAAACCTAGCTGCGACGCGAAATTCCCGGATGATAGCAATCTCTAACATCTGGTCATGACACCTTATTACTACGGACTGGATCGTGGTTTAAGTGTGTCGTGTTTAGTGCTTCTCAGCACATCACACTGTACTCTGTCTTGCAATAATATTAGTTCTTGTCTCTATCCAATCACGCAGTAGACCTTTATTCTACCAAATGTAGAGGAGAGACCCAATTTAGTAATACTATAGTGTTTTAAAAAGCCAATCGCGACGTCAAATTTCCGATTGAAGAGATTTCTGACATCTAGCCATGACAACTTATTATTACGGATTCGATTGCGGTTTAAATGTGTGTCGTGATTAGTACTTTTCAGTGTATCACAATGGACTCTGTCTTGCATAGGTATTTGTTGCTGTTGTCGCTACTAACCGACCCTTTCCTCCCTCATTCTTCGTCCTGGAGTAGCGGATAGAAACAGTCAACTTAGGTATTCTATAGCGCTTTTAAAAAAAAACTACACTTAGAAGCCTGTAGTGGTCGGGAACTCTATAATCATGATGGTATAAATTCACTTCGAAATTTCAATTTCCTATTATTACACTCCTGGAAATTGAAATAAGAACACCGTGAATTCATTGTCCCAGGCTCAGATACATCACATGATCACACTGACAGAACCACAGGCACATAGACACAGGCAACAGAGCATGCACAATGTCGGCACTGGTACAGTGTATATCCACCTTTCGCAGCAATGCAGGCTGCTATTCTCCCATGGAGACGATCGTAGAGATGCTGGATGTAGTCCTGTGGAACGGCTTGCCATGCCATTTCCACCTGGCGCCTCAGTTGGACCAGCGTTCGTGCTGGACGTGTAGACCGCGTGAGACGACGCTTCATCCAGTCCCAAACATGCTCAATGGGGGACAGATCCGGAGATCTTGCTGGCCAGGGTAGTTGACGTACACCTTCTAGAGCACGTTGGGTGGCACGGGATACATGCGGACGTGCATTGTCCTGTTGGAACAGCAAGTTCCCTTGCCGGTCTAGGAATGGTAGAACGATGGGTTCGATGACGGTTTGGATGTACCGTGCACTATTCAGTGTCCCCTCGACGATCACCAGTGGTGTACGGCCAGTGTAGGAGATCGCTCCCCACACCATGATGCCGGGTGTTGGCCCTGTGTGCCTCGGTCGTATGCAGTCCTGATTGTGGCGCTCACCTGCACGGCGCCAAACACGCATACGACCATCATTGGCACCATGGCAGAAGCGACTCTCATCGCTGAAGACGACACGTCTCCATTCGTCCCTCCATTCACGCCTGTCGCGACACCACTGGAGGCGGGCTGCACGATGTTGGGGCGTGAGTGGAAGACGACCTAACGGTGTGCGGGACCGTAGCCCAACTTCATGGAGACGGTTGCGAATGGTCCTCGCCGATACCCCAGGAGCAACAGTGTCCCTAATTTGCTGGGAAGTGGCGGTGCTGTCCCCTACGGCACTGCGTAGGATCCTACGGTCTTGGCGTGCATCCGTTCGTCGCTGCGGTCCGGTCCCAGGTCGACGGGCACGTGCACCTTCCGCCGACCACTGGCGACAACATCGATGTACTGTGGAGACCTCACGCCCCACGTGTTGAGCAATTCGGCGGTACGTCCACCCGGCCTCCCGCATGCCCACTATACGCCCTCGCTCAAAGTCCGTCGACTGCACATACGGTTCACGTCCACGCTGTCACGGCATGCTACCAGTGTTAAAGACTGCGATGGAGCTCCGTATGCCACGGCAAACTGGCTGACACTGACGGCGGCGGTGCACAAATGCTGCGCAGCTAGCGCCATTCGACGGCCAACACCGCGGTTCCTGGTGTGTCCGCTGTGCCGTGCGTGTGATCATTGCTTGTACAGCCCTCTCGCAGTGTCCGGAGCAAGTATGGTGGGTCTGACACACCGGTGTCAATGTGTTCTTTTTTCCATTTCCAGGAGTGTATTTCACATATCACCACTTCCAATTGTGACGAATAATAATAATCGCTTTCGACTATTTAATGAAGTTCTCGTTAAAAACAAAAAAAAAAACTTGTTTATGCACGCAAACTACTGTGCAGTGTCGATCTTTCTTTATTTCGAGTATTTTTAGACTGTGGGAAAATAATTGTTTGAACGCTATATTAACGATTTAATTAATATTTCCATTGTCACATTTTCTTAATCAACGTTTGTGACATTTTCAGGATGTGATATTCCGCGCCAGACCTCGTAACTCCTGAAGCAGTTCGTGAAATTCACCACTACGAAGAGCGCCAGGAAGACTGTGTCAGTTTCCCACGATAGTGCCTAACTCATCTGCAAAGCAAACGGCAGCTCTCTCTCTCTCTCTCTGTATGCAACCATCTTTTTTAAATATATTTTGAGACAGCCTGCTACTAGTTTTGTGACATCGTTAATTTGTGTATTAGTGCAATAGCTGCTGTGTCCGCCTTATATTCCCTACATCATGATCTTGTGACCAGAAATTAATTATTTACTAACTTCAGCAGTATATGAGGATCGATTCACAATAAGGCATTTGTTTTGGAAGGAAAGCGTCTCAGGCATGCGCTGGTATCTGTTGGTTCACGCATACAGACCAATTGAGACAGTAGCTGACAGCCGATAGCGGTGTGGCGAGCCAGCTGGTGTTTCCAAAATCCTGAAACCTTCCCCTCTCTTCTATATCTCTTTTGTTACACAACATTCCCTTCTACAATAACCTATGAAACCTTCCCTTAGGATTTCTGTATCTTGCTTAATGATAACAAATGAAATCTTCCCTTTGAAACTAATTCTCTTTCTCAATAATAATAAGTGCAATCTTCGCATACAAATTTAAATGCTGCTTATTAAAAGTTACTAGCTGATTATTTCGATGATACATGGAATATGTCGTCGTTGTGGCCCTCAGCTGTTACCTGAAATAACCCAAAACTGTTCCTTACCTTTTTTGCTGTTACTGGATCGCCACCTGACTGCTACACCCAACTGCGACATGAATATAATTACGCTGTTTCACTATACTCTATTAGCTGCTGGGCTGTCATAATAAGTGGCTGTATTTATTACCAAAGCTGACGTTATTCTTTAATAGCAAAGCTGACGTTATTCTTTAATTAATTTGACTGAAGTTACGTAATTCATGGTTAAACTTTTTATTGACAACAATAAAATATTGCAATGTTTTACGTTGATGGTTTTTGGAATGGATTATAATGAGTAATGCAATATTTCTGGCAAAAAATTAATTATATTCTGAAAACGATTTTTCAAATATTTGCTGTTGGTAATGAAATGATTTTACAAACGTTCAAATAGGACTTCCTTTTTACACTAATCTTACAACTAGCATTACGCAAACATACCTTCAGTAGTCTTGAGGTTCTCAAAAAAAAAATAATAATTCAATAATATTAGCTCCTCTTATGATAATAGTTAGCTGATGTCTCTGTACATCCGTTTATAATCTCTTGTAAATCATAGCTGGTGGCTGGCAGGCACACCGCTCCTCTCAACCTCTTGCTTCAGACCTGCTACTGACTCACTTCACATCTCGCTTACTACTGACTTCCTACGTACACTAAAGTGCGGTCTCTCCCGCCAACAATGCTTTCTGGTGCAGACAATACCTGCTACCATTACAAAATGTGTCAATGCGCGGTCTTTCCAGCTCTTTTCTTAAAATGTATCCATTCGCGGTCTCTCCCGCCCTTTCTTTTAAATTATATCAATGTGTGGTCTCTCCCGCCAACAATACTTTAGTGCAGACATTCCCTGCTACCATAAGTTTTCCCAAAATGACAAATATTAATTATTCCTACTTTATCTTATTAATAAAATGTAAACATCTTTCATAAATTGTGGTTTGGCAATAGACAATAGAAATTTACACATCTTACAATCCCTCTGGTGCGTCCAAACTCTGAGCAGTTGCACACATGGCGACATGGGAGAAAGCTTTTCAGTTATGTTTAAGTGGTCTATGATAGTGTAATTACATGTTTCCTTATGCGATCAGAATGAAAAAGCATTGCAGTTCCTAAAATTTCTATGCATCACTTTGTATCACGCAAATTGTTTAAATAAAAAATATTTCACACATTCTCTAAATTGTTTAAGCAATGTTCCATACATTTCAGTCGATTTCC
Source organism: Schistocerca americana (assembly GCF_021461395.2). NCBI lineage: Eukaryota > Metazoa > Arthropoda > Insecta > Orthoptera > Acrididae > Schistocerca > Schistocerca americana. The sequence goes on along the minus strand of NC_060121.1, from coordinate 624,393,759 downwards.
CTCCGAATACGCAGTCAACTGAGTCTTTTTTCTGCCAGTTTCCGGGCTGGGGAGGGGAGGAGAGGGTTGGGGGTTTTCCAAAAGGGGGGGGGGGATTAATTAACTGATCGATCTAATTAATTAGTGAGTCAAACTGATAGCAGAAGTGTGCTTGTAATGGCGAGGATATTTCCCATTCGGATGGGGGTGGAGGAGGGTGAGGGGGAAGGGGGTTGGTTGGGGGAACAATAGGCTAAGGACCGCTGAATCAAAAGGAACTATTATCTTCAGGGGGTCATAACACTGTTAGCCCAGTAATAGGTTAGCGACCTGTCAGTCAAAAGAGAACATTATGTTTTCCCCTGAATGTATACTTGCCCCTGAAGTATGCACCCCACAGTATGGGGTGACGATCACATTATCATGCTACCACCAATTACCAGCATCCGTTTTCCAAAGATAAGAATAGTCCAGCCACCTTGCAGAGATTAAAGATGTTTAAGTTTCCTCCTCGCATGTACCAGAAAAGGAGCATTTATATCACTAAATGTATTTTGTTTTATTTATACAATCCATCATCAGCTTAATGGAACTTATTGACAATTTCAGTTTGATTTCTAGACCTAATAACGGTCTGTGATAAAAATACTGATGTTGATTATTTTATTTACTACACTTTATGTCCGATTGTCGCTTACAACAGGTCACACAATGAAGAACCTGGTAGAGAGTTCTCCTGTGCTACAAAAATAGGCAATTACGTGTAGGATTCGCTCTCTTAGTGTTTCGTGTAAACAATGTTTCAATTTTAGTTTTGAAGTCGAGTAACAAATGACAATTTTTTTCCTATGATATAATTAGAAATTTACGACTGTCTGATTTTTTCCTTTACATGTACTGTAAAACATTGATTCATCCTTAATTTCAAACATCTAGGTCAATGGGAAGTATCATACAGGTTCTAACGAATGAGTTTGCGAGTATCAAAATATGTGAGACAAATGGCCGTATATTTTGATTGTTTAGAAACTTAAGTTTTATACGCCGCCAAGGAACCGTAGACTTTAGTGACTTACATTTCAACTCGATACGTCAACCGGTTTCTGAGAAAAAAGGGATCTTAACAGATGGACAGACAGACAGTCGGTCTATATATGAGAAAAAAAGTCGTATGTTGTACTCGTATTTACAAATTAGCACTTTTCAGATTTTTTCCTTTACGTGTACTGTCAACCCTTGCTTCTTGCAAAATTTCACGATTATAGGTCGATGGGACGTATCCTATAGGTTATGATCTGTGAGTTTGCGAGAATCAAAATATGCAACGTAAATGGTCGTATATTTTGATTACTTTGACTTAGAAGCTTCAATTTCTTGCAGCTCCAGATGGCGGTAGACCTTACTATGTCACATGAATTTCAAGTCGATTCGTCTGCCTGTACAACCGACTGAAGTACGCAACCTTAAAAAGGCTTGGTATCATTTCTTAGTTAGTGGCCCGTTGATCAACTGTGTTACCCGTGGGAACAGCTTTTTGTCCTATGGTCTGACACACAACAAACTGCGGACCTGCCCTTATCGCCACGAACACACTTGCAGTCGTCGTTCCTTCCGGTTTCTGTTGTTCCTTAGTTGCTTCAAAATTGATGGAGATGTGTTCCATCTTTGCAGCTAAATAAAAGTTTATTTTTTTTGCCATACGCGTTTTGCTTCTTTTATTTGTGAAACAACTTCAGTGGCCTGTAAGGCGTGTTTCTTGATAAGGATGTGATAAATGTTTTATGTAGTAATTACAAATGTGTTACTATCACACGATTTCTTATGTTTTCTCTTGTTTTTCACACTAAATGGTTCAAATGGTTCTGAGCACTATGGGACTCAACTGCTGAGGTCATTAGTCCCCTAGAACTTAGAACTAGTTAAACCTAACTAACCTAAGGACATCACAAACATCCATGCCCGAGGCAGGATTCGAACCTGCGACCGTAGCGGTCTTGCGGTTCCAGACTGCAGCGCCTTTAACCGCACGGCCACTTCGGCCGGCTTTTCCACACTAAAACCAACTCCATAGCACAAGCGTTTTGAGGTTAAATTATAGTTTGGCATTATTCACATGGTACAAAACATAAAAACTATCAGAGTGAACCACCACGTGCGGTAGCGTTCTCGCTTCCCACGCCCGGGTTCCCGGGTTCGATTCCCGGCGGGGTCAGGGATTTTCTCTGCCTCGTGATGGCTGTGTGTTGTGTGCTGTCCTTAGGTTAGTTAGGTTTAAGTAGTTCTAAGTTCTAGGGGACTGATGACCATAGATGTTAAGCCCCATAGTGCTCAGAGCCATTTTTTTGAACCACCACAACAAAAAAACTCCTAGATACAGGGAAACTTTAATATAGCCACTAAAATAATAAAAGATAACTGAAGTACAAACAGAATAAATGATTAATGAATATTCCCCTAACCCCTTCTCTCCCTATTTCTTCCTCCATCCGTCCCTGTCTGTCTGTCTCTCTCTCACTCTCTCTCTCTCTCTCTCTCTCACTCACACACACCCGCACACACACACACACACACACACACACACACACACACACACACACACGCATGCACACATACAAAAAACGAGTATGGCAAACCACATACACAACACAAACAAAAGATGAAAGGTAAACACTCAGTGATAGCTGTCAACACCAAACTCTGTAAACACGCTCATGTTGATCACACAACGAAAAGTACAAGTGATGTTTTGTACTAAATGTGGGTGTAAAAACCCTGTAAATAGGCGTGCTGAAGTATGGGGACTGAATGAGCACATCTCCAGGATCACACACATGGTGTAGCAACATTGGAAATCGTAAAACCAAACGACAATTTAATCTCACTAAACTTATGCTGCAAATGTTGTTCATAATATGAAAAATAAGAGAAAAACATGAGGAAACGTAACTCAACCGTTCCGTGATAGATAGCTCGCGTTATGTCTCCTGGAACACCATCTTTGGCGCGAAGAATGCGCGGCGCGTTTGCCGCGTCTGGGATTGAAGCCGTTTTCCGGCTGAGGTAGTGAGGGGTGCAGCACAAACAGCCGAGGTCTGCAAAGCAACGAGCTCGCTGTTTGTTCTAACACACGTGTGACTTCCAAGTTTGTCTGGCTGGGCGTCTTCCAGACACGAGCGACGTGCACCGGAAACTGGAGTGGACACATTATTCCTTTGGCCGACCACGTATGGAGGCGAGAGCTGGGTCGTCGTCACCCACACAACTATTGGCGGCTCCAAGTTTTTCCGCTGTTTGTTTCCGCACAGCGGGTTTGGATGCTCGGTGAGCTACTTTCAGTTCGATGCTTCGGTTCAGAGACTAGGCGGCGTCCGTAAAGACTGATCGTGCTCCCCGCTGTGAGATTGTAATTGTGACTGGTTCGCTTCCTGCGTGTGTTTGTGTCTTGCTGCTTCTGTATCGGACTCGATTCAGCCTCCTGTTGTTGTTGTTGTTGATCCCTATTCCTACGTCTGGCCAGGCGATTCGAGGAGCGTGTCGCTCGTATCAAAACACATTAACTTCAATTTGGTAATTGTCAAAGTTGTTATTTGATTGTATGTTTTAAATGATTGGAGTTTTGGACTGCTTGGAGTTATGCAAATTTTCTTATGTTCAACGTGCTATTACTCGTGGCGTCCATTTTTTAATACTTTCATTATTTTTTCTTTTTTTTACTTGATACGTTGTGCACTAAATCGATAACTCGATTCCTTTAGTTCTTTAGAGCCGGCAAGCTTGTGCATCTTACGGGAGCAAATCTTTTTAGATGTATTTTGGTGGGTTGTACTTCCAAGCAAAGATTGCGTTTAGCTTAGATGAGGTTCATAAGCCAACCGTTCGTATATTCCTTCCACCTGTTTTCCGTCCCACGCGACGGTTAAGTGTTTACCGTTTCCTCCTCGTGGTGTGATTCGAAGCTGAATTTCGGTTGGCCACTGAACTTCTCTACTATCAGGTATAAGTGAGGGGCTAAATTACCTTGGCCAGGTACCTTATTGTCTCTTAAAGACTTATGACAACTGCTGTGACTACGCTGCCAGAATGTAATATGATGACTTAAGCTTTTACTTGTTTTACTTAAAAGCTATTTCTCTGTTCATCAGGCTATCATTGCACGTTTAAGCTTTGAGGCGTCACCAATTGGTTCCTTAGAAAAGGAGGAATATGGTGAAGCAGCGTATCGGGCCTGTCGTAAGTACTTTCGGACCCGTTCGTCCGATCTGTTGTGGTTTCATATCAAGCAGCTTTAATTGCTTTCCTTTCCGTTTAATGTATTCTCTTAAGTAAACCTGAATTATTTGTTGTAGTTTAGTCAAACACATTCTAAAGATGTTTCTTACATCTACATCTACATCTACATTCATACTCCGCAAGCCACCCAACGGTGTGTGGTGGAGGGCACTTTACGTGCCACTGTCATTACCTCCCTTTCCTGTTCCAGTCGCGTATGGTTCGCGGGAAGAACGACTGCCGGAAAGCCTCAGTGCGCGCTCGAATCTCTCTAATTTTACATTCGTGATCTCCTCGGGAGGTATAAGTAGGGGGAAGAAATATATTCGATACCTCATCCAGAAACGCACCCGCTCGAAACCTGGACAGCAAGCTACACCGCGATGCAGAGCGCCTCTCTTGCAGAGTCTGCCACTTGAGTTTGCCTGCCTGTTTTGAAGAGTGTTTTGTATTGTGTTAGAGTTGTTGTAAAAGACTGTTATCTGGGCATTATTGAGTTTAGACCGAGCGAGGTGGCGCAGTGGTTAGACACTGGACTCGCATTCGGGAGGACGACGGTTCAATCCCGCATCCGGCCATCCTGATTTAGGTTTTCCGTGATTTCCCTAAATCGCTCCAGGCAAATGCCGGGATGGTTCCTTTCAAAGGGCACGGCCGACTTCCTTCCCCGTCCTTCCCTAATCCGATGAGACCGATGACCTCGCTGTCTGGTCTCCTTCCCCGAAACAACCAACCAACCATTATTGAGTTTAGTATTTCAACCTTAAGAACCTCTGAAGGCACAGTTCTATCTATTTTCAGCAATTTTTCTTAAACTGTCTCATCTGATTAGATGGTTTTGTCTTAATATTTCAAGGTCCTGTTGATCTAATTGGTAAAGTTACTTTTTTAGAGGAGTATTAATAAAATTCTTGATACGAATGATATTCAGCCCTTATTTTGCTCGGTCCTTTCACTCACCGGTGACATTACTTCAGTAGTACTTACCAGTAACATACTTGTAACTAATACATGATACATTTATTTTACTTACATGTACAGGGAGTTACAAAAAGGTACGGCCAAACTTTCAGGAAACATTCCTCACACACAAAGGAAGAAAATATGTTATGTGGACATGTGTCCGGAAACGCTTACTTTCCATGTTAGAGCTATTTTATTACTTCTCTTCAAATCACATTAATCATGGAATGGAAACACACAGTAACAGAACGTACCAGCGTGACTTCAAACACTTTGTTACAGGAAATGTTCAAAATGTCCTCCGTTAGCGAGGATACATGCATCCACCCTCCGTCGCATGGAATCCCTGATGCGCCGATGCAGCCCTGGAGAATGGCGTATTGTATCACAGCCGTCCACAATACGAACACGAAGAGTCTCTACATTTGGTGCCGGGGTTGCGTAGACAAGAGCTTTCAAATGCTCCCATAAACGAAAGTCAAGAAGGTTGAGGTCAGGAGAGCGTGGAGGCCATGGAATTGGTCCGCCTCTACCAATCCATCGGTCGCCGAATCTGTTGTTGAGAAGCGTACGAACACTTCGACTGAAATGTGCAGGAGCTCCATCGTGCATGAACCACATGTTGTGTCGTACTTGTAAAGGCACATGTTCTAGCAGCACAGGTAGAGTATCCCGTATGAAATCATGATAACGTGCTCCATTGAGCGTAGGTGGAAGAACTTGGGGCCCAATCAAGACGTCACCAACAATGCCTGCCCAACCGTTCGCAGAAAATATGTGTTGATGACGTGATTGCACAATTGCGTGCGGATTCTCGTCAGCCCACACATGTTGATTGTGAAAATTTACAATTTGATCACGTTGGAATGAAGCCTCATCCGTAAAGAGAACATTTCCACTGAAACGAGGATTGACACTTTGCTGGATGAACCATTCGCAGAAGTGTACCCGTGGAGGCCAATCAGCTGCTGATAGTGCCTGAACACGCTGTACATGGTACGGAAACAACTGGTTCTCCCGTAGCACTCTCCATACAGTGACGTGGTCAACGTTACCTTGTACAGCAGCAACTTCTCTGACGCTGACATTAGGGTTATCGTCAACTGCACGAAGAATTGCCTCGTGCATTGCTGGTGTCCTCGTCGTTCTAGGTCTTCCCGAGTCGCGAGTCATAGGCTGGAATGTTCCGTGCTCCCTAAGACGCCGATCAATTGCTTCGAACGTCTTCCTGTCGGGACACCTTCGTTCTGGAAATCTGTCTCGATACAAACGTACCGCGCCACGGCTATTGCCCCGTGCTAATCCGTACATCAAATGGGCATCTGCCAACTCCGCATTTGTAAACATTGCACTGACTGCAAAACCAGAACACTAACCTGTTGATGCTACGTACTGACGTGCTTGATGCTAGTACTGTAGGGCAATGAGTCGCATGTCAACACAAGCACCGAAGTCAACATTACCTTCCTTCAATTGGGCCAACTGGCGGTGAATCGAGGAAGTACAGTACATACTGACGAAACTAAAATGAGGTCTAAGATGGAAATTAAGCGTTTCCGGACACATGTCCACATAACATCTTTTCTTTGTATGTGTGTGAGGAATGTTTCCTGAAAGTTTGGCCGTACCTTTTTGTAACACCCTGTATAAATATAAGAAACATATATTATAGGCCACTGAAGATTCTTCATAAATAATAGAAGCGAAACGCATATGCGCGTATGGCAAAAAACTAACTGCCTTTTATTTACCAGCACAGACGAGACGTACGGCCACAAATACCTTCCTTGCCCGTGCCGCACTTGGAAGGCTTCATTCCCATGTCTAGTGCGTGCACGTGGGTAACCGTGGCAGGTGGCGACTTCCACCGTGTCCCAGAAGAGCAATGCTAGTGGCGACGTTGTGGCGCAGGACCCTTACAGCTTGGCCGGTTGGAAGGGTAGTGGGGTGAGGGGCGTGCGTCCTGCGGCCGCCCGCTGAGATGGCAGAGCGGCGCCGGCCATTTGGCCGCAGCAGGTAGTCCTCGGTCCTCGGGCACAGAGTGCCGTAGGGCTGGCTGAGGGCGGCTCCGCAAATTGTTTCCGTCCAGGACACGCCGTATTAGTCGCCGGCTTATTTCCTTTGTGGCGGGCTCCAACGACAGTTTACTTCGGCGCAGCTGCCGGGAGCTCTCTCTGATTCCGACGCGCCATCTCCAACTCAAACAGTAAATTTTAACAACCCTTCCTTCCAGTCGGTCTTCCTCCAAGCGCGCCAAAGGACAAAAGTAAAGAAACGGCCCGAAGGGTTTATTCCTCTTCTGAAAATAGTGGGTTTATGACAGATGTGTGCTAAGAAGCTTACGGCACTACACCCCGTTCTACCGTACATCTATGTAAAGTTTGTCTGTGCATAGATTACTACCGTACGCAAATTCATTTTGTTTATCATGTGGCATACTATAGCAGCCGATAGCATAAACCATTTGACCTTGGATTAATACAGAAAATGACCTCAGATCAAGCTTAACTCGAAAAGCTGCGTTGTATAGACGTTAATCACAGATTACATCGCGAAGAAGCAAGATTACCTTTGGCTGGCGAAAATTCCTATTGAAGAAAGTGACAAAAGGGGATTTTTGGCGCTGTGGACTATACCCATATCTCCATTTCGTACCACCTGGCCGCAAAAATGTAGAGAAATTGAGCAATCGTCACGGGTGATTTTCGTTAAACAAACAAACAATCTCAGATGCTAAGCTTAATCAGACGGAATTAAAATGTACATAATGCTCTGCACGTAATTTCGTGATGTAAATCTGTCTACGATAAAATTCCAGAACAATGGAAAATGAAGTTAACAGGAATTACGATTCAATGAGTGTGGCTTTTCTTAACTAGTGTTCAATTTTCTCATTTTGAGAGTACTGGAGGGCGAACTCTTGTAATTGCTAAAAACCATCCACAGGTAATATTGCATATTGCTTTATTGAAGACAACCGGTTTCAACAGACTTTGCTGCCAACTTCAGGTCTCAAAAAGCTTTCAGTTGTAAACATTTTCATTTTGCAACATGTTCATTTTACTACGAACCTCACCTCAAGATCTCAAGTGGGTAAAAATCAACACATTATCAAAGGTTTGACATCTATAAATTTTTTGAAAACAGAAAACAACTTGTGCAAAAGGCATGACAAACGTTTGATAAAATGCTGATTTTTACCCACCTAACATCTTGATGTAAGGTTCGTGTAAAATGAACACGTTTTACAGTTAAAAGGTTTTCAAGACCTGAAGATGACAGCGAGGTCTGTTGACACCGTTTGTCTTAAATAAAGGAATATTTTATGCGATCTGGGCTGTCGAATTATTTTTAGTATTAACTACTAGCTGCGGCCCGCGGTGTTACCCCCAGTTAAACATCCAGAGAGAGATACTAATGCCGAAGCTTACTATCCACAAGCATGCACAATCATCAAAAGTTCTCTCATGGAGGTAAAAAAAAAAGCACCAATTTTGAAACGATAGGAGGAGCTGACAAAATACATGTCGCTCACAATTCACTCATGTATATAAGGAGAAAAAAATTAATCGACCGGGTACCGAATTGAAAACGTGTCAGGAAAGAGAGTAAACATTTTCACGATTGTTTGCAACATGCCTAGCACGGAAAAGATCATAACTGTATTGGTGTTTATGAATCACAATCAAATTCAGCCTCACAAAAAGCCTACCAGAATGTAAATGACACGGTTATTGTGAATATTCAAGCATTTCAGTAGCTATGATAGCCTGATGTCAGCGGCTAAAATGCATTGGGCCTGTATGGAAGTATGGATTTAACACTTTGAGGATTCTTAAGTGTTGTATTCATTACGCTGAATCGTAGGGCATATTAAACAACAAAAGCATTTTCACAACTACTATGCAGTTAAAACTCTGAGAAATAGGTTTTTCTTAGAGTACTTATTGACCCATATTTCACCTTATATTCTTCAAATCAATCAATAATCAGTTAACAAGATGTGATACATCCTGAACTGTGATATGTAGGTGGCTCTTACACTCCCAGCGATTGTTGCCTAACAGTAAGGGATGTATATACCAAGGTTGGTTGAAATCGGTCAACTGGTTTAAGAAGATACGTAGACCACACACACACACACACACACACACACACACACACACATGCACCCATTTTTATAATATGCATGGATTGCTAAACTACGAAATATCAAAACTTCTATTCTGTTCTCCAGCATTGCACAAATGGCAGCAGTTCTTGTCTCCCTCTAAATAGACATCAAAGCTTCTATGCGCTATTTTATTGGACAAATGAAAACATGCAGCTTCTCTTTCACTCAAGTTAGATTGAGACATCTATCTACGGAAGAATTGGTTTAAGATGTCTAGATCAGAATTTAGGATTTATTCAGTTGTTGCGAACGTTTTGTGTTGCCCAGTCATTCGCATAGCCAAACTTTCTGAACTTTGTTGGAAGAATGTAAGATATACGTAAATTATACATGAGAGGAGGGGGGACAGATCCCTTTGGTAAGGTATAGCTCAATACCTTTCAACAGTTAGTGTTTTCTCCTACAGTTAGAATAAATTTCCTTCCAGCTAACATGTTGTCAGTTGGTTACCTTGTCAGTCTGCGTGGAATAACTTGTACTAACTTATAAACAGCCCATGCCTGCAAACTGTATCTTATGGTGCACTCAAGTCAACGAAAGCAACTATTGTTTTCTGCTTCATTTGGTGTCTGCTTTAAAAAGTTTCTGAAAGATCAATGGACTAACTTTCAAAGAACTTATAAATGGTTCTCGATAGTGTGAATCAGCGATAGTTATTTGGCTGGTCTGATGAATTGCCACATTTAAGTATAAGTATGAATTTTCTTAGCTTTATTTTTTGTATGGATGTAATAGAGAAAAACTGCTAGTCATCCTTTTGCATAGTTCCCACAGTCAAGAAGAAATTCTGGATGGATTCTATCATTTACCAGTGCCTTTTCAAGTTTTAAGAGTGACAGAAATTTTTAATGCAGAGAAAATACTTGAAAAGTGTGACTATTCGTTAATGTTCATTTTGATCAATGTAAATTTGCGTCTGACGTATCTTGTATGAGCTTTATCCCTTGTTGCCCTCTATGTAGACAGCAGACGTGACGCATTTGTATTACTGATATATTAGTATTGCCCATTATTTTGTGTTCCATGTAACTTCTTTAGTAATGTTTATGTATCTCTACTTTGAAAATTGAGTTACTCAACAGTCTCTATTCACCTAGTACATCTCATCTTGCTCTATCAGTGTCATGAACCAGGTTATCCGATGTTTCCAGATCCTAGTTTTTAGAAGCTCATAAAACTGTTCCTCGTTGGTTTCATTCCCACACTGAACGTAATGCTCGGGGCAGCCTCTAGGGATTGTCTTGTTTGCTGCTCTTATCGTAGCTCCGATAAACCTCTCATAGTTATTTAATTTTGAGGGAATCCAGCCAACACATTTAGCTGTGTGGGAACACCAACTGTAAATAATTGTCTTCTTCCAAATTTACGACTTTACCAATTTCATCATTTTCATTATACTTCCACTGAGTGTGGTAACCGTTAAAATCACCAAGATAGATGACAGGAGGTTATGATAACGGAATGACCTGTGGAAGACAAGATATAGGTGAAGGTTTGTGTATATTAATAGCTGTTAATGCTCAAATTTTAACTGAAACTTCGTGAATGTCGATGGGATCAGGTACAGAGCATAGATGTGCATTCATTTCTGATGTTAATATCTAAGTTGCCACTCCATATTCGAGATGGTACGTTTCCTCCCTCATTCACTTGACCCTCATTTCCGGTGTGAGCTTTCTGAACAACCACAACTTCGATGTCAAATTTGGATATAATCTTCCGTAAGACATTCATTTACTTATGTCTTCAGTTACAGAAAAGTCAGGACAGCCTTCCGTGAAATTAAAAGCAGAGTGTGGTAACATTAAGAGTGCAACGGAAATTTCATTGCTAATTGCAGAGGAGAGAACGGATAGGTGGGAAGAGTACATTGAAGGCCTCTATGAGAAGATAGATTTTCTGATGCGATATAAAAAGAATCAGGAGTTTATATGGAAGAAGTAGGGGATCCAGTACCAGAATCAAAATTTAAAAGACGTTTGGAAGACTGAAGGTCAAATGAGGTAGAAGGATAGATAATGGTCCATCAGAATTTCTAAAATCATTGGGGAAGCGTCAACAAAATGACTATTCATATTGGTGTGTAGAATGTAGGAGTCAGGCAATGTACCAACTGACTTTAGGAAAAAATATCATCCACACAATTCCGAAGACTGCAAGAGGTATCTTGAACAGAATAACCTCCTCAAAGTCAACCAACATAGATTTCGAAAAGATTTCTCATGTGAAACCCAACACACATGACATGCTGAAAGCTTTGGATCAAGGCAACCAAGTACATACACTATTTCTTGATTCCCGAAAAGCATTTGACTCAGAACTGCACCTACGCTTGTTGTCAAAAGTACGATCATACTTGGTATCAAGTGAAATTTGTGTCTGGATTGCAGACTTTTTGGTAGGGAGAACACAGCATGTGTCATCGTCAGATATAGAAGTAACTCGGGGTGTGCCCCACGGAAGTGTGCTGGGACCCTTGCTGGTCATATTGTATACTAATGACCTTGCAGAAATATTAGAAGTAAAATCAGGCTTTCGGCAGGTGATTCAGTTATCTATAATAAATCCGCATAAATTATCAGTCAAATCTTGATAAGATTTCACCGTGGTGTAGACAATGGGAAGTTGCTTTCAATGTACTGAAATGTAAAAATTTTGCACTTCTCTGTAATATCAGTGAGTCACTGTTGGAATCGGCTAACTCCCAGAAATTCCTTGGCTGTAACTCTTTGTAGAGATATGAAATGGGATGATCACATTAAGTGATGCAGGTGAAGTGAAGCGGGTGAAGCATGTGGCAGACTTCGGTATATTGGTAGAGTACAGGGGAAAGGCAATGGGTCTACATAGGGGGATGCCTACAAAACACTCGTGTGATGGAGTTTAGAATATTGCTGAAGTGTGTGGCACCCTTACCAGATAGGACTAACAGGGGATACTGAACGTATACAGAGAAGGACAGCATGAGTGGTGATAGATTTGTTTAATCCTTGGGAGAGTGTCACAGAGATAGTGAACGAATTGAAATCGAAGACTCTTTAAGATAGATGAAAACTTTCCCGAGAAAGTTTATCAACAAAGTTTCAAGCACCAGCTTTAAATGATTACTCTAGGAATACACTACAACCCCTACATATCACTCACATAAGGATCGTGAGGATAACATTCGAATAATTACTGCACGCACAGAGGCATTCAATCAATCATTCTTCTCCTTCCATATGTGAAGGGAACATGAAGAAACCCTAATAACTGGTACAATGGGACGTACCCTCTGCGATGCACCCCAGGGTGGTTTGTGGAATATAGAATGTAGAAGCTGACAAGTGCGAGAAAATTATGGCACTATCAGCTTAACAGCACAGGCGACAGAGATGCCACCTTTTGGAGTGCGGCTTAACGAAAATAAAACACGTGGAAGCACTGAGCCAGGGGTTTTTGGTACATATCAGTCACTATTTGACGAATTTTATTACCTTTAAAAACGCCATGTGTACATACTAAGCCAAGTAATTTCAGAGATCAGCAACATTCACGTTAAACAACAATTAAAAATAAACAACAGTTTGGTCACTAACAGGGCCATTTATCAAATTTTAACTCTATAAAGACAAGTTGTAAGCTGGAAACCTTTAATGTCAGATTAACACCAAATGTTGTCATTTAAACCACAGATTGCATATAATTCAAAAAAAGGCCACAGCTTGGGAGAACAGTAGTGGGTGCAAGTATGTAAACACAATTTTCCATTACCTTTGACAATGTTACAAAGGTGCCCCACTGGGATGACTCAATAGTTAAACAACCATAAAGCAAAGCCACAACAAACAACAGACATGAAATGTCAGGACTAGGCGCTGCCATTGTATCTCCAACGACAAACAAATACCGGCATCGTAGCTAACTTTAGAATTCAATGAGTGAAGAACCAAATTTAAGATCTTCTTTTCACTTTAAGCAAAATGGAACTCTACCCGACGCAAGGCCGGCCACAGCTCACAACGCGTGGCCAGAATGTTCGGCAAACACAAATCCCTTAAGCACGAGGTTTAATCTGCGCAGTGCATACTATATGCTTCTCCTCTTACAAGATTTGGCATTTGACTGGTAACAGAAAAGACAACAAATAGAACCCAACAGGGTGACACCTGACAAATAAGAAGTAACTGAAAACAATCTGTTTGCATTTAGGCACCACGCCTAGGAAGTACAGCCGACTGTGGCCAAACCAAGCGCAAGGTCCACAAAGCCCGAGCCGCCACTAAAAGAAAGGGGAGAGGAAGGCCGCCACTTTACAATTACGTAAATTAGCGAGCGGTGATCTCCACTGAACGGTTAGGACTTTAGAAAAAGAACAGTTACATGAAACAGTTAACAGGTTTACACTTACATAACTTAGCGAGCGGCGATCTCCTCTGGGGAGATGGTATACGCCGGAGAGGAGTGTACAGACACAGCTGTGAAGGTGCTACGGTCCAAAGGTCCCAGAAGCCAGTGTCCGTGACGCCTGATCAGGCTAAAGGCGCATCTAGGTCCGCGCCATCACTGCACACTCAACATTGGCGCAGTTACACCGCTCAGCGAGATGGCAAAAGCTGAAGAAACGTTGTAACACACACACACACACACACACACACACACACACACACTGTGGGCGCCACGAAAGATGGAGGAATAGAAAAATAATTCCATAAGTACTGCCGAGCATAGACTAAGAAACCTAAACAGCCAGAAATTTGCAATTCACCTTGGCTCCTCACCGATTTACAAAGGCATGGGGCCCTAGACAGGGGGGGGGGGGGGGGGGGGGCAGTAAGACTCTTGCACGGCCAGAACAACCACGCGCTCTCTGCAAAAAGCTCGACTTACCCTTCCAGACAGGAAGTGGGTTTATAAAGCCAAAATTCACACTATGCGAAAAAGTAACACGGGGCTTAATTCGTCAGCGACGAATCAACTATCACGACCAATTAGATTACCACATGGCAAATTAATAAATTCCCGAAGACTTGTGTGAACTGTACGTTAAGAAAAACACTGCACACACAATTTTCCCATTGTCCAAAGTCAGCCTCGTCTCAGTTTCGAGCCACGTGACCACCCTGCCACGTCGCTGCCCAAGCACCACCGGTCCCAGCTCACAACAACTCCCTGCGTCAACACCTCGCCTCCCCGACCGCAACGGCACCACCACGACCCCCCCCCCCCCCCCCCCCGGCCTACTAAATGAACAGTACACTCTACACCGCGGCGCGAACTCATGCGGAAGAGGCGGGCAGCTTTTATAAGGAAATGGAGGCGACATGGCTCAGCATACAAGTTGCTGAGAACAATGTATAGAAAAATGGAAAAAAAAAGTTGAAGATGTGTTCGATGACGACCAGTTTGGCTTTACGGAAGGTGTAGGCACCAGATAGCAGCGGTTGATACTGGAAGCAAGACAAAAAAAAAAAAAACAAAAAAAAACCAAGACATGTTCATGGAAATTGTCGACCAGGAAAAAGCGTTCTACAGTGTCAAATGGTGCAAGTTGTTCGAAATTCTGAGGAAAATAGGGGTAAGCTATAGGCAAAGATAGGTAATATATAACATGTACAAGAAGCAACAGTGAACATAAGAGTGAAACACAAATGACGAAATGATCGAATTAATAAGGGTGTCAGACGGTTCAGTTCATACGCCGAAGAAGCAGTGATGGAATTAAAAGAAAGGCTCAGGAGTGGAATTAAAACTCAAGGTGACAAGATATCTACGATATGATTCGCTGATTGCGCTCCTTAGTGAAAGTGAAGAGAAATTACAGGATCTGCTGAATGGACTGAGCCGTATAATGAATATGGATTGGGAGTAAATTGAAGAAAACGAAAATAATAAGAAGTAACAAAAATGAGAACAGCGTGATACCTAACATCGGGATTGATGGTCACAAAATAGATTAAGTTAAGGAGTTCAGCTACCTAGGCAGCAAAATAGCCAACGACGGACGGAGCAAAGAGGCATAAAAAACAAAGTAGCGCTGGTAAAAGAGCATTCCTGTGCAAGAGAAATATACAGGAATGAAACATAGGCCTTAAACTGAGGAAGTAATTTGTGAGACTGTGGGTTTGGAGCACAGCATTGTATGGAAGTTAAACATGGACACTGGGTAAAGAGGAACAAAAGAGAATCAAAGCATTTGAGATGTGATGTTACAGACGAGTGTTAAAAATTAAGTGGACTGATAAGGTAAGGAATGAGGAAATTCTGCACAGAATCGGAGAGGAAAGGTGTTTTATAATAAATAAAACATAAATGGAAAGAAATTTATAGTACAATTGCATTATTAGAAATGTTCTGCGTGTGCGAATTTAGGCTGTTCGGACTTCGTCTTTGACATTGCAATTGGGGATGCAGACAACCGACTTCAAGGACACCAGTGCGTGTCAAAAAATAAAAAAAAGGCCTTCTTACTTGGCGCCACTTCATTTCAATAAAAATATTTAATACTGTTGTTAAGCCTTCTGTTATTGAGACTCACATATAATACATAACACTCTTAATACTTCATACTTTGAGCTATACATCTCAACTATCCTTCTACATCCGAGATAGTTAAACAAAATCATGTACAAAGAAAAATGAATGATTGTTTTTTTTTCATTTGTCTGGGCATTACCGCGCATTCATGACTAATGTCTTTGCCGACGCTTATGGTCGTTCGAGGTTTGATTTCTTTTTCAATAAATTTTAACTTTAGCATATCCAGGGGTCTTTCACCATGTACCTAGACAAATTCCCGCTCACTGTACGTCGACATGGTGTGGAGACGTACAGTGTTTTTGCATGTACATATTTACACCAACATTTTCCGATAGGTGATCGATGCCCTTTATTTGTCGACTTCTCTTTTATTTAATGGAATGTATATGCCAGCTTGTCATAAGTAAGTTTAATTCTACAAGAAATTGAAAGATTATATACATAATATGATAGTTCATTACATATTTGAATTTAGCGCGCTGACAATAATGTTCGGTTCACTGCGCCTCGCTTCTAGGTTCCGCGCTTGCTCACTAGTAGGTTTGGCGGCTAAGCACTAGTAGCCAACGGTCAACATTCTAGTTGTTACCGTCGCAGGTGTGTGCACTCGTTTTAGCAATGTTGATTTCATATTGAGTGTCACACTTTCACCTGAGTATTACATACTAAAAAATTGTCGTGGCATTTGTCTTCATTCTGGGTGCAGTGGGTGTGTGCTTATTGTTCAAAATCTGACGCTGTGGTAGATCTCCATTTTTACGGCCCGTGCGTCATTATTACCCGCCGTACTCTCATTTTCAGCGGAGAGGACCCTGGCCAACAGCATCCATTGACGAGGTAACTACTGGCTTAAACAACTACAGTTCACTTATTAATGTATCAAGCATTGTGAAAGAAATTTAAAGTATAGTACAACTGCATTATTAGAAATGTTCTGCATGTACGAATTTAGGCTATTCGGACTTCCTCTCTTAAATTTCAATTGTAGATGCATGCAGTCGACTTCAAGGACACCAGTGCGTGTCAAAAAATGAAGAAAATCCTCCTTACTTGGCTCCACTTCACTTCAATAAAAACACATGATACCTGTTCAGACTCACATACAATACATAACACTCGCAATACTTCATACTTTGGGCTATACATCTCAACTATCCTTTTACATCCGTAATAGTTAAACAAAATTATCTAAAAAGAAATGAATGTATTTTTTTATTTGTCTGTGCCTGACCGCGCATTCATAATTAACGTCTTTGCCGACGCTTATGGTCGATCGCTGTTTCATTTTCTTAAAATAAATTTTTTTACTGTATCTGGGGGGTGTTTCACTATGTACCTACACAAAGAAGGAGGGGCAGGATGATAGGACATTTGTTAAGACATCACGGAATAATATCCATGGTGCTAGAGGAGGGTGTGGAGTGTAAAAACTGTTGTGGAGTACAGAGGTTGGAATAAATCCAGGACGTAGGTAGTAAATGCTACTCTGAGATGAAGAGGTTGGCACAGGAGGGGAATTCGTGGGGGGCCGCATCAAACCAATCAGAAGACCGATGAAGTTGGAGGGTTCTGGAGTCCATTTTTGGATAAATTCATTTTTTCCCGCAGATTTTTGAGATCATCTGGCTGCCTCAGCACCTCGGCTTTAGATATTTGCCTCAAAGTACTTGTTCTTTAGCACCACTGCAGTACACGTGTGACTTAAGAAATGTCACGGACGTGAACAGTCGTTGTCTCTTAGAAAACGCGCTAATTTGGTGCTACTGAGGTCCATTGTTATGCTAAGAAGCGCAAGCAGACCAAATATAGACGTACCTTTTTCTGGTCCCAAGGGTTGTAAATTCAGAACAAAATAAGTTTTACACAGACAATCTGACAGTACCCTAGTGAAATAAATGAAAAGGAAAATGAAACACCCAGTATTAATGTTTCGCAGTAATCTTTATTTTTATATTATGCCGTGAATCGGTTTGCGCTTTCCTAGGCCATCATCAAACAAATGTCAGTCAGTCTCTTTAGGGTTTCATGCTAATATTCTTAGGGTATAAAACATTCAGTACCTCATCATGTAACTCTTCTTGTTTTGATGCATCTAGGATTTGTACTATTGGTGGTGGTGGTGGTTAGTGTTGAACGTCCCGTCGACAACGAGGTCATTAGAGACGGAGCGCAAGCTCGGGTTAGGGAAGGATTGGGAAGGAAATCGGCCGTGCCCTTTCAATGGAACCATCCCGGCATTTGCCTGAAACGATTTAGGGAAATCACGGAAAACCTAAATCAGGATGGCTGGAGACGGGATTGAAACGTCGTCCTCCCGAATGCGAGTCCAGTGTGCTAACCACTGCGCCACCTCGCTCGGTTTGTACTATTGCTTTGGTATTACATGTCGATACCAACCCACAGGCGTCATAGCAACGGAATTGCAAGGTTCCATAAGACGCTGATAGCGGTCGTGCGAGCTCTGGCGGACTCAATGGAGCACACTTTGTGAGTCCCGCATCCAGCGCCTGTGGGCTGCGAGCACCCGCTGTCGCCACGATGTAGGACGGCTGGAGGAAGACACACGCCAGCTCGCTACGTGAAGCTAGCTACACAGACGCTGTCTAGCCGCTGCTCTGTTTGTGCTTTAGTGAGGAAGCTTCATACTTATTGACATTGTGATAAAGGGTCTCGGTTGTGTGCTGCTTTGCTAGCAATGAGTCTGTGTTCTCTTTCAGAAATACAAGTTAATTAAGTCTTGTGTTTGCTGTGTTAACTTGTATACTCAGCATTTCTGCTCTTGTCCAGCTGTCCTACGACGACAGTTAACAAACTACCCTGCAGCCCACCACTCCTTGCCATTTTGTACGAAGTTGCACACAATACCTGCAATTTGTGTACTTCATATAGAAATATAATTTTTCAATCATCACGTATCTTCTGAAATAACAGTCTTTCTATTGCTAGAAGCTCTCGTTGATGTTGTCTCTTCAGTCCCAGTTACCTGATGATAACCTAAAATTCCGAAAGCTTCTCCACGACATTTATATATGAGCAAATCTTTTTCTAAAACATATATACTACGTGTTTCAGGGTTTCATGTGTCTGTGCACCTCCACATATCAACATAATATTCCATAAAAATGAAGTACACTTAATATACAGGGTGTGTCAAAAAATGTATACACACTTTGAACTGTCATAGACAATTTATTTCCAGTTCTACAAGGTTCAATATCTTTGAGAAAGTAATGTTATGTTTCTTCAACAGGTGGCAGCAGTGGCAAGGACGTAACTGCAACATGGCGGATGTGCGTTTGAGCTTTGAAGCACGGAATCAGATAATTAAGTGGTACTGGAAGTTTGAGAATGTAGCTGCAGTACGAAGACAGTGGAGAAGTGAATATGGTACAGAACCACATACAAGGTTAACAATTACACGTCTACGAGCCAAATTCGAAATTCATGGAACAGTGTGTGATGTGCATAAACGTCGATCAGCGCGACCTCGTACAGCTACAAGTGATGTTCCACAACTGCGGTCTTGGAACTGTTTCAGCATTCGCCTCAGAAATCTTCAAGGCAAGCGTCACGTGAGAGTAATGTAAGTGCTAGTAGTGTGCTAAGCATTCTGAAGAAAGGCAAGTTTCATGTGTACATTCCAAGGCTGGTGCAACAGCTAAGTGACGACGATCCAGATGGAAGGTTAGAATTTTGTGAATGGGTTCAGGAGATGGTGAGACATGAACCGGGATTTATGGGTAGCATAATTTGGTAGTATGAAGCCCATTTCAAACTCAATGGAACTGTCAATAAGCACAATTGTATGTACTGGGCTGAAGATAATCCTCACATTACAAATGAAAAGGCTGTGAATTTGCCTGGTGTAAATGTGTGGTGTGGTTTGTCTGCAAGAGGATTCATTGGGCCTTTCCGCTTTGAAGGTACTGTTACTGGAGAAACGTACCTAACAATTCTTGCTGACTCCATATTCCCTGCCATTCGTGCGTTATACGGTAATGATGAGTTTTATTTCGAACAAGATGGCGCCCCTCCGCACTATCATAGGGACGTACGAGCATACCTGGATCACAATGTGCCAGGCGAATGGATAGGACGCAGGGGACCAATCGAGTTTCCTGCACGCTCTCCAGACCTCACGCCGCTGGATTTCTTCTTATGGGGCACAGTAAAAGATGAGTTGTGCAAACGTAAACCATGTAACCTGGACACACTTTGGAATGAGATTCAGGCGGTGTATGCAGAAATCTCATTGGACACTTTGGTGCGATGTACGGAATCAGTGGTGACTCGTACTCAGAAATGTATTGATGCTGATGGCCACCAGTTTGAATATTAATCACATTTGCAAAGTACATTTATTTTTCCAATTGGACTTTAAGCTTTCCATTTCCAGAAATTTATCGTTGTAGAACGGGAAATAAATTTTCTATCACACTTCAAAGTGTGTACACATTTTTTTGTGCGCCCTGTATACAATGTCATTTCATTCATAAAACAATTAGAGGAAAATTAAGGCAACACCTACACTTTCAAACTTTAACTGCAACTACAATAGTGAAGCCACAGTCGCAGTGTACAATTTTTTTTCTTTGAAAAGAAAGGTTTACATTACCGGTTTCAACGAACTACGTCATGATTTTCAAATGTAAAAACATCAGTTGGAGAATATACAGGGTGGGCCATTAATCGTGACCGGGTCAAATTGTGGTGTCACCGCCAGACACCACACTTGCTTGGTGGTAGCTTTAAATCGGCCGCGGTCCATTAGTACATGTCGGGACCCGCGTGTCGCCACTGTGTGATCGCAGACCGAGCGCCATCACAAGGCAGGTCTCGAGATATGGACTAGCACTCACCCCAGTTGTACGGACGACGTAGCTAGCGATGCACACTGACGAAGCCTCGCTCATTTGCAGAGCAGATAGTCAGAATAGCCTTCAGCTAAGTCAATGGCTACGACCTAGCAAGGCGCCATTAGTAACATTGCATGTATCTAAAGAGTCTCACTTGTATCGCCACAATCTCCAGATGTACCAAAAGGATGGATTAAAGTTAAGTATTCCAGAAGCTACGTACTTTTCTTTATAGCATTCATTACGTATCCTGTTTCAGACCTCACGCCATCCTGCTTTAGCTTAGCGCGTGCCTTTCGGCTTCCTCTCATTGTGTCTAGGCTGTCTTGTCTAGACACAACACAAATATCTCACGAAATAAGCGTCAAACGAAAAAACCACAATGAACGAAACTCGTCTAGCTTGAAGGGGGAAACCAGATGGCACTATGGTTGGCCCGCTAGGTGGCGCTGTCATAGGTCAAACGGATATCAACTGCGTTTTTTAAAATAGGCACCCTCATTTTTTATTACATATTCGTGTAGTACGTAAAGAAATATGAATGTTTTAGTTAGACCACTTTTTTCGCCTTTTGATAGATGGCGCTGCAATAGTCACAAACATATGGCTCACAATTTTAGACGAACAGTTGGTAACAAGTAGGTTTTTTAAATTAAAATACAGAACGTAGGTACCTTTGAACACTTTATTTCGGTTGTTCCAATATGATATCATATCTGAGAAGGCATGCTGTTACATTGTGATTACCTGTAAATACCACATTAATGCAAGAAATGCTCAAGATTATGTCCGTCAACCTCAGTGTATTTGGCAATACGTGTAATAACATTCCTCTCAACAGCGAGTAGTTCGCCTTCCGTAATGTTCGCACATGCATTGACAATGCGCTGACGCATGTTGTCAGGCGTTGTCGGTGTATCACGACAACAAACATCATTCATCTTTCCCCACAGAAAGAAACCCGGGGACGTCAGATCCGGCGAACGCGCGGGCCATGGTATGGTGCTTCGACGACCAATCCACCTGTCATGGAATATGCTATTCAATACCGCTTCAACCGCACGCGAGCTATGTGCCGGACATCCATCATGTTGGAAGTACATCGCCACTCTGTCATGCAGTGAAACAACTTGTAGCCACATCGGTAGAACATTACGTAGGAAATCAGCATACATTGCACCATTTAGATTGTCATCGGTAAAATGGGGGCCAATTATCCTTGCTCCCATAATGCCGCACCATACATTAACCCGCCAAGGTCGCTGATGTTCCACTTGTCCAGCCATCGTGGATTTTCAGTTGCCCAATAGTGCATATTATGCCAGTTTACGATACCGCTGATGGTGAATCTGTCATCGTCCCATAATTTCTCTTGTGCCCTGTGGCAGATCTGTACACGATGTTCAAAGTCGTCGCGATGCAATTACTGGTGCATAGAAATATGGTACAGGTGCAATCGATGTTGATGTAGCATTCTCAACACCGACGTGTTTTAGATTCCAGATTCTCGCGCAATTTGTCTGCTACTGATGTCCGGATTAGCCACGACAGCAGCTAAAACACCTACTTGGGCATCATCATTCGTTGCAAGTAGTGGTTGACGTTTCACATGTGGCTGAACACTTCCTGTTTCCTTAAATAACGTAACTATTAGGCAAACGGTCCGGGCGCTTGGATGATGTCGTCCAGGATACCGAGCAGCATACATAGCACACGCCCGTTATGCATTTTGATCACAATAGCCATACATCAACACGATATCGACCTTTTCCGCAATTGGTAAACGGTCTATTTTAACACAGGTAATGTATCACGAAGCCAATACCGTCCGCACTGGCGGAATGTTAGGTGATACCACGTACTTATACGTTTGTGACTATTGCAGCGCCATCTATCACAAAGCGAAAAAAGTGGTCCAACTAAAACATTCATATTTCTTTACATACTACACGAATATGTAATAAAACATGGGGGTTCCTATTCAAAAAAACGCAGTTGATATCCGTTTGGCCTATGGCAGCGACATCTAGTGGGCCAACCATAGCACCATCTGGTTTTCCCCTTCAAGCTAGGCGAGTTTCGTTCCTTTTAGTTTTTTCGTTTGATGCTTATTTCGTGATATATTTGGCCTGGTCACTGTCAATGGACCACCCCGTATAATGGGCGTTATGATCACACATCTGACAAAAATTACGAGAAATATTGACACCAGGTAACTCAGGCATTGGTGGCACAACGAAGTCACTACAAGCTGGCCAAACGTTCGTTCCATATCCTAAAGTAGAACAGACAAAAACTACATCATGGTGAAATTTTCCAAGAATTCTTGCAATGTGTCGTGCTGTGTCAAAACGATCGTATGGCTGACATAAATCCACGATTCTGAAACTTACAAGCATAAATGTATATTTAATATTTAATCATGTCGTGGCGCAAACTCCCGTGAGATAAACACATATAATAACCTTCGTTTCCTCGAATTGTTTGATGAATGAAATAATATTGTGTATGTTGAAGCGTACTTTATTTTTACGGAATATTATGTTGATACTTGGAGGTTCACAGGCACATGAAACCCTGAAACACACAGTGCAAATGTTTTAGAAAAATGTTTACAATTATATAGATGTTGTGGACAAGCTTTTGACGTTTTAAGTCATCATCAGGTAACAAGGTCTAGAGACAAAATGAACGAGAGGTTCTAGCTGTATTTCGGAAGATCTGTTGTAAGACGTCGTGGTCTCCTGACCTTCATTGCTTACAATTCCGCCCTCACAATCATATTCCGCACATCAAGATGCTTCATTCGAACACAAACTCGATAAGATAAAGTCAATGTTGTATGAATTCATGTAAATGATACGCAATTAACAAGTAAGCTCACCGTGGTTGAAATAATTGAGGCTGGCGTACACACATACATTCCAGACACGACGGTCACAGAAGCTTTTAGTTCGGGAGAGAAACTGCACAACGGGACGCCGGTCCCTTCAGAGGACGACCCAGCCTATGTCGGCCGGTAACCGCCCGTGTAGCAGGCAGTGTGGGCCCGAGTGGAAAAGGGCAACGACCCCGTGTTTGGCTTAAAAGCAAATTCCGTACATTGTGTGGGAGTGTCCAGCCTACGCATTCTTTACACATAGCATACAGTTTCAGAGATTTTCACAGGGAGACAACAAACGCCAAACGCCAATGCTACAGGTTTCTGGATTGGTCGCCTAAAACGAAACGTCATTCTCCCGTTTTAAAAGAGCAATGCTGATTGGCAGACGATATTTCTGACGCCTTGAGCTGAAGGAATAATGGAAGAGACCAAAAGATATACCCCTTCACATCTGGGGTGGAGAGGCGCCATTCCGTTGTCGTTCTTGGAGCGAGGAACAAGTCTCTCCTCAATACTTCACTGGGAGAGCACCTCTGTCGAGAGAGAATCGAAGTGCTACTCTATATTGAGCTCTTGCGATTAAGCATTGTTCACTGTGTTGGCCGACACACTTATTGTGCGGTGTGAATGGACAGAGTTATAGTTAAACGCCTGCGGGCGAATTTTTAGTGGCATCGCAGTGGACTGGTTGTCTGACCGGTGTACCACGCCAATAGTTAGACTAGGGGCGAATAGGAATCCTTGACTTCATCAAGGCATAGGGAGAGTTTGATTGGCGAATGTCAATCCAGATAGAACGAGAGTTATCGTATTTGTCAGCAGCGAGTGGCACAGACAGCAGTCATTGCAGCCTATGGTATTGTGCGCTACAGCTATTGCGAACCCCATATTTCCTCCACAACAGTACACTTAATTGCATTTCACATGCGACAGCCTCGACATACCTAGCAACATTCTAAAGAATAATTATTCAAGTTGAGTAGGCGCGCCTCTGAGCCATTCTGCCAAGTCAACAACCATCTTAAACTTTGTATGGAAATTTCACTAGCGAATCCTATCCTTGAGCTGTAACTTCACATTCCGAAATGAACCAGGATATAACTTGTTCAATTGATAACTAAAAGTGCCATTGTGATTTCTCAGAATTTTTGCAAAACAAATAATAACTTTCGTTATTTTCATGTTTTTCTTACACTAACTAGCATTACTCCAGTACTCAAGTACCCCACTAGTTACGTAAGAAATTGTGTGAATTTTTGTGTCATTTCCTTACAGTGGGCGACTCCAGAAGATATTTATTGCTGAAAGGTTTTCAGGCATTTCTCTTCAGGACGTTAGGAGCGTCTGTCTGACTCCTGTAGTAGTGTGGGGGTGGCAATTGCGTCTTGCAGGAGCCACAGGGTAAAGTGTACATCTCAGATTAATCTGTTGCACAGAATAACAGTATAAAAGATCAATCTCACACCTCAGAATATGGCGACCCTGCCAGGATAGGTAAAATAGGTAAGCTACCAGGATAGGAAAGTGTCAGGATAGTTAGGTATGGCAGGTCACAGCAGTAGCACTTTGAAGAACTTTCTTTCATGTATTAAATAGCTATTTGCAAAGATTGGGATCAGAATAGATGCAGGTACTGACGAAAGCGAAATTGTAGGGAAAAGGGCGAGTGTTACTGGGTTAAAATATTTTGCATTTTTTTACTATTTTTGTGTAGCTGTTAGGGCATGGAATTTTCAGGTGATAGGCACAGACGCAGAGTGACGCAGAGACGCAGTGTGACGCAGCATCATATAAATTAGAATTAAGAAATAACATTTTTCTCGCTTCGCAAGCGCACAGGTAGAGATTGGAGACTGTAGCAGAGCAGACAGAACATTAGCCGAGAAGTCAACGTCGTTGCTGGTGTTGGTTCAACCAACTGGTACGTGGTCGTACAGTTTTGTAGATAGGGTTGTGGTGTCTTGAAAGAATTTCCATGTTAACGAGAGCACAAGCGAAAAGGTTACGTGAGAGACAGCAAGTAGACAAGATGGGGGAGAATCAACCAGATAGACAGCAAGTAAAAGAGCTTATTGAGAATAGGACAGAAGGTGAACCTGAAAATAGGACAGACGGTCAATCAGAGAATAGGACAGTCAGGGAGCTGCAGAATCAGCAGGCTCAGTTAGATTGGGATGAAATTGAGACAGATCACACTGATGGGAATCGAAGGGATGAGAACATCGAATTTCCAGAATATGAGATTCCAGGTAGGGCACATCCTGAGCCAGAAATAGACAGCCCGCGTAGGAAATGGCAAAGATTAGAAGCGAAACGAGCACAGGAAACGCCTTTGTTTGCAGCATATTCAGGGACAGAATACGCGTCAATACAGTCAATGAATCGGCAGTTAGCTAAAGTTCAAAGAGCAGTAGAAAGTGAGGAAGAGGGGAAACATTTAGAATACGTCGAACCTATCGTACACATTCTAAATATGCCCCAACAGCAGACACAGAATTTTGCGGAGTTGCGAGTGCCACGAAAAGTTTCCGTAACAGACGCAACTGTAGCTGCAAAAACAAGACATACACAACAGAGAGGGCAGAATGCGGAGTTGTTTGCGCCACGAAATGGTTCAATGACAAACGCAACTAGTCCTCGACACAGACAGCACGGGTTATTGCAGTTGTCAAACTTAAAAACCAGTGTGCGATTTGCCGGGGGGGGGGGGGGGGGATATCCCCCCCTCTGCATCAGACCATCCCCTCCTCTGGTTTTAGTTTATGCATCCCAACCCAGGATGTTTATTTCCCACGCACTGGAGGTAAACTTTACATATAATTTAAATTTGTGGAGCCGAACACTGAAAGTTTTTAATACAGTCTTACTATTAATATGTTTGCTTATTAATTTTTAAAAAGTGTTATGCAGTAGTTAAGCATTTCAAAACATTTAGAACTAAATGACAAGACGACGCACGCCACATTTCCGCAGCATGCCACAATGTTGCAAGACGTCGCCTCAGCGTAAACGAAGCTTTAGAGCCAGGTCTGTATTGTATGGTGGATGTGATGTGTTGCGTACGAAGCTAAAACCTGCAATCAGACCCAAACGTCAAGGACAACTGTGAAGAGGTGTCATCCTGCAGCTAGATAACGCTCGCCCACATTCTGCCGAACGGACAGCCGACGCAATAAAGCAGATTCGAGGTGCTGGAACATCCACTATACAGTCCAGACCTGGCTCCAAGAGGTTTTCACATGTTTGGACCCTTAACGGGAGCAATACAGAGAAGAAGATTTGAAAGTGATGAAGACGTCATTTCTGCGGTGCAAAATTGGTTAGAGATGCAACCGAAAAACGTATTTTCTGATGAAATAAAGAAAAACTCGTAAAACGTCGGGAAAACTGCATTGAAGTCCACGGAGGTTACGTAGAAAAATAACGCATGTTTCAGTTTTCTATCATCAGAATAAGTACAGCTTTTCACAAATGTGCCTTTACTTTTTGAATTTCCCGCGTATATCCTTATGTAGATGATTTTGTAAATAAGCTTTACCTATAATGTGCTTTTAAAGATATAACAAGGGATGGCTTTTCTCATAGTGCATACTCGTGAATAGTGAGTTTCGGCATTAACACCTATTTATAAATAACTGTTTAACCATGGGTAACGCCACGGTCCAAGCAAGTAACATATGTAATTATACTAACCCCCTAAGACACCCCCCCCCCACTGGTAAAAGCACAAATCGCACACTGTTAGAAACGCCACAGCATAGCCCAGTAAACGACGTAACTGACCGAGTAGAAAACAATAGATCGAGAATACATAGTTCAGCAGAAGGTAGTGTTACAGGACAGGACGCGATCATGGAGATGTTACAAAAAATGAACGCTAGTATTGCGAAACAGAATACACAGATAACAAAACAGTATCAGGAATTGAAATAGGGTAATCAGGAATTGAAACAGGAAAATAAGGCTATTAAGACACAGAGCCAACAGGTTAAAATCCAGATGGAAAAAGGGATCGCCAGAACTGATAGTCACATCACTCAGATAAACAAAGACGCGAAAGAATCTAACACAAGGTCAGTAACAATTACGCACTGACGTGGACAAGGTTCAATTGGACATCATAAACGTTGGCAAAAAGGTGGAACGTTTTACGAAAAAAGCCACTCGAACAGCGATACAAATTTCGGAAGATCAAGCAATTCAAAGCAAGGTCGCAAAGGTTGCACTGAAAAAGTATGATCAGCGGATTAATAAAATAGAACTTAAAAACAAAGATCAGTTTGAAAAGCTTCGAACAGAGTTGATGCAAACTATTGAAGAAAAGATCGAGACCGATTACACCTGTAGCGACACAACTGACGCGTCAAGCATTAATTCAGTACACGAACACGCGCCGTCTAAGAAAGTTCAAGTAGAACCAAGGCTAGACGTAACACTCGCGCAGAAATCGAAACAGAAAACCCCGATTAAAGTAATACATGACATGCCACAGGACCAGGCACAGTACCCAGAAAAACGGAAAACATACATTCAGCCGATACCAATCGAAAGGCAGGCAGCTGAACCAGTAAATCCAATGACACAACATAAATGCAGCACAGGTACTACACCACGAACGACGAGAGTAGAAACACACTAACAATACTTTTTTTCACCAATGATACGATATGACGCGGATATGAGTCAGGAAATTGAGAATAGGCAGACAGCTACGGTTGCAGGTTCGAATCCTGCCTCGGGCATGGATGTTTGTGATGTCCTTAGGTTAGTTAGGTTTAACTAGTTCTAAGTTCTAGGGGATTAATGACCTCAGCAGTTGAGTCCCATAGTGCTCAGAGCCATTTGAACCAATAGGCAGACAGGCAGTAGATTACCAGAGAATAAACACGACGAAAGAAGCAATGGCAGATTATTTGATTCCATGAATGAGCCACAAACCGGATTTATGAGTAGATAAGATACAGACTACTTCCTTACAGTTAGAAAATTTCAACAGTTCAAGGAAGAAGCCGGTAGCTTGCATGCACGCATATTCATCGACCAGTTTCAAGTAGGCTTACCAAACCACTGGAGCGTAGGTCACAAACTTGACTTCATTTGTGCACACATGTCAGAGACAGTAGCAGAGGTGATGCAAAAGATTGCGGCTACCTGTACGTCTTACCTACAGTTCAGAACAACATTTCTGGAAAGATATTGGGCCAAGGAGGCGCAAAACAAAATGAAAAACGAGTTACTTCAGATGACACCATATGAAAATTCAGGAGAGAAAAGCGTGGTAAAGTTCTTTGATACAATGGACAAAAAGAATCAATGCCTAGACAAACCAGACAGTAACGGAGAGCTGATACGTCTGTGTAGAATGAAATTACCGGTAAAGTATCAACAGGCAACAGTAGGGAAAAATGAAAATACCGAAGAATTCAAAGGGAGTTTAAGGGAACTTTATGTTTAAAGAAGACGAGGTGAAAGAGAAAAGAAAGGAAAGGGAGCAGCAAAAGGAAAGGACTAGGAAAGAGTGTTCCAATAACAATAACCGTAATCCTAACACCAATAATTTCAGGCAATTTAACAGAGAAGGACAGTGGCACAATGGAGACAATTGGCATAGAAACGATAACCAGAATAATTGGTACCGAAATAGGAACGGTAATGGACACTCACACAGTGGCGGATATGGGTTTAGGAATCAAAATGCCAATGGTCAGGGGTACTTTGAAAGAGGTCATGATGTTAGAAACAGCATCTGGCGAGACCAGGGCGCGAATAATTACAGAGGAAATTATGGTCCACAGAGACAAGAACAACACAGAAAGGGAAACCAGATGTAGTAATTAGGCCACGAAATACTGCAAAACGTAAGAGGTGAATTGAAAAATGCGAAAGAGGTTAGGCAAACTAACGTCCACCCTATCTTATACTAACCACTAAATCAAAAAATAAATTAAGAATCAACAAAATAACACATTAATTTAAAAAAAAGAGACACAATACACACTAACAATATCTTGTAGTATCAAGTACACTACAACATGCACACAAACAATAAATGATACACAACATTTAAAAGAATGAAGAAGTGGTAGATCACCCGCTCCCTTAACACCAGATGCTTCGAGATAGCGACGGAGAGGGTACAGACATGTTGAGAACGCACTTTGGGCAATAACAACAACATGAAGACCAACGCCACACTGCAAATGCAGGTTGCAAGCAGGTCGGACTTCGGGAGGACAACACGCAGCACGGACATTTCATATGTGACGACACTGCTACACAACGGAAAAGCGTGGGGAGAATCATAAAAGGACGAGACGACAATGAAGGTATAAAAAATTACTATGATCTACAAACTCATCATGTAACAGTTGGAAAGGCAGTCAGATCCTACAAATCCTATATCACTCCTACACTAAAATTCACATATTCCTAGCCCAAGAAGAACAGAAGAATGCAAGAAAGAAGAGAAGAACAGAAGATTCAAGATGAAGAAGGGCAGAAGACAGCAAGATACCTTTCTTTTCTATCCTACAAAGCAAATTGCTACAAACGTCTTTCCATGAACTTTGAGGCATAGCAACTACTACAACCACCTCTCCAAAAATAAACCTTGAATCGTCAAACAAATACAAGCGAACGGAAAACGGAATATTAAGTAGTACCAACCGACATTATCTAGAAATAGATTCAGCAAAATGAAGAGTATTCTCCTTACCATATCATCAATTTGTCATACTGAACCAGGTGTGAAGTACCTAGACGTCAAAGCACAATATTGGGTGACGATCGTCGGTAGTGAACAACAGTCATCGAACTGCCACACCGTCCCAGGTGTGACAGCAGAGGAGTGCCAATACATCACTGTTTATGCAGTAAACCACAGTCATCATCATCGGTTAAAAGCACCACTCAATGGTGACAATATCAACAAGTAAGACCTGGCATTGCATGCTACAGTGCTTCTCTCACGATTTGTGACACCCATACAAACGAGTCGACGCCTTCCAGCATTTCAGTGGGGATCATCAAGCACAGATCTGACACAGCAAAAAGAAAAAAAATCATAAAACACAAATGTAGAGTTAAGAAAATGATATATTTGTAAAAGTACGTTTTTCCTTTCTTGTAAAAGTAATTATTTTTATTATGTATGTAAAGTCCACAATTTATAGATACCTTAAACCTTTTGTAAAGAAACTTAGTTAGTATAGTTATATAATGTCACAAACTCATGGAAAGTCTATTTATTTCTTTTATATGTAAAATTAGAAAAGGATTTGTGCAGGATTTTTCTTCTTTAAGTAACATTCATAATCACCTTTTGGGGTAATAAAATTAATACCAAGGTTAGAATTAAGAGGAAACACTTCTTCATTCTTACAAAAAAAAAAAAAAAGAAACAATGACACATAAAGAAAAAGATAATGCCTAAATAAACAAAACAAAGTAACACAACAGAGCTTTGCGAACATTTACGCAAGCTTAACTAAAGAAAAGATGTAACCACACTAAAACATGATACTTTGTACACTTACGGGTTTAGAAAAATTAATGTTGTAAAAACAAATTTTTGGAAATGAGAAAGAAAAACAGAGACACGTACTGGCAACAACAAAGAATAACAACCTATGTAAAGCCTGTATTTGCCTAACAACAAAACATAAATTGTAGAATTAAAAAAATAGAAACAATAGCTATAAAGAAATCATTAGAAAAAATTGTTAAGAATGACTGAGAAAAGTTAATTGGAAAATCTAAAAGAACAATTTTTGCCTGACTTTGATAATGTTTTCCTTGGCATTGACAAACCCCAGACAAAACTTTTGTCAGAAGGAGGGAGGTATGTAAGACGCCGTGGTTTCCTGACCTTCATTGCTTACATATTCCGCCCTCACAATCATATTCTGCACATCAAGACGCTTCATTCGAACACAAACTCGATAAGATAAAGTCAATGTTGTATGAATTCATGTAAACGATTTGCAATTAACAAGTAAGCGCACTATGGTCGAAATACTCAAGGCTGGCGTACACACATACATTCCAGACATGAGAGTCACAGAAGCTTTTAGTTCGGGAGAGAAACCGCACAACGGGACGCCGGTCCCTTCAAAGGACAACCCAGCCTATGTCGGCCGGTAACCGCCCGTGTAGCAGACAGTGTGGGCTCAAGTGAAAAGGGGGAACGACCCCGTGTTAGGCTTAAAAGCAATTTCCGCTACATTGTGTGGGAGTAGCCAGCCTACGCATTCTTTACACATAGCACACAGTTTCAGAGATTTTCACAGGGAGACAGCAAACGCCAAACACCAATGCTACAGGTTTCTGGATTGGTCGCCTTAAACGAAACGTCATTCTCCCGTTTTAGAAGAGCAATGCTGATTGGCAGACGAGATTTCTGACGCCTTGAGCTGAAGGAATAATGGAAGAGACCAAAAGATATACCCCTTCACGTCTGACGTGGAGAGACGCTGTTCCGTTGTCACTCTTGGAGCGAGGAACAAGTTTCTCCTCAATACTTCACTGGGAGAACACCTCTGTCGAGAGCGAATCGAAGTGCTACTCTATATTGAGCCCTTGCGATTAATCGTTGTTCACTGTGTTGGCCGACACACTTATTGTGCGGTGTGAATGGACAGAGTTATAGTTGAACGCCTGCGGGCGAATTTTTAGTGTCATTGCGGTGGACTGGTTATCTGACCGGTGTACCACGCCAATAGTTAGACTAGGGGCGAATAGGAATCCTTGACTTCATCAAGGCATAGGGAGAGTTTGATTGGCGAATGTTAATCCAGATAGAACGAGAGTTATCTTATTTGTCAGCAGCGATCGGCACAGACAGCAGTCATCGCAGCCTATGGTATTGTGCGCTACAGCTATTGCGAGCCCATATTTCTTCCACAACAGTACACTTAATTGCATTTCACACGCGACAGCCTCGACATACCTAGCAACATTCTAAAGGATAATTATTCAAGTTGAGTAGGCGCGCCTCTGAGCCATTCTGCCAAGTCAACAACCATCTTAAACTTTGTATAAAAGTTTTATTAGCGAATACTATCCTTGAGAGTTTACTTCACATTCCGAAAAGAACCACGATATAACTTGTTCAATTCATAACTAAAAGTGCCATTGTGATTTCTCAGAATTTTTGCAAAATAAATAATAACTTTCGTTAGTTTCATGTTTTTCTTACACTAACTAGCATTACTCCAGTATCCAAGTATCCCACTTGTTACATAAGAAATTTTGTGAACTTTTGTGTCATTTCCTTACAGCAGACGACTCCAGAAGATATTTATTGCTGAAAGTTCTTCAGGCATTTCTCTTCAGAACGTTAGGAGCGTCTGTCTGATTTCTGTAGTAGTGTGGGGGTGGAAATTGCATCTTGGAGGAGCCACAAGGTAAAGGGTACATCTCAGATTAATCCGTTGCGCAGAATAACAGAATCTTAGATCAACCCCACACCTCAGAGTGTGACGATTGAGAGAATATATTTTTGTATGAGATACACTAACTGCAGGTGCTGTGTGCAACTTCGTACACAATGGTTAGGAGAGGTGGGCTTCAGAGAGTTGTGGCAGCTGTCATCGTAGGACAACTGGACTTGAGCAGAAATGGTGCGTAAACAAGTTAATACAGCAAACACAAGTCTTACCTAACCTGTTTTTCTCCAAGAGAACGAAGACTCATTGCAAGTAATGCAGCACAAGACAGAGACCCTCTATCACAAAATCAATGAGCATGAAGCTTTCTCACTAAAGCACAAACGTTAGCATCAGAGCAGCGGCTAGTCAGCCAAAATACATCTGTTAAGCTATAGACTCGCGCGAGAAACACAAATGACATTCTATTTTACCTTGCGTTCAGTTTGTTAATGTCAATATAAATTGTTCTATTTAAAGAAGTATATGTTTACACAAAATACAATCAAACTATTATTACAATCTGCTTCTAAGTATCATTACAGTCTGTTGAATGGCTAACAATATGAGCCCTCGACTACGAATCCATTCTGTGAAAACAGTAATCAATAGCACTTTCCATTTCCGCAATATTTGCTCACGTTTTGGTGATTCAACCTGTATACACTTAGTATACCTACACATGTTAAACTTTAATCATAAATTGATAAATGACAGTATTTGCTTGCTCCAATGCTGGTCATCCATCTCCCCAGAATCGAAACTATATCTATTACAACCAAAACAGGTGCAAAAAAGTACAATATGTTTAGAAAGACCGAAGGCAGTGCAATAGCGATAGTGGAATTGCTCACATTGAGAAACATCATCACCTTTTGTAAAAAAAAGAGCAGGTCGTGTCTTTGCCAGCATTATGCAATCCACGAATTTGACATAGGGAAGTAATAAATATTATGCGTAGCTGACAATTCCTTTTCTTGGCCGACTTACCGATTTAAAACGTCCACGGACAAATTTTCCCGATCTTCTATTGAGCTCATATTTGACACAGATAATTTTTAATGGAATGGATCCAAACTGGCAATACACCAAGAGAAATTATCAAAGATTTAGAAAGAGTCCTTTGTAAGACCGACCCTAGTTTATTTAGATCTACATCTTCGGAACGAGTGAACAAGAACTGTAGGAACATTTCAGAGATGGATATTTTCCGAGTATATTTTGGTATAAGAGACCCTTGGTCCCTGATGGCTTTTGACAGAGTAATTACATTTTCTTTGGTTTCTTATCCTTTATATGGACATCTTATTGAAATTTCTTGCAAAATAGTGGAAACGTCGACGGTGTGTGGTGTGTTCCATGGTTGGAAACAAATTCGTTCCATTCACTCACGGAAGTTGCAGTTGACAACAGGCCTACATCACCCTTATTGCTCCTCAACCTTGTATTCTGTACTGCTCGGTTATGTCTCGCGTTTGTTTTTCCGACAGTGTTATTTGAACCTTAACAGTAATACATTGCAGTATGAGTAAGTTTACTGACGAAGAGTCGACCGGTGTGCATCTCGTCTGTGGGTTCCATGAATATAATGGAAAAACAGCATGTCGACGCTATGCTCAGCTGTTTCCAAAGCGAAGCCTACCATCTCTACATAGGCACCTACGAATAACAGAATCCTTTCGCGTTAATATGGATCATTCCCAGGCTAGCGACCGTCGGCGAATGCTGATTGCTACTTTGAGCAGTTACATCCATTTCCCAGCTTCCTTAGGCCAGGATACTTTTTCATGCATGGAGCGAAGTGGACTATCTTTGCTTAATCTGGCTAATGGGTGTTACCTTTCCCGACCGGGAGTTTTTCAAAGGCGTGTGTTTCCCACGGAATGACTTTCATTTGACAGCACGCTTTGGGAACAAACTACTTGAAGTGTCAGCGTGCAGTAGTTCTGCGGGCGTTGGAAGGAAATGGAAAGTAGCAGTGCCCCTTTTCTGTTCTGGATCCTGTTTGGCCGGAACGTCTGCACGTGGATAGAATATATTCGTTCGAGATATGGTTGCAACCGTTGGAACCATGAGAATGCATTCGACACACGCACTCTCCCAATTACTGTGGTTTGTGACAGGGTGAAAGTTGTTCGAGTGGCTACCAGTGGACGCTTGCAGCTAGTTTCGACTGACCGGAGAAAATTATACTGGCAGTCTACAAAGCGTTTAATAGCCCTCATCGAAAGAGACCAGCACGCTCGTGCGCATAGATTTTTGTGTTCAGTCTCACAGCATTCTCGTTGAAGAAAATAAGTACTGGCCTCCCGCTAGCCCTTTAGAGGAATGGTGCATCTCAACCCACTGAAAATTTAATATATCCTAGTGTAATTTTATTGCCTTGATGGAATCTTTTCCAGAAATGTGTTACATATATAGAGCCTGAGGTATCAAAAGCAGAAGGATTTCACTACTGTCACTATCAAAATGAATAAATTTTGTCTCTAATTCAAATACATGAGCACAAGTCCAGAAAATTGGGGGTCCCATAATATTCTCATTGCTATAAACGTTTCACTTTATAGGAGAGATAGCATATGTAGAAATAAGCATGGTATGAACTGGAACAAATGTGTTAGAGGAATTAAGCTTTATACCACATTCGCAGTCAGTGGACACATTACCACCACTCGTTATCAACTACACCAACGATAATTTTTCTTCTAATTATATCAATACTTGTAAAGATCGGGCATTTACTGCAGTGTAGTTTACTAACATTGGGACAAATTTCCTGCGCTGTTTTAACCATCAAAAAATTCATAGTATGAAAATCAGTGAGGAGAGGTAATCAAATTTGTCACCATATGCACATAATCAAAATATGTAAAAGGAAATAAGAGTTGATGAGGAAAGTGGCTCCAAGAATAATTAAAAACTTTTCAGTTGACATTTTGTGTCACTGCTTCTTCAAGACATTCCTATCACAAGTGGGAAGCCGAACCTTATGAGCTAATTTCATTCATCAAAAATGGTGACCGAGCGAGGTTGCGCGGTGGTTTACACACTAGACTCGCATTCGGGAGGACGACGGTTCAATCCCGCGTCCGAACATCCTGATTTCGGTTTAACGTGATTTCTCTAGATCGCTCGAGGCAAATGCCGCGATGGTTCCTTTGGAAGGGCAGTGTCGACTTTCCTCCCTGTCATTCATTCCCTAATCCGATGAGACAGATGACCTCGTTGTCTGGTATCCTCCCCCAGAAGAACCCAACCCAACCAAAATGATGTGTTTGTAAATCCAACAACTGCCATTCAGTCTTTAAATAATGAAACACTGCACTACTTACGCAATTTTTTTTTTTTCTTTTTTGACGCTTGGCTTGGCGAGTTTCGAGAATTTCTCATTGTCTTGACGAAATATTGTGTGTGCTGAGCTGCCTGACTTGCACTGTAGTCGTATCTTTGAGGTTATAAGACGCTGAGCCTCCTCCATTATCCAGAAAACCACACACCCAAATCATCACAGATGCTGTTTGTGCAATTTCACATTGTGTGTGTATGCGTGTTTTTTTTTTCTACATACGATACAACCTTAATAAGACGACGGTACAAGAGAGGGACGACACAGATACAAACAGCACACAAGATAATTATTTAAGTATTTGCACTTGACAGTTAGTATAAGTTCTTGAAGTGCTGAGCATGAAAAAAATATGTACCTGCTGCACTGTTTCATTATTTAAATGACAAAAACTGGAGCAACGCGAAGAGAACAAAGGTATCAACCAGCGGTACAGGTGGTTATTGACCATTGAAATACGCGAAAAAAAGGGTTGGAGTAAACGCAAAGGGTTCTGACAGTCTGAACTATTGTGAAGTAGAGACAGTTTGAAAACAGTGTCACTTGTTTGTGATGCCTTTACTGGAACGAACCTAATGTCGTGGAGCTGTGAGCAGCTGCAAATGTCGAGGAGGAGGCCGGTGGCCCTGGTAGGGTGCAGGAGGCGAGATTGAGCTCTCTAGGGCGGAGGCGGTTTGGAGGTTTATTTCGCAAGTTCGTAGTAAGGAATCAGCGAACTTATTCTCTTTGAGTGGATACTTCAGAGAGTGTTCGGAAGGGCGTTCCCTTTGGCACCCGTGGAAACGTCTTTGTGTGTTCCTTGTTTTCGACTTGGGTGTTGCTGCTTAGCGTACAGGGACTGCTTAGGAAGAGGTCGCCTATCACGGTGTGGAGCAACTGGCTATCTGGAGAGTGACTAGCGACCGAAGCGGGCATTGTCTGTGACTGGGGAACAACTAATAACAGTAGGAGTGAGTAGACAACAAGTTTACTCCACAACAAGGGAACAACCGAAACGGAATATACACAAGTGGATGTTCAAGAGCAGCCGTTGTGACGGCTATCAGCAGAGTCCGTCGATGAAACCGAGATCTAAGAGGCGTGCAGCACACTGCCTTAGGTTTTCTGGATACAGAGACCACCGTTGATTGCCATCCGAATCGTGTGGCGTCGTGATAGCCAAGTCCAAGCTGAGACTGCTGGAGAGAGGGCTGTGTGCGCTTATAGAGCCCCGAGCAGCGTAAAAATAACCCCGCCGTCCACAGCGACGTGGCATAGCGTGATTGGCACGGTTTCGTCGTGTAGCTATATGACGTACTTTCGCCTGATTGGCGTCGCTATATTACGGCGGAAGCAGCAATTTATGGGCCGCGCCTGCTTTGTTCAACTCGCCAGCATTGTGCCTGCACTAAGAACAGCTGGCCGGGGCTGTCTGCTATGTGACCTGCAGTCACCTGCAGCCGACGCCATGGTGTAGGCATTGATGATACCACGAGAAGAAACTGCGTTTTGCTTCAACGGAAACTTGAAGTGTGCTGTTCTTTTCTGCGTCCTTATCCTACTTAACTTGGTGATTATGCGCAGTTTACAGAGGAGGTGGTAGAAACTGGTTGGTGACGGTGTAGAGACTGACGGCCGTGTTTGTTGTTCAGTCCAGGGAGTCTTTCGAGAGTATTCGGATAGCAGCTGGGGAGTACCATTGGTATAGTGGGACTGACTAATTTAACCTTGTCTCGCGAATGAAAGGGAGGCTGGCGCCGATTATTAATAGCATACTGTAACAGAGCACATAAATTATCCAGGAACGCCGACAATCTTTTCGGAGGGAATCTACAGAACAATAGGTTCTGTGATATGCCTTACGCACCGCATGGTGCTGAGAGTGCTTGGACTCTGGCCATCTCTCCGAGGGTTTCTTAGCCAAACGCTACAGAAGCTCCGAGACGACAGTCGAGGTGGAGAGTTTCAGTATGCCACTAATCTCCCGAATACTACATACCAATTTTCGTAGTAGCTTGGCTGCCACTTTCCCCAGTGATTTTAGTAACTTTAGGAGTGTATTGAGTAATTATTGCGATATTTCTCCTTTCTCGGTCAATTTTGGTCGAATAAAAGATTACATAACTGATAGTGGGACATCCTCTAACATTCAGACTTCAGTTCCTACAGCTTCATGAAGTTCCGACCGTTGGCGGCGCTATACATAGCCTTCTAAATGGCGTCTGTAGGGGATGTGCTTTCCAAGCAGAGAGCAGTAGTGGGACAAGGGGGACGTGGCCCCATTCTGCAAATTTCTTCAAGATGGTGGATCCAAGGTGGTGGCGAGAGATATGGCAATGTCGCAATGACGTCATGATGGGGAGTTCAAATTCTGGCGAGATAATAGGACAATTGGGCTGCCTCCACTATCCTAACCCCCTCCCCTCCCAACCTCCCCCCACCCCCCCAAGAAAATGGAGGGAAGCTTCAATTTTGGCGGCAAAAAGGTCACTTGGGTTGCCTCCAATAACCTAAGTCATCCAACCACCACCTATTCCTTGGAATTGGCGAGAAAATGACCCAGCCTGTGCTGGGCTACTGGATAGGAAGGACTTAAGTCTTCATTTTGCATGTATTGTTTATTTAAACCATTTGAGTTGTCATAGGCAGTCGATTGACCCAGTGTGTTCACCATGAGGTCAGGAGTCCAACTGACCTAATAAACAGTTCTGCCACCAGAGCTTATGGACAGAACATTCACCTGTACATGGATGCGAAAATGCAGGCTATTGTGCATAAAATTGGTGGTATGCACAGGGAACTAGAGACGTATTACCAGACTCTTCTGAGAATGGTCAATGCTTTAGACGAATCAGTTAATGAAATCGGTAAGAAAGTAAACGACTTAACTGAAAAGTTCGAGGTTATTGAGGGGAAAACAGAGTTACCTGTTGTTGAGAAGGAGAAGCAGGCACATACTTAGAGGAAGAAAAAAAGCGGATATATAAAGCCTCATGCTACGGAGATGTCTGATAGTATTCACCGAGATGTCAACGAAGCTGAAAATACACTTAACCATCAGTACACTTCAATCTGAAGTAAGGACTGTAAATGCAACGATTGACTTTAACCAGAAATGTTCAATAGCGCGCCTTCTGGGTTCTACAACAGGGAGGTTTTGAAGAAGAATCCTAGTAAATTTTACATGTCAGATAGCACTGTGAACATACGGCCCGTCAGCACAATCTGAGCCGAGTGTAACAATGCAACGAACTCCTATCTCAACGACGGTCTGATTCATATTATTTACGATTCTTCCCTTCAGTCGCAACAATGTATAAGATCACAATGTCACAAATTTCCTACCAATCGGCTGCAACTAGAATTAAAATTCTTTAACTAGTTTTCAACGCAACTAGGGCCGCCTTAAAAACTAGTTAAGGAATTTTGATTCTATTTGCAATCGGTTGGCTGGAAATTTGTGACATTGTGATTAATTACGGTTGCTAATCACAGCCATGTTCAAAACAGTGTATAAGATTGTTGAGACTCCTACCAACGCAATATACCTTCCAGTGACAGTTCAGACATTGGACTATTTGGGGCTACGTATCTTGGACCAGAGTTTCGTTGTGAGGACATCATTGTTTGTTATTCCAATGCAGAAATGCTTTTAACTTACACGCTACAACAGTAACACTGACCAGAATTTTTTTATGTATATCTAATCTAAAAGCTAATGCGGGAACACTTTCTTGACTACAACTAAATTCCATAGTCTCAGTAGCATAGCTTTTCCAATAATTCTGATAGACTGTGCACACTTAGTATCTAATTTCAACAGCCCCAGTAGAAAAGATTTTTACAATAACAATTCTGGTAGGCTGTGAGGTATATATCTGTATATATATACTTCAAAACTATTCTGACTTGGATGGCTGGTGGCAGATGAAAAACTTAAAAACTACTTTACTTACAAGACGCACATGGTATACACATACGTTGCGTGTTGTTGTTGTTGTAGTCTTCAGTCCTGAGACTGGTTTGATGCAGCTCTCCATGCTACTCTATCCTGTGGAAGCTTTTTCATCTCCCAGTACCTACTGCAATCTACATCCTTCTGAATCTGTTTAGTGTATTCATCTCTTAGTCTCCCTCTACGATTTTTACCCTCCACGCTGCCCTCCAATACTAAATTGGTGATCCCTTGATGCCTTAGAACACGTCCTACCAACCGATCCCTTCTTCTAGTTAAGTTGTGCCACAAACTTCTCTTCTCCCCAATCCTATTCAATACCTCCTCATTAGTTATATTATCTACCTATCTAATCATCAGCATTCTTCTGTAGCACCACATTTCGAAAGCTTCTATTCTCTTCTTGTCCAAACTAGTTATCGTCCATCTTTCACTTCCATATATGGCTACACTCCATACAAACACTTTCAGAAACGACTTCATGACACCTAAATCTATACTCGATGTTAACAAATTTCTCTTCTTCAGAAACGCTTTCCACGCCCTTGCAAGTCTGCATTTTATACCCTCTCTACTTCGACCATCATCAGTTACTTTACTCCCCAAATGGAAAAATTCCTTTACAACTTTAAGTGTCT
Organism: Schistocerca americana; assembly: GCF_021461395.2. Taxonomy (NCBI): domain Eukaryota; kingdom Metazoa; phylum Arthropoda; class Insecta; order Orthoptera; family Acrididae; genus Schistocerca; species Schistocerca americana. Next base: position 624,352,772 of record NC_060121.1, on the reverse strand, counting down.
CATTTCCTAATCTAATTCCCTCAGCATCACCCGACTTAATTCGACTACATTCCATTATCGTCGTTTTGCTTTTGTTGATGTTCATCTTATACCCTCCTTTCATGACATTGTCCATTCCGTTTAACTGCTCTTCCAAGTCCCTTGCTGTCTCTGACAGAATTACAATGTCATCGGCGAACCTCAAAGTTTTTATTTCTTCTCCATGGATTTTAATACCTACTCCGAATTTTTCTTTTGTTTCCTTCACTGCTTGCTCAAATATACAGATTGAATAACATCGGGGATAGGCTACAACCCTGTCTCACTCCCTTCCCAAGCACTGCTTCCCTTTCTTGCCCCTCAACTCTTGTAACTGCAGTCTGGTTTCTGTACAGATTGTAAATAGCCTTTCGCTCCCTGTATTTTACCCCTGCCATCTTGAGAATTTGAAAGAGAGTATTCCAATCAACATTGTCAAAAGCTTTCTCTAAGTCTACAAATGCTAGAAACGTAGGTTTGCCTTCCCTTAATCTAGCTTCTAAGAAAAGTCGTAGGGTCAGTATTGCCTCACGTGTTCCAATATTTCTACGGAATCCAAACTGATCTTCCCCGAGGTCTTCTATCAGTTTTTCCATTCGTCTGTAGAGAATACGCGTTAGTATTTTGCATCAGTGACTAATTAGACTGATTAATCGGTAATTTTCACATCTGTCAGCACCTGCTTTCTTTGGGATCGGAATTACTATATTCTTCCGGAAGTCTGAGGGTATTTCGCCTGTCTCATACATCTTGCTCACCAGATGGTAGAGTTTTGTCAGGACCGGCTCTCCCAAGGCCGTCAGTAACTCTAATGGAATGTTGTCTACTCCCGGGGCCTTGTTTCGACTCAGGTCTTTCAGTGCTCTGTCAAACTCTTCACGCAGTATCGTATCTCCCATTTCATCTTCATCTATATCCTCTTCCATTTCCATAATATTGTCCTCAAGTACATTGCCCTTGTATAGGCCCTCTATATACTCCTTCCACCTTTCTGCTTTTCCTTCTTTGGTTAGAACTGGGTTTCCATCTGAGCTCATGATATTAATAGAAGTGGTTCTCTTTTCTCCAAAGGTCTCCTTAATTTTCCTGTAGGCAGTATCTATCTTACCCCTAGTGAGATAACCCTCTACATCCTTACATTTGTCCTCTAGCGATCCCTGCTTAGCCATTTTGCACTTCCTGTCGATCTTGTTTTTGAGACGATTGCATTCCTTTTTGCCTGCTTCATTTACTGCATTTTTATATTTTTTCCTTTCATCAATTAAATTCAGTATTTCTTCTGTTCCACACACATACACACACTCTCTCTCTCTCTCTCTCTCTCTCTCTCTCTCATCCTCTCACTCTCGCTCAGAGACCCCCACCCTTTCTCTTACTACAAGTGGGAAATGTGAATACGGGAGAGTTTCAATCCCGTCACTGAAAATGACCTTCTTATCGTCACGAGGCGACAGGACGATTCTAGACTGAAGCACAGTGCACACCTCGTGTCCTCTCGATCGAATGCTGGTCTGCCGTACCATCGGCGGCTACGATGCAGCACCACGAAAACCGCTGTTCAGGCACTGCAAACAATGTTCGACAGAGAGCTCTCGATGCCATACCATGCACACCCGCAGCCTGCCTCTGGGTGACACCTTCCAATGCGCGAAATCCATACATTTTTGATCTCAAACCTGCAAAGTCCACAATCGGCAATCCATTTGCCTCGTCCTTCATAAGACTGATAACCTTCTCTGGAACAATAGCATAAGGGCCGGCCGCTGTGGCCGCGCGGTTTTAGGCGCTTTAGTCTGGAACCGCATGTCCGCTACGGTCGCAGGTTCTAATCCTGCCTCGGGCATGGATGTGTGTGATGTCCTTAGGTTGGTTAGGTTTAATTAGTTCTAAGTTCTAGGCGACTACTGACCTCAGAAGTTAAGTCGCATAGTGCTCAGAGCCATTTGAACCAATACCATGAGGATTATCGGCCTCGTATGAGGACGTGTAGAATTCATTACCATGGTACCTCATTACTTCATATGGATCGCAGTTCATCACCCAATAGAAGAAGGTATCTGTATCCATATAAATTAATTTATGATCTGCGTAATGTCTTTTCGCAAACTCATAAAAAAAGCGGTACATGTGAAGTGTGGATAGGCCTAATATGCAGATCCCCACATAAATATGATTGGTAAACTCTACTGCAGTCTTTGACATCCCCGCAGGAAAGGAGTTTGGCAATGCATTCTCTTACACCATAACACCCATCCCATTCGGTTCTAATAAAAGTTTCACGTCGTTCCCTCAAATTATCCATTATTTTACCGAAAATTTAATTATTCATTAATTTGTAAAAATCTCAAAGTCACACATGGCGGAAGCTCTCTGTCTCGTATTCAGATCAATATACTTCTTCAATCAGGGGGAGTGCTTGAAGGAGAAAGCCTGGGTGATTCTAACTAGCTCCATACCCAAGCTGAGACACTGTTCGAGATTACGATAGTGAATAATGGATCTCCGCTAATTCCCTAGCGTTGTCATCAGTTTTTTCATGGAACCTCCTCGTGTGTCTAGTTGCTCTGGGCACAGTGACAAATCGGCGTGCACATCATGCAGATTAATAGGGTATCTGAGTTCTGCCTCCACCACATATCCTTCATCAGAATCAGCTGCCATACCCCCTCATGATTTTTCCTCACCAATCGGCAGCGGTTGGTGCATGGCATGCTCATTTAAGTTATTTACGTCCAGGTACATTATGTAACTCGAATCGAGGGGATACGTTGAACCTGTCATCAATCAGTGGGTGATTTGCCATCGCGTGCCTATGGACACATTTACAAATTCCCTCATGGATCCCTCGCTCAAAGTAAAGAAGCATGTCAGCATCGGTCAATGATTCAATGCTACATTACATTTTCTTGAGCATTTTGTCCGAAGACAACCCAGGCATGGTGTAATAAAAGGCAGGATCCAAAGAATATGTGCCCATGCATAGACTCCGGAATTTCTCGAAAACGCCCCGTAGCAAGCGCATGTCTGTCTCCATATAAAGCTGTTCGTACTCTCCTAAAGTGGAGATGTTGAGTTCCCGCCAGACATTAATGGCATACTCATACTCTGCATCTGTTATGGTATCGCCTGTAAGGTTTTTGGAGAACGCAGTTTTGTTCGGTAGCCTGGTTTCGTTGAGTTTCGCTATACTATCCACATACTGATATGGAAAAACTCCGTTCCTAGTCATAAGCTGAAACTTTTCCTCGTCGGGAAATGCAGTTCGAGTGATAGGTATATCCTCCCGATGTAGAGTTTCAACAAGTTTCTGGAATGGTGCCTGCATGAAATGTAGTGTATCACGGAAGCGGGGCGTATTTATTGACCTCATTCGTTTGGGGAATGAAGTATGTTTCTCGACGTTCTTAGGCAGGACACTGACCTCATCTTTCTCCATGCCAAAATCAGCCAAATGCTCAACAAGAAAGTGAGAGTAATACCCACTTAAGTTATGGAAGTAAATAGTATGTGTCTTGGTAGCTGGTACTTCAAATTGAATGCATTGTGAGCCGTGCCACGGAACTTCCCCGTAAGATGATCGTGGTCTCTACACGGAGTTTCCACTTTTCTGTCTAACGGCAGCCCACAAAGATGACAATCAACCGCATTATTATACAAATCTTCATTCTCGTTGGATTTGGTCATGGGAACGTTATTGCTGTAAAGCTTATCAATCCCCGCTGAAAGTTTTTCGAGTTCTGCGAGCAGCCAAACCGCAGGATTATCCCCGACATAAGATTTGTAGTGGTTAAGATTGGAATCATAGGACGATACAATTTGGTATGCTGCCATATATGCTACGCGTTTTTCTGTACAGTTCGTATGTGAGTGTGTAGGGTCACCTTCACAGCAGGTCACATGAGCGAAGAAGCATTCAAAGTCGGCGTACACTACAAACAGGCATCGCTCCTGGTGGTGAGCGTTCTTAAACTTAATGAATTTGTTGACCTCAGTAGGCATAATATCATGTACCGGTTCCTTGGAAGCTCAATCTACTAGATGCATCGCTAATAAGTTGTCTGAGGAGAAATAATTCAGGCACATTCAGCAAAAACGTTTTTATAAGTTCTTGTTTGACAATTGGCTATAAAGGAGTCGGGACATGTCTTTGATCCAAACATAGTGATAATTATCACTTTCAGAGAAGAGCAGCATGTTTACATGCAACTCACGCCCACCAGCAAATTTTGAGAAAAGGAGTGAGTCGATGACAATATGCTTGTCTTGCTCATCTCACTTGCTTTTCTTCTCCAGGCCATAAATATGAACTGACATTTCGGTATTCTGCATCTGAAACTTAGGTATATCCCGGATCTTGACGGTGAACTCGATGCCATCAAAGTTATAATACCCACGAATATTAACAACTGGATGATACGTAGCTTCATCACTTCGAACCGGAAATAAATCGGCGACTCATGGGTGGCGCCACACCATCTCTCCTCTGAAGAAAAGGTTTAAGCCATACCTTCAGCCAGTAAAGTCATGGCGATGGTCTTCTTCCGTTATCCAAGGCTTTCTTGCAGTTGCCATCCTTGTACCTGCGTTCATCCGTTTTGCGCCATTTAGAAACGTCCATTTCTCTTCAACTAACTTGCCTGCTTCGATATCATTATGACAGTATCTATAGCTTCAGTGAACTTTAGAAGCGTCTCATCCTCCCTCAGTACATCAGTATTCCACTTCTTTGCACTCTGATCATTCCGAATGAGTCTCTTAAACTAGAGACTACTCTTCATCGTTACTAAATAGTGCTCTGAATCTATATCGTCTCCAATTTATGCCAATCTCTGTCTGACCATGATGTAATCCAACAGCAACCTTCCAGTGTCTCTCTGTCTTTCGAAGTAGATCTCCTCCTTTTACGATTGTTGAATGAAATTTTTGGTATTACCATCAGAAATTTATTGGAGAACCCAGTGTTTCTCTTCTCCCATTGTTATCGCCTAGCCCACATTATCGTGTAGCGCTTTGTTCTGTTCCTTTCCCTGTAACCACGTTCCTGTCCATGATAATTTCTAGACTTTGACTTTCTTGCAGAATGAACTGTCCGTTCATATTGCCAAATATTTTTTGCTACATCTTCTGCTTTGACGTCGGCAGGTCTAGAAGAATGGGGGCGGGCGTTGTCGTGGAACAGCATCACTTCCTGGTCATTGTTCTGACGTCTCAGCTGTTGTCAATAAATATCAGCAGTGTTGGTCAAATCGCGGGGAAGCAATTCGTAGTACACCATACCATCGCTTTTCCACCAGTTGAGTAACATTATCTTTTGTGAATGCGTGGAAGTGTTAGTATGAGTAGTTGCTGTTTTGTTTGGGATGAACCATTCCTTTCCTTTTCCTTAACTTAGCATAGAAATTCCATTCCTAGTCACCAGTAACGATAGAGGATGGGAATAGTCGGTGTTGTCGACGAGCCAATTGATGAGCAGCAAGGAATGATACACAAATGGCCGCCCGCTGATTTTCGTGATTTTGGTTTAGAGCATGCGGCATCTATACTCCCGATTCTTGAACGTTCCCTAGCTCCATGCAAATGTCGCACGATAGTGGAATGATCACGGTTCATCACATTTGCGATTTCTTGAGTACACTGACATGGATCATTGTGGATTAATACGTTTAAACGATCTTCATCAAACTCCGAAGATCTTCCTTAACTTACAGTCACTTATGTCAAAACGATCCTCCATAAAACGATAAAATTGTTTTCTTCCCGTGGTCTGTCCAGTGGCATTATCCCCCCTACACACCGAGCGAGGTGGCGCAGTGGTTAGCACACTGGACTCGCATTCGGGAGGACGACGGTTCAATCCCGTCTCCAACCATCCTGATTTAGGTTTTCCGTGATTTCCCTAAATCGTTTCAGGCAAATGCCGGGATGGTTCCTTTGAAAGGGCACGGCCGATATCCTTCCCAATCCTTCCCTAACCCGAGCTTGCGCTCCGTCTCTAATGACCTCGTTGTCGACGGGACGTTAAACACTAACTACCTACCTACCCCCTACACGTAGCAAATGTTTTGATTTCTGCACTTGACACTCCATTTCCTAGCGTCCAAAGCTCCTGTCCCTAACACCAAATGACAAAATGACAGCATATAAACTCAAATAGCAACAGTGAACTACAAATAAATAAAATGACAATCGATATTCAGTCTAATAGCTAGTGCAACAACCTAATAAATTCTTTGAGATGCTCTAGGATAATCTGCAATTTCACCATCATATCTACTGTAGTTTGTTTTTACTGGGCCTTTGGAATGTGGGGGGTTCGAAAGGGATAGCCTGTACGTCTTAAGGTTTCACGAGATCTGCATTTTCTTTAAAGGATTCCCATTTAAGTTCTTCGAGCATTTCTGTTACACTTCCGTATGAGCTAAACCGACCAGTAACAATCCCATCACCGCTTGCCTGAAATTTTTTTTGTATCTGTTGTCATGCCTACCTAATCAGCACTAGAACTGGTTCCAGTAGCGTCATGTATGCGAATTCCTTGAAGCTCGCTATAAATTTTCCAGAAACCTTGTAACACAATAGAACTCCGGTATATGTTAAGAGAAAATCACACTCTGCGGGGGCAGTGCCCTGCTGGTTCTGGGCGGCCAAAGGCAGCGCGCTGCCGGTTGTTAGTGGCTGGTGGCCGGTGGCTGGTGCGGCGGCATTCCGTAGGCCGGCGAGCTTCGCGGTGGCGGCAGCCGCTGCTGGAGCCGGAATGTTGTCCAGGGCCGGCGAGGCAGGCCGCCAGCCTTTGTGGCGGCGCCGGCTCCAGAACCTGCGGTCGCCGCCGGGCGCCGCTGTCCTGCGTGTCGCATTTGCCCAAGTTCCGCAGGGAGGCTACGTGACTCTGCATACTTCAGCGTACGCACTGACGGCACACACGTGGCCCTTGTTTACGTATGGAAAATTCCTCGATGGTTTAGGGCCTCCCACGTACACCGCGTCAAAGTAGCGGGCGCCACCAATACGACGACCATCAATATTAAAGTACAGTTTCAGAAAGTACGTCAGATACGAAAATTCTGTTGCCTTTTACGGAGCTCAACACAGAGGCGCTCATACTTTAGTTTGTAAGTGGAGGGGGGGGGGGGCTCTAGATCTGGAGATATGGAGTATTTTTAATACTTCGGAAAATGAATGACGACTTGTATAAGGGGTGTTCAAAAAGAAACGAGCCGGAGGCATAATTACAGAAACCAGTACCTGTGAGTTAGAAGTACAGACGCCGGCTGTTGAAACACTTGTTCCACTGTGACACAAGGCGGTGAATGGCTGTCTCATAAAATTCCAGGCGCTGCGTATTAAGCAGTTCAGCAAGTACAGCTGGACGCCTTCGTTCGAGATGAATCGTTTGTCCCTCAGAGCCCTTTTAAGGGGGCCAAAAATGGCGTAATCACGGGGAGAGAGGTCCGGACTGTATGGAGGGTGGCTGAGAACCTCCCATTTGAATTTCCGCTGGAGTGCCGCAACTGTGTTGGCCGTATGAGACTTTGCATTGTCATGGAGCAGAATGACCCCACGGGTGAGATTGCCTGGTCGCTTGATTTGATCGCTTTGCAAAAGGTGGTCAACGTTTGCAGGTGACGGTGGCCATCCACTGCTCTCCCGTGCTGCAGGAAGTGAACCAGAAGGGGGCCATCTTGTTCGAAGAAGAATTCACCTCGGACGACAATGTCCTGCTGTACGTGCCGAATGGTTAACATCGCAGCTCCGGGAATTTCATGAGACAGCCATTCACCGCCTTGTGTCACAATGGGACAAGTGTCTCAACAGTCAGGGACACTGCTTCTAACCTACAGGAACCGGTTTCCGTAATTATGCCTGCGGCACGTTTCTTTTTCAACGCTCCTTATAAGTAACCATAAAAAATTCCAGTTCCAACACTGTTTAAAATCTGCGTAATGCCGACTCCTAAATAATTTTCTGGAGAAAAATAAAAGAAGAAAACAAGTACACTATATTGTGCCCTTTCCATGTCAGCTAGGAGGGGGCTCATTCCCTTGGCAGTTTAGGGTCAATGGAATGGGTCGGAGCTGCCTTTCAACTAACCGATTTGCAACAGTTCATTTGTCACTGTGGGGCCAACTGCTGCTCAGATTGTTGCTGCTGATGCATTGCGCTGCGACAAAGCCGTACACGAAAACGATGGTGTTCCCTGTCGGTAGAGCCAGGTGGCCATCTGGAGCCTGTTGTTCTAGTCACCGTACGCTCTTGTGACCACAGCTGGCAGCCATCACGTGAGTAGATATATTCGTGCCAAGCCAGTCTGCAATATCGCAGAAGGAACACACAGCTTCTGGTAGGTTTATTACATCTCTTTCAAACGCAGGGAGGTGTTGGGATGTGTCTTGTGCGACAAACATCAAGCCATCACCCCCAATTTCAAATGTAACTAACGCTCAAGACCGTTACAGCGTGTACTTAAGGCATACCTGATCTTCATCCTCAACGTGGAGCTGCCCTTCATGTTTCATTTCGTCTCGGACGACGACGCCATCTTCCTGCAGGATAAACGTCAATGTCACAGTGCCTGAATCTTGCTACAGTGTTTTGAGGCGCATGATAGTGAACTCGCGTTGATGTTATAACCACGATATCCGCACATTTTGAACCTCACAGAACACATTTGGGACGCTATCAGTTGTTTACCCTCTTCCACTATCTTTTGGCCCCTAATTTACTAACGTTGCGTGTCCTGTTCGTCAACATCTGGTGTCATGTAGTCCCGGAATCCTACCAAGGACTGGTAACATAGCTGCCACTCAGAATTGGTGTACGGCGTTCGAAAGGTGGACCATAGCGCTATAAGGACATTTCAATATGTGACCTATATGTGTTCATATATACTCTTATGCAAACGAAAATAAAACATATCACATTAAAAGAACGTATCTACGCGGTATCTCTACAAATTCTCAACTACAAGCAATCATCGATTAGTGCTAACGTTTTAGTGAAACAGCCTGCTTTAAACAAAGCACAGCGTGAAAAAATTGGTTCAAATGGCTCTGAGCACTATGGGACTTAACATCTGAGGTCATCAGTCCCCTAGAACTTAGAACTACTTAAACCTAACTAACCTAAGGACATCACACACATCCATGACTGAGGCAAGAGTCGAAAAACTTAACGCTTGAATACATAAAGCACTAAAATTAATCAAACGACGGATGATTAAGTTAACAATGTTATTTGTTCCGTTACGTTGGAGAAACAAGGCAATCGTATTTTAAGCAGTTTCTTTTGTTCGGCTGTACGCTGGATTGTGTTCGTTGGCTAGGTTGAAAAAGTGCCGCAAGAGAGCTCCATCAGTTGGAAAGCAATTTCAGGTGCCCGTTAGCAGGTACGCGGTGGCGTGCGAGCGTTTCCTAACGCCGCATCACCTGAACGGTAGCCCGAGGCGTATCGGTAATAAACGAGTTCCATAAAATCCTTATGCGCAGTGGAACAAAACAACGTATATATGCCCCACTCAATAAGTGATGTATTTGTGGCATAAACGTACAACAAAGTAATAAAAAAAGGCCTGGAAGGTTCTATTGTGCATGGAATGAAACACAATGCAGATGTTTGCTGTCGTGTGGCAAAAACTTTAACGACGCTGCGTAGCTCTCCGGAGCCCTGCGCGTGTCAGTCACAGCGCATTAGTGTGATTGACATTTGAATTTCGCGCTACGTCATTCGCCTCTACGGAGCACCGCTGTTTCCGATGAAACATACGTGCCACATACAGATGACAGTGAAATCCTCTGAAACAGTCGTAGAGCTTCCCATATTTCAGGAAAGTATACCCTGCTGTGGCGGTTCGTTCATTTCCTCTACTTTTCAGTTTGGGCATTCATAAAATACTTTCCAAGAGAATGGCAAAGTTCTATAACTGTTTTTTTGTGTGTGGTTCGGTTAGTTAAACCCAAGAACTAAATTTAATAACAGATACACCATAGTTTTCATCTCAAACGACTGCTAAATACCCATTTCGTATTTTTAAATTATAGCGTGCGGCAGAACCATTTAAGCAATTTTGAGGAGCTATAAAAATAACTCCGGGAATACAGAGAAAAATGTTTTTATTTTCGAAGTTAGTAGCTAATACAATTTTATATACATTCAGTAAAAAAACAAGTCCTCAAGATGGTGATCGATAGCAGTAATACAAATTTGGAGACAATCTCTTTTTGTTTTGAATAGCTCGTTTACACATATCGCCTACTGTGGCCTTCACTTCTTCAGTAATCCGCTCCTTAGATCCGGCAGGAGGTGACGGCGACGTGTAAACAGCTTTTCCTCCAGATATCCTCAAAGAAAGAAGCCAAAAATACTCAAATCTGTTGAGTCCACATGCCAACCACATCACCCCACAAACAGACCAGATGTGCTGTAAACATTATAATATTGATGCATTAATTTGTTCTGAAAGCGGTGCTGATATTCAAGACAATAAAAGCGGGTTAAAAGCTGTGAGCTATCTGGGGAAGTTAACCTTGTATTACTGAGCAACTGTTTCACCAGGTATCCAGTCCAGCTTACCAAATTCCCAACCAGACTAACATTAATTATAATCTTTTAGTAGTCATCTTACGACAATCGGTGATATGTATATAAAAAGAGAATGTAAATGAAAAGAAATAAATCAGTTTACATTTGGACATTTATTTTAACATTGATCATTGCTCCGTTAAAATTTCAGCATATTATACTTGATTCGTAACTAAACTGGTGCCTTATTTAGGATTGTGAAAATGTGAGTTTGTAATCTTACGGAACACATCAAATATGGAGCCAAGATTGGGAGACTGCATACAACACTGCATTCATAAAATAACACACGAAGAACGTTGAAACATGTGCAAGAGGAAATTAACCATAACCAACCGATTCAATTTTCACCCAAAGAATTTATGTTCGTAGCGCAATCCTGTCCGTCATGAAATTACCACACACTGGTATACTAAATTCATACTAACTCTCTGTGAAATCTTCCTGAAAAGAATAGCTCAGGGCTACTTTGATGATTACACTACATGCTTCGTGTGGTCAACTTGGTTTTCACAAAGAGTGTGACTCCACAATAATTTTGATAATTAAAATAAATTACATCTAAACACAAATTACAAAAGAAAAACCTCGAACTGGTTACTATCGTCTGACTATTAACCTGATGGGTCAAAAAATTGTATAAGCACGTGGTACTGGTCTCACAAAGTACACCTCACGTGGGTTGAACATAAAGAAAGTTGCTATATTGGAAAATATTGTCAAGACGAGACGTTATAATCTCACGCACATTCGCATTTAAGATTGATGATCTTAGGGTTACGGATCATCCACACGTGGTTCCACTTTACTCACAAAGTAGTGACAAAGCAACTACTGGAAGATATTCTGAACTTCACACTCGAATTACACTGCGTTGCAATTTAAGATAACATTAGATATTTTAGATCTAAACCTGAAATAAAGGTGATTAAATTTTCAGTTAGGGTGAATTTAAGAAATCCATTGTCCTACGGACTTAGCAGAGACGCGCTTAGCCGGAGATTTTACCACTTCAGACGCTCGCCGCGGACAGACTGCTGTGGGCCCCTGTGGAGGGTGCTTCCACAGATACAAACGGAAGTGACCAGAGAGGCAGCTTCCTATACCAACATGACAAGGAACGGACGGGACCACACTAAGAGTAGAAACCTCTTTGCTTTTAGATAGCATAGCTACGTGTTCCGACGTTGGTCCTACTGTTCTCTAGCAGACAGGCTTGTCTGCTGCCATCAAGCATGCAACTAGAAATACATTTGCTCATTCATCCTTTCACACAGAAGGGAAGGAGGATGACAGTGTCTTATCATATACACTATATAAAAAAAAGCGCATTTAGGTTCCATATGAGACTGTGTGACATGAAGTATATATAAACTGTGTTTTAAGGTGTAGCAGTCCGCAGCTCGTGGTCGTGCAGTGGCGTTCTAGCTTCCCACGCCCGGGTTCCCGGGTTCGATTCCCGGCGGGGTCAGGGATTTTCTCTGCCTCGTGATGACTCGGTGTTGCGTGATGTCCTTAGGTTAGTTAGGTTTAAGTAGTTCTAAGTTTTAGGGGACTGATGACCATAGATATTAAGTCCCATGGTGCTCAGAGCCATTTAAAGTGTAGCAGTGTGACAGATCGTTCTAGTTTATGTGTAAAAGTAACACGTTCCACTGCTCAGTCTCCTCCCAGATAGTCAGAAACACCACAGTAAATTTAGAAGAGGAATTTATGCCGTAAATGACAACAGATTTAAGAAATTAACATGAAAGGAATCCAACAGACACCTTTCAACATTTCTCTCAAAATGTTAAATGACTGTAGCCACATCCTGTTCGAATCACAAGTCCCCTAATTTCCACTTCTTCAATATCGCTTCCATTCTGGGCTGCAGAAAATTTTGCAACATTGAAACACAACATTCAGAATTCATGGTTACATTTTCTTCCTTTTCAAAGCAGTGTGCGCCTGTCACATCGTCAATTTAGGGGAATGCAGCGGTCTTTCATAAATAATTCGTAGGTAATTTTCATCACAATAGCAAAAGTTCCGTTTATTCAGAATCCTTGCGAGCTGTATACAGCGCAAAACAAATATCAGTGCAGCCCAAATAGTGAGCATCCGTCACACGATTAGAAAATAAACCATATTCAACAAAATTTCGTTTATGTAAAGTTCTAAATAACTGAGTATTTTCAATCTGAAACTCTGGCCACGCAATACTGTTCTCTCATGGGTCTACTCGTTTTTCGTGTTTTCTTTTTTTCATTTTCGTAGGCCAGCGGTTATTGTTAGTCGTGATATAACGTGTGGCTCCAAAAATGCTCGTCTTCTTCATTTGTGGCCCAATTAAACTAAAAGACTGGGAAAAACTGGCTCTCAGGCATTACGGTAGCTGGCGTAGTTTGCTGATCTCAGTTCTTGAACCGTCATTATTTTGAAGGTTCGCAAATGCAAACTGAAAACAGAATTCTCCTAAAACCGCTGTCAGAAATCCCTAGTGTAATAGCATGCATTCAGGCAGAACGTCTTGGTGATCGCTCAATTGCTGCTCTTATCAACTGCACACTTTATGGTGCTCTGGTGGATCTGCGTGGCAAAGCGTATCTTTCCCTAGTGTGCTACCAGGTTCCTTCAACTGCCGAACCAAGACCGAATTGCGTTCACGCTAGGAACGGTACTGTTGCGCAGAATGTTGAACTGTCCCCGAAAAGTATTTTGCTCTGCGATCACAGATCGATAGTTTCCAAAATACGGGTACACGGCAAAGTTCTGATGTGCTCAGGACGAAACTATGTTGACTATTGAAATGCTGTCATCACGGAACAAACGGAGACAACTTGAAACTGCGTTACGCCTGGTCAGTTCCTCATATATAAGTGGATAGGTTAAACATCTGAACTGAAACCGTCGTATAACGGAAAAGTACTTTTCCGAACATTGGTTCCTATTAAAACTACTATGTACTCCCTTCCCTCTACAAGTCCTAGAAGTTTGTAATCAACAATCTGAAATTACATCTTCTACATCTATATCTACATCGATACTCACCAATCCACGTGCGGTGTGTGGTGTACCATAAATTCTTGATATTAGAGAAGTTGTAGATCTAGAAAATATCCACAAACTGTGTGAATATTCCAGTAATCATAGACTGAAGCCAGAAAATAAAGTAGGAAAACGTCAGAAAGTTTAAGAATATGCTGTCGAATACCAACAAAGACAACAACAAAAAAACAAAAACCGTATTAAAACTCTCCAAAAAGGAAAAAACAGGGAATTGGTGTTGTTGTTGTGTGGTCTTCGCTACAGAGACAGATTTGGTGCAGTTCCCTTGGTTGTCCATCCTGTGCAAGTCTCTTCATCTTTTTGTAAGTGCCTCAAACTGATTTATACACAACTGGCCATTAAAATTGCTACACCAAGAAGAAATGCAGATTATAAACGGGTATTCATTGGACAAATATATTATTCTAGAACTGACATGTGATTACATTTTCACGCAATTTGGGTGCATAGATCCTGAGAAATCAGTACTTCTGGCCGTAATAAAGGCCTTGATATGCCTGGGCATTGAGTCAAACAGAGCTTGGATAGCGTGTACAGGTGTAGCGTAGCAGAACAGTAAAGAGTTGGAAACGTGGAATATTGTCAAAGTTTCGTTGCGTATGCCGAGAGCGTATGCCGAGAGCCAGAGGCAGTAAGTTAGCCAAGAGGTATCGGAATGTGTCGTCACGCAGGGGCAATGGCCTGGTTACACACAACAGGTGAGAGAGAATTGTTTAGCACCAGGGTTTGTGTTAGATGGAGACTTTCGTAGAGTGCAAGACAGAGGTATAGCGTCAGCTGTACTGCATTTCACAGCTTCGCGTAAGTCTGCCGCAACAACACGTAACTCTGTCGCAAGAACACCTAAGGGGTGAGTACGACAGATGAATCAGCAGTATAAGTGGAACGAATGCGTTCATTGCAAACGAGCATGACGTCAGGACATCGCTCGTGCTTCCTTTAAATACGCCAGCTTTGACAGCAACAAGGCACTCGCAGTTAGACTTGCAGCTAGACGTGTACTGGATCGCTGCGTAGCGCTCAGCTCGGTTATCGACATGTTAATCTTTATTAAGGAGATGTTGCAGTAAGGGCAGCCCATCCAGCAGCAGACGTGAGGGGACAGTACCAGCTCTGTTTCTCTCTGCTGCCGCTGTCAATCATCAACCCAGGATCAGCAGACATCACGGCAGACTCAGACACAGCCAATGCTGACCACAACAGTGAGCCGTCATCGAAATCGTGCGGGGCCTAGGCCCTGTGCATCCGCCGTCACAACCGGGTGAGCCGACAACGCTGGGGGACTGCAGCCCATTCCGCCCGTCCACTGCGGACGAGCCCCAAGAAGGAGCAGGGAAGAAGACAGGGTGGGATAGAGTACTCTGCGCACTACGAGAACGCCTCTCGTGCCGACAGCGTCGGGACTCCAACCCAGAGCCGCTGTCCGCCAGCCGGGCGCCGCCAGCCACGACCGGCCGAAGTACGAAGTAAGGTCATTCCTTCGCTACGTCAGAGCACGCGGCGCTGTGCTAGCAAGACTGGTGCGGCTCGGATCTGCTGTCATCGCTACGAGTCAGCGAGGACTCGGGGAAGGTCGTTGATATCACCAAGCCACATTGTACTCGGCAGGAATAAAGGTGTTAAGACTTAATAATGTTTCTTTAACGTTTCTGACGCTTCCACAGCCATTTCCTAGCATCCTGACAACTGGAGAGGTCACCACTCGGCCATCCAGTCCACCGTAGGCGACCGGGACCACCGGGGTGCCTACAGATTTGGTGTCACAAGTGGTCGCGCCCACTACCTACAGATTGGGCGTGAGAAGTCGTCGCGCCCACCGCCTACAGATTTGGTGTAGTGGTAAGTGCACGAGGCGAGGTTTGTTAATAACTATGGATGCACGTTCTTTGTTGGTAGTGCACTTTGTGACGCCTGCAGAAACAGCAGATTTATCTGAGTTTAAGGGAAACAGTTGGAAAACGTACTTGGTACCAGTCAGATGTACTGTGTGTAATTTAACGGGGCATGGGGAGCCATGTACGAAGTTTGTACCAGTAGAATGTTCAATTTGTAGACGGTTTGGTCATGCAGCGTATAATTGTAGAGAGTGTCACTGGGCAATAACAAAGCGGAAGTATTAATTTTGTTTAGTTGTGCATTGTGAGTCTTGTTTGTCTTCTTGTGTGTAGTGCTCAACTCTGACAGAGGAGTTGAGTAGCTGGTGTAGTTATTGTTCTGTGGAATAAATTCAGTATAGAGTAAGTTGTTGGTAATTTGCACAAATCATGCCGGAAACAAATTCCGTTAGAACTGAAGTGAGTATAGCTGCTCTGACGGAGCAAGTCTCAAAATTGTTAGAAGAGAATGCGCAGCATAAGTTACGTCATGTAGAATTAATGATGCAAATGGAGACCTTGCGTTTGACGTAAGAGTCGCAAACGGGTTCAAGTGAGTGCAAGTCAGTAGCAATGTCCAACCTTGCAATATATCCTTCAGTAGCTAACCTGATCACGCCTTTCTCGGGTAAAACAACAGATGATGTCACAGCGTTTATTAACGATGTTTTGGCAACAGCTGCAATGAGCAATTGGTTGGACATAACTACGTTACGTATGGCAAATTTGCGACTTTCAGGGTAAGCCAAGACGTTCGCGATGTACCATGAGACGCTTAGTAAGGGGAGCACGTTTGAAGAATTGGTAGGTGGGTTACGACAAAGATGTCGTAACCAGAGTAGTGCAAGATTTTTTAGGGAGAAGGTAGCTAATTTGACACAGAAGGTCAATGAGTCAGTGGAGTCTTTTTCAGATAGGATACGGAAAATTAATTCACAGACCTATGAATTATAGGGTAATCCTGATGCGGATCGTGTGTTACTACGAGAGACAGAAAGCAGAGTCCTCGATGCATTCCTCAGGGGAGTTCCTGCAGAATTTTCTCGTAGGTTTAGGATGGAG
Source organism: Schistocerca americana (assembly GCF_021461395.2). Taxonomy (NCBI): domain Eukaryota; kingdom Metazoa; phylum Arthropoda; class Insecta; order Orthoptera; family Acrididae; genus Schistocerca; species Schistocerca americana. The sequence goes on along the minus strand of NC_060121.1, from coordinate 624,336,192 downwards.
AATCCTGGGGATTTAGCTGCAGCACTACGTATTGCAACGCATCTGCAAGAGATAGACATTGCAACAAGGGCTCGCAATGATAAACGCATCTTTGCGTCGGAGAGGAATTGTTACCGTTGTGGGAGGAAAGGTCACGTGAAGGCTCAATGCAGACAGCCGCAGTGCTATGCTTGTAAACGCTACGGTCACAAGGCGAATGAGTGTCGTAGTAAGCAGAATGGTAACGGGAATAAACAGGAAAAAGCGTTAATCGTGTACGGGAGTGTTTCGTCCGTCGGAAGACATTCCCGGTAAGCAGAAGTACGGTGAAAACTAGTACAGAGACGGACTGTTGCTTGATGGGTGTTGTAAGAAATAACAGATGTAAGTTTTTGATTGATACAGGAACACGTGTATCTGTTGCTGGTCTAGACCTCGTGGGTAGGAGAAGACTAAGTACTCCTACGTATAGATTACGTGGAGTAGGGAATAATGAGTTGCAATCATTGAGTACAATACAGCTCGTTTTTAAGATTGTAACTGTAGAGTTCGGAGAGCAAATGGAAGTGTCGCCAACTGTGGGACAAGGGTATTCTGTGATTCTCGGACTGGACTTCCTCGATAAACACCATGCCAAAATTAATCTTTCACAGCGTACAGTTGAACTTAGTGGAAACTAGTATTCAATGGGTACAACAGCTGTAAATGTTTCTACGTCGCGAGGTACATCAGTTGCTAAGATGTCACCAATTAAACCGCGTACAAGGGCATTAAAGATGATTACGCATGTCAAAGTGCCTTCGGGTACAGGGAAGTTAGTTTGGTTGTCAGTAGGTACCGATGTACCACAGCAGAGACTATGTGTGGTGGAGCCACTGCAGAGCAATGAAGCATTGGATGAAATGCATTGTTTTATTAGGAGGAGCGTTGCGCGCGTAACGGATGTAAATGGGGAACTGATGATTCCGGTCGGTGTAGATAATTTTGGGGCAGATGAAGTGGATCTCCCAAAGGGTTTAGTGGTAGCAAGCACGGAAATACTCGACGATGTGGATATAAGTGAATCCCAAGGTGATTATAACGTCAAGCAAATCGTCAAGGCATCTGTACTACGTGATAAGATTCGGCATTTGGAGAATGGTGGCCGGAAAGCTATGGAAGCTTTGTTATTAGAGTATTTAGATTTGTTTAATTCAGAAGGTCCATTACCAGCAACTCCTATTACACAGCACCGTATACCGACTGGCGATAGTCCGCCGATCTGTATAAAACCATACAGGATAGCGAAACACCTACAACCACTAGTGGAAGAATTTATTAATCAACAACTAAGGGACAGTATTCTAGAGAACAGTGAAACCCCATGGTCTGCCAACGTAGTGGTACTTCCTAAGAAGTCATTGGACGGTACTAAAAAGTATAGGTTTTGTTCTGACTATCGTTTTTTGAACGCATGAGCTGTAACAGATGCGTATCCAATACCGAACATCACGGAAACATTGACAACCTAGGTCGGTGTAAATATTTTTCGACACTAGATCTGAAGAGTGGGTACCGAAGACGGCCTTTACAACAAGCCTTGGTCACTTTCAGTATCGCAGAATGCCATTTGGGTTGAAAAACGCTCCTGCCAGTTTCCAACGTATGTTAGATGGTGTGCTTCGGGGACTGAAACCGAAAATTTCTATGGTATACCTCGATGATATTGTTACTTTTTCGCGTAATATAGAAGAGCATGTGGAACGGTTGAACGAAGTATTTAGTAGGCTAAGAGCGGCAAATCTTACGCTTAATGTCGAAAAATGTCAGTTTGCTCAGACGCAAGTGACTTATCTTGGGCATATTATCAGTCAGGATGGGGTAAGAACAATTCCTCGTCTAACGACAGCTATGCGTGGTTTTCCAGTGCCACAGACCACTGAACAAGTTCAGCAATATGTCGGTTTATGTAATTACTACAGACGATATGTATTTGAATGGACAGCACAATGTCAGGAGGCATTCGAGAAGCTCAAACAGATACTAACATCAGACCCAGAGTTGATACTTCCTGATTTCGAACAAGAGTTCATACTATCTTGTGTTGCTAGTAATATTGCTGTAGGTTGTATTCTTTCTCAGAGGGTTAATGGACAGGAACATCCAGTGGCTTATGCTTCCAGGCAACTGAATAAGGCAGAGAAGAATTATTCAACTGCAGAGAAAGAAATGTTAGCAGTGATTTACGGTATCTCGTATTTTCGCTGATATTTATATGGGCGTAAGTTCAAGGTGATTACAAATCACGCAGCATTGAAGTGGTTGTTTGGGTTGAACGATCCTTCAAGTCGTTTAACGAGATGGGCACTGAAACTAAGTGAATTTGACTACGAGGTAATTCACAAATCAGGGGTAAAACATACGAATGCAGAAGCGCTTGGTAGAAAAATAGCAGCTGTACAGGTAATGGGCATAAGTGAGAAAGAGTGGATAAAGGCGCAAGCCACTAACAGAGAGTGTCAATTGTTCCGAACGCAACCGCAGTTTGAAATGCAGGATGGGTTGCTTTGCAGGAAGACGAAGTGCGGACTACGCGTCGTAGTACCGGAGTCGCTGAGGGAAGAAGTGTTGAAACAAGCGCACGACCATGTACTGTCGGGTCATGGTGGTAAAAGAACGACTGATAGACGGGTAGCTGAAAGGTTTTGGTGGAAGACACGTCGCAATGATGTAGAGCAGTATGTGCAAAATTGTATACCGTGTGCGCAGAGAGCAGATTTAAGTCATCAGAAAATTCAGTTACAGAGACTATCTGAAGCGGATTGTCCGTTCACATTCATTGGATTAAACGTAATCGGAGCATTTAACAAGATTCAAGCGGGTAATCGATACGTATTAACAATATTAGACCATTTTTCCCGATAACTGGTAATGGTAGCTATTCCAGACCAGAAGGCAAGTACTGTTGCGCAAGCCTTAGTAAATAACTGGTTGCTGAAGAATGGTGTGCCTGATACTTTAATTACAGATCAGGGTAGTAACTTTATGTCGGAGCTGATGAAGCAGTTATGCCGCTTATTGAAAGTTAAGAAATTGCGGACAAGCCCATTTCATCCTCAGTTGAATGGACGAACAGAACGTGTTCATTGGACGTTAGTTAAGATGATTAGTCATTACGTAAATTCAGAACACACAGATTGGGACGTGTATTTAAATCTGTTGACAAGCGCATATAACGCGAAAGTTCATACAGGAACGGGGCTCTCTCCGTATGAGGTAATTTATGATCGGAAAATGCCATCACCATTTGATGTGCTCAGACCTCAGGTGGGTTCACAGGATGAGTCAGTGAAGAATATCACCAAGAAATTGAGAGAGATTTGGCAAAGGGTACGGCGTGCTAATTCTAAAGCTTTGGAGAAACAACAGAGTATTGGGAAAAGAACAGGTAAACTGCCGCAATACAGAATTGGTCAATGGGTATTGTCATTGACAAAATATTCTGGACCGTATCAGTTAAATGAAATAGTGTCTCCAGTGAACGTAAAGTTGCAGTTACCAACCAAGTCGTCAGTAGTTCATGTAAGTAGGATTAAGCCGTTTAAGGGCGCAGTGGATGCGTTACCTCAGATTCCTCCAGCAGTAACAAAGGGTGTGAGGGTACCGAAGCTAAAAGAACAGCAGAGGAACGTTCCTTACGCACTTAGGTCAAGGGATAAGTAGATTAAGTGTCCTCGGGGAGGCGACAACGTCGAAAGTGGATTGGCACATGACACGTATAGGTAACATGGAGCAGGGGATATTGAATGTCACTAGAACAGTGCGGGAGTTGACGTCAGACCTGTAACGGTATGCAGCAAATACCAGGAAAGTGTTGAATCGGGATATAGAGGCTATACAGGCGAGATTGAGCCGAATAGACGGGAAAATACAAGTAGCAGCTTTATTGAGGGCATTAGCAGACAGGGTGGATGATGCGTGTGTCGAATTGGAAGCGTTATATGAAGCTATGCCTCACGCAGTGCATGGGCAATTGAGTGCCACTTTGTTAGGTCCAGATCAGATGCTGAAGGCGTTGCAGAAAGCGCAGAAAGAATAATCGGAAGGAGTGCATCATGTCGTGCCTCCGGCGAAGCGGAATTTACCGTTATTCTACCGCATGTCTAAAGTGAGAGTAATTACGGATCAGGCGAGTATACACGTAGAAGTGCAAATACCAGTGATGGGTATCAATTCGCAATACCAGTGTTATACAGTACACACGTATCCAATTAGATGGGGTGCACTTGGGAAGTGGATGCAAATGCAAACTCGGGAAGTGTTGTTAGTGTCAAGACGGAGGAGTGCTCATGTGGTAACGTCTACGGAAGATTTGACAGACTGTTCCAGGGGAAGTGTTTTTATTTATCCAGCAAAGGTGGTGGCAACCCACAATCATTCGTGTGAGATGCAGTTGTTCTTGGGGAATATGGGAACCTCAGAATGCGAAACAGTGTCTTCCGAGACCGAAATTTCAGAAAGTTGGGGAACATTGGATTTACTCTGTGTTCGAACTAGAGACCGTAGTTGCCACTTGTTACAGAAATGGTAGATTGACAGATAATTGCAGGGCAGTGGGTTATTGATTAATGGCACTGGATGTGAAATAGTGGGGAAGCATTTTCACTTACCAGCTGCTTTCCCGGGTACAACAATGTTTAACGTGACACAGACTGTCTTGTATTATCCAGAGGAACAACCACACATATTGCCTCGCAAGAACCTAACGTTTATTAACGAGTCCTTGGATCCCACATTGCTACAATCTTTAGACAGCCTGATTATCTCAGAAAAAGAGCAGATCTCAGGTAATCAACCACTGCAGCACGTGCAGCAATATCGGAGAAAGGTAAGCAAAACACAATTACATTTGGTGTGTTAACGACTAGCATAATCTTAGTTCTAGTGTTTATTTGTACAACTTACTTTTGTATACGGAAAAAGATGTCTCGTTCTGAAATAACAACTGTACATCAAATACCTATGGAATGGATCGGGAAGAGTGGAACGTAATATAAATAGATAATCAATGATAAGATTGTAATCAGTGTTAAGAGTTAATGGATTATTAGCGGATAAGAAAAGTTTGAAAGTGTTGAAGGAGGAGTTGTAGGATACCTGTAGAGTATAAGGAAGTATGGCGTGCACAACCAGTGAGTCCAGAATTGTAAAATTCGGGACGAATTTTCTTAAATGAGGGGGATGTGTAGCGTCGCAGAATAGTAAAGAGTTGGAAACGTGGAATATTGTCAAAGTTTCGTTGCGTATGCCGAGAGCCAGAGGCAGTAGGTTAGCCACGAGGTATCGGAATGCGTCGTCACGCAGGGGCAATGGCCTGGTTACACACAACAGGCGAGAGAGAGTTGCTTAGCACGAGGGTTTGTGTTAGATGGAGACTTTCGTACAGTGCAAGACAGGTATAGCGTCAGCTGTACTGCATTTCACAACTTCGCGTAAGTCTGTCGTAACAACACGTAACTCTGTCGCAAGAACACCTAAGGGGCGAGTACGACAGATGAATCAGCAGTATAAGTGGAACGAATGCGTTCATTGCAAACGAGCATGACGTCAGGACGTCGCTCGTGCTTCCTTTAAATACGCCAGCTTTGACAGCAACAAGGCACTCGCAGTTAGACTTGCAGCTAGACGTGTACTGGGTCGCTGCGTAGCGCTCAGCTCGGTGATCGACATGTTAATCCTTATTAAGGAGATGTTGCAGTAAGGGCAGCCCATCCAGCAGCAGACGTGAGGGGACAGTACCAGCTCTGTTTCTCTCTGCTGCCGCTGTCAATCACCAACCCAGGATCAGCAGACATCACGGCAGACTCAGACACAGCCAATGCTGACCACAACAGTGAGCCGTCATCGAGATCGTGCGGGGCCTAGGCCCTGTGCATCCGCCGTCACGACCAGGTGAGCCGACAACGCTGGGGGACTGCAGCCCATTCCGCCCGTCCACTGCGGACGAGCCCCAAGAAGGAGCAGGGAAGAAGACAGGGTGGGATAGAGTACTCTGCGCACTACGAGAACGCCTCTCGTGCCGACAGCGTCGGGACTCCAACCCAGAGCCTCCACTCGCAGCTGCCGCTGTCCGCCAGCCGGGCGCCGCCAGCCACGAGCGGCCGAAGTACGAAGTAAGGTCATTCCTTCGCTACGTCAGAGCACGCGGCGCTGTGCTAGCAAGACTGGTGCGGCTCGGATCTGCTGTCATCGCTACGAGTCAGCGAGGACTCGGGGAAGGTCGTTGATATCACCAAGCCACATTGTACTCGGCAGGAATAAAGGTGTTATGACTTAATAATGTTTCATTAACGTTTCTGACGCTTCCACAGCCATTTCCTAGCATCCTGACAACTGGAGAGGTCACCGCTCGGCCATCCAGTCCACCGTAGGCGACCGGGACCACTGGGGCGCCTACATAGGTATAGCTGCCCATGCAGCTTCAACATAATACCACAGTTCATCAAGAGTAGTGACTGGCGTATTGTGACGAGCCAGTTCCTTGGCCACCATTGACGTTTTCAATTGGTGAGAGATCTGGAGAATGTGCTGGCCAGGGCAGCAGTCGAACATTTTCTGTATCCAGAAACGCCGAAAGGACCTGCAACATGCGGTCGTGCATTATCCTGCTGAAATGTAGGGTTTTGCAGGGATCGAATGAAGGGTAGAGCTACAGGTCGTAACACATCTGAAATGTAACGTCCACTGTTCAAAGCGCAATCAGTGCGAACAAGCGCCGGCCGGGGTGACCGAGCGGTTCTAGGCGCTACAGTCTGGAACCACGAGAACGCTACGGTCGCAGGTTCGAATCCTGCCTCGGCCATGGATGTGTGTGATGTCCTAAGGTTAGTTAGGTTTCAGTAGTTCTACGTTCTAGGGGACTGATGACCTCAGAAGTTAAGTCCCATAGTGCTCAGAGCCATTTTTTGCGAACAAGAGGTGACCGAGACGTGTAACCAAAGGCACCCCATACCATCACGCCGGGTGATACGCCAGTATGGCGATGACGAAAACACGCTTCCAGTGTGCGTTCACCGTGATGTCGCCACACACGGATGCGACCATAATGATGCTGTAAACAGAACCTGGATTCACCCGAAAAAATGACGTTTTGCCATTCGTACACCCAGGTTGGTAGTTGAGTACACCATCGCAGGCGCTCCTGTCTGTGATGCAGCGTCAAGTGTAACCGCAGCCATGGTCTCCGAGCTGATGGTCATGCTGCTGCAAACGTCGTCGAACTATTCGTGCAGATGGTTGTTGTCTTGCAAACGTCCCCATCTGTTGACTCATGGATCGAGACGTGGCTGCACGATCCGTTAAAGCCATGTGGATAAGATGCCTGTAATCTCGACTGCTAGTGTTACGAGGCCGTTGGGATCCAGCACGGCGTTCCGTATTACCCTCCTGAACTGCTAAAAGTGATTGGATCTCGACCCACGCGAGCAGCAATGTTGCGATACGATAAACCTCAATTGCGATAGGCTACAATCTGACGTTTATCAAAGTCGGAAAAGTTATGGTACGCATTTCTCCTCCTTCCATGAGGCATCACGACAACGTTTCACCAGGCAACGTCGGTCAACTGCTGTTTGTGTATGAGAAATCTGTTGGAAACTTTCCTCATGTCAGCACGTTGTAGGTGTCGCACTGGCGCCAACCTTGTGTGAATGCTCTGAAAAACGAATGATTTGCATATCACTGTATCTTCTTCCTGTCGGTAAAAATTTCACGTCTGTAGCATGTCATCTTCGTGGTGTAGCAGTTTTAACGGCCAGTAGTGTATCCGATCGAACCTGCTTACTTTTTTCAAGTCATTATCTCCCTCTACAATTTTTACCCCCAACATTTCCTTCTTTAGTAAATTCACAATTCCTTGATGCTTAAAAGATGTCCAACAAATCGATCCCTTCCTATCGTTAAGTTCAGCCTTAAATATTAACCCCCCCCCCCCCCCCTCCCCGCCAGTTAGGTTTAGCAACTCCTACATCTACATCTACGTGATTACTCTGCTATTCACAATAAAGTGTCTGGCAGTGGGTTCAATGAACCACCTTCATGCTGTCTCTCTACCGTTCCACTCTCGAACGGCACGCGGGGAAAACGAGTTCTTAAATTTTTCCGTACGAGCCCTGATTTCTCTTATTTTATCGTGATGATCATTCCTCCATATGTATGTGGGTGCCAGCAGAATGTTTTCGCAATCGGAGGAGAAAACTGATGATTGAAATTTCATGAGAATGTCCCGTCGCAACGAAAAACGCCTTTGTTTTAATGATTGCCACTCCACTTCACGTATCATGTCTGTGACACTATCTCCCCTATTTCACGATAAAACAAAACGAGCTGCCCTTCTTCGTACTTTTTCGGTGGCACCTTTTAAGAGTTCTGCCAATGAATGGCAGTGTTTGGTATGCTCTACCCACAACATTATTAATGGGCTCGTTCCACTATAGGCTATTTGTAATTGCAATCCCTAAGTATTTAGTTGAATTTACAGCTTTCATGTTTGTATGACTTATCGCGTAATCGAAATTTAGCGGATTTCTTTTAGTATTCATGTGAATAACTTCACACTTTTCTTTATTGAAGGTCAACTGCCAACTTTTCGCATCATACCGATATGATATCTAAACCATTTTGCAATTCGTTTTGGCCATCTGATGACTTGACAAGAAAGTAAATGACAGCATCATCTGCAAACAATCTAAGAGGACTAATCAGAATGTCTCCTATGTCGTCAATATAGATCAGGAACAATAGCGGGCCTATAATACTTCCTTGGGGAACGCCGGATATTACTTTTGTTTTACTCGATGACTTTCCGTCTACTACTAAGAACTGTGACCTGTCTGAGAGGAAATCACGAATCCAGTCGCACAGCTGAGGCGATATTCCGTAGGCTGTCTGTTTTCTTAGACGATGCTTGTGAGGAACGGCGTCTAAAGTCTTCTGGGAATCTAAAAATATGGAATCAATTTGACATCCCCTGTCGATAGCACTCATTACTTCATGAGTACAAAGAGCTAGCTGTGTTTCACAAGAACGATGTTTCCTGAATTCTTGCTGACTATAGGTCAATAAATCGTTTTCTTCGAGGTTATTCATAATGTTCGAACACAGTTCCAAAACCCTACTGCAAATCGAAGCTAGTGATATGGGCCTATAATCAAGCGGATTTCTCCTATTTCCCTTTTTGCGGTTTGGTTTGACTTGAGCAATTTTACAGTCCTTAGGTGTGGATCTTTCTGTGAGTGAGCGGTTGAATATAATTTGCTAAATATGGAGCTATTGTATCAGCATACTCTGAGAGGAACCTGAGTGGTATACAATCTGGACCGGAGGCCTTGTTTTTGTTAAGTGATTTGAGCTGTTTTGCTACACCGAGGATATCTACATCTATGTTTCTCATCTTGGCTGCTGCTGTTGATTGGAATTCAGGAATATTTACTTTATCCTCTTTGGTGAAGGAGTTTCAGAAAACCGTGTTTAATAACTGTATTTTAGTGGCAGTGTCATCAGTGACTTCACCGTTGTTATCGCGCAGTGAAGGTATTGATTGTGTCTTGCCACTGGTATGCTTTATTTATGACCAGAATGTCTCTGCGTTTTCTGCAAGATTCCGAGACAGTGTTTTGTTGTGAAAATTACTGTAAGCATCTCACACTGAAGTACGCGCTACCATTCGAACTTCTGAAAAATTCGCATGTTGGAGATTTTGCGTTCTTTTAAATTTGGCAGGCTTTTTTCGTTGCTTCTGCAACAGCAATCTGACCCGTTCTGTTTATCATCGCGGATCAGTACGATTACTTATTCATGTATGTGGTATATATCTCTCAACTGCCATCTTTGAAACAATTCCATATCTTTTCTCCTCCTATATGATCAGAATGGAGGAATGGAGGCTGTCTCTTAAAAAGGCGTTAAGAGCATTTTTATCAGATGTTTTAAAACGATGTACGTTGCGTTTCTTTTTTATGGTTGTGGGTGTTAAGGTGTTCAGCCTTGCAGCAACTGCCCTGTGGTCACTAATCCCTGTATCCGTCATGATACTCCCTATATGTCCAGGATTATTTGATGTTTATAGAGATCAAGTATGCTTTCGCAACCATTTACGCTTCGAGTGGTCTCATGAACTAATTGTTCAAAATAATTTTCTGAGAAAGCATTCAGTACAATTCCTGATGACGTTTTATGCCTGCCGCCGGCTTTAAACGTATAATTTTTCAGGATATCGAGGGTAGATTGAAGTCATCACCGACTATAATCGTATGATTGAGGTACCTATTTGAAATGAGACCCAGGTTTTCATTGAACTGTTCAGCAACTATACCTTATGAGTCGAGGGTCGGTAAAACGATCCAATTAATGTTGATGGTGTTGAGACAGCAACCAGCCAAAATAAATTCGCTGGTTGCTGCCTCAACACCAACAACATTTGTTTTCAAATAACAGCCAGGGTCTCCAAACATATCATCATATGACAAAATGGGATCCAGTTAATGGTTTAGTCCAATTCGTAAGTATAATCTCTAACCACACTATTTCGCAGGAACTATCTACTTCAATTTCACTAAAAGGTAAACTGCTTTTAACAGCAATAAATCCTCCACCACGAAGTGTATTTAATCTATCCGTTCTGATCACTGTTAGAGCATCTGAAAAAATTTCGGCTGAACTTCTTTCCGGCTTTAGCCAGCGTTCTGTAGCTATAACTATTTGAGCTTGAGTGGTTCTTTCCCAATATAGTTACGACAATTTACAAGTACAATACCAATCGTTTCTACAACTACCTTATTGTGTTTTACCTGCCCCATTTAGAAGGGCGCCCTTTCTTTAGTTTTCTGAGACCCTCTAACCTAAAAAATCTTCGTCCCTTCCGCGCAGCCCCCGCTAACCGTGTAGCCGCTTCCTGTGTGTAGTGAACCCCTGACCTATTAAGCAAAACACGGAAACCCACCAACCAATGGCGCAAGTCAAGGAATCTGCAGCCGACACGGTCAGAGAACCGCCTGAGCCTCTGATTCAGACACTCTACTCGGCTCTGCACCAAAGGACAACAGTCGGTTCTAACGACGATGCCGCAGATTTTAGGCTCCACCTTAATCTCGCAAGCAAGACTGGCAGTCTTTACAATTTCCCCTAGCCGCCCGAAATCAGAGAGAATTTCCTTCAATCCAAAGCGACACACGTCACTGACACCGACATGAGCCACCACCTGCAGTTGGCTGCACCCTGTACTCTTCATGGCATCCTGGAAATGTCTTACAGCTCAAAATCTGTTTTCGAAATCTTTGTCTTTTTTTCTTTTAATATTGACAGCCTACAAGACGAAAGTATCAGAACACTCTTTGTGGCCAGGATAGAAAGGAAACTGGTCGAATAATTTGAAGAAAGTACAGAGGAAATATATGACTATATAAAAACTAATGTAAAAATTTTAGCAACAGAGGTGTTGGGTAAAAAAGATAGGAACCACAACCGTGCAGCAATAACACAAAAGAAATGGGAAGAGTATTTCCAAAAGTTATTAAATGAGAACAGAGAAGAATATCTAGAAGAAGGAACAATGGAAAAAAATGGACATGAAGATGATGAGATCCAGATTTTAGAAAGTAAAGTACTTCAAGCGTTGAGAACGGAAAAGAATAGTAAATCACCAGGACCAGGCAATATATATCTGGAATATCTGAAATATGGTGTTGACAAAATTGTGAAACTGATGACACAGCTCATCAACAAAATGGTAGCATGGAGATTCAGTACCCAAGGTGATGAAGCTAGGTTACATTAATACCATGTTTAAGAAAGGGGAACGCAAAATTTGTTCAAATTATCAAGGAATTTGTGTTACAAACATATTAATGAGAATTACTGCAAAAGTGATTAAAAACAAACTGGAAAAAAATTTAGAACCCAAGAAGAACGATGTGGTTTCACGGCTGGAATATCATCTTTAGAACGTATTTTCACATTACGACGGATTTTGGAGAAACATAGTGAAAAATCCAAAAATATTGTATTCATTTTCATAGCTCTAGAAAAAGCGTATGGTACTATTCCAAGAAAATTACTTTGGAGAGCACTACATATGGCAAACATGTAGTCTTCCTTGATTAAAATAATACAACCGATATATAAAGATAACATTTGCCAAGTGAAAGGTGGTAATAAACTCTACAAGAAATGTAGAACAAGCAAAGACCTTTTACAGGGCTGTACCATGTCACCATCATTATTTAAAACTTTTATAGATATTAGCCTTAGAACATGGTCTCGTAAATATAATAGTATGGGATTATAAATAAGCGATGGAGTTTACCTACATCATTTATTGTTTGCTGATGATCAAGTAGTCGTAGCACAAGATGGGTGGGATGCTAACTATATGTGCAACTAACTAGCAGTAGCACACAAAACTTGGGGTTTGAAGCTCAATTACGAAAAACAGAATACTTGACTGAATCAGATGAGCTATACATTGAAGAAAAGAAAATCAAAAAGATAAACACTTTCTGTTATTTGGGATCCATTTTAGAAATCAGAAATCAATAAAAGAATTAGTAGCCAAAGGAAGGTCATTGTGAGAGGCACCGACATGCCTTGCTCATACTGTGGCATCAAGCAGTCAGGCCTGCAAGATGAGTGGTCTGCCAAGCGAGTGGATTCATTCTTATTTATCAAGTAACATGAGCTCTAGTACTCACAAATAAGTTACAAATTATTCTCCTGTCTGAATATTACGCAACGTAAACGGATAACGCACGTCTGACTATAAGTAATTTACACAACTCTGACTGTTCACTACGCACTGACAATACCACATTTTCTTTCTTACCCAACGGCTTTGATCAACACGTGGGCATCGCACTGAATATGAATGGCGCACACATTATAAATTCTGGATATCATGACAACATACTGTTCGAGGGAAAAGGCCACCAATCTTTTTCTTTTCACTATCTTTTTCATTCCGATAAATTCTATAACCTAAACACACCATTACATTTTCTACCACAATTACACATGAGAAACACCGCCCAGTGGGCATGGCTTTACATTGGTGATTCTCTATCTTATGGTCTCATAATTACCTAACACTACAGTGCACTTTCTGGATAGGATGGTGGATCTTTTTCTATATCTCACACTTCGACTCTCACACCCATCATCACGAAAATTTCCTCCAGACCAAGCGGTACAAAAGCAGCATGCATAACCCACTGCCTCTGAACCTATCTTGCTACTCTCCCATGGAAATCACACATACTTCAATTACATGAAATACACCACGCTGGCAACATGGAATACAACACAAGGAATAGTCACAACGTTATAATCACATCACTTTGAGCTTTCCCACTTCAATTAGTATTCATCCCAGTTTCACACGACACTGCCCCACTTTGTAACTTTTCTATCCTACTATGAACTCTGGAGGATATATGCACGTCTTCCTGTGCAATGCAAGCCAAGTGGCGTTGCTGGATAGACGGCTGACTCACCTTGCTTCACTCTCAGAGTATTATAGTTTGAATCAAGCGTCACACGGAAACATAACACACAAAGTAATATTAAGAACATATTCGTCACACACGCGAGTCCTCAACTGATACCATGGACGAGTACTTCTCTTTATCCTTTGTCTCATACACAGATTGAGACTCACACGGTACTCACCACGTGGAAGTACTCGTCTCTAATTTCAAGTCTTGTATATGTCATTTCTTAAATATTTCCAACTTACAATACACACGCCAGTAATTCAGCTTAACTTAAGCACTCGGAAGTATTTCAACTTAGTGCTACACGTGGTTTCATTGTGACCGTTGGTCACTTCCATAGATTACTACGATCCCCTTAATATTACCTGCCTGGCATTTAATTCTCCCCACAAAAGTTCCTGAAATAGGGAAATAATTATTCCACACCACTCTTAAGTATTTCACATGCATACCATGTCTCCACTCTTTTGTCTTTACGGTGCACACCGAAGACAGGTCTTACCAACACAAGATCCAGCGCCAGAGTGCTGAAACATGGCCGTTCTTCAGGTCAGCTCGCACCTCCGTTGAGGTGGGGGCGCACCATGTTATCGTATTGGTCAGCCACATTTCAGGCGCTCAAAGCTCAGGTAAATTTCATCTCTTTGGTTCCACCAAAGGTGGCCAAAGGACCGTCTCAAAGATGATCATATATTGCCCATTCACTATCAGCAGTTAGCAGACGACCATACATTCATTCAATTCGCAGATCTCACCAAACTGGATACAGGGATTTGTTTTGTGAGAGTACACATGTGATCAATTAAATAAATAAATTGTCCTTCTTTCTTACACTGGTGTCAGGCTTCAGTGTATTAAGTGAAATTGAGTTATTATTAGAAAAAATATGTTGTTCTGACAAGAATAACGAAGAATGTAGTACCTATTTTCAATGTCGGGCGGTACTGTACCCTTTCAATTGGGATGTTTGACTTAGTCTTATGGAGCAGGAATGTCATGAGCAGAACTAAAAAATTATTTTACAAATTCATATCAGAGAGTGTGGTTCTGTATGGAACGGAGACCTGGACAATTAACCTGAGCACATTAGAAAATTACGAGCTCTAGAGATGGACTTCTGGACAAGATCGTCAAGAATCACCGGGAAAGAAAAGATAAGGAACACCGAAATAATAGGGCTACCCATGCAGAAAAACTGGCACGGTACTATCCTTGCAATGCGAGGGTAGTTCTGAACATTTTTTTATGAAATCTTTATTCAAATAAACGTAGCAAGACATCATAATAACCAGGAGGAAACCGCAGCCCCTGGTGACCTCAAGTAGACGACCAAATGCTGTTACTTTACCAAATTGTTGACACAGTTGTTGCATTATTGTACTCTCCACAATCCGGAGTAAGCTACACATACCAATTTACAACAATCCAAATGACAAATAAAACATTACATCATACAAATAAAAAATAATGGTAGGAAAAAAATTTTTGCTTAGTTCCCGGGATCTCCGTTATTTTTAGGAGTACTCCAAACTTCACTAATTCTATAACAAATAAAAAAAATACTAATTATACTCATAAAATTTTAAATAGCTCACCGTCCAAACACAGAGTAAGTACTCTGACATTCATAAACTGCGTTGTAATAATCTTTACATGGCAATGTCTAAATACAAAACAAAATCAACAAAAAAAAAAAAATTGCATACACTAGTTACATGTAGAATGTCAGGCTCCATATCATTACTCTAAAATGTATGTCAAACCTACCGAGAAATTAAACTGAGAAATGAAACAGTGAAATATACCACAAGTTACATATTGGTTACGTAATATAGTCTGTCTAAGACAACATGTCATACCTCATTAACTATCATCTCTTAAGCAATTGCCAAAACTACTCGACTGTGAGTTTAACCTTATCCTTGTCCACCAGTACAAATACCTGTTGTTGAGCTAGTCAGTCCATTAACTTTGATCAATACACACAGTAAATAGTTAGCAATAAGTGCTTGAATCCACCAGCAGCTCTCGTATTTTACTCTACTGCTCATTTCTCTGTTGTTAGATATTTAGACGATAAGAACTGACATTTCGACTTGCCTCCATTACACTTCAATGTGAAATATCACCACTGTGATAATGAAAATAAGTGGCTTCAGTCAACACACCAACAAGATTATTACTGTCCACGACAACAAAATGCATCAGTTAATTCCGATATTTGTTGTGCAATGCAAACTCTTGTCTCCTGTGACAACCTTACTGACCAATGCAACAAGAGCTGCTACGTTAGTATTATGCCCCTGGCTAATAATTAAAGCATCCTTGTACCAAATAATCTAATAAACATGCTATGTGAACTTGATAACCCAGAATAAACAAAAAAGCACAGTAACTATTCTAAATACATATGTTATGAAATACAATTACACTTGCTGTCCCTTCAGGAATAAAACATATAAAAAACATGCACAGTTACAAATACAAATACATTACTCCCTGTCTTGCGAGTCACACAGAATCATTTCATTCTGTGATTTTCTTGGGGTCAAAAAGTTGCTGATAGTTTTCCTAGAGACACTATCTCGGTGTCAAAGATCTCCCATGGATACCAGGACGAAAGTCTTTAGGTCACTCAAATCGGCATTTTGAACACCCACTGAACAGTAAAGTGTATCTCACATTAAACACAAATGTCATAGTCAATCGCAGAGTACCATCCACACGAATCTGGTCGTCCAGAAATGGCCCTGCAACTACTATTATCTACGGTCCTGCCCTTTCAGTTCTTTGCGTAATTAAGTCTAAAGTTCCAACATACAGCACTTATTCCCACACCAATTAAAGAAAGACTACTACTACAAATGCAAATGTCAATGTCCCAATTTAGTTTCTTGCGTTCATACAATAATTAGTCACCAAACGACAACTGTCCTCTTTAAGTATACCAAGCGTCCCACGTGTAATTTACAAAGCACACTTAACAAGTCACTGCCAAAAGTTTATGGATCCCACAGTTCAGTGGTCAAGACAAAACAAAACAATCGTCAGGTCTGCTAAAGACAAAATCTTTTCCACCACTCACAATATTGAAACACCAGTCCTTCACTTTCCAACTTATTGAGACATACGAGCAGTCATCTTGTTTCACGCCTCGACAGCCCAGTACTAGTTAATAGTTGCTGTTAAAAAATGCCCGCCGGACTCTGCCGCGCATCGTTCATTCTGCTATCGCGCCGCCGCCGCGCGAGCCGTTGAGCAGAAAAACCACCCACTGTTGCCTCCGCGGGATACTGTCTCCAGTCGTAAGGGTGGCGCAACTTATGAATGGCCAGTGGTAGGTGCGTGTCGCCCAAGGCCGTTGACCTGCTGTGGCGGGCATGTGGACTGTACCTCGACCGGAGTGGAATGGGGAGCGCAGCGGCTCTGTCGCCTCTCCCATGGCGACGTCAGCTTGGCCTCCTGCAGTACGGGAGCGTTCTGCGTAGCACCTCAGCGCTACGACACCCAATCAGTCTGACCCTTCCGTGCATCTCGCAACATTACAGACAAAAGGATATTCATATAGTATTTAAATACTCATTGATTACATGTATGATCTATTAGATACATTGGTAATAAAAGTATCTTTGTTCTAAAAAACATAAAATCATACAGCCTAGTTTTCTACACATACAACGTCAACATTTATACCTTTTCTATATACACCCCACACTTGTGCTATTGATTGGACCGGTCGTCCCTCATAGAAAACATGAAAGTGTTAAAAAAAAAAAAAAAAAAAAAAGAAATTAGAAACAATCTATACAGCTCATAATTACAATATCAAATAGTAGACTACTTTAACATCCTATCACGATAAAACTCTAAATCTACAACATACAATGCACCTTCGTGCTTGTGACAGACAGAAATTAGTATCTCTTTACATATTTCACCTTTCATTACATATAACAACATTTCTGGGACATGTATGTACCATCCACATGACGTCATATCCTGACTTGCCATCGAGGTTCATCCAAATTAAACAATAAAGCACAATAATGTTTAGTTATGGATTGGTAGCATCTGCTTTACAGGAGTGTGCGCATTGATCACACTACTCTATGACTCTCACTCAACAGACACCGCATTTTCCTTCTCATTCAATCCATTAATACACTAACAGAATAGGTCTAGAAGTCAGCTAACCTTAACACCACCACACTCACGTCAACATGCCATACCTTTACTCCCTTATACACCACATAACACATGGAGCTGTTTCGGAGATAGCATTCCAGTCTCCGATTACGTCCTTTCATTCCGGCACCTTTCTCCATCGGCTTACCTCTGCATTTACTTTCCCGATTATTCAACCTGCTAAATATCAATTTAGAATTGCGACATTTCATCTAATAACAAAAAATACACAAATTATTCATCCTGCAAAATAACTTTACACATTCTTGGTGCCGTTTTGATTAGTTATACTGGTACCAGGCTTCAACAATAACAAAAAATATTATTTTTGCCATATTGCAAATGTTATTGTAAGAATTAGATTTACACTTATATTACATCTTACGTCAGTATTCCACAACGTTCACCATCTGGATCTCATACTCCCTTTTTGTCCTTTCACGTTGTGCAGTTTTCCTCCTCTCTTCATTCGTATTTCGGCTCTCTGTCCGTTTATTACTCCATCATTTCCTGATCTTCCTTCGCCATTGGCATCAATCTCGATTGCGGCATACACAGGCCTCTCTGTAACATACATCTAAGACATCTCCACATTATTAATTATACTCAGCTTTATTTGCCACTGATTCATCATGTCGAATCTCTCTTTATTAATCACACTAGTTCACGTCACTTCTCTCCTTAAATATCACCTTTATCAATTACTATTTATCACGTCGCTTCTCTCACTATCTACCATCTTAATCCACTCATTACTCATCACGTCGTTTCTGCTTGATCCTTATTAATATGACAAAAAATACGTATATACACCACTCTGTCGACTCCTGTTCATGACTCATTCGACCAGTCTATTTCGTCATACTTCCTGACATCCCACCTGAAAATGCTTATGTTCGATTTGACACTGCACAGCGTTACACACCACAAATAAATACACTGACTATCTACCATAACTTGCCTACTTTCGATAACTTTTCCATAATTTGATGTTAGAAATGTGATGAAGCCCACGCGATTGTTTTCCCTTGATCGTCTCAATTATTACAGCATATTCATGGACAATCCGCCTCACTCTGAATGGTCCACTATACACACTAAAGAATTTTCTAGTTAGGAATCTGTGCTTCTTTGATAATCGATGACTTTTAATTAGAACCTTGTCTCCTACTGCTAATTCGATTTTACAGATCTTTCCTTTCTGCTTCTCCTGCCTATCCTTAGCTGCCTTCTTAATACGCTCTATCGCAATCTTGACACTTTCCGTGTGCCTTTGCTTTCCCGATCGCGAAAAATCTCCCAGCTCCCTGACTCGATCTGGTGGTGGCTCATTCTTTAATACCGTAATTGGTGATAAACCAGTTGCTCCATGTGGTAGCTCATTGAGGATGTCCTGAAAATCTTTGAGAAAAGTACTCCAACTTCTATGTTGCCTATGGCAATAGATCTCACACAACTTTCCCAGTTCTCTTACCACTCTTTCTCTGGGGTTACTTGCAGCATGGTATCGGGATATGAACACCGGTTTTATCCTCCTTCTCTTCAGTGTGGTTAGCCATTGTCTGGATTTATATTGTGGTCCATTGTCAGCTACGAACTTTTCTACAGTTCCTACTTCTCGCAAATAGCTTTTAACTATCGCTGTTGCTACTGTCCTTCCCGTCGCATGTTTCAATGCGGTAAAAGTCACATACTTTGACACCAATTCCACTGCTACCAAAACATATCTGTATCCCTACACTGACTTAGGTAGCGGGCCAAACAAATCTGTTGTTCCGAATTCCCTCAATCTACCTGGCACTATCGGAAAAAGCGGTGCTTTGCATGATATAGTTAACGATTTTGCCTTCTGGCACAATTTGCAACTACCAAGCACGTTCTTGATTCTCCTCTCCATACTAATGAAATAAACTGATTCCCTTAATTTCTTACAGCATTTCCTTGCCCCGTAATGCCCGTAACTTAGGTGCGTATACCAGATCAGCTTGTTGACTATTTCATTTGGCATACACAACACCCAGTCCTGTGTGTTCGGATTTCTACGGTAGAAAAGGACCCCGTTCTGAATTGTATAGAAGCGCTCTATATTGACATCTAAGTTCGCTCTAACTCTGTCCTTCACCATTCTCCATGACGCGTCTTTATCCTGCTCTTTCGCGATATTTGTGAGTACCGCCCCTATGTATTTCTCGAACGGCACGCCCTGCATATACAATATGTCGTATCTGTTCTCGTTTACCTCTTCAGCAAAGCATTGACCATGACCTACTGGGTTCCTCGACAGCGCATCTGCCATTATATTCTGTGGCCCAGCAACTTACATGACCGTAAACTGAAACTCCTGTAAATAGAGTGCCCACCTAGCGAGTCATCTATGGTTAAGTTTGGCCGACATCAGAAACTGTAGTTACTTGTGGTCAGTATAGATTTTAGTATGCCTCCCATACAAATAGTATCTAAACTTACTAAAACCCCACAATATTGCCAAAGCTTGAAGCTCAGTTACCGTGTAATTTCTCTCAGCTCTGCTAAGCACTCGGCTCGCTAATGCAATTGGTTGTTGTATTACTTCTCCTCCCTGCTCTTGTTCTTGGAACAATATTACCCCAAGTCCACTACGGGAACTGTCTGTAGCCATACAAAACTCTTTCCCTAGGTCTGATGCCCGAGAAGAGGTGGTGACAGCAGTGCTTTCTTTAACGCCTCATACTCTTCCTGCGCGACAGGGTCCCAATTCCATACCGTTTTCTTTCCAGTCAGCTGACATAGTCTGGGTGTCGCTGCACCCCCAATCTTAATAAACCTCCTGTAAAAATTGATTAATCCTAAATAACCCCGTAGCTGACGTTTTGTTCTTGGCACCGGAAAATCTCTGATTGCTTCGAGTTTGTCTGGATTTGGTCTTATTCCCTCTGGCGTCACAATGTGACGTAGAAATTCGATTTCTTTTCGTCTAAATTCTGACTTTCCCAAATTCACGGTTACCCCATGTCTCTCCAATGCGCCGAGCAATATGCTTAACGTTCTATTGTGGTCTTTCCAGTTTCTTTCTGCTATCAGGACATCATCCACGTACGGTGTTACCTTATCTTTTATTTCATTAGGAATGACAGTATTTAGCGCTCTAACAAAGGCCGCGGATGATACATTTAACCTAAATGGTAGTTTTCAGAATTGATAGGATTTGCCGTAGCACAAGAAAGCTGTGTATTTTCTACACCCCCTATCTAGCTCCACCGGCCAGAAACTCATTCTCAAATCAACTGAGTTGAGAACTCTGATTCCTTGAAACTTTTGTAGCAATTCGTCAAGTGTCAGTGGCCGATCTGTGTCTGGCTCTATTATCTTATTAACCCTTCTTGCGTCCAAAACTATTCTAATTCACCCATCCCTTTTTTTCAACACAAACTAAGGGGCTGTTGTACGGAATGGATTCTTGTTCGATAATCCCTTGTTGTAGCACGCTTTCGATCTCAGCTTCTACTCTTTCTTTGTACACAACAGGTATCGGGTACACTTGGGGCCTAAACTGTTTATGGGGCTTGAACTTTAATCTATACGCAAAATTATTGTACCCGCATCATGTTTAAATACCTTCCTGTTCTCGTATAAACCGTGGTCCCTCGTAAATGCAATATTTTCTCCCTGATCTCCTCCTCCAAACATTTATGAATTCCCTTCTTCTCTTGTTCGAACCCCTTATTCTGTGCTTGTCTACCAGACTTTACCGCGAGACATAATGCTAAGTGTGCGTTATCTTTAGCACATAAGCAATCTTCGAATTTTAATGTAATTTCCTCCGAATCTCGTTTCAACTCCATCGAACCATATCTCATGTTAACGACTCCTTTATATTGGTTCAAAAAATTTACGCCTAATATCCCTTCAACAGTTAGTGACGACACAATCATGAACACTGTTCTAAACCTCTTCGCCTGGCACACAAAGTCTACCTGGGCTTGTAACTTCACGTCAATTTCCTTTCCTGTAACTGCCCCTCTCGCTGTTGTCCTTTGCAATGGCAACGTTGGCCATTGTTTTGTAAGACTACAACACTTAAACACAACTTCCCTTAAGACACTTATTACACTGCCTGTGTCGATGACACATGGTACGATTACATTATTTATTTCTACGCTAATTATTGGGTGGACTTCACTCCCCACATCACCTACCTTCTCTAACAGATTCTCCCTTAGTTTTCCGTAATCGATATACCTAATATTTACATCATTAATAGTCCTGGCTTGTACCCCTCTATCATGCAGTCACCTTCTTGTGACAGTGATCGTCCTGTCGTGAACCCAATGACTGCCTATCGTCCCTTCGCCCATCATTTTTATTTTCCCTTCTTTTTCCATCTCTGTCCCATCTTCTATTTTCCCGGTTGGACGGTCGATATCCCCATGAATTCTGCCCCCTATTTCCTCGCCATCTTCCATTTCCGTTATTCCTCTGATTCCATGCTCTCCTGTCAATCTGATACTTTCTGCCGTTCCTATCCTCGACTCTGTCTGACCTATGAGTCGTATCCCCGTTCACTATGTTGCTCTCATTACCCAGTTCCTGTAACAAGTGCTGAAATGACGCAGAATCGTCTAAGCCTCTGCCTGCTATCACTATATATCTGCGCAATTTCACTGGCAACTTCGTTATACTGATCCTAACGAGCTCCTCAGGTTCGTATGTCACATCCAAATACCTATTTCGTCTCAGCATTTCCTGATAGCACGCCACTGGATCTCTTACACCACATTCGTTACAATTTGGCATCATCAACAGGCTTTGCTAGTCCTGCTTACTTTTAGACCAGAATTCATTTAAAAACTTGTCACAAAATATCTTGTAGCTACTACAGTCTTTAATAACTTCCTGCATTTTCGCTGTAGCCTCGTCCCTCAAATGGTTACACACAAACTTCGTTTTGAGGAGCGTTCCCCACGATGAAGGTAATGAATCTTGAAATTGAGACAGCCACAGGCATGGATGTTGGTAGTTATCAGGATCCGGAAAACAAGTGTACCTTTGTACCGACACGAAGTGCCTCCAATATTCTTCATCCGCATTTATAATTTCCGACCTTCGACTATACCCAGTTGGGTTTGCCACCTGATTTATCCGACGCAACCGTTCTTCTAACTCTCTGAGTTCGTCTTCCTCTTTCTGCCTATTTCCTTTTTTTGAATTTATCTCACTCTCCCTCTGCAATTTACCTGGTGATGTGTCACCTTCGCTACTGCACGCTAATTGCATCTGTGCTAGTTCTTTCCTATGTTTCCTATTTATGTCTAATTGTGCCTCTTTAAATTGTAATAGTGATTGTATCTCCTCCTGGTGGGCATAAACCTCTCGCTGCGTACTGTCTCGCCTCTTATACTGATCTTTTCTACATCTCAACTAATCTTATTGATTCTGACCACTACCTTCACAACTTCTTCCCTGCGTTTATTTAGCGCCACTTCCTGCCAGGTGACTTGAGCTTCCACGCTGTCTAATGCCCCTTGTTTATCTGCAAGTAAGTCCTCCACTACCTCTTTGATTCGCTCATGTGGCAACACGTCCCTACGTTCTGTAATATCACTCTCTATTGCAAATATTCGTACCTCCAAATTATTGGCTTTTTCTTTCACGGCGTCACATACTTGCTTCAACGCACCCAGATTCTTGTACCCCTCATCTAACCCATTATTAACTGCGGACAGTCGCTCATCGATAACTGAGTGTTGCTTCCTCATTGCCTCTTTATTTCCATTATCCATTGCCTCTTATCTTTCCTTACTATCTTTATCCATCGCTTCCAGTCTTTCCTTATTCGCTTCCACCCTTTCCTTATTCGCTTCCAATCTTTCCTTAGTCTCCCTATCTCTCTCCTTATTATCTTCATCCATCGCTTCCAATCTTTCCTTATTTTCTCTATCCATCCTCTGTCAAAACTGCACTAGTACATCGTCATTTGCTACTTTCGGTGAGCTCACCTCGTTCGCCTGAGAAACCGTAGCTTCACTAAGGGTAGCTACACTTTCACTACATAACTGACCTAGTCCCGGCTCGCCCACATCATCGGGAAAAGCCCCCAATTGTGGACAAAGCCCGCCCCCTAAAGGATCACCTAGCTGCGGTCCGCTGACCAATTCAGCCCCTTCCGAGTGTTTGCCGTTCTCGCTCATTAACCCAAGGTCGACACCTACTTCCTGCTCCACTGCTACGTTCACCACAGAATCACTCTTCTCCATGGTGACTACACTTTTCGACTGCCACCTAGTTACTACGGACATTACGCAAAAAAATTTATACAACGATCTTCCAGCCTTGGACGGCGTAGCAATCAATTACATAAAAAAATAAAAGATCCTCACCAATCCAGAAAGAAATTGCAAACAAAAAATTTTACTTCTTAGCGCTATCACGCAATATACGTAAAAATCCTAACAAATCCCATTAAAAAAAAACGTAACAGCAAACCCTAACAGCACAATCCTGGCAGGGTCGAAATTATGAGAGGCACCCACATGCCTTTCTCATACTATGGTATCAAGCAGTCAGGCCTGCAAGATGAGTGGTCTGCCAAGCGAGTGGATTCATTCTTATTTATCAAGTAACAAGAGCTCTAGTACTCACAATTAAGTTACAAATTATTCGCCTGTTTGAATATTACACAACAGAAACGGATAATGCACTTCTGACTATTAGTAATTTACACAACTCTGACTTTTCACTACGCACTGGTAATACCACATTTTCTTTCTTACCCAATGGCTTTGATCAACACATGGGCATCACACTGAATATGAATGGCGCACACATTATAAATTCTGGATATCATGACAACATACTGTTCGAGGGAAAAGGCCACCAATCTTTTTCTTTTCACTATCTTTTTCATTCTGATAAATACTA
The DNA here is from genome assembly GCF_021461395.2 of Schistocerca americana. Taxonomy (NCBI): domain Eukaryota; kingdom Metazoa; phylum Arthropoda; class Insecta; order Orthoptera; family Acrididae; genus Schistocerca; species Schistocerca americana. The sequence goes on along the minus strand of NC_060121.1, from coordinate 624,311,608 downwards.
TAACCTAAACACACCATTACATTTTCTATCACAATTACACATGAGAAACACCGCCAGTGGGCATGGCTTTACATTGGTGATTCTCTATCTTATGGTCTCGTAATTATCTAACACTACAGTGCACTTTCTGGATAGGATGGTGGATCTTTTTCTATATCTCACACTTCGACTCTCACACCCATCATCACGAAAATTTCCTCCAGACCGAGCAGTACAAAAGGAACATGCATAACCCACTGCCTCTGAACCTATCTTGCTACTCTCCCATGCAAACCACACATACTTAAATTATATGAAATACAGCACACTGGCAACATGGAATACAACACAAGGAATAGTCACAACGTTACAATCACATCACTTTCAGCTTTCCCACATCAATTAGTATTCATCCCAGTTTCACACGACACTGCCCCACTTTGTAACTTTTCTTTCCTACTATGAACTCTGGAGGATATATGCACGTCTTCCTGTGAAATGCAAGCCAAGTGGCGTTGCTGGATAGACGGCTGACTCACCTTGCTTCACTCTCAGAGTATTATAGTTTGAATCAAGCGTCACACGGAGACATAACACACAAAGTAATATTAAGAACATATTCGTCACACACGCGAGTCCTCAACTGATACCATGGACGAGTACTTCTCTTTATCCTTTGTCTCATACACAGATTGAGACTCACACGGTACTCACCACGTGGAAGTACTCGTCTCTAATTTCAAGTCTTGTATATGTCATTTCTTAAATATTTCCAACTTACAATACACACGCCAGTAATTCAGCTTAACTTAAGCACTCGGAAGTATTTCAACTTAGTGCTACACATGGTTTCATTGTGACCGTTGGTCACTTCCATAGATTACTACGATCCCCTTAATATTACCTGCCTGGCATTTAATTCTCCCCACAAAAGTTCCTGAAATAGGGAAATAATTATTCCACACCACTCTTAAGTATTTCACATGCATACCATGTCTCCAATCTTTTGTCTTTACGAAGCACACCTAAGACAGGCCTTACCAACACAAGATCCAGCGCCAGAGTGCTGAAACATGGCCGTTCTTCAGGTCAGCTCGCACCTCCGTTGAGGTGGGGGCGCACCATGTTATCGTATTGGTCAGCCACATTTCAGGCGCTCAAAGCTCAGGTAAATTTCATCTCTTTGGTTCCACCAAAGGTGACCAAAGGACCGTCTCAAAGATGATCATATATTGCCCATTCACTATTTGCGGTTAGCAGATGACCATACATTCATTCAATTCGCAGATCTCACTAAACTGGATACAGGGATTTATTTTGTGAGAGTACACATGTGATCAATTAAATAAATAAATTGTCCTTCTTTCTTACACCGGTGTCAGGCCTCAGTGTATTAAGTGAAATTGAGTTATTATTAGAAAAAATATGTTGTTCCGACAAGAATAACGAAGAATGTTGTACCTATTTTCAACGTCGGGCGGTACTGTACCATTTCAATTGGGGTGCTTGACTTAGTCTTATGGAACAGGAATGTCATGAGCAGAACTAAAAAATTATTTTACAAATTCATATCAGAGAGTGTGGTTCTGTATGGAACGGAGACCTGGACAATTAACCTGAGCACATTAAAAAATTACAAGCTCTAGAGATGGACTTCTGGAGTAGATGGTCAAGAATTTCCGGGAAAGAAAAGATAAGGAACACCGAAATAATAAGGAGAATGGAAATCGAAGAAAAAGCATATGACGTATTGGACAGGAAGAAATTACAGTGATACGGGAATGTACGACGTATGGAGAAAGCCAGAATACCAGAATTGATACTGGAGTGGGAACCGGAGGGGAGGAGAGGAATAGGACGAGTTATGACCACCTGGCTCCAGAATGTACAGCACACAATGAGGAGAATGGGCGCAGAGGAAGAGGACACACAAGATCTGAACACCTGGACGAATATTTTGAGAATATAGTTTAAGAACGTTTATTCTTTGTATTGTAATTTCCGAGTAAACTATTACGTTGTAGACAAGCCTCTGTATTGAGGAAAAGCTCAATATAAAAAAAATTAAAAAAATTTCTCGTATCCTGTAGGATGCAAACTGCAACATGATTTTGGCAGATCGCTTCTCGACCGTGTATCAGTTCAATTACATTTAATTTCATGGGTAGTGTTGGCTGTGTGTGTCGACTGAAATATTCTTATGCAAAGGTGCGTATTCCAAGCCTGAAGTTGCGGTTTCCGGGGTTTATCCGTAATGAGTGGCTGCAGCAGTGTCATAGCCCGCAAATGCCCAATTGATATGTAGCAAGTAAGTTCACTAGATAAGAGAATAATTAACCTAGAGCACACGAACGGATGAATTGTTAAGCCTTTACAAATGGTGTAGCGGTCGAGTCACTTGCTCAACCACATGCCCAGTGTCTCTACGCAGGCGTAAGGTAGTAGCGATAAGCCAAATATTTACGTTCCGCATTTTGGATGCGATGTTCATGGGATAATTTTTCTTCTTTTTTTAAAAAATTCGAGTTGTTCAGATTAGCAACTCTTGATTTAGTTCTTCCGTCAGTCATTTCAATGATGTCAACCAAAGTGCCACATAATTAACTTCACTGTTTCATGTCATCTTTCTGTGTTTTTATTTTTCACGAGTCATATTCTAATAAGATACCACGTTCGTTTTAAATTTGAATACATGATTAGTACCGTCATATCGGCTTCCATTTGTGCCCCTTTCCTGCCAAAACGTCTTTCGTGGTTAGACGATCTTTATTTAACAAATGTAATCAACAAAACACTAAGATCTTTTTGGGGTGATGGTGTTTCCATCGTGTACAGTGGCGAAATGGTTAGTGGAATGTTGGACATCGTACAAAGTTGATTACTGGGTGACAAGTGGGTAATGCTTGCAGGTTTTTATTTCGTCCCGGATAGCTATTACTTTATCTCTGGAATAATTTCATCATGAGGATGCCTTTACTCTTCAGCGATATAGAAGAGCTGCATATCTTTGGGAAAAGTAACGATTATAGTTTCCCTTTGCTCTCAGCCACTAACAGTACCACAACAGCAAGGTCAAGATGGTTAATGGTAGGTAAAGCCTGACCAGTCAGCATCCACACTGTTGGCTATACTGAAAACACTGCTGCCGTTCTTCAGGAACCACGTTTGTCTGACCTCTCAGCAAGATACCACTGAGCCCACGCTAGTACAATCCATCCACATCCTGCGATATCCTGCTCTATATTCCAGACTATGGCTTGGAAGGATGTAACAGGTACTTGGGATGACTGAGGTTGTGCGTCATGAAGTTTCTAATTTATGTACATGAGCAAAAAAATGTGTCATTTGTGATTAACCATATTAATGAAAATGATGATAAATGGCTCTGAGCACTATGCGACTTAACTTCTGGGGTCATCAGTCGCCTAGAACTTAAAGCTAATTAAACCTAACTAACCTAAGGACATCACACACATCCACGCCCGAGGCAGGATTCGAACCTGCGACCGTAGCGGTCGCTCGGTTCCAGACTGTACCGCCTAGAACCGCGCGGCCACTCCGGCCGGCGAAAATGATGATACATTGTTTTGATATTTTCTGCCAATCATACAAAAACTGGTTACATTCTATACAAAAACCGTAATTATCGTTATTGAGAAGAACGTAAGGTTTTTCATTGGTTTTCACAGATTTCATCTTGGATTTTTATGTAAACATCTTTGAATGCAAACTGAAACAAGACTTTTACTAAGCTCCAGCCAAACTGCTCAGAATCCATAAGGAACAGATTATTATTAAAATTAATGAAGTAGAAATTACCACACTTAAGGATACAGCTATTTCAAACACATAGTGTGCAACATGCATATCCAGTCGCTGTATACATTGTGACAACCTTTTTCATTCGCAGTAGCACTTCAGGCATACAAGAGAAATTTAAAGAAAAATGCATGGCGTACGAGTAAATATCACATGTATAACCGCCAAACAAACATGTCAGAACCGCCAGTCATAAGCCTCCTTATTACCACACACGACACACCACAAACAACTGTTCAAGCCGACCAAGGCAAATGTCTCTTTTCATCATATACGTAAGATATGGGACGCACTGCTTTTAACTACCCAGTTCCACCCACGTTCCAGTGTAGCCTTGATACCCAATTTCTGCTACTTCTCAAGTAAAAGACGCCCACTGTTTATTGACTTTAAGAAACATTTAAATATTGTTGTTCGATTCTTTGGTGGGACGATATTTCGCAAAGCAACAAGTACTGTTAATGGCCGCGACCTTCCTACTGAAGAAATACAGCGCCTAAAATTTTCCCCCCTCCCCTGAAGGCCATGTCGTCTGAAGTCTCAGAAACATTACACGAATTTAGCCCACGTGTCTACAAAAGAGAAACACGCGTAATGGAACTCTAACTAACGGATTTCAGATCGATCGATCAGGGGCTGACCTTTATAAACTGTTTCCTACCAATTTTTTCTTACAGGGTGCATGAGATTAGTGATCACAGGAGGAAGAACGGCGTGCTGATATGCACATTGGGGGAAAATGTAATGAACTAAATTGATGAGTAGAACACATTTATTTACAAATCGTTTCATAACAGTGATCTCTAAAACGTATAAAAAATATCTTACTGTGGTTCCATAAGGATAAATTGTATTAATCACAATTACTCAGTAGGAATTAGGCTGGGTCAGGAGCGCAACATGGACGCAGGATGCATGAGGTGAACCGTGACCGTTAAAGAACAAGTTGTGGCTCATCTGCGTTTAGTGAAATAACTGAAAAATTAACATTCGCGAGAAATCCGTAATGATTCTAATGAAAGACTTTAAAGTTACAGACAGTTCCTAACTCAAAAAGCTTGAGTTAGCTCCCGTCCAAAATCGCGTCTAAGTGCACGCAGAAGCAGCTAAACACACTCACCACCAGCACAGCGACTCTGTTGCAACTCGACTCCTCTGTTCTGTAGCCAGTCTGCCTTGCCTGTGGGTACAGAGACTGGAAAACTTCGAGGGGACGAACTAATTTATCAACAACACGAATTCTTTAGTGATGCCAAGTACGTCTTGTAATCAAAGGACAGGAGAGAGGACGCCTGTTTACACGTTCTCCAAATTTTCTACATAGAAAATCTAAATGAACGTATCCCTTAATATGGTTTATGAGTAGCGTCTTTGATTAGTACTCGGGTTCGAGGCCCATGACTGTTCAAATTTTGATTAATAACAAGCATTGGCTGCCGAAGACTTCCGGTACAAGAAGGCACCCTCATTGTGCCCAACGGCCATGTGAAAGAGGGCGGAGGAGCGGACAGAGATTCAGGGCTATCTCTTCTCCTTCTGGTGGGAAACTAACCATGAAGGCGGTGGAATCAGCAATGATCAACTGCATGAGGATGCAGATGACAAAGGAAACCCCAGCATTAAAGACACATAACGTGTATCCGCAGGGCATTTGACCTGTAGTTGAAAATGTGTCACGAAGATCTCTCCATTGGAAAAAAAATTCCGGAATAGTCCCCCATTCGGATCTCCGGGAGGAGACTGCCAAGAGGAAGGTGACCATGAGAAAAAGACTGAATAACCAACTAAAGGATACCGTTTCACAAGTCAGGGCGTGGAATGCCAGAAGCTCGGACGTGGTACGAAAACTACACTCCTGGAAATTTAAATCAGAACACCGTGAATTCATTGTCCCAGGAAGGGGAAACTTTATTGACACATTCCTGGGGTCAGATACATCACATGATCACACTGACAGAACCACAGGCACATAGACACAGGCAACAGAGCATGCACAATGTCGGCACTAGTACAGTGTATATCCACCTTTCGCAGCAATGCAGGCTGCTATTCTCCCATGGAGACGATCGTAGAGATGCTGGATGTAGTCCTGTGGAACGGCTTGCCATGCCATTTCCACCTGGCACCTCAGTTGGAACAGCGTTCGTGCTGGACGTGCAGACTGCGTGAGACGACGCTTCATCCAGTCCCAAACATGCTCAATGGAGGACAGATCCGGAGATCTTGCTGGCCAGGGTAGTTGACTTACACCTTCTGGAGCACGTTGGGTGGCACGGGATACATGCGGACGTGCATTGTCCTGTTGGAACAGCAAGTTCCCTTGCCGGTCTAGGAATGGTAGAACGATGGGTTCGATGACGGTTTGGATGTACCGTGCACTATTCAGTGTCCCCTCGACGATCACCAGTGGTATACGGCCAGTGTAGGAGATCGCTCCCCACACCATGATGGCGGGTGTTGGCCCTGTGTGCCTCGGTCGTATGCAGTCCTGATTGTGGCGCTCACCTGCACGGCGCCAAACACGCATACGACCATCATTGGCACCAAGGCAGAAGCGACTCTCATCGCTGAAGACGACACGTCTCCATTCGTCCCTCCATTCACGCCTGTCGCGACACCACTGGAGGCGGGCTGCACGATGTTGGGGCGTGAGCGGAAGACGGCCTAACGGTGTGCGGGACCGTAGTCCAGCTTCATGGAGACGGTTGCGAATGGTCCTCGCCGATACCCCATGAGCAACAGTGTCCCTAATTTGCTGGGAAGTGGCTGTGCGGTCCCCTACGGCACTGCGTAGGATCCTACGGTCTTGGCGTGCATCCGTGCGTCGCTGCGGTCCGGTCCCAGGTCGACGGGCACGTGCACCTTCCGCCGACCACTGGCGACAACATCGATGTACTGTGGAGACCTCACGCCCCACGTGTTGAGCAATTCGGCGGTACGTCCACCCGGCCTCCCGCATGCCCACTATACGCCCTCGCTCAAAGTCCGTCAACTGCACATACGGTTCACGTCCACGCTGTCGCGGCATGCTACCAGTGTTAAAGACTGCGATGGAGCTCCGTATGCCACGGCAAACTGGCTGACACTGACGGCGGCGGTGCACAAATGCTGCGCAGCTAGCGCCATTCGACGGCCAACACCGCGGTTCCTGGTGTGTCCGCTGTGCCGTGCGTGTGATCATTGCTTGTACAGCCCTCTCGCAGTGTCCGGAGCAAGTATGGTTGGTCTGACACACCGGTGTCAATGTGTTCTTTTTTCCATTTCCAGGAGTGTAGATAATCTCAAAATGGAAATGCAAAGGCTCAGTCTAGACATAGTTGTGCTCAGTAATTTGAAATAGAAAGAAGTGAATGATTTGTGGTCAGACAAGTATAGGGTAATATCAACAGGAGCAGAAGTGTTATAACGGGAGTGGAATTCGTTATGGATAGGAAGGTAGCACAGAGAGTGAGTTACTGTGAACAATTCACTGATAGGGTTGTTCTTATCAGAATCAACTTCAAACCAACACCGACAACGATAATTCAGGTATACGTACCGACGTCGCAAGCTGAAGACGAAGAGTTACAGAATGTATTTGACAATACAGAAAGGATCTTAGGATCCGGCAGCAAACACGAAGAGACTTTCAAGACTTATTACGCCTGAAAGCCTACGAAGTCACATGTGGTTGAGTTCTGTTATAAATTTCAGGTAGTAATAATGAATTATTTGCTCAAGAATCACAAGAGTGGAAGATACATTTGGAAAATGCCGGGTGATACAGCAAGATTTCAGTTAGATTACATAATGGTGACACAGAGACTCCGATATCGAATACTGGGAATGTAAGGCGTACCCAGGAGCAGATATAGACACAGATGAAAATGTAGCAGTGATGAAGAGTAGGCGGAAGTTTAAGAGATTAGTCAGAAAGAATCAATACGCAAAGACGTGGGATACATAAGTATTAAGGAATGACGAGATACGCTTGAAGTTTTTTAAGGGCATAGATACAGAAATAAATAACAGCCTAGTAGACATTACAGTTGGAGAACAATGGACGTCTCTAAAAAGGGCAATCACAGAAGTTGGAAAGAAAAACATATTTACGAAGAAGGTAACTGCGAAGAAGCCACGTGTAACAGAAGAAATACTTCAATTGATCGCTGAAAGAAGAAAGCACAAATATGTTCAGGGAAATTCGGGAATCCAGAAGTCCAGGGAAGCTAAGAAGAAGTGGCTGCAGGAAAAATGTGAAGAAATCTAAAAAGAAATTATTGTTGGAAGGGTTTACTCACTAATTCAGTTTCTAAATGCAGAGGTCAGAGCGGTTAGGTGGAAAGAGTACATGTGTCAGGGGAAGATTTGTCTGATGTGATAGAAGAAGAAACAGGAGTCGATTTAGAAGGAATATAGGATCCAGTATTAGAATTTAAAAGAGCTTTGGAGAACTTAAGATCAAATAAGACAGAATGGATAGATAATATTCCATCAGAATTTGTAAAATCATTGGAGAAATTGGCAACAAAACGACTATTCACGTTGGTTTGTCAATGTATGAAACTGACGCCATACCATCTGACTTTAGGAAGAACATCAACTCGGCGAGAGCTGACAAGTGCAATAACTATCGCACAATCAGCTTAACCATACATACATCCAAGTGGCTGACAAGAATATATACAGGATGTACCATAATTGATGGCGTAAACGCATATAATTGAAAGTACACGATGCGAGAAGCCAAAAAGTCTCAATAAGTAAATGCATACAATTGAAAGTACACGATACGAGAAGCAAAAAAGTCTCAGTAAACATAGGGTCGAAAATTCATACCTTAAGAGCTACGAGCAATTTTTCATCTTCTACAGTGTGAAGCTAATCTCTTTTACTGCAAGCTCTTTACTTTGCACATTTTGGGAAGTTTTAGTATGGAGCAAAAGCAGAAAAAAAGTCCAGTTAACATGTGCTCTAAAATGCATACCTTAAAAGATATGAGCAATTGTTCATTAGAAGAGTTGTGTTCCCAAGTAGCGAAGATGAGCACGTGCTCATAGCTCTTAAGGTATGCATTTTGGAGCACATGTTATGGACCCTATGTTTACTAAGACTTTTTGGTTTCTAGTATCGTGTACTTTCAACTGTATGCGTTACGTCATTAATTGTGATAACACTGTACAGAAGAATGGAAAAGAAAATTAAGGATGTCTTAGATGACGATCAGTTTGGCACTTGGAAAGGTAAAGGCTCCTGAGAGGCAATTCCGACGTTGCGGTTGATGATGTAAACAAGACTAAAGAAAAATCAAGACACGTTCATAATATTTGCCGACCTGGGAAAAGCTTTCGACGATGTGAAATTGTGCTAGATGTTCGAAATTGTGTTAGAAATAGGGGTCCGCTATAGGGAGAGTCGGGTAATATACAATATGTAAAAGATCCAAGAGGGAGAAAGAAGAGTGGAAACCCAACAACGAAGTGCATGGATTAAAAAGGGTGTAAGACAGGGATGTGATATTTCGCCCATACTGTTCAGTCCATTGATCAAAGAAGTTATGATGGCAATAAAAGAAAGGATCAAGAGTGGAATTAAAGTTCAAGGCGAAAGGATATCAATGATACGATTCACTGATGGCATTGCTATCCTGAGTGAAAATGAAGAAGAATTGTAGGATGTGTTGAATGGAATGAACAGTCTTATCAGTACAGACCATGGTATGAGAGTAAACCGAAGAAAGACTAAAGTAACGAGAAGCAGCAAAAATTAGAACAGCGAGAAACTTATCAGAATCTGTGGTCACGAAGTAAATGAAGTTAACTAATTCTACTACGCAGGCAGCAAAATAACCGTTAGCAGGTGGACCTAGGAAGACGTCAAAAGCAGACTAACACTGGAAGAAGGGGCATTCCTGGCCAAGAGAAGTCTACTAGTATCAGACGTAGGCCGTAATCTGAGGAAGAAATATCTGAGAATGTGCGTTTGAAGCACAGTGTTGTATGATATAGAAACATGGGACTGTGGGAAAACCGGAAAAGAAGAGAACCGAAGTGTTTGAGATGAGGTGCTACAGACGAATGCTGGAAATTAAGTGGACTGATAAAGTAAGGAATGAGCAGGTTCAGCGCAGAATCGGGGAGGTTTCATCCAGCAAATTATTGAGGACGTAGGTTGCAAGTGCTACTCTGAGATGAAGAGGTTGTCACAGGAGACCAATTCGTGGCGGGCCTCATCAAACCAGTCAGAAGACTGATGACTCAAAAAACGAAATCCCAGATGCATTGATCTGAAAGAGTTGTCATTGTTGTAGATGTCATTGTTCATTTATCTCAGAAGCTGCTGAGTAGCACTATTTTTACATTACAACTGGCTTCAGCTACATATCCGTGACAATCACAGATGTTCGACTGACAGTCTTAGAACAAGTACTGTTTGTTCTGTATAAGTTAGCAAAGTTATAGAAAGCGAGTCGCTCTCTAGAATTTAAATGAGCTTTCGTTTAAACAAAAGCATCGCTAACCTGAATACCAGAAAAATTTCTGCTCGACGTGTAATTATGGTTCCTAACGGGTTTCTTATAGAGGAAGGCGTGGGTTGGAGTCTAACGTACAGTCCAATGATGTCTGGTCTACACATTGCACAAGTACTTTTTCTTAATACTAGGAATCAGATACAGAATCTGCAACACTTACGACTTACCACACTTTAATGTTATATTAACGAGTTTGTTTCGTGAATGTATGTGATGTGTCACTCGTTATACAGATGTGCAATGGGAGTGTAGCCTCAGTCTAGCTCCTCTCTGTTTTCTGTTCGTTATTGCCTTTGCTGTTGAAGGATGCCTTGTAACAGGTGTATTGATCATCATTGTGTACCAATGTATTGGTCTTAATCTTAGGTCTACCTTTGTTAGAGAACTGATTTCTCCTTTTTGTTGAAACCTGTAAAAGATTTTGTCAACATCTGTACGGCAACTTTGGTTTCAGAAACTGTGTTCCATGGCGTTGGTGGCGCTGCTTTTGGTGACATGACTCCATGGACTACAGCAGCAGGGCCGTGAGGTGACGCTGCAGAACTGGATATTTCCAGAATGAGATTGGAAGGTAGGAGACGAGGTACTGGCAGAAGTAAAGCTGTGAGTAGCGGGCGTGAGTCGTGCTTCGGTAGCTCAGTTGGTAGAGCACTTGCCCGCGGAAGGCAAAGGTCCCGAGTTCGAGTCTCGGTCGGGCACACAGTTTTAATCTGCCAGGAAGTTTCAGAACTGGATATGCCAAAAGCTAGTGCCACCATGGCGCTGGTGTGAGACGCAGCCCTGACTGTTGTGTTGCATGTCAGCGGTGGACCGGTACGCATCAATCCGACATTCGGCGACGCTGGTGTTACGTAAGGGAGCTGTAACGTTACAGGTACCATTACGACATTATCGAGCTATTGTTCTCAAACAGAGATGTACATAGTCCAAATACCTAAGGCACTAGTAGCCGCCAGATAAAGTCTCAGATAATTTGCTACTATGGAAAGCTGGTTAGAGAAGCTACTCAGCAAAATATCCGTTAGATAACGTCACAGAGCACACAACAACGCGATGGTCCACCACTTTCACTGTGTGGGACCTACGTTCTGATACTGGATGAGATGGCATTGCTTGCGCTGTAATGTTTCATCCGTGCGGAATGACACGTGCGGATTTATTATAGGTGAAGCTGTGAACACTTTTTCTCCATTCTGACTGTCGGCTGTTAGCTCCTTCTCTTCCCGGACTGGTGACAATTTCTTGCCCATTGTGTGCGTTGCTGTCAGATCAGGAAAAGTGATGTAAGGCTGAACTATCGATTGTATTTATACTACGAATTCGTATTGTGTCTATGGAAATGTGTAGGGTTTTACTTTGCGTCCTGCAGGAAAACCGGTCCCTGTTTAGCTTTGGCAGTGGTAAAATCAGCTGGTTATTCTGGTACTATAAAAGCAGATCGTTTCTAAATAATTCGTTCAATTCAAAAGAAAGTAGGTTTTTGATAAGTTATAAAAGCAGTAACTGTGCAACTAAATTTCATTCATTATAACATCAAGTTGGTTTCTCTGAAAGTAAAAGTTGTAGACTGGTTTCATGTGATATCTGTATTATGAATGGGAATGGGCCATTGTTGTTTGATTGTCTTATCTTGTGGTCAAACAAACTTCATTCTTTGTTTCTGGAGATATTTGACGTTATATGTTAAGCCGTAATCACTGCGTGAACCACAACAGAGTGCAATCTAAACAATGTGTAACTGACATTTGTATTTCTTAGTTGTAGTCACATTAACAATTGCAAAAGAGCTTTACCGATGGTTAATAATGGAAGTTTGCGCTATGTGGCGTAACCTAGTTTATGCTGATGGAACTTTGCCCCCAAACAGTACATACTAAACACCCTACTTAGAGCCATCAAAGAGATGTAAAACTTTTGGTGTGAGAGTGGTCATAGTATACCCAGTTAACAGTAGTGGTGCAGCTGTCCCAAAGGCCTGACTCAATTATTCTTGAAATGGTCTGGAATGAAGTCGAAAGAGTATCGGAAAGTTCACGTAACAAGTAAGGCAACATTCTAGAATGTTATTAAACATGTATGAGCTTGGAATACCTATTAAAACTTGCTGGCTGCATACCTCGAGTTTGTGAGGCAATAATTAAATCAAAGGGAGGATACTTTGATAAAACTGAAATATATATTTTGTATTTAAGAATTTATGTTTATATTTTTGGAGAAATTAACTTTTGTTTGTGTTCACAATTTAAAAAAATAAATCATGGTTTATTGAAATAAATGAGTGGTACTGTAGATTGGGGGCTGACTTTGCGCTAAATCCGATCACAATTCACCTCATCCATCGTATTCTCGCATAAGTTTCGAGTTTCTTTTCGCTTCCAGTCGTAAGCCAGCTTTTATGACTCATTCTTTACTGGAAATTTGTGAATTTTCCTTCGGTTATGTTGACAGAGTGTGAATGTTTGCAAGCGAGCAATCGAACGTCAGTGTTGTGTTCCTTAGTTAAACCAATCCTCGATGAACAGTGATGATGACTACCAACAATTTCCCTTTACAGGACCTCAGCGGTAGGAATTATACGTTTAATGTGTGTTTGGAGTTGAGGAGTGCGCTTCTTTTTGTGAATAAATTTCGATTTCAAATAAACTTAGTTAAACTTTTTCCTTAAGTGCATACCAGTATGCCATTCCCCATCCTGTGATCATTAACGTCACGTACCCCGTAAGAGAGAGATACTGGGGAGCATTTAGTGAAGTTCAATCTCTGGTCGGCCGGTCTGAAGTCTGTTACTTAAATTTTCATTGCGTGTCTTCTTGATGATAGAATACCGGGTTTAATACACTTCATGCCTATGGAACTTCAGGCTACTTGATATTCAGAGGAAGTCAGTGAATGACAAGCACTGCTTTGTGTGATAAGAAACTCACGGGCAGGAGAATCCCACGCTATGTGGCAAAAGAGAGTCCCATCGAAGAACGAGATAACAACATTTAGATTTCCAACAGCTAATAAACAGCGGGCGCAATTTAGGAGCCTTCTTCACACTGACTCATACTGAATAAAAAGGCGACTCGGGGAAGCGAGAGAATGTGAAAAAAATTATTCTGCACGTACAATATTCGCTGCACACAATACGACACACCCTGTAGAGATACAGGCTTGCTGCTCAGCTCACTAGTGTACTAGAATGGTCTTGATTAGAACCTTTAAACAAAGCAAGCAAGAGAACGCAGAAAATCAGTTCACCTACGTCGAGAATAAGTCCACATACGAGATAATTCCGCGATTATGTTACAAACTTTCAAGGGTGATGGATAAGAGCAATTCTATCAATTTGAGGCAATGGACCCTGATCAGGAGACGAACGAGTCGGGAGCTACAAGCGAAAATCTTTCTGGTACCCCTGACGTTAGACTTCCACTGTAAGCCCTTCGCTTTCTATACTCTGTGGATGTAGTACAGACCAAAAAAGAAAAGTAAGAAAAATGGGCAGTGAACATTATCTCGAATGTGCCTACCGTAAAGGCTATTAGCACTTTACCACGTTCGCTTCTGTGAAACATATCTCTTCTACTGGACAAGTGCCCATGGTTCTTAAGATATGCATATCAGTGCCCATGTTTACTGGACGTGTTTTTCTTGTTTCGGAGCATGCTACCTCCTCCCAAAATATTGAAAGCAAAGAGCTTGCCAAAGAAGTGGTCCACTGTCAGCGGTATCAGAACGATTGGTCTCTTACCTCAAAGTGATACATTTACCCTAACCCATCATGCCTGAAAGTTTGTTACATCATCACGGAGTCACCCTGTAGTGCCTCCTCCCCCTTCCGCTACCCCCTACCCCCTCCCTCCTCACTGATCATTTGTGCTAGTTACAATATGCATGAACTTAGATAAGGAGTTATTTTGCATCAAGCGATGTTGGGCATGTTAGATCAAGTAATAAGACACTAGAAGCAGTCGACGAGTTTGCTGTTTTGGTGGCGACGGCCGAAGAAAAAGGCCCACTGGCAACAGAAAGAAAATTGTTTCTGAAACAAAATTTTTATCGAGTGTAAATGTAAGTGTTATTCTGAAGGTATTTGTCTGGGTTGTTGCCTTGCACTGAAGAGAAAAAGAGACGATAAACAGTTCAGACAAGAAGAAGAATAGAATTGGGGAGATGGCAAAATTATGTCACAGCGGGACTAAAGTAACACATCAAATGAATTCGCAATTGCGTGGTCGCCAAAGTACCTATTCTGTGGACATGCATGCATGTCTAAAGGAACTTCTTTCGTAATCAGAATAACACAGTCACTGCAATATCGTGACTAAAGTAAGTTATAGGTTGATAGGACACACCTGAACTATCAAGAAATCGTCAGATTGGTGATGGAGCGAAGTGTGGGACATAAAAATTGTCGAGGTGGTCAAAACCGGAGTACAGTAAGCAGATTCAAAGGGATGTAGGCTGTAGCTGTTACGTAGGCATTATGTAGCTTGCACAAGATAAGCTTGGAGGGCCACGTCAAATCAGCCACAGGACTGAAGACCACAACAACAAACAAATATTTTATGTTGTATACATAAAATGAATATGCAACTCTTGTTACATTTAAATCTTACAATTTATATCTACATCTACATCAATACTCCGTAAGCCACCATACGGTGCGTGGTAGAAGATGCCGTTTTCTTTCCTGTTCCACTCGCAGATATTCGAGGGAAAAGCGACTAAGCCTCTGTATGAGCCCTAATTTATCGTATCTTATCTTCGTGGCCCTTAAGCGAAATGTATGTTTGCGGCAGTAGAATCGTATGGCAGTCAGCCGCAGATGCCGGTTCTCTAAATTTTCTCAATAGTGCTCTTCGAAATGAACGTCGCCTTCCCTCGAGGGATTCCCATTTGAGTTCGAAGCATCTCCATAACACATGCAAATTGTTCGAAACTATCGGTTACGAATCCATCGACCCACCTCTGAACTGCCTCAGTGTCTTCCTTTAAACTGAAATGGTGCTTATAACAAACACTCAAGCTGTACTCAAAAAGAATCTGCACTACCGCCCAATACGCTGTGTCCTTTACGAATGAACCAAACTTTACTAAAATTCTACCAATAAACCGAAGTAGCCCATTCGCCTTCCCTGTCACAATCCTCACATGCTTGTTCCATGTCATAGTGCTTTGCATCGTTACGCCCAGATCTTTAAACGACGTGATTCTGTCAACAGGACACTACTAATGCCGTAACCGTACATTGCGGGTTTTCCCTGCTCATGCCCATTTACCCCTACTTTTAAACGTTTAGATCCAGCTTCCATTCTTCACATCAACTAGAAATTTTGCCCTAGTCATCTCTTATCGTCCTACAATCACTTATCTTCGGTATTTTGCCGTACACCACACTATCATCAGCAACCAACCGCTGCTCACTATGTCCGCCAGATCATTCATGTATATAGGAAATAACAGCGGTCCTAACACACTTTCTTGTGGCACTTCTGACGACACCCTTGTCTCTGATGATCACTTACCGCTCAACTAGCTATATAAAAATTTCCACAGAGTGTTATTGTTGTAAAAACCGATAAGTTGATATGGCGCTTTTAGTTTGTTAAATGGCCACCACAGTAGCTATGTTTAATTTGTCACTAGGAATAACTGCATTTGGGGTTGTAGTTACGTCTGTCCATTTATATAAAACAGTACGAATTGTAGTCCAAGATGAAATGCGTTACACGTTCCCCCAAAACCCGAACGACGAAATAACTAGACGCCTGCACTATCGAGCTAACGAGTTTTCGACATTCTGGCTCATTATCGTAGGCATTACGGCCGAAACTCTCCCTCTCTGATCTTCAGACCTTTGGCACAAAAACTTTATTGACCTTTAGCACGAAACAAAGTTGTGGCCGCTTCTCCGGAATCTGATGCGCGCATCACAGGCCGCCGAGTCCCCCTCGAGGTCTTACCGCGAACACTGTTTGGTATGCAGATTCGCTTCCATGCATAATCAGAAGGTTGTGTCCTGAAAATCCGTTACACGCGGAATCGGCGCGTGCTCATCCAAGACTCGGGTTGGCCGTAAAATTCTTATACGCTCGTGAGAACATGGGCTCCTTTCCGTTGGAGAATTTCGCGTCGTCTCACCGGAAGCGGGTCCTTCACATTCGCACTCGGTCTCAAGCGATAACTGGCTTTGGGAGGTGAAATTCGTGCCGCAGATCGGAAAGCACGTAGCGAAAGGTATTTGACTGCGGGAAAGGCAAAACGACAGGGATAGAAAAGCATTTTACGAAGAAGTAAATGTGAGTCGGAGCTTCGCTCTAGGGGATCCGGTTGAACTTCAGAGTACTTTCCAGACTTTCATGTCTAGCCACACCTGTAATAAAAGTATAATAAATTTCCTAGTTTATTTTCACATGACAGCATTCAATTTTCGTGTGCTGCAGACTTTTTCTGAAATTACAAAAATTACTCCTGAAAAGTAGTGTAGGTGGGTACAAGTGTACGGAAATTTTGATGAGGGCGTATGGGGAGTATCAAAAGAAAGCCAGAAACATGGACATTTCACCGTATATGGTCGCTGTACTGGTCTCCTAAATGTATCTCTCAAAATGATTTAACATTTTTTAAATTTATCAGTACATTACTTTTTCCAGTGCTACGCCAATGCGTACACCTACCCCATCCAGTTGGGCGAGTGTACATTTGTGAGTACACTTGTACGTTTCAGGAAAAAAAGCCTAGAATTATGTAAAATTTCGGATGCAGAGGCTAAAATATCGCTTTTAAAGACATCAGCTTTTTTACCCAATAAACATTAAAATACCAACATTTATAAGTAAATATCAGATAATATATCAGCTGAAAAGTAAATGTTTGGTAACAAGACTTGAATAAACCATAGACAGCACTGTCTTGAAATTCATCTCTGAAGCTACCTGAGATAGATCGCGGTGCTTGTGAAAGTCTCCTCACAATGTTGTCCTTATTGAAAACGGCTTTTTCCGCTGTCTCGATTAAACTTAAATATTTGAGGGATACTTTTGTAAGCAAATTCTTGAAAACTAGACTGATTGATCTATGTGACGTTGGCCACATAAAGTATATACGAAAGAGCTTTCCCCATCACTTTCAAACTAACGAAATAAACTTTTTGTATAGACCTAATCAATGTGGCTGTTCCACTGTCATCAAACTCAGAGTCTGACGAAACATTCCAATTACACGATTCTTCACTATTGTGAGGGGACACCGCAGCAGACACCTTGGAAGTAGAGGCAGAGAACGTTAGTCGTCACTTCCCTGCAGCTTTAAATTTTCTGTCCTTAGCCTTTAATCATTCATTTGCTCATCGTTTCTTCTCATTAGCCGCATGCTCCTCCTTTTGAACTACTCGCGGCGACTTGTTTTGTTTGTGGAGTTAACGTCAGACCGGATGATATCAATAATCTTCCCTAGATCGTTTCCTTGCTTTGTGTATCTGAACAAGGGGAGGCCACGACGTTTGCATCGCAGATTTACTGCAAACTTCGTACACTCGTAGTACTCCATGAGGACAACAAAATGTGTAAGCAGTAGCGTGTACTTCTCAAGCGTTATTGAGAAAATCGCAAGATAATTTCGGTCGTCAAATGTGTACACCTGTGCGTGACCATTTTTACCATGAAGCGCCGAGTGGCAGCCGAGTGGTTAGCGTTAAAGCCCCGTAATCGCTGGGTCGCTAGATTGAGTCCCGGTCGTCAGTTCTTTTTTTATTTTCTAACACAGTCATTTTCTTTGCTATTTATATTACAGTTGATGTAATGGGAAAAAGATGTGTAATCGGATGAACTTTTATTAAATTTACAATGTTATTTGGCAGTCTACAAATTTTTATTATCACAAATAATATACTATTCATAACTACCGACTATTAAACGGCCAAACGCATAAAGTGACACTGAAAATGTATGCTTCTCCGTGATTTGAGAAATCCCTTGTATCTGGAAGGAGCTCGAAACGAATTGTTACCTCCCAGTTTTGAGCGGCACAGACAGCTTTCGAAAGATGTACAATTAATCGCCGCTTTCGACATCACGAATGCAAGTTGCGGGATGGCCTTGGGACAAGGAATGAGAACGGAGAAAGACTAATTGAGTTCTGTAATAACTTTCAGCTAGTAAAAGCGAATACCCTGTTCAAGAATAACAAGAGGAGGAAGTATACTTGGAAAAGGCCGGGTAATATGGAAAGATTTCAGAATACTTCATGGCCAGACAGAGATTCCGAAATCAGATACTGGATTGTAAGACGTACTCAGGAGCAGATATAGACACAGATCACAATATAGTAGTGATGAAGAGTAGACATTAGTCATGAAGAATCAATATGCAAAGAAGTGGGATACGGAATGGCTAGATACGCTTGATGTCCTCTAAGGCTATAGTTACAGCAATAAGGAACAGCTCAGTAAGCAGTACAGATAAAGAGAATGGGCACCTCTAAAAAGGCCAGCGCAGAAGTTGGGAAGGAAAACATAGGTCCAAAGAAGGTAACTGAGAAGAAAGCATGGGTAACAGAAGAAATACTCAAGTTGATTGATGAAAGGGGGAAGTACAAAAATGTACTGGGACACTCAGGAATACAGAAATACGAGTCGCTGAAGAATGTAATAAATAAGAAGTGCAAGGAAGCTAAGACGAAATGGCTGCAGGAAAAATGTGAAGACATCGAAACAGAAATGATTGTCGGAAGGGCAGACTCCACACACAGGAAAGTCAAAACAACCTTTGATGACATTAAAAGCAAGAGGAGACAAACCACTGAAGAACCAAGGGAAGGCTCCAACCTTGTAACCGGCCTTCAAGTGGAGAGTGAAAGATGCATAAGTTACTGTATCATCCGCCGTCCTTGGCTTGTAGCAGATTGTGCCAGCATCCAGCCACATCAACCCAATCGCTCTTCACCCTTATGACGGCCACCGCCGCTTTCTCTGTTTCACTTCGTACACCAGACTCCAGTCGACATCGTGTTGTACTTCAAATCGGTAGATGCATCAGCTCTTCGATCGCACATGCGACTGCTTCCACTACCCGTCCCCAAACAACTAACGCTCGAGCCACTCGCGGATGTTACCATTGCGGTCAGTTTGGTAGCCGGCGCGGGTAAACCTTTCTGATGCACGTCGATACAAGCTACGTATCGACAGGCATGCATCAATCTTCCCCATCAAAGTTGAAAGCAGTACCGGAGAACCAGAAACACATCTATGATCGACTACTTGAATGGCACGCTTCGGCTGGCTCAGATGAAACCGTTTTCAGCGCTGGAATGGACGTGCTCCAACAAAATATTTACAGTTGTCAAGATTTTGATAACCTGATACAGAAGTACATACCTTGGTAGCATGTTTACTCTATCCCAAGAGATGCAAAAAAAAAAAAAATGGTTCAAATGGCTCTGAGCACTATGGGACTTAAGTGCTGAGGTCATCAGTCCCCTAGAGCTTAGAAGTACTTAAACCTAACTAACCTAAGGACATCACACACATCCATGCCCGAGGCAGGATTCGAACCTGCGACCGTAGTGGTCACGTGGTTCCAGACTGTCGCGCCTAGAACAGCTCGGCCACCCCGGCCGGCAATCCCAAGATATGCCTCACGAACATTGTGTCGAGTCGTCCTTGATTATAGACCTCAGCCTGCCACCTATGAGCACACATCATGTTACGCCGTGCAGTTTCCCGTCTGGTTTTCAAGTTATCAGAATTCACCTGCTCTGGTAGTAGATAGCTAAACGACCCCAAATAACTTAAAGGCTAATTTACTTCGTAGTCGAACATCAGTCGGGCTGGGGAGCTCTTGTGAGCTTCACAGCAAGCTGTATTAAAGGTCAAACGCAACCATTCTAAGAAACTATCACATCTTCTCTGCGAGTTAGCGCGATAAATTATGAGCGCCGCCATCAAATTACGGTTAATACGCTCGGTGAAGGATGGTTGCGAGTAATAAGGTGTCTATCACATGTCTAATTCCTCGGCTAAAATAGAAATTTGAAGGCTGTCGCATTGTCACTGACAATCTGCCGAAGTGGACCTAAACTCGCAAAGATGGCGCCCAAATGATTATTCGTGATTCACACTGTGGTGCTCCGGTTTGGAACTAGCCATAAAAAACGAGTACAGGCATTGACCACTACAAACACGAAGCGGTTTCCATCTCTTGTGCGTGGCAGGGGAGCTAAATAAATGAAAAGTTTATCGAGGGGACGAAATTCCCGGGTCAACTGTAAAAGGCCCTTTTCCTGTTATCGGGCGTCCTCCTTATACAATCTTCACATTTTTCTACCTAATTGCAGATGTCAATTTTGATTTCTCTCTAGGTGACCTGTTCATTTATCTCAGGGAAAGTTTTATTAACAAGTATTCGTGAAGACAGGCGAACACGGCTGGGACTATATTACGGGCAAACAGATCTTTTTACTATTCTGCTTTGTTCTATAACAGAATCCTCCTTTAAGCTTTCCCCGAAACCTCCGCAACTCAGGATCGTTCTCTTGTTGAACGCGTTACAAAAACACTTAGGAATTTCTGTCACCACACCTGCAGCTATTTGGGATCTGGACTTCTTCTCCTAATTGTCACTTGCTGTAGTGAGCCTCAGTATTGTTAGTCTCGGTGTTCTCAACCTACTCAAAGCATCGCCTATCTTGTTTCCACCTCTCCCAGTATGAGCGACCTCAAATTGGAGGGCAAATATCCGTACAGCCCACCGAGCTATTCCGTTTGGCACGGCCGCGCCAGCATCCCACTTAGTGCCTGATTGTCGGTTTCGAGACGAAACTTGCGAAGTTCAAGATAAAATTGAAATTGGTCCATAAAATTTAAATTTCTATACGACAAATAATACAGCCAAGGCTTCTTGCTCATGTACAGAGTAGTGCAATTGCGGACCAGCCAGAGTCCTAGATGCATAAGGCAACGGTCTACGGCTTCCCACCTGCTCCTGCAAACGAAATGCTGTGATTTCCCCAGATGAAGCATCGGTATGGACAATGAAAGGAAGACTTAAATTAGGTACGCCAAATACTGGTATCTTATTCAGGACTGTTTTGAATCCTTGAAAGGCGGCCTGCTGGATCTCTCCCCAGACAAATTTGTCTCCCTTCTGTCGTAATTGGTTTAGGGGTGCTGCAAACCTGGCTAAATTGGGGACAAATTTAAGGAAGAAATTAGCCGTTCCAATGAAACGGGCCACATCTTTCTTATGTCGGTGAACAGGGAATGTACAAATGGCGAGAGTTCGTGATTGATTAATTTGAACTCTCTTTCCTGACAACATGTGTCCGAAAAATGATCTCACGTCTGGCCAAAGTGACCTTACTAGGTGTAACGGTAGTCCCGCTTCCTTCAACCGAGTTAATACCTTCTCCTGATGATTTAAATGTTCTTTAAGACTAGGACTATAAATAACTACACCATACAAGTAATTATAGTCGCAATGAAATTTTAAGTCACTTAAAACATAATCCAATAGCCGTGACAGGACTGCTGCCCCAGTTGCCAACCCAAAGGGTACTCAGTTAAATTAAAATAGGTTGTCAGTACAAAAGACTATCGTTGCTATGGATTCCTCAGCCAAGAATACCTGATGGTATGTCTGATTAAGATCTAATACAGTAATGACACGGGTTCACAGGTAGATGCTGTGTTTCTTGACTTCCGAAAGGCGTTCGATACAGTTCCCCACAGTCGTTTAATGAACAGAGTAAGAGCATATGGATTATCAGACCAATTGCGTGATTGGATTGAAGAGTTCCTAGATAACAGAACGCAGCACGTCATTCTCAATGGAGAGAAGTCTTCCGAAGTAAGAGAGATTTCAGGTGTGCCGCAGGGGAGTGTCATAGGACCGTTGCTATTCACAATATACATAAATGATCTGGAGGATGACATCGGAAGTTCACTGAGGCTTTTTGCGGATGATGCTGTGGTGTGAAGAGAGGTTGTAACAATGGAAAATTGTACTGAAATGCAGGAGGATCTGCAGCGAATTGACGCATGGTGCAGGGAATGGCAATTGAATCTCAATGTAGACAAGTGTAATGTGCTGCGAATACATAGAAAGATAGATCCGTTATCACTTAGCTACAAAATAGCAGGTCAGCAGCTGGAAGCAGTTAATTCCATAAATTATCTGGGAGTATGCATTAGGAGTGATTTAAAATGGAATGATCATATAAAGTTGATCGTCGGTAAACCAGATGCCAGACTGAGATTCATTGGAAGAATCCTAAGGAAATGGAATCCTAAAACAAAGGAAGTAAGTTACAGTAAGCTTGTTCGCCCACTGCTTGAATACTGCTCAGCAGTGTGGGATCCGTACTAGATAGGGTTGATAGAAGAGATAGAGAAGATACAACGGAGAGCAGCGCGCTTCGTTACAGGATCATTTAGTAACCGCGAAAGCGTTACGGAGATGATAGATAAACTCCAGTGGAAGACTCTGCAGGAGAGACGCTCAATAGCTCGGTACGGGCTTTTGTTAAAGGTTCGAGAACATACCTTCACCGAAGAGTCGAGCAGTATATTGCTCCCTCCTACGTATATCTCGCGAGGAGACCATGAGGATAAAATCAGAGAGATTAGAGCCCACACAGAAGCATACCGACAATCCTTCTTTCCACGAACAATACGAGACTGGAATAGAAGGGAGAACCGATAGAGGTACTCAGGGTACCCTCCGCCACACACCGTCGGGTGGCTTGCGGAGTATGGATGTAGATGTAGATGTAGATGATCTAAGCCTCAGAAAACGAGGTGTAACAATTGTGGAAATCTGGTAACTTACTCAAATAATCTTTTGATTAATAAAGCGGTAATCCACTACCGCACCGTACCTACCCCCGCTTAGGTACTATAAACATGGGGGAGGCATTTGGGGATCCAGAAGGGCGAATCACACCATCCCTTAATAGTTTATTTATGAGTTTGCGTATTTCCTTCAGCTTTGGCGGTGAGAGACTGTACAGAGCCTGTATTGTTGGAACCTGGTCAGTTAATTTATCTTGTTGATAGCTTCCAACGTCACTGTTAGGACTTCCGGAAACCAATTGACTTCTAATAGCTGTGGCCTTCAATTTTCTTCTAGGTGACAACATTCGGAATCCATGATCTTTTGCTCCGCCAGACACACACCCAAACCCTCTTGATGTTGAGAAAACTTAATATCCTTGCCAAATTTAAATGCAAACATCGTCCAGCACAGGCATATACCCACAGGGACGGCTCAATAAAATCACTTCATAAAAAACTCTAACGATAACTTCCTTATAGTCCAGAACCCAATCAGCTAGGTAAACCCACCAACGCCGAGCCTTCATTGTACCTGACCAACAACTTGCAACGGGTCCCCAGATACAATGAAACAATGCTCACGTCTTGGTTTCACCTTCCCTATACTGTCCAGATTTCCATTAGCTTTGCGCCGGCCGCGGTGGTCTAGCGGTTCTGGCGCTGCAGTCCGGAACCGCGGGACTGCTACGGTCGCAGGTTCGAATCCTGCCTCGGGCATGGGTGTGTGTGATGTCCTTAGGTTGGTTAGGTTTAAGTGGTTCTAAGTTCTAGATGACTTATGGCCTAAGATGTTGAGTCCCATAGTGCTCAGAGCCATTTGAATCCATTAGCTTTCAACCACTCGTAATCAACAACAGAGATACTACTCTGAAAGTCAATAAGAGCACACACAGATTCCCTTCCCATATTCATGCACACAAATGGCATCGTCTCGGCTTTTACACCACAAACCTGTTTGCATCCGTGTGCCGGCTTCCTATTTCCAAAATCCCCTGAGGGTTGCTGGCTTCACTTACTTCGGCCCGCCCGGCTAGCCTTGCGGCTTAAGGCTAGGCACAAATTGAGAAGCGTATAGCACGTGTGACGTGACACGACACTACAGCGCGACACGCACGTGCCGCACGGGTCGCGCGGGTGCAGCGCATATTGCGACGCGTACACCGTACTTCGCACGCGCCGACTGGCGACGCTCTGCGCTGACAGAACCGAAGCGCGCGCAACCTCTTACCTTTCTCAAACGATTTTACAGAAACTATTCTCTGAAAATATATGATTTTTGCCTTACTTGTAGCGTTATATGTCAGCTTCGTGACGAAGTGCCCATCACCTCGCTAATGACCATTCTTTTTGTGATGTACACATTTTAGTAAGACACTACGCAAAACTCAAAGTTTGCAACGAAAATTAGAGCTCGTTATGATTTTGCGTTTGGTGCGTGTTACACCATATGTTGCTGCGTATGAAATTTAGCTAACATGCTGAATTTTTGTTTACACTTGGGAGGAGATCTCTATCTGCCTCCGATGACGAGAAAATGGATCCCATGTAGCGCGCTCTCTTCCTATCTCACGCCCGCGGGAATGAAATACTTGCAACATCTCTCGTATCTCCTAAACCGCTCGAGACATCGAAACGAAAATTTGGCGAATTATAGCACACAAGGAGGAGAGTGTTTTGCCAATTATTAAACACACGGAAATTTCTTATCTGTGGCGATATATCACTACTTATACTTCTTTTTTATTTATGTCACTCCAGTGACTAATTTTTTAAGAGTTATCGACATCTAGCGAAACAAGAGCTTCCTAGTATGAAAATAAACATGAAATTTCTTCTTTTATGTTACTGCAAACCGATACTATGAGGTTTTTCGTAAGCTATTGAGCTCTGTGATTGCCAATTACTTGTTTAGTGAGGCACTCCGTTTCGGAATTCTGTCTCAATAGCTGCTGTGAGATGAGCTTGGCAAATTACATTGTGAAAAAGGAAGTACAATTAAACCAGTCACCAAGAGAAATGTGACCTTTACTCATAAATGGTGATGCTTCTTCGAATGAGAAAAGGTTAACAATTCACACAAAAACAGATTGGCAATTCTGTTGGAATTTTGGTGGAATCCCCGTAACCCATCGTATTTTTAACAATGAGCGAATGGAATGGAAACTTACCAAAGGATTTTATTCCTTCTCTTGATCTGAGCAGTATTAAAATAATGACGAGCGTTCCTTCAGGCGGAATGATAGGCACATGCCAGATACTGTTTACTCACCTAGGGCTTGTCAAACTGACAATGCGTGATCGCGAATAAAATAGTTTTATTGAGAAAAATAAACAATTGATCTGTCACACAACACAATGGTCAGTGTATTGTCAGCAGCGGAGGATAATGCGCGCGACAGAAATGCACAAGCTAGCCATGTGTGCCTTGTGAGATGGAGTTCGAAAAACATTGTCACGAAAGTAGATCTGCCTTTGTCAGCAGCACATTTCAACAAATTAAATATATCTAACCATAACACTCCTTTAGGATATTCCTACTTTCGTAATAATACGGACCATTTTCTTCATTTGTGTAGCCTGTTGTTGTATAATTAGTTTATTAATGCTGATAATGTCCATGCAACAATTGAAATGCTTTTTCTCATCACGGAGAACCAATTAAAACATTGTTATTTGTGACTGCTTTTCGACTGTTTCTAGCTTGCAGTGGAAATATGTTGTTCACATGCATGTAGTACAGTGTGTCGTATTACATTATTACATCCTTATCAGAGTGCTATACTTCAGATCTTGGACGCTTTTTACCACAAGAACAAAGGGATCACACCTGTGGAGATTATCCTCTTTCTAAATTTTTGTAACAGATCGTACAGATACGCTAGCTTACTAGGCAGCGAGAATATAACCTTGCTTTACTTTCCTGCCTTGATTCTTAATCACGTGATTTTATAATAGCCTACTCCTTGCTTCCTTATTCACTACCCTCTGTGCCTTCTTGCGATCTGAAAACATCGCGGAGGCATATGGTGCAAGAAAAACGAAACACTACCCAAAGGCAATAAAATTCAGTACATAGTAAGGCAAAATTTATCGTATTGGCAATACTACCACTGCTCATATGCGCCGTTCCGGTGTGAGCATATGGCCGGCCTACTTTTCCGCTCCCGTCCTCAAATTTCCCACGGTGCTAGCGAGGCAAGCGCGACGCACGGCGCGAGAAACTGTGCCTCAACCACAACGCCGCGCGACCTGGCGCAGGCGCGTGTCGCGTCCCAGTCGCGTCGCGTCGCAGTTTGCGCGGTTCCATTTGAACCAGTGATGTAACAAAAACGCGCGCTGCGCTGCGTAGCGCCACACGCTCTATACGCGTCTCAAATTGCGCGTAGCCTCGCACTGCTTCCTGAGCGGGAAGTCGTGCCGGTCCCCGGCACAAATCTGCCCTGCGGATTAGTGTCTAGGTCCAGTGTGCCGGCCAGCTTGAAGATGGTTTTTTAGGCGGTTTTTCATCTGCCTCGGCGAATGTGGGCTGGTTCCCCTTATTCCGCCTCAGTTACACTATGTCGGCAATTGATGCGCAAACACTGTCTCTACTTACGAGTGCACCATAATTTTTCTATCACGCAAACACTGGGGCTACACTCGTCTGGAATGAGACGTTCCGGGGAGGGAGGTCCACTGGGGGCAGTAGGTACGGTGTGGGGAGGCAGTGGTGTGAGTGGACTGCTGTAGCCTGTTGTGGGGTTGCGTACAACTGAGGGCTGTGGCGGGGACGAAGCCTCTTCATCGATTCTAGGTCCCCGGTTCAGTACATACATACATACGGCTATTTGCTCTGTGTATGACATACTTTGAAATCAGTCAAAATTCGGATCCATTTATGACGCTACAGCGTGAGGCAGTTACTACGAAAGCAGTAACCATTTTATACATTACATATCGATTGATTTAACCACTGGTAACAGCAGCACGTATTCTCTAAATACAGGCTACATTCAAATGTATTTGTGGGCGTTAAGAACCGGAGACTACTACTGCCAAACAGAAAGGGTTTGCGCTATCCGTTCCAGCAAACTTTTCCGGCATTAATGCACTGTGACGTTTATACTCTGACTTGAAACAAATGTTCAAATTCGCTGATGTGCTCTAACATACTGTGGCAGTATGAAATTTTTAGCCACTAACACACTGGGCCATCTATTTTTTAATTTGCAAGAAATGTTCAAATATATTTACGTGCGCTAACACACTGTGGCAATTACTCTCAGATAGATACAGTTTTGTACTGGCTGTTCCAACAGAATATTTGCACACAAGCTCTGTGACAGTCACTAAACCAAAACAAGGACACACACCGACGAAGAAGCATGTGACGCTTTCGAACCTTGTACCCAGTTTTCAACTGGAGAGTGAAAGGATACGTAACTTAGTATATCACCCGCTGTCCTCAGCTCGTAGCTGGTTGCGGCAGGGTCCTGTTGCATCAAACCCATTGCACTTCACAACTGCGAGGATCCTCCCGCTTCCTGTCTCTTCGCACACCAGACCCCAGTGGACAGTTTGTTGTACTTGAAATCGGCGGGTTCGTCAGCTCGTTGCTCGAACGCACGACTGCTCACTGTCCGTCGCCAACCAACTAACACTCGATCAACTGAAGGATGTTACCACCTTGGCCCATTTCCTAGTCGGCGCGGGGAAACCTCTCTGGTGCGCGTCGATACTAGCGACACATTGACTGACATGTATCAAAAGCAGTTTAACTGATGAAAGCAGAAAGGATGAAAATGCAGCAAACTGAACAGGAATACAAACGTCTGAAGCAGAGATGGACAAGAACAGTGAAACAGCTAAGTAGGAATGGCTACACGACAAATGTAAGGATACAGAATCATATATCGCTATGGGATTGATAAATACCGCCCGCAAAAAAATTAAAGAGTTCTCTGGGGAACAGAGAAGCAGCAGTACGAATATCAGTAGCTCAGACAGAAAACCAGTAGCTACCAAGCAAAGTAGGGTAATCTGAAATGTGGAAGGAGTTTATTGAGGGGCTATAGAAGGGAGATGAAATTGAAGGCAATATTGTAGAAACGGAAGAGAACATAAACGAAAATCGGACGAGAGACACTGCGAGAAAAATTTGACAGAGCAGTGAAAGACTTAAATCGAAATAATGCCCCGAGGGAAGATGGCATTCCCTCAGAACTACTGATATCCTTGAAAGAGCTTGCCACGACAAAACTGTTCCACCTGGTGGGCAAGGAGCATGAGACAGGCGAAAGACCCTCAGACATAAAGAATAATGTTATAATTCCAATTCAAAAGAAAGCAGTTGATGATAGTTGTAAAAAATCCCGACCTATCAGTTTAATAAGACATGGTTGCAAAATACTTACACGGATTTCTTTACAAAAGAATGGAAACTCTGGTAGAATTCGACCTCGGGGAGGCTAATTTCGGATTCCGAGGGAATGCAAGAACACACGAGGCGTTTCTGACTCTACGACTTCATGTGACAAGATGAAGTTAAGGAGAGGTAAACCTACTTTTTCATCGTTTGTAGACTGAGAGAAAGCTTTCAACGATGTTGACTGGAGTACAGTCTCCGAAAATTTGGAGGTAGCAGGGGTAAAATACGGTAAAGTACAAGGACCTAAAAACTATTTGCAACTTGCACAGGAACCATAATGTGTATGAAAAGACATGTGGCCCATAGTTGAAAACTGTGATGATGATCTCTTTATTGGAAAAAGAATCAGGACTAGTTCCCCATTAGGATCTTCGGAAGGGGACTGTGAAGGGCGAGATGACCATGAGAAAAAGCGTGGCTAACCAACGAAAGGATAACATTCTACAGTTCGGAGCGTGAAATGTCAGAAGTTTGAACGTGAAAGGGAAGGTACAAAATCTTGAAAGTTAAGTGCTAAGACTGAAACTAGATGTAGTGGGTGTTAGTGAAATGAAATGGGAATAGATCAACGATTTCTGATCAGGTGAGTATATGGTAATATCAACAGCAGCAGAAAACGGCATGACGGGAGTGGGATTCATTATGAATACGAGCTTACGGTGGAGAGTGAGTTACTTTGAACAGTTCAGTAACAGGGTTGTTCTCATCAGAAGCGACAGCAAACCAACACCGACATCAATAGTTCAGGTATAAATGCCGACGTACCGAGCCGAAAATGGAGAGACAGATAAGGTATATGAGGATATTGAACGAGTAATTAAATATGTAGGGAGAATAAAAGCTAACAGTTATTGGGGATTGGAATACCGTTTTAGGAGAAGGACTACAAGAAAGGGTTACCGGAGAATAGCGGCTTGGTGCTGGGAATGAGAGAGAGGAGGAAGACTAATTTCTGCAATAAATATCAGCTAATAATAGCGAATGCTCTGTTCAACAGTCGCAAGAAGAGGAGGTATACTTGGAAAAGGCCGGTTGACACGGGAAGATACCAGTAACATTAAGTCATGATCAGGTAGAAATTCCGAAATCACATACTGGATTGTCAGGATCAGATATAGATTCAGATCAACGAGTAGATGTACATTCTGATCACAGTTTAGTAGAAATGAAGTATACTAGCTTTGAAGAATCAGTATGCAAAGAAGGACTAAGGAATGATGAGATACACTTACACTCCTTCGAGGTTATACAAACTGCGATAAGGAACAGCTCCATAGGAATTTCAGTTGAAGAGGATTGCACGTCTCTAAAATTGGCAGTCACAGAAGGTGGAAAGAAACACTTAGGTACAAAGAGGGTAGCTGTGAAGAAACCATAGGTAACAGAAGAAATAATTCAGGCGATGAATGAAAGGAGGAGGCACTAAAGTGTTCGGGAAAATCCAAGAATACAGGAGCACAAGTCAGTTACGAATGAAACTTACAGACGGTGCAGGGAAGCCAAGGTAAAATGGCGGCCTCAAAAAGTTAAGAAATATAAAAAGAAATGATTACCGAAAGGACTGATTGAACATATAGATAAGTCGAAACAACCTTCGGTGAAATTAAAAGCAAGGACGGTAACATTAAGACTGCTGGGGAATTTCAATGTTAAATGCAGAGGCGAGAGCGGATAGGTGCAAAGAGTACATTGAAAGCCTCATTTATGAAGGGGAAGACTTGTCTGAAAACGTGATGGAAGAAGAAGCGGGAGTCAATATAGAAGAGATAGGAGATCCAGTATTAGGGGAAAACCGGGAAAGAAGAGAATCCAAGCATCTGAGATGATGTGCTACAGAAAAAATTAGGTGGACTGTTAAGGTATGAAATGAGGAGTTCCTCTGTAGAATTGGCGAGGAAAGGACTATACGTAAAACACTGACAAGAAGAAGAGACAGGAGATAGGACATTTGTTAAGACATCACCGAATAACTTCCATGGTACTAGAGGGAGCTGTATAGGGTACAAACTGCAGGGAAAAACAGAGACTGGAGTACATCCAGCAAATAACTGAGACAGTAGGCTGCAAGTGCTACTCTGAGATGAAGAGGTTCACACAGGAGAGGAATCCGTGGTGGGCCCCTGCTTGCCTCGCCATTAAAACTTTAACGCCATGTCTATGCGTGCTGAATTACTTAAATGCTGTAAAACATATAATGACAGCTTACATATTACTTGTAGTAATCATTTACACGTCACAGATATTATTTTCTGTTACTGATGATAAAAAAAATGGCTCTGAGCACTATAAGACTTAACTGTTGAGGTCATCAGTCCCCTAGAACTTAGAACTACTTAAACCTAACTAACCTAAGGACATCACACGCATCCATGCCCGAGGCAGGATTCGAACCTGCGACCGTAGCGGTCGCGCGGTTCCAGACTGCAGCGCCTAGAACCGCTCGGCCACTCTGGCCGGCCTACTGATGATACCTTTACGGTACTTTGTGGCAAAGGATGTTTACTTTTTAACATGCTGTATGGCATGAGTCAGTTGGGGAGGTAACGTTATGGAGGAATATTTACAACAACTGACTAGATTCTGTTTACTCGTTAAGGTATGTAACTTAACCTATTATAACAGTGTATAGAAAATTTCTCTCTGGCTTGTCTTATATTTTGTATCACAGTCTTGATTATGGCGATACGTAAACGGATCACAAGGAGTGAAAAATGAAGAGAGATATTTTGGCGACCACGATACGAGCAATTTATTAGTGCTAATTTTGGAGTATTCGCTGTCGATGTATAAAGTTCTTTGATGAAACAATGCTCCAAGTAAACGGTCTCTGAAAAAAATAAAAAAAAGAATCAGTAATGATTATTACCATCGCAAAAATATCTCAGGTCAATTCATTTTGGCTACCTACCGTCATTGTTCACCGACTCTCGACCGTGAACGTGTAACCAAGAAATTGTAGAGATTGATGTAACCCGACCAACGAAGACAATGATCAATTGAAGTGTATAAGCAAAGCTCGAATTGTCTGATCATTGACAAACCGGCTCCAACCTTTCGAAGACAGCCTCTGAAAATCATAAATAGCATTTGTAATCCAAAAATGTTATTCAGATAAAGTAATCCATCTGACCGCACGAAATTAAACACAGTTAGACAATTAAAGTTAACTTATTATTCCGTAAGGAGGCAGAACACGATACTTAACATGTGACTCAAGAGAGAAAAAGGGTGGGTATGAGTGTGACAAGTGAAAAACATATCTTGATAAAACACAGCAATGTACCCTAGGGTTCGCCTCTCCAGCTCGTCTTCTAAGTAAAGCACATTGGCATTTAGGCATCGGTATTAAGACGTCGAGTGATTAAAATTTTAACTTTTGATCTCAAATACCGCGTCTGCAAGAATATACACATTTTTACGGTGTCGTTAGAAAGAAAGGATGTAAGCCATGAAAAACAAAAGAAATATTTTGGTGACCACGGCAAGAGGTATGCCCGAAAGAAGAGACACAATTTCGATCCCACAGGCGTTATGAAATTAAGAGACAAAGGAATTAGTGACATCAGCTGCCAATGGGCATTGATGAAATCAATGGGGAAAGCTGAAAATTTGTGCCCGACTGGGATCTAAAACCAGGTCTCCTGCTTTCTAGGCAGATGCGACGACCATTGCCCATCCACACACAGTGGTCATCGCAGTGCTAGAGTAGTCCATGCAAGTGTAATATCCACTGTGTTCGGATGATGTAGTGGTTGGTGTAACTGCCTAGTAAGCAGAAGACCCGGGTTCGAATCCCAGCCTGGCACAAATTTTCATCTTTCCTTTGATATAATCAAAGCACACTGGCACCTAATGTCATTAATTCCATGGTGTCTTCACTTCATTAGTGCCAAACATGGTCGCAGATTCCCTAAAGCACTTCTTCAATTGTTTCATTGTAGATGGATGCGTTATAGGTTCTATAAGACAAACTGGCAACTACAGAAATTCATGGCGGGCCGCATCAAACCAGTCAGAAGACGCATGAAAAAAATAAAAGCGACTATCTATTGCAGTGCACATTGGGAAGTAGCGGCACTTGCGAGTTGTTTTGAAGGCGGAAGCCCCGCTACGAGTCGGCAGGCGGTCCCGGTGGTGTCCTCCAGGTGCTACGTGACGGAGAGCCACGCGACACCACTTATTACCGGCGCTGCGCCTGCGCCGTCTTCAAAAGCCGCCCCAACCGCCCCCGCCCGGGCGGCGCGGCTCGGCGATGCTAATGAGCTCCGGAACAAAGCCAGCGGGCCAGGCACCGGAGCCGCCGCGGGCGCTAGGCGCAAGGCGCTGGCCGCCGTCTGCCTTCCCACCACCACCACCACCACCACCACCAACAGCTATAGCAGTGAACCGACCAGTGCCATGCTCCTTAGCAGAAATTTCCACAAACGTTGTAGTGATCTCGCTCACACTGTCTCTGGTACTGCACTTTCCCGTTTTTAGGTGTAATCGAGCAAAGCTGTGTACCTAGACCGGGATTTTCTATCTTTCATTCATTCCTTCTTTGTAGGCACAATTTTGTACCCCGCTTACACAAAAACTTCTGGTTCTTATCTTCATCCATTCTACATGCCACAATTAAATCTTCAATAATCTGTACTCCTTAAGTTGACTTCCCCCCCAATACCTCTCCTTCAGGTCTTTTATTAACAGCCATTGTACTTGTTACCCGCTAGTTCATCTCCCAGGATCATATCAAAACCATGTTTTCTTCTTAGTTCTTGTAATGTTCCCTTTTATATATGTTAGGGATGGAAAACCTATGAAATTAAGATCGCAAACGATGGATTACTGGTTCTGGCTAACAATGTAACCAGCTTCAGTTAATAAAATATTCTCGATTATTTTTGGTGCCATTGCAGCTTCACATATCCTTAAAAGCCCCCATAAAATGACAACATCCACACATGACATAGTTAAAAACAATTTTTCATCATTCGTGGGCAGTATATTTGAACGAAGGTCATAATACAATGGTGTTATACCGCTGAAATTTGGTAACCGACACACAACCAGTATAAATATAGAGATACTGAATGAGTCAGTTATGAAGTTTTAACGGCACAATACCACCGTTTTATGGCAATCGTTCAGATACGCTGCCCAGGAATGAAGAAAAGCTACTTTTACCTACGTCACGTATTAATGTCATTTTAAGAAATAATTTAACGAGTGTGAAGCCGTAATGGCACCAATACTAATGAAGAATATTTATGATTTTACGAGGCTAGATTGCTAGCCAAAAGTAGTAATACATCCAAGAAGAAGAAAATAATTAAATTATTGTATGGCATTTGTAGGCTGGGAGGTCACATCCGGGGAAGTTGCTCCACCGAGCGCAAGTTTTATTTCATTCAACGCCACATTGGGTGACTTGCGTTCCGGTAATGAAGATGTGATGATGAGGACAACACAAAACCCAGTCCACGGGCAGAAAAAACCTCCAAATCGGCCGGGAATCGAACCCGGTCAGGATCAACGAAAGGAAAGCTCTTTACCACCTAGCTAAGCAGGGGGACCAAAAAAGAGGAATTCATGTGCTGTCTTGGCTTTTCAGTCCCTGTCATAAATAAAGAACTTACAATATATCACGTAGCTCCTGACTGACAATGTCAACAAAACTGCTTCTTAAAACTGTTGCAAACCCGCGATAATGAAGTGCCTAATAAAACAGTAACTGATTCCTTGCCTCACCCATTCACACAGTGGAAAATTGCGCCGTGCCACAACATCGCCTTAAGACCTAAGGAATGCGGGATTGTCACTGTTATCGAGGGTGGAGACCGTAACCCAAAGTAACATGTGAGTGGGTACAAAACCAAGAGGTCGCATTAATAAATGGTACGAAGTAAAAACAATACTATTGTAAAATGTACTAATAATAGTCAATAAGATACATGAATTTAGAAAACATCAGGACCAAAATGGGAATTATTAATTAATTTAAAAGTATTAAAACATGGAGCGATGTCACCCAGACCATGGAGAGGCTCTCTCTTGGCTAACATTCATGCCACTAGCGATCATACGTCAGATGAGTAAATGCAGCTCACGACGCCATGGAGTGGGCAGAGATTTGAAGTACATTTAAAACAGTGTATTTATGTAAGGGCAATGCTCAGAAATGTAACGTCCTGAAAACCAAACCATCGGTGGTGGACCAAAAAGTATTTTCTCCAAAGCAATGTAATTTAATATTTTAAAGATATTTTGATGTTTCTGCATGGAGGTGCACATAACTGAAGCTATAATGCATTTAGCAAGATAATTAGTTACACATAAAAGAAGATATTTTAATTAACTTTATGTATTTCAAAGATCGATAAGAATATCAAAGTGGGTCGATAACTTCCAAACTATTCTTCATTGAGAAAATCTCGTCTCAGACTTCTTCTCCCAAGTTATGTGCAACCATTTGATGTAATAACAAAAGCAACATTGTTGTACTCATTTTTTATTTTAGTGTTTGGTTATCGATAGTCAAGTTTTAGGTATTTTTGTCCTTGTGGCATTTTAAAGCAATTTTTAGTCCTGTTTGCTTCATTCCTTCTACCCCTATCTCAGCCAACTTCAATCAACATATTGCTATTCAACATGGTAGCTTTACTGTACAAGTTATTTATTTTGAGAGTTGCTGAAACGGTCCTGTAGCCACCTTTCATTAGTCCGGTAGCCCATTTTCACTAGCATTTCTCTTTCTTTTCCTTGTTTCTCTTTTCTCATAACTCTCATAGTAGTGTGATTGAATGAATGTCGTTGTGTGTCACGTTGCTAGACGGTGGCGTAGTCTGCTGTAGAAAGTCTGCGATAGTCATACAGGTTCAGCAGCAGTTGTACAGAATAGCCAACTCTCGTAGTGGTCAAGTAGGCAAAGAGGTTTGCACTACTTGTGAGAAATCCACCTGCGTTAGATTGGTGGCAGAAATGGCATCTTGGGGTTTTCTGGGCCACGCGGAGCGTGGAGGAGGTTGGAGATGAGAAAGGGAAGCAATCTGCCGCCGGTACGGGAAGCGTCCACAGCTGTGCTCCAGTCGAAGAAGGGTGAGTTAAGGCCGGTTCCCACTAGGGCTGCCGCGCGTCAAAACGGCGCGTCAGCGGCGTGGTTGCCATGGAAACGGCGTCAGCGGCAAGGCGCGGCGGGCTCTGCGTCGCGGTTTGAACATGTCGAACCGCTTCCGCTGCCGCGTGCCGCGCTCCAGGTGCGCGCCGCCAATCACAGAACGCGCTGAACGTGACGTCAGGTACGGACCCCCGGGCCACACGAACTTTCGCCGAACCGCTGGTGCGGACGCGGCGGCAGCTGTGAAATACTTATCATCCGATTCCAAGGAAACTATTCGGTAGAAAAATTTGATTCTTGGGCATGTTACAGCCTGATATCTTCTCTCGATAAAGGACCGAATTTCTTTTCGTTATTCGTCGTGGTTACTTGCTGTATCGCATTTACGTAAACCTTTACACGAAATTTGAATGAGTGTGCAGAGGTAAAAACACATTGCGTGGACTTTGCGTACAGTTCATTTTAGGTAATACATTATTGCGTATGAAATTTAGTCAACATATCGAAATTGTTTTTAAAGCTGAGAGCAGAACGACAGCTATCACCATTCTCGAGATATTGGATGATATGTCGGCGGACGGGCTGTGCGGTGACCGGGAGCGGGTCACTCGCGACGCGACCGGTACTTCGTCCTGCTCGTCGTAAACCATGTGGTTGTATCAACCGCAAATTTCGTAAACGGTTCAAGAAATCGAAATGTGTGTTTTTTTTTTTTTTTTTTTTTTTTTTTTTGCAAACGATAACTTGTGAAAAGTCATGTATTTCGTAGCATGATAAATATCCTAAATCTGTTTATCTACCAAGATATGAAAGTAACTACAGTTTTTCAGAAGGGATGGATGAATTTTTTTAAACGGCATTAATAGCATGTCGAATGAGAAGTTAAACCGAAACTAATTTGCTGGTATGTCATAAGATGTAATTTACTAAATATGTAGAGCTATTGATTATTTCCTTTCTTTTTTCTTTATCCAGTGTACTTTACTGATTCAAGACGCGTTTCGCCTTTTACTTTAAGGCATCTTCGGTGGAATCTAGAATGATTCAGTTTTGTTTTGATATGTGATACTTGGAGATTATAAAACAGTTCACATCTTTTTTTACGTGAATGACTGATTACTTTCAGTGAATCGAATTTTTGGCGGACATATACGTTTCCCCTCACCTGGTCACATGCTGGAGGTTGAACTAAAACTTAGATTATGGAACATAAGCACATTATCATGTTCGCTCTTTTTTCTTCTGTCACTAGCAGTAGACGTTTTACTGAAAACTCTGATTTGACGTCGTAACTACAGTGTGTTCACCTCATGTCCCTTCCAGTTTGGTTTGTTTATGTGCATGTTGCCAATTTAAAGAATTATATGCTGAAAACTAATGTTTGTTTATTTCTGTCCTCCTTATATCTTTATGTGTGTGTGGCTAGCCAGTGATAGTTATAGAAAGTTGAAAGAGAATGCAGTAGTTGTCAGACAGTGGTTGAAAGATTTGGTGTTCAGCTGATTTCAGTTCTGGTTTAAATGTTTCGTGGAGAAGTGCATGGAATAGTAAATTCACTGCTTACATTAATCGATAAAACAGCAGAATAGCATTTCAACAGATGATTATTATCAGAATACTATCACCCAACCCCTTTGTCCTCACTCTTTGACACCTCATAATATGTCCTGTCAACGTACCCCTCTTGTAGTCAAAGTTGTGCCGCAATTTCCTCTTCCTCTTCCTGCTCTAATTCCGTTCCTCTTCTTTAGTTACACGATCCTCATATCTAATCTTCAGCATTCTTATTGATCACCACGTTTTGAAAGCGTCCATTGTCTTCTTGACAGAACTGTTCATAGCCCACGTTTCACTTACATACAAGGCTGCACTCCACACAAATACCTTTGTAAAATAGTACCCAATCATTAAAATTTATATTCGATGTGAACAAAGTTTCTTTTTCAGAACGCTTTTGTTGCTATTCACAGTCTTCATTTTATATCCTCTCTACTTCTGCCTTCTCAATTACTGCTTCCCTTGCAAGTCATTAAAGCCTTAGAAATGCAGTTTCGTTTCTGTACAAGTTGTAGATAATCTTGTGGCCCTATGTTTTAGAGCTTCAAAGAATGTTTTAATTAAGATTGTCAAAATCTTTCTCTAAACATGCAAATGCTATAAACACAGTTTCGCAGTTCTTCAGTGTGTCTACTTAACTAAGTGGTAGGATCAGTATTGCCTTGCGTGTTCAGACATTTCACAGGAATCTAACATTGTGCTTATGTTAGTTTGTACAACCCCTCCCCCTCTCCGCTCTACATATTCCTTCCACTTTCAAGCCTTCTCTTATTTGCTTAGTTCTGGCTTGCCAGATGAGTCCTTGGCAGTTGCTTCTCCTTTGAGCAAAGTTTTCTTTGTTCTTTCTCATTTTCATTCCCCTGTTTTCCAAGTGCAAAATCGCGTTGCAATTTTGGACATTCTGTCAACGTCATGTTTAGACATTTCTATTTCCCATGGCCTACTTTATTTGCTGCATTTTTATATATTTCCCTCGTGTCAAATTTAATATATCACGTTTTATCTAACGATTTCTACTGTACCTTCTTCCCGTTCACATACTCTGCTGCATTCACCACTTTTTCTCTCAAAGATATCCATTCGTATTCTAGCGGATTCCTTTCTCTGTTTCAGTCAGTTGTTGCATTACGGTAACTTTAAGATTATCGAAAAACTGAGGGTCTTGACTTATTCAAGTTCCATTTCCTTAATTTGCTACCGTTTACTGTGTCTTTAGTTGTAAACCGCAGCTCGTAACCAATAAATTATTGTAGGTTTGCGTCTGCACCAGGAAATATCTTATAATTTAAAATCTGGTTTCGAAAACTTTGTTCCAAGTATGTATTATTCTTTCATGATTCTTAAGCAAGGTGCTGGCGATGATTACATTGTGCTCTGTGCTAAATTCTATCAGGTGGTTTCCACTTTCATCACTTCCCCCAAGCCTGTGTGTTTTTAGTGTTTTCCTGTACCTGCCACCGTATCAAATTTTAAATTTTTGTCTTGCTTAACTATCTGAATAATCTCTTTTATCATACATTGTTTCAATATGTTAGGGGATAGTGAACAATCATGAACGGTAGTCATGACATCTGTTTATGTTGAAATGAGAAAACATGAATAATGAAATATGTGAAAGAGTACATTGTACAGAAAATGAAAAATTGGTATGTCTTCACCCAACTTCGTCTTTCCTTCATGTAGGTGTAAGATATCGTTATTCAAACACACCGGTCGTTTCGCTGGGGCCCAGCCCGTACCTCAGTGGCTGTCCGTCATTGGCTACCGCTAGCGTCTGCCGCTTCCAGGTGGGAACGCCAATTCCGCGAGCCGCCGCGTCAAAGTGGAAAACGCTTGCCGCTGCCGTTGCCGCACGATGTGCTGCCGCGCTCTAGTGGGAACCGGCCTTTACTGCCCCGCCTGTCTAGGGCCCCATGCCTTTGTAAATCGGTGAGGAGCCAAGGTGAATTGCAAATTTCTGGCTGTTTAGGTTTCTTAGTCTATGCTTGGCAGTACTTATGGAATTGGCGTTCCCACCTGGAAGCGGCAGACGCTAGCGGTAGCCAATGACGGACAGCCACTGATGTACGGGGTGGGACCCACCGAAACGCGCGGTGCGTTTGATTAACTATATCTTACACCTACATGAAGGAAAGACGGAGTTGGGTGAAGACATACCAATTTTTCATTTTCTGTACAATGTACTCTTTCACATATTTCATTAT
This sequence comes from Schistocerca americana, assembly GCF_021461395.2. Classification (NCBI taxonomy): domain Eukaryota; kingdom Metazoa; phylum Arthropoda; class Insecta; order Orthoptera; family Acrididae; genus Schistocerca; species Schistocerca americana. The sequence continues at coordinate 624,272,218 of NC_060121.1, read as the reverse complement.
TCATGTTTTCTCATTTCACCATGAACAGATTTCATGACTACCGTTCACGATTGTTCACTATCTCCTAACACATTGAAACAATGTACGACAAAAGAAATTATTCAGATAGTTAAGTGAGACAAAAATTTAAAATGTGATACGGTAGCAGGTACATGAAACAGTAAGAACACAAAGGCTAGGGGGAAGGGATGAAAGTGGAAGCTACCTGATAGAATTTCCCACAGAGCATAATGTAATCATCGCCAGCACCTTGCTTAAGAATCACGAAAGAATAATATATATTTCGAACAGTTTACGAAACCAGATTTTAAATTGTAAGGCATTTCCTGATGCAGACGCAAACCTGACTGAAGACTGTCAATAGCAAGAAAAGCGTTCTGAAAAAGAAAATTTGTTCATGCCGAATATAAATTCTAATGGTTGGATACTATTTTACAAAGGTATTTGTGTGGAGTGCAGCCTTGTACGTAAGTGAAACGTGGATGATGAACAGTTCTGTCAAAAAGACAATAGACGCTTTCAAAACGTGGTGATTCATAAGAATGCTGAACATTAGATACGAGGATCGTGTGACTAAAGAAGAGGTACGGAATTAAATAGAGGAGGAAGAGGAAATTATGGCACAACTTTGACAACAATAGGGGTTAGTTGACAGGACGTATTATGGGGCATCAAAGAGTGAGGACAAAGGGGTTGGTTGATACTATTCTGATAATAATCATCTGTTGAAATACTATTCTACTATTTTATCTGTTAATGTAAGCAGTGAATTTACTCTTCCATGCACTCCTCCACAAAACATTTAAACCAAAACTGAAATCAGCTGAACACCAAATCTTTCAACCACTGTCTGACAACTACTGGATTCACTTTCAACTTTCTATAACTATCACCGGCTAGCCACACACACATACAGATATAAGGAGAACGAAAATAAACAAACATTAGTTTTCAGCATATAATTCTGCAGTTTGGCAACATGTACATAAACAAACCAGACAGGAAGGGACATGAGGTGAACACACTGTAGTTACGACGTCAAATCAGAGTTTTCAGTAAAACGTCTACTGCTAGTGACAGAAGAAAAAAGAGCGAACATGATAATGTGCTTATGTTCCATAATCTAAGTTTTAGTTCAACCTCCAGCATGTGACCAGGTGAGGGGAAACGTATATGTCCGCCAAAAATTCGATTCACTGAAAGTAATCAGTCATTCACGTAAAAAAAGATGTGAACTGTTTTATAATCTCCAAGTATCACATATCAAAACAAAATTGAATCATTCTAGATTCCACCGAAGATGCCTTAAAGTAAAAGGCGAAACGCGTCTTGAATCAGTAAAGTACACTGGATAAAGAAAAAAGAAAGGAAATAATCAATAGCTCTACATATTTAGTAAATTACATCTTATGACATACCAGCAAATTAGTTTCGGTTTAACTTCTCATTCGACATGCTATTAATGCCGTTTAAAAAAATTCATCCATCCCTTCTGAAAAACTGTAGTTACTTTCATATCTTGGTAGATAAACAGATTTAGGATATTTATCATGCTACGAAATACATGACTTTTCACAAGTTATCGTTTGCAAAAAAAAAAAAAAAAACACACATTTCGATTTCTTGAACCGTTTACGAAATTTGCGGTTGATACAACCACATGATTTACGACGAGCAGGACGAAGTACCGGTCGCGTCGCCGAGCAACCCGCGCGCGGTCACGGCATAGCCCGTCCGCAGACATATCAGACAATATCTCGAGAACGGTGATAGCTATCGATCTGCTCTCAGCTTTAAAAACAATTTCGATATGTTGACTAAATTTCATACGCAATAATGTATTACCTAAAATGAACTGTACGCAAAGTCCACGCAATGCGTTTTTATCTCTGCACACTCATTAAAATTTCGTGTAAAGGTTTACGTAAATGCGATACAGCAAGTAACCACGACGAATAACGAAAAGAAATTCGGTCCTTTATCGAGAGAAGATATCAGGCTGTAACATGCCCAAGAATCAAATTTTTCTACCGAATAGTTTCCTTGGAATCGGATGATAAGTATTTCATAGCTGCCGCCGCGTCCGCGCCAGCGGTTCGGCGAAAGTTCGTGTGGCCCGGGAGTCCGTACCTGACGTCACGCTCAGCGCGTTCTGTGATTGGCGGCGCGCACCTGGAGCGCGGCACGCGGCAGCGGAAGCGGTTCGACATGGTCAAACCGCGACGCAGAGCCCGCCGCGCCTTGCCGCTGACGCCATTTCCATGGCAACCACGCCGCTGACGCGCCGTTTTGACGCGCGGCAGCCCTAGTGGGAACCGGCCTTGGCGAGGGGAGAGTTGCTAGCTTTTGGTCTCGCTTTTCAACTCTGAAAGATTGCTTTGCCTTGTCGCAGCAAGGAATGCAAAACTTTGGGAGACTTTCCTTTTAGTAAATTTCTATAGCACACTTGCATCCGCCGGAAGAGCGCCACACAAAGGTGTCGATAAGAAGGGAGCACTCGGTTCTGTATGAATGTCTCTTTGCCTTCAGCTGTGCCCGTATAACCTTTTATTTTTCTAAATATTAATAGCTTTGCCTTCTCGTAAATTCTCCATGCTTTATGTATCTTTTATCCGTGGGGAGCCAACCACGTAGTTGAACATTATATTTTGTTGGGCTATCGTCATCACTAACCGACCGATCTCATGTTTGTTTTAAAGAATGTTAACCGTTCATGATTGTGTGATGTGATATTGTTGCAACTTGGTCACGATACGTAGAAATTGCGTCTCCACAATCCACGTGAGCACGCGGGTGTACTGCGAAAGTGTACCGTTTCATGAGTTATTGTGATCAGTTATCAGGAAACAGCAGTTGTATGAATGATTCACACCAATGATTTTAGGTGTAGATCATAACGGTGAACGTATCGATGCTTTTCTTTAATGTTTTAGGAATTAATGTTATCAGGTATTGTGTACATGCCTCACATCCATATCTTAGGAATAAATGATTTTATACACAATTTTCTCTTGCATTCCGAGGTTACGTTTTTGCACCTAAGCCACTCACCTCGTAGCTTTCCTGTTAGCACATCCAACGCATTTCCTTACGCACAGGTCCAGTGATTAGTTTCCCCTTTTATTTTAAAACAAATGCTTTAGATTAAGTCTTATTTTCAGATGTGCTGCTGGGAGCTGATCTTCTGCACAGTGTTCATGCATATGCTATTTTATTTTAAATGGTTGATTTTCGTGGACAGTCCACGGGAAATACTATTAATTACATCGCGTCCCCTATGAGCGATATCACGCAGTACGTATTTTTATGAGTTTTTGGTCTGTGATCAAATTAATTTATTTTCCGACTCGGCCAAACCTTTGATTAGTTGTATGGTTAGAGTCGGTGGCGACCCTAATCTTCTCACGTTAATTTCACAATCAATAAGCATTTACATTCCCACTCTTAACGTAATAACCCGTAGAAACAGGTTAGTTACAGTGCTACCATGAGAGCTCAGACCAGAATAGGTTACCGCTGGGGTGATGTGCCAATGCGTATATAACAAAGTGTACCTTCAATGAAAAAAACCTCGGACACTGTGAAACGCAAGTGCTGCTGTGCTACTTAGCAAAGCATTGTGAGTAAATGGTAGGTAATTTCGCAGCCTGAGCACCACTACAAAATGAAATGTAGACAAAATGAACCAAGCTCAACGACCCATAATAGTTATTCAGTTACCACAGCGAGGCAAGGAGCGCTGACCAGTCCGATAAACGAGAGAAAATGCTCTCATACACTCAGAGTCATCGCCTCATATGTGACTAATTGGCCCTTTCAAATAGAGAAGGTTTTGGAGCTGCAGGACAGATTCAGTCATGCTTCCATTCGGTCCATGTTTCTAGAATCAGAGGGAATAAAAGTGTACTAAGTTTCATTGAAACCACAAGAAGGTGATCGATGATGGCCAACCTGTTACCAGTTTGCTGACTTCAGTACCCAGGGGCAACCAACTTGATTCACGCCACAGCCGTGGTCTTCTACTGCTACCGAAGAGATCATCACAGATGAGAAAATGTGTGTAGCCTGCCTCTTACATTATGGGTCACCATGAAAGATCTGTAGGCTATCTCATCGTCATACTAATTAGGCACAGGGCACCCGGACAGTGTCCTGGCTGACTGGTAAATATCTGCTGCTGTCTTGCTAAATCCTTGGTGAATGACGATGACCTTGTGTTCACAACATCTGCAAACCTGGACCACAATTAGAGTGTCCAACTGAGCACATGCTCGGCTGACTCCGAAAGTGCTGAAGTGGTAGCTGTATGGTAGATTCCCTGAGTGCTGACATAAGCTGTCGCCAGCATACCGGTGAACAAAGATGTAGCGCGAAGATCGATAGTTGGCGCTGGATCAAGAGCGCCTGTCACGAGAGAGCCAGAGACGCGCCCACAAGCAACATGCAGTCAACACCCTCTCGACAACATGTATTTAGTCCGCTGCCATTGACCGGAGGCACCCACTGACTCGACTGACACCCCAGTTTGGCATCTCTCATTCCTTTGCAGAGCAGGACTAGCAGTGACTACAGTTCATATAGCAAGAGTACCGATATTGTCTGCAAGAGGAATATTACCACTACACACACACTCCATTCAAGTTAAATAATTACATCGTGTTCTTCTAAATATAGAACCGTATTAATACACGTGAGCTTTTGTGTTGTAGAAAGAGGATACCGGCCACCCATAACAACACCCTCTTCCTTGCTTCCTTGCGATACAAGATGCTTACCTCGTCCAATTGCCATTGCCAGGACAGTACTCGGTCGAGTCAGTAGTTCGTAGCTCGCATGTTTGCACTTGTGCGCTGACAGCAGCGCTGGAGACACTAATATCTCTGTACACTTCGCACGCTGAATAATTGGTATTACAGATACTGTTGTGTCACTGACGCCTTCAGGTGTGAACTGAACCACTGACCCACACACTACACTCGATATCCTGTCAACAAGAAGACTGCAGCATGCGGTGGCAACATTTGTGTCAGAATTGGCTGTCACCTCACCAGTTAGGTGGCCGTGAGCTACGTCTACAGCGTCGACTATCAAATGGTTCAAATGGCCATGGGACTTAACGTCTGAGGTCATCAGTCCCCTAGACTTAGAACTACTTAAACCTAGGTAACTTAAGGACATCACACACATCTATGCCCGAGGCAGGATTCGAACCTGCGACCGTAGCAGCAGCGCGGTTCCAGACTGAAGCGCCTAGAACCGCTTGGCCACAGCGGCTGCGTCGACTATCGCCTGACAGCTTCTTTTCTTTGTTATGACCTGAGTGATATAAGTATCCTCTCTGGGCTATATCAGGTTGCAGAGACATCAGTAGCACCCGTAAGGTGTTATTTGTTAAACCATAAGATCCTGTAGATTTGTCACTGTTTGGAGAGGGTGTGCGGGAAATTTATTTGACACCAGTTTGTTGTAAGTTTTGTAAACTGTTAGGGCACGAGTTGCCGTTTATCAGGTCTGTGCCATCCACATGCAATGCTTGTAAGCAATTTGGGCATTTGGATATCATTGGGCGATGATACGCTGGCAAGATTAATGTGTGATTGTTGTGTATGTGTTGGAGATAAATTTTCTCTATTTTTACTTTCTGTTATTGCAAACGGCAGTAGTAAATTACGTAAAGTGCAAGACAAACGTTCTGCTACTGCTGGTAACACTGTTGCCACTCTGACAGAGGAGGTAGAAGCATTGTCAAGGGTTAAATTCCCAGCTCCAGTAGGAAAATGAGGAGATACGTATGCAGTAGGAGTTTGTAACATGTGGTTTAGCAACTACTTTCAAGGTCTGAGGAAGACAAGACAGTAGTGTATGTACCCTCGCCTTCTTCTTTGGATCCCTTGGTGGGTACGTTAACAACACCACTTTTTGGCAAGTCATCATAGGCATAAACGATTTTCATTGACAATGTTGAGGCTACCGCCACAGTGAGTAGTTGATCTGACGAGATTCCTGTCCGTGCGGATAGTTTACGACTGGCAGGCGAAGCAAAGATGAATGTATTGTACTACGAAGTTCTCAGTAAAGCAGAAAAATTCCAGCAGTTAGCTGATGGATTACAGGAACGTTATCAGAAGCAAACCAACACAAGATTAATTACAGCAACATTGTTTACTTTAACATAGAAAAATAATGAATCTGTAGAAAGCTTTTCGGATAGAACCGCGAAGATCAAGATGCAGACGTACCAGTTGACGCTGCATGTAGCAGCAGATAGTCTTGGTGCAAGAAGCCGAAAATAGGAAGACTGAGGTCAACCGGCTGTTATATGCATCGTCAACTTCACGTCTGACGATCGCCTAAGTATAGTCCGAAACCGATCATTTTAATAAAGTACCAGCGCGATCTAGACTGTTTTTTCAATGATTTTATATTAAATAAGTCATTAATATTGCGCTTAAAACTACTTGAAATAAAAAAGATCAACACAGTTGATGAGAAATTTCATTAAATAATCCAAACCTATTATTATTTGACGCCTCGACTGGAAGCGGTGATCTATGAAATGATAGTTGTAATTTCAAAACCGTCACAGTTACAGAGTTCCCGACCGCTACAGGTCTGCTAAGAGTATTTTCTTTTTAAAAGTGCTATAGAATTCTGCAGTTGACGGGTTCTCTATGCTACACCAGGACGAAGAAGGAGGGAGGAAAGGGTCTACCAGGTAATGGGATAGTAGTAACAACAACAACAACAAATACTTATGCAAGACAGAATCCAGTGTGATGCGCTGAGAAGTGCTAATAGGAATACTCTTAAATCGCGACCCAATCTGTAGTAATAAGTTGTCATGGCCAGATGCCAAACATCGCTATAATTCGCAAATTTGACATCACAATTACGTTTTTAAAGCACTATAGAATTCCTAAATTGGTTCTCCCCATCACATTCGGAAAGAGGAGGGCCTACTTCATGACGGGGTAGAGACAACAGCAAATACCACTGTAAGTCAGAGTTCACTGGGAAGCACAAAAACACGACACACGTAAACCATGATGCAGTCCGCAGCAATAACTGTCGTGGCTAAATGTCAGAGATTGCGGAAACACTCGCACATCCTGGACGGTCATGTCCCGATGTGCACACGAACCGCACAGCCAGAGCCAAGGCTCAGAGGTCGGTGGAAACTACCGCCGCGGCCGCAGTCTTGGAGGCGCTTGTGTGCCAGAGTGCACCACCACCGGCCGTGAAGGACATCTGGGGGTGATAGGATAGATAGGAATTTGGAGGTTATCAATACGTCCAGCGTAAACACACTCCCATGTTGTATCTTCTCCCAAGCAATAGACACGTCCGCTTTTGTCGCGCTCACCGAACACACTGGTAACTTCGTCAGCCCTCGCTTCCGTGGGCAATATCAGACAGAACTGCGCATTCTTTGTACCTGTCACAGGCTGAGCTAATCCGCAACTTGCGGTCGACGAAGCCTCGTAACTACCCTTGAAGCCAGCCGCCTTTCGATGCGAAACAAGAAGCTGCAGCTTGGACGTATACAGTAGTTCTAAACAATTCCATTTCGAAATATACCCACCAGTTTAAAAAAAAAAAGAATCTAATTTACCCAATCCGAGGAAGTGATGTTGTTAACCATACACTTCGAATTTCTCACGGGTGGTGAAAATTTCTCCCTTTCTTACGAGTCACTTACGAAAACAGAAGAAATCGAGGCTTGTGCACGTTCTCACATAGCTGAAGTATCGTTACTTGCTGTGAAAATCCTGTAACAGTATGGCTACATTTCTTCTAAGTATTTTCTCATCAGGTACGAAATAAATCTTTTCTTATATGTTACGTCATGCTTCACAGAACTAGAATATTAAACTCATTTCTGGCTCATGACGGAGTGCTAAGGTCTACATCTATCACAGTATGCATCCTCACTTTCGCACTCCCTTAAAGTAACAAATGCATCGTCACATACAAAGTGTCTTAAGGTAACTGCATAGAGAAGTTGTAAACATCTGGTTTATACTACATCACTTTACAAATTCGGTAGTACATGTGATTTTATAGCGATGGTCCTTTCTCCCAATGTAGGTGAGTGATTGAAATACCGTAAAAGATATGGCCGTAACGAAAAAACGCCAGATTACCCTCCAAGTCAATGATCGTATCTTCTGTACACTAGGCATATATTTCACCCGCCAGATGACATGTCATGGATATCAAAGTGATAGGCTGATTAATTTATTGATAATGGAAGTCACTTAGCATGGCAAATAATTTCTTTCTAGCAGTCGAATTACACTCACCAGGTAGACCAAATGGGAATCTCTGGAGGGAGGACGATCGTCTTTCGGGTAATACTACCAAGAACAAGCATTTGAAGGTGACCACAGAAGTTTTCTAGATGCTGTGCTATTTAAAAACACGATCACAGCGACAATGTTGCTGTCAGCCTGCATAAAAAGCGGTCCTGATTCTACAGGTACATGCAAGAGTCAGTGACAATGCTATGCTTTCTGGTCGAAATGCAGTCTATGATTTGGAATTAAGTCTATCCAATCAAAGATATACTTGCATTGGATGCTATGGAGATGTCTTTTGATGATTACAGCCACTGGTGAATCATATTTGTGAAACGCTCACATCTCGAAGCTAGTCACCTTCTTTCGAACCTATCTGCTACAGTAAAATGCCAGTGCAGCTTTTTAAATAATCCCTCTGCATCTTGTAACTGTTCCTGGGTCTCTGTCACGCCGTCCCTGCAGCTTTATGCAAGTGACCATTCCAGTTTGAATCGGAATGAGCAGAAGTCGGAAAATGCTGTATCTACCACCATCTGCTACCTGTGGAAAAACAGGGTGAGCTGAGTTAACGTGACAGTACTGTGTTTTGACCACTTGTTGGAAATGTGAACATGTTGTAGCTTAGACAACCGTATATATTGTGTAACGCCAGCACCAAAGCGAAGCATTCACCTGCAACTTGAGGTAGTAGAAAAAATAGTACAAACAGTTATGATGATGTTTCATACTGGGGAAATTAGGGAGACTTCACATCATACAGGAACTGGAAGATGGACGAGTATTTGGCTATTGCATTGCAATTCATCCCCAAAGTACATACAGGTACTGCAGTGTGCAAGAGATCTGCATCCCTCAGGGTACGTTCATGTTTGTCACTCAAACATTTTCTGTGTCATCATTATTTCATACCATCCAAAAGAGGTCAACTATGAACTATAAAAAGACTGATAATGTCATCTGATAGAGAACTCAGTACGATGTTACCACATCCCTGTCTTGAGATGTATCGTAAAAAAAACAGTCTGTATGCTGGTATCAAGCATATGTGTGTCGATTCTATTAAATATACAGGTATTGATTCATTGGATATTCATTCACTGGAGTAGATGGCCAGTGATCGAAGTTGCTATTATAGACCGTTGTAAAGTTTCGCTAACCACACTGTAGGAGGATCATATCCCACAGACTATAGGATCATATCCCACAGACTATCAGTTGCAAGAGAGGGATCCTGTGTTGTTGTTTGATACATTGTTTTTTTTTTCTACTGTTACACATCCAATCAGTATATGACTGCACATTGCCACCACTTTGTTTTTCCATCATGAGTTAGAGTTCTGTGTCAGGTGCTAAACCAACATTATCATGTTTTGATCCATTGGCTCTTATAGAAAACTGGACTTTGCACAGAGTAAATTATGCTGCTGCTGCTTCCATAATACACAGGATGATTGAAATAATAGACAAGGGTGGTGTATCTTATTGGCAAACAATGTGGAAAAAATCGTGACATATGGTAACTGGAAAAGTTTTGCAGTGTTGTGGGGCACATTCAATCAGATGTCCAAGGGTAATTGAGAATCTCTGCATTCAGAGTTATCTTTCACAGAGATTGGGCTGCATATATCTAGATGTCCCATTTCGATTGATTCCTAATACTACAGCCACGTACGTGATTACTGTTTCAGTGCAGGCCATCCTCGATAGTTGTTGCCCCTCCTCTAAGACAATCTGTCCATCTCAAACAAGTGACGTCAGTCAATCATTATGTGGTAATCAACTGTGTACCAGCAGATGGATGGACTGGAAAAGACACTGTGAATCTACTGTAATGAGCATTACAGTTGATAGTGCGATCAATTTTAGCAATTTGGCCAGCTTTTTCTTTAATTTCAACTTCCAACAGTGATACGGGAGCATGTTTCCCAATTTCTTTGGCATTGATAGACCACCCCACCAATACATTGCGAGAACCATGTACTAGACTGCGAATGTCAATGGATGACTTTGCAGTATGTCCATTCATTGTCAATTTTCGAGCATATATATACCAAAAATATCAGACATCGTTCTATACAGATCGACATATTTCTAGCACTACAATCATAGCGCGCAATTTACTATTACGATTGCTCATCATTTCCTCTACAGAATGGAGTCACAGAGCATTCTCGAATTCTTCAGATAAAGTTACAGATTGAAAGCTCTCCCCCTGTTGTCTTTGACCAACCATTCCTACAACACTGTCACCAATTCAGCTGACGAGAAGTAGATAGCTACATTCCACGTCTCTTGAAGGAACATAGTGAGCCAAGTCTGTAGCCACTGTTCTACACCAATCTTACTCATGGGATCCATTCAAGTGCACAAGATTTCTCCAGACGCGCATGTCGAGCGAGTTAGCACTCCTTATTGGTGTGTAGTAGATATGAAAGTGTTTTGATGACATAACAGACAGTTAAGAAAAAGAAATGGGTGGGTTTTATGCATAATGGAGCTCCAGATGGACGTAGTATGAAGCATTTAACGAAAATCAACTGAGGTCAGTACCAAGATGGTATTGGTAGGAGAGAAATTGTCGTGCAACATAAACACATATATTCATAAAGCTACACGGTTTTGTGCTTAAAACATGCTATAATGCTAGAGTGGTGCGGCTTCTGACCTATCAGTCGTGAGGAATGCAACGCTGTTAACGTTCAAATGTAGGAAATATATTCGCAAAACAAGACATACATTCTCCTTTCAAGTTTTTCTACAGTAAACTATAATGACAAACTGTAAAGTGGTAAAACTAGTACCTTGCACACCAATGAAACCATCGATACAAACACTAGATAGGGATGACACCTGCTGTTTACAAAGTTCAAGCCCGTTTGTAGTTCGGTAGTTATATTCACAACAGCCCTATAAAATGATAGTCTACAGTCGAAAATGTGTACTAAGAAACAGTGACATAAACATCACGATCAGTAGCCAGAGGGGATGTAACAGCCTTATCACTGTTTACCGCTGCCACTGGTAACCTCCCTCTTGCACACAGAAGTCATGGCTAGATCTTAGGCTGTATTGATCATGTGGTGGATAATACTGCCGTTTCCCCTTGATGCCACGTCTCTAGAATGCCTCCTCTCTCCACGATTAAGGTGTGTATATGTAGCTCATCCAGAACAGTCAATTTCATTGATTTTCTTCAGTACCCTTTTTATTGTATTTGTTTCTAATTTCATGTATTCTCAGTCAATTTTTGTAATTGCTCTAGGTTTTCGAGATTTTACATATTTGATGGTATTTCCCACAATTTTTACGTATGTTATATCAATTTTCTGTGATTATACTAGGTTTTCCTCGAGTTTTACCGATTTTATGTCTTTTTATATATTTTTTCACCGTTTTCCATATGTACAAGGTCATACTGATGACATACCCATGCGCTGTCTTATTTTATACCAGATTGTTTGCGCACCTTATACACCAACTAAAAAATTCTAAGACTTGACCTCTCCCTGATGATCCACTAACAAGCATTTAGGATAGGACAAACATCCACATCGTACCTACATGAAACTGAAGACTCAATTTCCATCAAAGGTGGACAGAGAAATAGACTACTTCACATATATGTTTGTTCGTATAGAGGAGGGCACCAGAGCCGATTTTCCCGATGGACATGTTACATCATATGTGAGCTGGAAGTCTTCTTATGACTCGTTTGCAGAGGTTTGCTGTTACCAATCACAGGTAGATAGTGCTCAGAACAAGCAGCTGTATAAAAGTCGATCGCACGTCATACCACACAACACTGATGCACCCGAAGAAAGCAACAGGAAAAATGGTTAAATGCTTGATAAATAGCCTGCAGTAACATATCTCTCGCTCCCTCTCAGCCGATCACTCCATCTACTTTCTACAGCCCTTTACCGTGAATTCATGTCACTTTAGAGACAGATCGGTCTCTTTCCAGGAAAGCATAAACAACTAGAGTCATTTTGCATGTATCGCTATTACCTCAATGGACATACAGTAGAATGCTGTTAAAAGAACTGTACAGCAACTGTTTGTTAGCTGGAACCACAAGGTTGTGATTAGTGGAGAGTACAGTCATGCATAATGTAAATACTGTTTGTTAGGGTTTGAGACACCTAAACACCTCCACACAGAGTCAAACACGCGAACCGCTCTTTAGTTGTATATTGCAGTGACTCCACACTGGTAATAAAGCGCTCTTTAGCTGAGGACACTTTATAAAAATGTATAAGGTGGTTGCTGACAACTTTGGGGCCACCCCAGGGCTTCTGATCCGACATATATAAGTTTATTATTCTACATTTGGTGGTCAACCACATTGAACATTCGATTTCAATCGTCTTACCGCTGCTGACGAAAAAAAGTGAGTGCTTACTTGGTTTCCAGTGCTTCCATGTCCACTTTTTCTCATATTCTTCTTGTTCTTGCTTACAGGAATTGTCCTGCACCAAGCAGAGGACATGCTAGTACCCCTTCAATTTACCCATATTTCGGTGTATTATCCCTCAATTTATACGTATTTTATGTCATTTTTTGTGATGCTATAGATTTTATGTCACTTGTGTCCATGCAATCATCACTTCTCGCTCTATATTCTAAGATTTCTTGTAAATGTAGTACAGTTGCCAATACTTATCGCAAATGCACTATATTTCTGCCCAGACAGCATTGTATGGAACTTACTCGAATGCATCCAGCCACCTCCAACCAGACATTCCAAAGCTGCAGTGCATTTCCTCTGTTTTCTGAATGTCTGTGTCTGTACAAGTGATACAGACTAATTAATTAAATCGATCAATAGATATCAAAAGTGAGCTTCTGTCAGTGACAGGAGTTCCCAAAATGATTGAAGTTGAGGAGAGGTAGGGGGAGGAGGCAGGTGGGAAGGGTGGGGTTTCTTGGAAAACCACTTAACTGAACTAGATTACGCATCTGTCAGTCAAAAGGATGGATTATTCCTGGGGGATTATATACCTCTCAGCAGAACAATATATTAAGGACCTGTTAATCAAAAGAGAACAATAGGGTTGTCACTGAATGTGTACTTGTTGCTGATGTAGGCAACCCACACTGCATGCTTAAAATGGCTTAGTCCCCCTACTAACATGTCATTTCAAGATATACATACAAAATTGTCAAAATAATATTTTCCAAAATATAAGAACCATATCAAGGTAAAATACATATTTGTGTAGCACTTTGCAAATGTACATATACAGAGCATACAGGTAACTGGTAGCTGCCATAAGGAAACATAGGGAAGGGTGCATGCTACTAGGATACAGAAAATATGTTTTGCATATATTACAATATTCTTGAATAATCAAAATGCTATTAATACAGTAACAGCACAAAGACAATAGTAAAATAAAACTTTTAATCTTTACTAAATATAGGAAAATACTTAACATCACTGAACAGTACAGCAGTGCCATATACAGTGTGCATAACAGAGCTGTATGCCATGATGCTACATAAGAGTCATTAAATGGGAACCACAGCATTAGTATTAAAAGAAAACAAATGATAGGACATTGCAAAGTCTTCATTATTTCCAACTCTATAAAAGGGATAAAAATTTACCATAACAAACCCTACAGAACTGCATAAAAGTAAAAGAATTTTCTGACATTTCCTAGGTAAAAATAAACATTAAACTGAAAACTTGACTTTCACAAAGGACAAAAAATTATACTGGGCATACTTGGTGAAGGCATAGCATAACACACTCATGGCGTATGGGGGTGAAGATGGAGTTGGAACAGGTAGAGGGAGTTGGGGCACAGATAAGGGATGATGGAAGTCTGGGAAAAGTGGGGCAAATATGAAGGTGAAGGAGCCCAGAAATGGAATCATTTGAAAATATGGCAAGAATGTAAATATAATCAATGGTACTAAAACAAACTTATTAAAATTGGACCAAAATCGACTATTTGATGCTACAATCAAAAAATGAGAACTACTACAGAGCAACAGATTCAACAACCAATGTATGTTACTCAAGAGTAATCAAACAAATAATACATGCTAACGGAAAAGAATCAAAGAGTTTTTAAAATAATTTTGTGGGGCTGACCACATAATCATATAGTAACATGAGCTTCATAATCACCCATACACATCATACAAACATAGAAACCCTATTACCAAACCAGCAACAACCAATAGACACCACATTCAGTAGTACTCCTTTTAAAAGTGTAAATTGCATATCTGACCATCTGTAGTTCAGTCCTTGCTAAAGCCATTGGTTTTTCATGTGCTCACCCTCACTATTGTATTTCATTGCTGATATACTGAGTAGCACAGTTTGCACTATTGTCTATGGTGCCTGTTGGTTGCTACTGGTTGGTTAATAAGGTTTCTATGCTTACTGGAACTCCATGGCACATGTATTATATGACAAGTATGGCACATTATGAAGCTCGTTTTGCTAGCTGACTGTGTGGTGGACTCCAAGAATTATTTCAAAAAGGCTTCTGTTCATTTTTTCTTAGGATATATTATCTGTACAGTTATTCTTGAATAAGATATATGTTTGGATTCTATGTTGAGTCTGTTAATCCATGGTAGTTTTATTTATTTGATTATAAATATGGCAAATAGTCGTTTTCGGTCCAATTTTAATAAGTTGGTTTACTACTACTGATTATAAATCACTTATATTCTTGATACATTTTAACACTTTATTCTTTTTTTAGCTCCTTTGTCTCACGCTTCCATCCTCCCTCTTTTCATCATTTCAGTGTCCGCCCGGCCCCAGATCTGTACCCCACTCCCCTGACCTATTTCATTTCCACCTTCAACCCCATATGCTCCTTAGTGTGATTACACTATGCTTTCCTCAAGGATTTCCAGTACAGTTTCTGAGCTTTTGTGAAAGACAACTTCGTGGTTTAAGGCCTGTATTTAGTTCGTAAAGGTCAAAAAATTGTGTTATCTTCATATAGTTCTGTAAAATTGTAAGCCACTGCTTGCTTTAATCATGAATTTATGTCAAAGTGAAGCTATATGTTGTTATTTTTACACAAAGAAAACCATTACCTTCTTACTAATATGCAAACAGTGAGCTACACCCCTAATTTTTATATATGAAATCAGTACATTTACTCATAGCATTTTTGTTGCCTACATCTGTGGTCACTTTCAGAACTGAAATTAATAATGAAATTAACAATTTAATGCGATTGAATTTTGAATTGATAGTGTATCCATATATCATTAAAGTAAAATTAAAACAGTGAATAGCCGCTGGAGTATAAAAGAGAACATTGGATTATTTAAGTTTACAAATAAAACGACAATTTTTTATTAATTTCTTTTTACTTATAATGAGCACATAAATCTTACAAAATAATGACAAACATAAATGAGTAAATGGATAGTGCTTGATTGGTAAAGCATCCATTGGGGTGGAAGCTATACAAAATCTGCCCTGAATTAATTCCTTGTACAACACAATCTGACTTTGCATGAATCCACTGTGAAACTGAATTATATTCAAATGGAATCAACTACAACTAACTACACCGCAAACTATGGCTCACGGAGAACAGGGAGCTGTGAATATCATTTAACAAGCCTACGCCAGTGTAGCAACACCTTACTGTTTGACCTTGATTCGGATCGCAGCAGAAAATGGCACACTGTGGGCGAGGAGCGGCGCGCTGGGGTAGCTGTAATGTTTTGATACATCCACGAAAATTGCCCTATCAGAGCCCTGGAGTTGCACGCATTTGCTGCTCTGGCCAAATCAATCTGACTCTCAGTCATGATGTTGCATGCAGGAATTGTCAAATGTCAGATGGCCGACTCAAGACGAATATGTTCACACCCGTGACACTCAGTATGTCTTAAATGATATGTAGCTCCAGCGTCGATACAGTTGGAAACTGCCGCCGGCTACAAGTCCACCACAAGTTGCAGACCACAAGTCTCACGTCTCACCCACTAGGGAAGGACCTTAGGTCCTCAACTAGATGAGGACCAGAAGTTGAAGAAGGCAAAGAATCACAATTCCTTTCCACCAAGTCTTAGAGGGGGAATTGCATTAGCAAAAAAAAAAAAAATAAAATAAAAAAAAAATAATAATAATGAATAAATGAATAAATAAATCGCCCTAATGTTGTACAAACAAATTGCACTATCCGCTACTCACTGAATCTCCCCTCCTGACTGTTCCGCCAGTGTTGTAACCAATCCAGGCACAGCACTAGGGTTCCCACGCTGGGGCAGCAAGCCTCTGCTTTGCATATCATGACAGGAGCCAATCAGCGACTCAAAATCTCTTTTGTCCGAAAAATAAGATTTTAGATAAGGAAAGTGTCGTTCTCATGGCAAGCATGCCCATGTTACGGAAAAAAAACGTGTACCAGACGGGACCACAGTCCCTCATTCATGGTGAGATCTAATCTTTCCTGGCCAACCATTTCCAGTTTCTGAAAGAAGGCTGCTAAGCTTCCCAGAAATACTGTTTTTTGCCGCTCGCTGAAAATACCTGGCGAATTTCTGGCACCATTGAAGTTACAGTCTAGGCTCCACAAACTTGTGCACCAGCTACTCTGTCCATATCCTCCCAGCTTTTAACATGAGAACGCTTTGAGTTTTATGACCATCCCACCATTTGTCCAAAAACTCAGATTACAGCAGACTCTCTTAAATTGGTTCTTCCACCTACATCTACCAACTGGTCATCTTCATGACAGTCTGTCGCCTGGGTCAGATAAAATGTTTTGTGAACTGATATCCACCTGCTCCAACCCTAAGTGAGAGGAGGGGAATGCCATGGTCTAAAGTCCCTCTGCAGGTACAAACCACAGAGCATTGCTTCCCAGAGTCTCTCGCACAGCTAGGTCGCTGGACACAGCATTTATGCTCGCAATCCATCTTTCTAGCTGTTCTCTGTCTCCTCTTCTAAGACCCCTCAGGTACAATTTCTCTAAAGGCTACACAAGCAGTTATATGAACACTCTGTCGACAATTTCCTCATACAAAAAGTCATTAATCACACATACAAAATGTAGTTCTGGAGATACCGAGATCAAGACCTAAAAATAAGAGTATTAATCTGACTTTAATAAAAGTGAGAGAGTGGCATGCTACCTCTCGAGGTTCGTTACATTAAAGTTTTCAGCCTTCTAAAATGTTGAAAGTGATGAAGATTTTTGAATATCATTCTATTTACTTTCCCTTAATACTATGTTGTAGTTCAAATATAATGATTTTTTTCATACCATCATGGCATATAACTTCATCAAATAGGCCATATGTTGGATGACTAAGTGTTTCAGTGTATTTGATAAAGATTTTAGAAGTATTTATTTTATTGTGACTTCTTGTGTTATTGTATTAATTGTATTTTTTAAGATTGGAGAATATTGTAACATATAAAAAAGATATTCTCTATCTCCTTATGGGGCAACCCCTTTTGTAGATTCCGTTACAGCAGTGAGAGTAGTAGACTGTCAGTTACCTGTGTGCTGTGCAACAATTATTTGCACTTATACATATATGTATTGAGAGGCACCCACATGCCTTGCTCATACTGTAGCATCAAGTAGTCAGGCCTGCAAGATGAGTGGTCTGCCAAGCGAGTGGATTCATTCTTATTTATCAAGTAACATGAGCTCTAGTACTCACAATAAGTTACAAATTATTCTCCTGTTTGAATATTACGCAACGGAAACGGATAACGCACATCTGACGATTAGTAATTTACGAAACTCTGACTGTTCACTACGCACTGGCAATACCACATTTTCTTTCTTACCCAATGGCTTTGGTCAACACGTGGCCATCCCACTGAATATGAATGGCGCACACATTATAAATTCTGGATGTCATGACAACATACTATTCGAAGGAAAAAGCCATCAATATTTTTCTTTTCACTATCATTTTTATTCCGATAAATTCTATAACCTAAACACACCATTACATTTTCTACAACAATTACAGATGAGAAACTCCACCCAATGGGCATGGCTTTGCATTGGTGATTCTGTATCTTATGGTCTCGTAATTATCTAACACTACAGTGCACTTTCTGGATAGGATGGTGGATCTTTTTCTATATCTCACACTTCGACTCTCACACCCATCATCACGAAAATTTCCTCCAACCGAGCGGCACAAAAAGGAACATGCATAACCCACTGCCTCTCAAACTATTTTGCGACTCTACCCATGCAAACCACACATACTTAAATTACATGAAATACACCACACTGGCAACATGGACTACAACACAATGAATAGTCACAACGTTATAATCACATCACTTTCAGCCCTCCCACATGAATTAGTGTTCATCCCAGTTTCACAAGACACTGTCCCACTTCGTAACTTTTCTTTCCTACTATGAACTCTGGAGGATATATGCACATCTTCCTGTGCAATGCAAGCCAAGTGGCGTTGCTGGATAGACGGCTGACTCACCTTGCATCACTGTCAGAGTATTATAGTTTGAATCAAGCGTCACACGGAAACATAACACGCAAAGTAATATTAAGAACATATTTGTCACACACGCGAGTCCTCAACTGATACCATGGACGAGTACTTCACTTTATCCTTTGTCTCATTCACAGATTGAGACTCACACAGCACTCGCCATTTGGAAGTACTCGTCTCTAAGTTCAAGTCCTGCACACGCCATTTCTTCAATATTTCCCACTTATAGTACACACGCCAGTGATTCAGCTTAACTTAAGCACTCAGAAGTATTTCTACTTATTGCTACACATGGTTTCATTGTGACCATTGGTCACTTCCGAAGATTGCTATGATCCCCTTAATATTACCTGCCTGACATTTAATTCTCCTCACAAAAGTTCCTGAAATAGAGAAATTATTATTCCAAACTACTCTTAAGTATTTCACATGCATACCATGTCTCCACCCTTTTGTCTTTATGGAGTACACCTAAGACAGGTCTTACCAACACAAGATCCAGCGCCCGAGTGCTGAAACATGGCCATTCCACAGGTCATCTCGCACCTCTGACGAAGTGGGGGAGCACCTTGCTACCGTATTGGTCAGCCACATTTCAGGTGCTCAAAGCTCAGGTAAATTTCATCTCTTTGGCTCCACCAAAGGTGACCAAAGGACCGTCTCAAAGATGATCATATATTGTACCTTCACTATTTGCGGTTAGCAGACGACCATACATTCATTCATTTCACAGATTTCACCAAACTGGGTGTAGGGATTTACTTTATGGGAGTGCACATGTGATCAATTAAATAAATAAATTGTCATTATTTCCTACACTAGCATCCTGCTTCGGTGTATTAAGTGAAATTGAGTTACTATTACAAAAAATATGTTGTTCTGACAAGAATAACGAAGTATGTTGTAACTATTTTCAATGTTGGGCGGTACTGTACCCTTTCACCACTGGCTACCCATGCAGAAAAAAACGGCACGGTACTATCCCTGTAATTCGAGGGTAGTTCTGAACATTTTTTTAAGAAAGCTCTATTAGAACAAACGTAGCAAGTCATCAAAATAACCAGGAGGAGACCTTAGCCCCTGGTGACTTCAAATAGACGACCAAATACTGTTACTTTACCAAATTATTGGCACAGTTGTTGCATTATTGTACTCTCCAGAATCCAGAGTAACGTACACATACAAATTTACAACAATCCAAATGGCAAATAAAACATTACATTATACAAATAAAAAATAATGGTGAGATAAAAATTTGTTAAGTTACCAGGATCTCCATTATTTTTAGGAGTAATCCAAACTTCACTAATTTTATAACAAATAATTCATAAATTGCAGTGTAATAATTTTTACACAGCTATGTCTAAATACAAAACAAAATCAACAAAAGAAACAAATTGCATACACTAGTTACATGTAGCATGTCAGTCTCCATATCATTACTCTAAAATGTACGTGAAACCTACCAAGAAATTAAACCGAGAAAAAAAACAATGAAATATACCACAAGTTACAAACTGGTTACGTAATATGGTCTGTCTAAGACATCATGTCATACCTCATTAACTATCATCACTTAAGCAATTACCACACCTACTCGACTGTGAGTTTAACCTTATCCTTGTCCACCAGTACAAATACATGCTGCTGAGCTAGTCAGCCAATCAACTTTGATCAACACACGCAGTAAATAGTTAGCAATAAGTGCTTGAATCCACCAGTAGCTCTCGTATTTTACTCTACTGCTCATTTCTCTGTTGTTACATATTTAGACGACAAGAACTTACATTTCTACTAGCCTCCATTATACTTCAATGTGAAATATCACCACTGTGACAATGAAAATAAGTGGCTTCAGTCAACACACCAACAAGATTATTACTGTCCACGAAATCAAAATGCATCAGTTAATTCCGATATTTGTTGTGCAATGCAAACTCTTGTCTCCTGTCACAACCTCACTGACCAATGCAACAAGAGCCGCTACATTAGTATTACGCCACTGGCTAATAATTAAAGCATCCTTGTACAAAATATTCTAATAAACATGCTATGTGATCTTGATAACCCAGAACAAACAAAAAAAAAAACACACTAACTATTCTAAACACATACGTTAATGAAATACAATTACACTTGCTGTCCCTTCAGGAATAAAACATACGAAAAATGTACAGAGTTACAAATACAAATACATTACTCCATTTCTTGCGAGTCGCACGGAATCATTTCACTCTGTGATTTTCTTGGGGTCAAAAATGTGCTGATAGTTTTCCTGGAAACACTGTCTCGGTGTCAAAGCTCTCCCATGGTTACCCAGACGAAAGTCTCTAGGTCACTCAAATTGGCATTTTGAACACACACTGAACAGTAAAGTGTATCTCACAATAAATACAAATATCATAATCACTCTCAGAGTACCATCTACACGAATCTGGTCGTCCAGAAATGGCCCTGCAACTACTATTATCCACGGTCCTGCCCTTTCAGTTCTTGGTGTAATTAAGTCTTAAGTTCCAACAAACAGCACTTCTTCCCATAACAATTGCAAAAATGTCTCCTACTACAAAGCCAAATGTCAATGTCCCACTTTAGTTTCTTGCATTCATACAATAATTAGTCAACAAACGACAACTGTCCTCTTTAAGTATACCAAGCGTCCCACATGCAATTTGCAAAGCACACGTAACAAGTCAATGCCAAAAGTTTATGGATCCCACAGCTCAGTGGTCAAGAGAAAACAAAACAAACGCCTTGTCTGCTAAAGACAAAATCTCTTCAATCACTCACAACATGGAAACACTAGTCCTTCACTTTGGAACTTATTGAGACATACGAGCAGTCATCTTGTTTCACGCCTCTACAGCCCAGTACTAGTTAATAGTTGCTATTCAAAAATGCCCGCTAGACTCTGCTGCACATCGTTCATTCTGCTGTCGCGCCACCGCTGCGCGAGCCGTTGAGCAGAAAATCCACCCACTGTTGCCTCTGCGGGATACTGTCTCCAGTCGTAAGGGTGGCGCAACTTATGAATGGCCAGTGGTAGGTGCGTGTCGCCCCCGGCCGTTGACCTGCTGTAGCAAGCACGTAGAGTGTACCTCGACCGGCAGTGGAGTGGGGAGCGCAGCGGCTCTGTCGCCTCTCCCATGGCGACGTCAGCTTGGCCTCCCACTTTCTAATGGGGTACTGTCGTGTTCTGCATAGCACCCAGCGCTACAACACCCAATCAGTCAGATCCTTCCATGCATCTCGCAACATTACAGGCAAAAGGATATTCTTACATTATTTAAATACTCATTGATTACATGTATGATCTATTAGATACATTGGTAATAAAAGAATCTTTGTTCTAAAAAACATAAAATCATACACCCTAGTTTTCTACACATACAACATCAACATTTATCTCTTTTCTATATATAGCCCATACTTGTGCTATAGATTGTACCTGCCATCCCTCATTCAAAACATGAAATTGTTTAAAAGAAAAAAAAGGAATAAGGAACAATCTATACAGCTCATAATTATAATATCAAATAGTAGACTACTTTAACATCCTATCACATTGAACATACACTCCTGGAAATGGAAAAAAGAACACATTGACACCAGTGTGTCAGACGCACCATACTTGCTCCGGACACTGCGAGAGGGCTGTACAAGCAATGATCACACACACGGCACAGCGGACACACCAGGAACCGCGGTGTTGGCCGTCGAATGGCGCTAGCTGGGCAGCATTTGTGCACCGCCGCCGTCAGTGTCAGCCAGTTTGCCGTGACATACGGAGCTCCATCGCAGTCTTTAACACTGGTAGCATGCCGCGACAGCGTGGACGTGAACCGTATGTGCAGTTGACGGACTTTGAGCGAGGGCGTATAGTGGGCATGCGGGAGGCCGGGTGGACGTACCGCCGAATTGCTCAACACGTGGGGCGTGAGGTCTCCACAGTACATCGATGTTGTCGCCAGTGGTCGGCGGAAGGTGCACGTGCCCGTCGACCTGGGACCGGACCGCAGCGACGCACGGATGCACGCCAAGACTGTAGGATCCTACGCAGTGCCGTAGGGGACCGCACCGCCACTTCCCAGCAAATTAGGGACACTGTTGCTCCTGGGGTATCGGCGAGGACCATTCGCAACCGTCTCCATGAAGCTGGGCTACGGTCCCGCACACCGTTAGGCCGTCTTCCGCTCACGCCCCAACATCGTGCAGCCCGCCTCCAGTGGTGTCGCGACAAGCGTGAATGGAGGGACGAATGGAGACGTGTCGTCTTCAGCAATGAGAGTCGCTTCTGCCTTGGTGCCAATGATGGTCGTATGCGTGTTTGGCGCCGTGCAGGTGAGCGCCACAATCAGGACTGCATACGACCGAGGCACACAGGGCCAACACCCGCCATCATGGTGTGGGGAGCGATCTCCTACACTGGCCGTACACCACTGGTGATCGTCGAGGGGACACTGAATAGTGCACGGTAGATCCAAACCGTCATCGAACCCATCGTTCTACCATTCCTAGACCGCCAAGGGAACTTGCTGTTCCAACAGGACAATGCACGTCCGCATGTATCCCGTGCCACCCAACGTGCTCTAGAAGGTGTAAGTCAACTACCCTGGCCAGCAAGATCTCCGGATCTGTCCCCCATTGAGCATGTTTGGGACTGGATGAAGCGTCGTCTCACGCGGTCTGCACGTCCAGCACGAACGCTGGTCCAACTGAGGCGCCAGGTGGAAATGGCATGGCAATCCGTTCCACAGGACTACATCCAGCATCTCTACGATCGTCTCCATGGGAGAATAGCAGCCTGCATTGCTGCGAAAGGTGGATATACACTGTACTAGTGCCGACATTGTGCATGCGCTGTTGCCTGTGTCTATGTGCCTGTGGTTCTGTCAGTGTGATCATGTGATGTATCTGACCCCAGGAATGTGTCAATAAAGTTTCCCCTTCCTGGGACAATGAATTCACGGTGTTCTTATTTCAATTTCCAGGAGTGTATTAGAAAATGTTGATTCTAAAACTACAATATACAACACACCTTTGTGCTTGTGACAGACTGAAATTAATACCCCTTGAAAGTGTTCTAACAAAAAAATAAGAACAATCTATGCAGCTCACAATTACCTACCACATAATATTAAATAGTAAACTACTTTAACATCTTAACGCAATAAACATTTTAGAAACTGATGACTCTAAATCTACACATACAATGCACCTTTGTGCTTGTGACAGGCAGAAATTAGTATCTCTTTACATATTTTACCTTTTATTATATATAACAACAATTCTAGGACATGTATGTACCATCCACATGACGTCATTTCCTGACCTGCCATCGAGGTTCATCCAAATCAAACAATAAAGCACAATAATGTTTAGTTATGGATCAGTAGCATCCCCTTTACAGGAGTGTGCGCTTTGATCACACTACTCTATGATTCTCACTCAACAGACACCGCATTTTCCTTCTCATTCAATCTATTAATACACCAACAGAATAGGTCTAGAAGTCAGCTAACCTTAACACCACCACACTCACTACGACATACCATACCTTTGCTCCCTTATACTCAAACACATAACACATGGAGTTGTTTCAGAGATAGCATTCCAGTCTCCAATTACATCCTTTCACTCCATCACCTCTCTCCATTGGCTTACCTCTGCATTCACTTTACCGATTATTCATCCCGCTAAATATCAACTTAGAATTGCGACATTTCATCTAAGAACAAAAAATATACCAATTATTCATCCTGCAAAATAACTGTACACATTCTTGGTACCGCTTTTGATTAGTTATGCTGGTACCAGTAACAAAATATTATTTTTGTCATATTGCAAATGTTATGGTAAGAATTAGATTTATACTTATATTACATCCTACGTCAGTATTCCACAACCTTCACCATCTGGATCTCATACTCCCTTTATGTCCGTTCACGTTGTGCAGTTGCCCTCATCTCTTCATTCGTATTTCAGCTCTCCGTCCGTCCATTACTCCATCATTTCCTGGTCTTCCTTCGCCATTGGCATCAATCTCGATTGCAGCATACACAAGCCTCTCTATAACATACATCTAAGACATCTCCACATTATTCAATTCTACTCACCTTTATTTACCACTGTTTCATCACGTCCAATCTCTCTTTATTAATCACACTGCTTCACGTCGCTTCTCTCCTTAAATGTCACTTTTATCCACTGCTATTTATCACATCGCTTCTCTCTCTATCTACCATCTTTAATCACTCATTAATCATCACGTTGTTTCTGCTTGATCCTTATTCATATGACAAACAATAAGTACATACACCAGTCTGTCGACTCCTGTTCATGACTCATTCAACCAGTCTATTCTGTCATACTTCCTGACATCCAGCCTGAAAATTCTTATGTTCGATTTGACCCTGCATAACGTTACACACCACAAATAAATACACTGACTATCTACCATAACTTCCCTACTTTCGATATATCCTTAACTTTTCCATAATTTGATGTTAGAAATGTGATGAGGCCCACACGATTGTTTTCCCTTGATCGTCTCAATCAGTACAGCATTTTCATGGACAATCTGCCTCACTATGAATGGTCCACTATACACAGTAAAGAATTTGCTAGTTAGGAATCTGTGCTTATATGAAAATTATATGTGTGCAGAGAAATTACAAGCTGGGAGAAAGGGATAGCACAAGTGTTAGCAACTTTGGTGCTAGTGGCCTCTTTCACTAACTCCAGATTCCGAACAACCATACGCCGCACTTCATTATAACTGTCACCATGACAATGACATACTATAGATCAGATGGCAGCTAATCTAAAAACTTCGATCACATTGCTGATGTTACCTGTAACAGCAGTGTAAATGTACCCCATGCCATACACAATGTTGACTTTTTACATAACGTGTTAAGTACCTGCAAATATCAACTTCCACTAATTAAACTGGACTCATTGGCATTATTACATAACATTTTTAGCAACTGGTTTTTGAGGAAACAGTCCTTTTACTTTAGTGTTCCAAATAAAAATTTGCAAATTTTGCTCTGAGAGACGAGCCTAACAGATGCCAATACTGGTGTTTTATTCTATGATCAGAAGTATGGTATTTGCATTCCTACATATCAGTAGAGTATGTCTGCTACATAGACAATTTTCAGTGCCAGCTGCATGTGTTTTGAGGCAAGATGCTAAGGGCTGATATGTTGAATTAGTTTCTCCTATCCATCAATACATTATGACAAGAATGAAATGCCAGGACTCCACGCTCTCCTGTCATTCTGATAGTTTCTGCCGTTCCTATCCTCGACTCTGTCTGACCTATGTGTTGTGTCTCTGTTCACGATGTTGCTCTCATTACCCAGTTCTTGTAACAAGTGCTGAAATGACGCAAAATCGTCTACGCCTCTGCCTGCTATCGCTATATCTCTGCGCAATTTCACTGGCAACTTCGTTATACAGATTCTAATGAGCTGCCCAGGTTCGTATTGCGCATCCAAATACCTATTTTGACACAGCATTTCCTGATAGCACGCCACTGGATCTCTTATACCACCTTCTTTACAATTTGACATCATCAATAGGCTTTTCTTAACCTAGTCCTGCTTACTTTTAGACCAGAATTCATTTAAAAACTTGTCACAAAATATCTTGTAGCTACTACAGTCTTTAATAACTTCCTGCATTTTCGCTGTAGCCTCGTCCCTCAAATGGTCACACACAAACTTCGTTTTGAGGAGCAATCCCCACTATGAAGGTAATGAATCTTGAAATTGAGACAGCCACTGGCATGGATGTTGGTAGTTATCAGGATCCGGAAAACAAGTGTATGTTTCTACCGACACGAAGGTGATTCCTACATTCCTCTTCCGTATTTATGTTTTCCGACCTTGGACTATACCCAGTTCGGTTTCCCACCTGTTTTATGCGACACAACCGTTCTTCTAACTCTCTGTGTTCGTCTTCCTCTTTCTGCCTATTTTTTTTTTTTAATTTATCTCACTCCCCCTCTTCAATCTACCTGATGGTGTGTCACTTTCGCTACTGCACGCTAATTGCAACTGTGCTAGTTCTTCCCTATGTTTCCTACTTATTTCTAATTCCACCTCTTTATGCTGTAATAGCGATTGTATCTCCTCCTGGTTGGAATAAACCTCTCGCTGCATACTGTCAGAGCCTGTCTCGCCTCTTATACTGATCTTTTCTACATCTGCACTAATCGTATTCATCCTGACCACTACCTCCGCAACTTCGTCCTTGTGTTCATTTAGCGCCACTTCCCGCCGGGTGACTTGAGCTTCCACGCTGTCTAATGCCCCTTGTTTATCTGCAAGTAAGTCCTCCAATACCTCTTTGATTCGCTCATCCGGCAACATGTCCCTAGGTTCTGTAATATCGCTCTCTATCGCAATTATTCGTACCTCCAAATTATTGGCTTTTTCTTTCACGGCGTCACATACTTGCTTCAATGCACCCAGATTCTTCTCCCCCTCATCTAACCCATTATTAACTGCAGGCAGACGCTCATCAATAACTCAGTGTAACTTCCTCATTGCCTCTTTATTTCCCTTATCCATTGCCTCCAATCTTTCCTTACTATCTTCATCCATCACTTCCAATCTTTCCTTATTTGCTTCCAATCTTTCTTCATTATCTTTATTCATCGCTTCCAATCTTTCCTTATTGTCTTTATCCATCGCTTCCAATCTTTCCTTATTCGCTTCCAATCTTTCCTTATACTCCCTATCTCTTTCCTTGTTATCTCTATCCATCCTCTGTAAAAACTGCAATGGCACATTGTCATTTGCTAATTTCGGTGCGCTCACCTCGTTTACCTGAGAAACCGCAGCTTCGCTAAGGGTAGCCACACTTTCACTGCATACCTGACCTAGTCCCGGCTTGCCCGCATCGTCGGGAAAAGCCCCCATTTGTGGACAAAGCCCGCCGCCTAACGGATCACCTAGCTGCGGTCCGCCAACCCATTCAGCCTCTTCTGAATGTTTCCTGATCTCGCTCATTAACCCAAGTTCGACACCTACTTCCTGCTCCACTGCTACGTTCACTCAAAAATTACTCTTCCCTTTGGTGACTACACTTTTCGACTGTGACCTAATTACTATGGACATTATGCAAAAAATTTTATACAAAGATCTTCCAGCGTTGAACGATGTAGCAATCAACAACATTAAATATAAAAGATCATCACCAATCCAGAAAGAAATTGCAAACAAAAAATTTTACTTCTTAGCGCTATCACAATATACATAAAATTCTTGACAAATCACATTAAAAAAATCTTAACAGCAAACCCTAACAGTACAATCCTGGCAGGGTCGAAATTCTGAGAGGCACCCACATGCCTTGCTCATACTATGGCATCAAGCAGTCAGGCCTGCAAGATGAGTTGTCTGCCAAGCGAGTGGATTCATTCTTATTTATGAAGTAACATGAGCTCTAGTACTCACAATTAAGTTACAAATTATTCTCCTGTTTGAATATTACACAACGGAAACAGATAACGGACATCTGACTATTAGTAATTTACACAACTCTGACTGATCACTACGCATTGTCAATACCACATTTTCTTTCTTACCCAACGGCTTTGATCAACACCTGGCCATCATATCCTTTCAGTAAATTATCTTGACATGGTTCTCATATTTTGGAATTACCATTTTAGCAATATGGTATGTATATTTTGAAATGATATAACTGTATTTATCAAGTGCACTTA
Organism: Schistocerca americana; assembly: GCF_021461395.2. Taxonomy (NCBI): domain Eukaryota; kingdom Metazoa; phylum Arthropoda; class Insecta; order Orthoptera; family Acrididae; genus Schistocerca; species Schistocerca americana. Next base: position 624,243,697 of record NC_060121.1, on the reverse strand, counting down.
ATAATCTGGTAACACCTCTATTGTACAAGATTGTAATTTTTCTGTTCTGTTCTGTGGGATGATTTAAAAAAGGTTTCTGAGGTGAGACTAGTCATGAAGTAAATAAATATGAAATCAGCAATTTTCCCTCTTTTTCCATTGTACTGTCTAATGCATTTTGCTGCTGACTTTGCTACTATGACACTTATGAACTACCAGGTTTTCTCTTCAGAAGTCAGATGTTATAGATGTGGACATGAAGGTCACAAGTGGAAGCAGTGTCAGCAACCTGATTGCTACAAGAATGGCTACACTGGACACTGAGCACAACGTTGTGGAAGCACAGGAATGAAAGCAATATTAGGAAAAGCAGCCTTTACACTCAAATGGAGTATCTGAACCGCCAAAAGGCATTTCGAATAGGATGTAACCATCTACAAACAGATCCAGAGATGGTATGTTGCTTGTCAGACTGTGTAAAAAGTAAGGAACACAGGTCTTCACTTGTCAGTTGTCAGTCTAGACCTCATAGACAGGAGGAGACTGTGGTCCCATATTTAAAAACTGCTTGGAGTAGGTGATATAAATGTAGATTCTTTAGGCACAACGTTGCTCAGTTTCAGTATCTGAACTAGATACATTCAAGAGTATGTTGACGTGCTACCATATGTGGGTGAAGGGAGCTGAGTAATTCTTGGTGTAGCTTTTGTAGGCAAACGTCATGTCAAAATCGATCTTTCACAGTATACAGTGGAACTCAGGCTGAGTAATTCTTGGTGTAGCTTTTGTAGGCAAACGTCATGTCAAAATCGATCTTTCACAGTATACAATGGAACTCAGGTGGACTTCGTTTCCATTGGGGGATACAGTTGCAAGGGAGACAATGTCATGAGGCATTCCCCTCATGGAGGTATTGTGGACTAAACTGCGAACACATGCGCTAAAAATTGTTTTGTGTGATAAAATACCAGGAGGTATGAGGAAGGCAATGTGGATTTCCATTGATACTGATTTACTATGGGAGGCGTGGTAGAGCCACTGAAGGAAAATCAAGAATTAGAATACACTGCTTCATACATAGAAGCCCAGTGTGTGTAAGTAATATTAATGGGAAATTAAAATTTCTTGTATGCTTGGATAGCTTCAGCATGGACATAGGCTGTCTGTCTAAGGGCTTAATGTCCGCCACACTAGCAGTATTAAACCAGGAAGACCATGCAATGATCAGAGCTACATTCAAACTGTTGATGAAGCAATTTTACAGGAAAAAATGGTCATTTGTAAGGCAGTGATCAGCAGCAGTGGGAGCTTTGCTGTTACATTTCATGGGTTTATTTAACATGAAGACCCTTGACCAGTAAAACCAGTAAGCCAGCACCATATCTCTACAAGTAATAGTGCACCGGTTTATTGGAAGCCATAGCATATAGCAATTTATCTTCAACCCATGATGAAGGACTTCAAAGATCAGCAGTTCGCAGAAGGTAGAATATAGTACAGTGACAGCCCTTAAATTGCAAACGACATTGTGCCAAAAAATTCAACAGATGGCATCAGGAAGTACAGATTCTGTTGTGATCAATGCTACCTGAATGTGAGGACAGTGATGAATGTATAAGTGATTCCCAATATTATTGAAATATTGGATGGCCTAGGACACTGCCAAAACAGTACAACAATGGTTCTAAGGAGACTGTAATACCAGCTAAGGGTTGTCCCAGACAACAGACTGAACAACTCTTTCATGGTCCCATAGTGACATAGCCAGTACAATCGGATGTTGTTTGTATTGAAGTTACTAGATGGAGTTCTACAGCTGGAGTTCTACAGCTGAAAAAACGCATTGTATAAATGCATGATATCACTGTACTTTCGAAGGAGATATCAGAGCATATGAAACGCTTTGAAGTGGTGTTCAGCAGGCTACTATCTGCACATCTGATGCTTAGCATAGTCAGGTGACATTTTGCACAATGATAGATAAACTACCTTTGCCATGTGATCAGCAAGAAACGTGTTTGAACCCATCCTTACTTTCCACAGCCTATTTGGAACTTCACAATCCATAAACCACAAAAAAAATTACATTTGGCACTGGATTTTTAAACTACTATCGAAAATTTGCGAAGAATTTTGCATGGATTACAGAAACCTTCAATCAGTTGTTGAGGAAGGGTGTGAAATTCCTGTGGTCAGTGGAATGTGAAGCAGCATTGGAGGCACTGAAGGCATCATGAGGTTCTGATTCAGTACTAGTCTCGTTTTGGTGAGAAGGTATTTATCCTCTCCTGTGACGCCAACAGTGGGACAGTTGGTTGTATTTTGAGCCAGAATGTCGATGGACAGGAATACCCAGTAGTGTACGCAACTGAACAAAACGGAGCATAACTACATCATTACAGAAATGGAAATGTTGGTAGTGATGTATGTAATAGTACACTGTTATTGTAGTGTATATGAACAAAAGTTTAAGGTCATCACATATCACTCTTCATTAAATCAGCTGTTGGCATTGAAAGACTCACTGAGTAATTTAACAAGATGAGCACTCAAACTCAGTGAGTTGGTCATAAGGTGGTCAATAAAATGGTAAAAAGTATCACGCTAATGAAGATATGTTAAGTGCTAAATGCACTATGCCAAAGTTCAACAGGTTGGCAGAGAGCCAAGTGGCTGAGAAGAATTGTCAGGCATGAGTGCCACAACCACAGTTAATGATCCACAAGAGCTTGTACTGCAGAATGACGAAATCCAGAGCACACATTGTGGTTCCTGTGGCCATTGAGGATATTGTGCTGCAGCAAATGCATGGAAATTTATTCCTATGCTATGTAGGACACCAAACAATAGATAGAAAAGTATTGGAAAGGTTCTGGTGGAGAGCAAGGAAACGTGATGTCGAACAATAGATGTGAGATTGTGTGCCTTGTGCACAAATATCTGATGTCAGCCATCAAAACATTCCTTTAAAACGACTATGAAATGTGTTTAAACTCTTTCACCTTTTTGAAATTAATGTTTTAGAGCCTTTTATTAGGAAACCCATTGGATAGAAATATTTACTGGCAGTCATAAATAATTTTTCAATATACTTGGGAATGATGACGACCCCTGGTCACCTGATCAGGAGGCTAGTACGGTAGCTGAGGCTTTAGTCAACAACCAGACACTTATATACAGAGTATGTGGTACCCCAGTTATGGATCAGTGTACAAATTTAGTATCTAACTGAATGAAGCACTTATGTCATAAACTGTGTATCTGGAAATTACGGTATGGTAGAAAGTAAAGCAAGCAAATACAGATGTTTGGAGTGACTGGAACAATACACACAACATCCAAAGGAGCAGGCACAATATTCAGTGAGTCAATGGGTATTAGTCATCATACCTTGCAGGTATAAGGGGAAAATTAAAAAAATTCTTGATGAAGTATCAGGATCCTTATCAGGTCATTGAGATGACTTCACCAGTAAACATAAAAGTTTAGAGACTAAAACATCTATTGCCATGCAATCAGAGTTACAAATTTAGAGGGATGGTGGATGCGTTTTCAAAAGTCCCAATGACAGATCCATGCATAGGAAAATGTGTAAAAATGTTCTGAAGTGTATATCAGTTGGTAATTAAGACACACAAATTTTACTGATGTTATTTTCCTTATACCTAAATAGCTTATAATTAGAGCATGACACTGAAGATGTTAATGAGTTATTATTACTTTTAGGTATTTATAAATATAATTTATATTAATTTAGAGTGAAAATGTAATGTTTTATTTAAACTACATCAATGTTAGAAATGTTAATGGAGTTTAACCGCTAATATAAAAAGTTAACAACTTTCATAGTGGCTATACATTTCCTAAATTGGAACTTTATAGTTAAATTATGTTGTTGACAGTAATTTGCCTCTTTTTGGCTTCAATTCATTAATAAGAATAAGGGTATATTATTTACCAATCTTTCAGGTCGAAACTGACTGCCATATTTCCTTTCTTATTCTATTTAAGGTTGATAGGTTATATCAATACTTTTTGAATGGAACCCAAATGTTATAGTTAACTACAACCCTCTATTCTGCTTATTGTAAAGCTCCTTGGTTTCATTCGTGATATAGTCCTCCTAACAGGACTAGAATGAAGAATATTGTTCAGATTAGAATAACAATGTTTTAAAAATAATTACGATTGCTAGGATTAATACAATTTCTATGTCAAAGGTTAGAAAGGTTATGGGAATTAAGAAGAATCAGAGGGAGAATGGTAGTCATGCTGATCTTCTTGCACCGAATCTGCATTTAGATGCTGAACTTTTCTCCCAGTCATTAATTAATTTTTTTGATAGCGGTGTTGCAAGTATTAGAACTATTATTGGAATCATAAATCTACTGAAAACTCTTGTAGATAGAACCAGGATTGTTTTTCTTGATTTATATCAATCTTTCTGATTGGAAGCCAAATGTACTATTTATACTAGAAAAACAATTATCTACCTCATCAATAAATTGATATATATAGGAATAATCATACTGCATCTATGAAGTGTCAATATCATTCTGCTGCTTCAAATACAAATTGATGTCTTGGTAAGAACTGAATTATTGAGTGTCAAAGAAAGCATGTTGTTAAGAAGATTGATTCAGTGATTACATGGAGTCCATGGAATCCTGTTGCAACATAGTATGTTGATCCATATACTGAGTTTGCGATAGTGAAAGGTGCTTTACAGTATTCTTATGCTTGAAGTATTGTGAAATTCAATCCTAATAGCACTGTGAAGGATGAGCCTTGTAGTGCTTGAGTGTGGTTAGATTCTACAAGACTGTGGTGTGCTCATGTTATGGTTACTGCTGAGGCTAAAAGGATAGCTGTATTAAGTCATGGAATTTGTATAGGATTGAAAAGTTGAATTCCTATTGGAGGTCATAGTATTCCTTGTTCAACTGTTAATGCTAGTCTTCTGCTAAGGAAGGCTCAAAAGAATGATACAAAAAATAAAACTTGTGATGCAATAAATAAAATTATTTCTTGTCATAATCAAACTGATGCAAATCCTGTATGTAATCCCTGATATGTTGCTTCCTGGTTTACATCTCATCATCACTGAAATACAGTTAATAAGATACTTCCAGATCCAATTATGAATAAGTTAATGTTAAATATGTGAAATCATTTTGTTAATCCCAATACTAGGATTATTGCTTAAATTGCTCCTGTTAATGGTCAAGGTCTATAGTCTACTAAGTGGAATGGGTGGTTTGAGTGAGTTTTAACATAAGTTCAGTTTACTAGAATATAAAGTTCTTGAAATTGAGAAAATATAAGCCTTAATTATAGCTACTGCTGATTCTAGAATTATTAGGAGTATTTATCCAACAATTAGAAGTGAAATTAAATATATTGCTACAGATGGTCCTGTATTTCCTAATAAGGTTAATAATAGGCGTCCAGTGATTATATTTGCTGCTAATCATACTGATAATATACCTTGTCAGATAACATTTCTACCTGTTTCAATTAATTCTCTAACTGATATTAATGCAAGTGGTGTCCCTTGGGGTTCAAGATGCGTCAATATATGATTAGTGTGATTGATTCATTCAAATGGTATAAATCTTAATCGTATAGGTAAATCAACTGCAAATGTTAATGCTAATTGGCTTGTTAATAGTAAAAATGCAAGGGAATAATCCTATGAAATTGTGAAATGGTATTATAATGAAAATTGATATACAGATGAACATTGTTCCATTAACTGAGTTTGATCCTAATAACATTGCAGATTCATTATGTAGAGTTAAGTTTAGTTTATTTCAGACAATATTAATTCGTGATGGTGTAAGTCAAAATATTGATGGGATTAATAGTAATTCTAGAAAAAGTTCTAGTACAATTTAATAATAAGTTGAAGATATTAGTTGATGGATCACATGCTGAGAATAAGTTTGTTATCATTTTCAGGTAAGATTTTTATCTCAATTGTTCTTTTCCATGCTTTTTTAGTAAGATTAGGTTTAATTACGAAAAGATTTATTTGGTTAAATAGAATTATGGTGGCTGAAAATACAATGAATAGTGAGAACAATATGAGAGAAGGTATTTGAGGGATTTGGATTAAAGGTTCCCCATCAGAATTAATTGTTAATTTACTATTATTTGGTTTATTTGAGACCATTACTTACTTTCAGTCATCTGGTGTTTCAAGGTATAGTAATTGTTTCGTTATTTCAGATTGACACTCTGATATTATGTACTGGGTGATCAAAAAGTCAGTATAAATTTGAAAACTGAATAAATCATGGAATAATGTAGATAGAGAGGTACAAATTGACACACACACTTGGAATGACATGGAGTTTTATTAGAAACAGGAAAAATACAAAAGTTCAGAAATGTCTGACAGATGGCATTTCATCTGATCCCAATAGCAATAATTAGCGTAATGAAGTAAGACAGAGCAAGGATGATTTTCTTTACAGGAAATGCTCAATATGTCCACCATCATTCCTCAACATTAGCTGTAGTTGAGGAATAATGTTGTGAACAGCACTGTAAAGGATGTCCGGAGTTATGGTGAGGCATTGGCATTGGATGTTGTCTTTCAGCATCCCTGGAGATGTCGGTCGACACAATATACTTACAACTTCAGATAACCCCAAAGCCAATAATCGCATGGACTGAGGTCTGGGGACCTGGGAGGCCAAGCATGAGGAAAGTGGCGGCTGAGCACACGATCATCACCAAACTATGCACGCAAGATATCTTTCACATGTCTAGCAATATGGGGTGGAGTGCCATCCTGCATAAACATCATACATTTCAGCTGGCTGGGGATGATGCTGCAACTGCTGACGCATCTGATTCTCTCTCTCATTACAGCTCCTTTTATACACAATTGTGATGTGCAGTCACTGAAATATTGCTGTCCAGCGCCACCTGTCGCACATTTTGTGAATTTCGTTTCTTTATTGGTTCTAATAAGACCCCATGTCATTCCAAGCATGTGTGCCAATTTTTACCTCTCTATCTACATTATTCCGTGGTATATTAAATTTTCAAATTTATACTGACTGTTTGATCACCTGGTATTTTAACTAATTTCTTAAAATATCTTAGATAATCACTTGATGAATAAATTTCCTTAAGTTCTTTCAATTACAATTGGCATGAATCTGTGGTTTGCTCCACAAATTTCTGATCATTGGCCAAAGAATAGTTCAGGTCGGTTTACTGTGGATGTTCCTCGATTTAGTTGGCCTGGTGTGGCATCAATTTTAACCCCTAGAGCAGCTACTGCTCATTAGTAAAGTACATCTGAGGCTAATATTAATACTCGAACCTCTGTATTTATGGGAAAAATTATCCAATTATCTACAGCCAGAAGTCTAAATCCATCGTTTTCTAAATTCTACTATAGTGTTATGTAGGTTTCAAATTCTGTGTCTATAAAGTATGAATATTCATATCTTCAGTATCATTGTTGTCCAATTGTTTTCATTGTAATTATTGTGTCTACTGAATCATCAAGTAAATATAATAGTCACAGTGAGAAGAGTGCAATGAAAAATAAGCTGATTGCTGGTAATGCTGTTCAAATAGTTTCAATTAGATGTCCATGAAATATATTCCAGGTTTTGTAGGCAATAAATAGTATATATCTTAGGGCATAGCCTATAATTACTGTAATTAATTATAATATGACCATAATACGGTCATGGAAGAATAATAATTGCTCCATTAATGGTGAAGCCCCCCCATGAACCATGGACCTTGCCGTTGGTGGGGAGGCTTGCGTGCCTCAGTGATACAGATAGCCGTACCGTAGGTGCAACCACAATGGAGGGGTATCTGTTGAGAGGCCAGAAAAACGTGTGGTTCTTGAAGACGGGCAGCAGCCTTTTCAGTAGTTGCAAGGGCAACAGTCTGGATGATTGACTGATCTGGCCTTGTAACAATAACCAAAACGGCCTTGCTGTGCTAGTACTGCGAATGGCTGAAAGCAAGGAGAAACTACAGCCGTAATTTTTCCCGAGGGCATGCAGCTTTACTGTATGATTAAATGATGGCGTCCTCTTGGGTAAAATATTCCGGAGGTAAAATAGTCCCCCATTCAGATCTCCGGGCGGGGACTACTCAAGAGGATGTCGTTATCAGGAGAAAGAAAACTGGCGTTCTACGGATCGGAGCGTGGAATGTCAGATCCCTTAATCGGGCAGGTAGGTTAGAAAATTTAAAAAGGAAAATGGATAGGTGGAAGTTAGATATAGTGGGAATTAGTGAAGTTCGGTGGCAGGAGGAACAAGACTTCTGGTCAGGTGACTACAGGGTTATAAACACAAAATCAAATAGGGGTAATGCAGGAGTAGGTTTAATAATGAATAGGAAAATAGGAATGCGGGTAAGCTACTACAAACAGCATAGTGAACACATTATTTTGGCCAAGATAGATACGAAGCCCACACCTACTACAGTCGTACAAGTTTATATGCGAACTAGCTCTGCAGATGACGAAGAAATTGAAGAAATGTATGATGAAATAAAAGAAATTATTCAGATTGTGAAGGGAGGCGAACATTTAATAGTCATGGGTGACTGGAATTCGAGTGTAGGAAAAGGGAGAGAAGGAAACATAGTAGGTGATTATGGATTGGTGCTAAGAAATGAAAGAGGAAGCCACCTGGTAGAATTTTGCACAGAGCACAACATAATCATAGCTAACACTTGGTTTAAGAATCATGAAAGAAGGTTGTATACATGGAAGAACCCTGGAGATACTAAAAGGTATCAGATAGATCATATAATGGTAAGACAGAGATTTAGGAACCAGGTTTTAAATTGTAAGACATTTCCAGGGGCAGATGTGGACTCTGACCACAATCTATTGGTTATGAACTGTAGATTAAAACTGAAGAAACTGCAAAAAGGTGGGAATTTAAGGAGATGGGACCTGGATAAACTGAAAGAACCAGAGGTTGTACAGAGTTTGAGGGAGAGCATGAGGGAACAATTGACAGGAATGGGGGAAAGAAATACAGTAGAAGAAGAATGGGTGGGTTTGAGGGATGAAGTAGCGAAGGCAGCAGAGGATCATGTAGGTAAAAAGACGAGGGCTAGTAGAAATCCTTGGGTAACAGAAGAAATATTGAATTTAATTGATGAAAGGAGAAAATATAAAAATGCAGTAAATGAAGCAGGCAAAAAGGAATACAAACGTCTCAAAATGAGATCGACAGGAAGTGCAAAATGGGTAAGCAGGGATGGCTAGAGGAAAATGTAAGAATGTAGAGGCCTATCTCACTAGGGGTAAGATAGATACTGCCTACAGGAAAATTAAAGACACCTTTGGAGATAAGAGAACGACTTGTATGAATATCAAGAGCTCAGATGGAAACCCAGTTCTAAGCAAAGAAGGGAAAGCAGAAAGGTGGAAGGAGTATATAGTGGGTCTATACAAGGGTGATGTACTTGAGGACAATATTATGGAAATGGAAGAGGATGTAGATGAAGATGAAATGGGAGATATGATACTCCGTGAAGAGTGTGACAGAGCACTGAAAGACCTGAGTCGAAATAAGGCCCCCGGAGTAGACAACATTCCATTGGAACTACTGACGGCCTTGGGAGAGTCAGTCCTGACAAAACTCTACCATCTGGTGAGCAAGATGTATGAAACAGGCGAAATACCCTCAGACTTCAAGAAGAATATAATAATTCCAATCCCAAAGAAAGCAGGTGTTGACAGATGTGAAAATTACCGAACTATCAGTTTAATAAGTCACAGCTGCAAAATACTAACACGAATTCTTTACAAACGAATGGAAAAGCTAGTAGAAGCCAACCTCGGGGAAGATCAGTTTGGGTTCTGTAGAAACACTGGAACACGTGAGGCAATACTGACCTTACGACTTATCTTAGAAGAAAGATTATGAAAAGGCAAACCTACGTTTCTAACATTTCTAGACTTAGAGAAAGCTTTTGACAATGTTGACTGGAATACTCTCTTTCAAATTCTAAAGGTGGCAGGGGTAAAATACAGGGAGCAAAAGGTTATTTACAATTTGTACAGAACCCAGATGGCAGTTATAAGAGTCGAGGGACATGAAAGGGAAGCAGTGGTTGGGAAGGGAGTAAGACAGGGTTGTAGCCTCTCGCCAATGTTGTTCAATCTGTATATTGAGCAAGCAGTAAAGGAAACAAAAGAAAAATGCGGAGTAGGTATTAAAATTCATGGAGAAGAAATAAAAACTTTGAGGTTCGCCGATGACATTGTAATTCTGTCAGAGACAGCAAAGGACTTGGAAGAGCAGTTGAACGGAATGGACAGTGTCTTGAAAGGAGGATATAAGATGATCATCAACAAAAGCAAAACAAGGATAATGGAATGTAGTCAAATTAAGTCGGGTGATCCTGAGGGAATTAGATTAGGAAATGAGACACTTAAAGTAGTAAAGGAGTTTTGCTATTTGGGGAGCAAAATAACTGATGATGGTCGAAGTAGAGAGGGTATAAAATGTAGACTGGCAATGGCAAGGAAAGCGCTTCTGAAGAAGAGAAATTTGTTAACAGCGAGTATAGATTTAAGTGTCAGGAAGTCATTTCTGAAAGTATTTGTATGGAGTGTAGCCATGTATGGAAGTGAAACATGGACGATAAATAGTTTGGACAAGAAGAGAATAGAAGCTTTCGAAATGTGGTGCTACAGAAGAATGCTGAAGATTAGATGGGTAGATCACATAACTAATGAGGAAGTATTGAATAGGATTGGGGAGAAGAGAAGTTTGTGGCACAACTTGACCAGAAGAAGGGATCGGTTGGTAGGACATGTCCTGAGGCATCAAGGGATCACCAATTTAGTATTGGAGGGCAGCGTGGAGGGTAAAAATCGTAGAGGGAGACTAAGAGATGAATACACTAAGCAGATTCAGAAGGATGTAATTTGCAGTAGGTACTGGGAGATGAAGCAGCTTGCACAGGATAGAGTAGCATGGAGAGCTGCGTCAAACCAGTCTCAGGACTGAAGACCACAACAACAACAATGGTGAAGCTCCATCTTGAAGTGATAAATTTGAACATGGTGCCATTTTGGGTTTCTAATAAAAGGTCAAACCTTTATTTGTAGAGCTTAAACCTACTGCATTAATCTGCCGTATTAGAATCTAGAAATTAATGGTAATTCTTAGTAACTATGTTCTGCTGGCAAATTATTTTGTAATCATTCTGTTGATCTTCTTATATTAGCTCTAAATATGATTGCTCAGTTTGTAATTATTCTTTCTCATATGATTACAATAAATATAATGATTCCTATAACATAAATTTTACATCCAATTCTTGAAACTACATTTCATGATGTTTATGTGTCTGGGTAGTCTGAATGCCATCGTGGTAGTCTTGCTAATCATAAGAAGTATTGAGGGAAGAATGTCAAGTTCACTCCAATGAATATAGTTGTGAACTGAATTTTTAATCATGTATTATTTATGGTTTGCCCTGTGAATAGTGGGTACCATTGAATAACACCTCCTATAGTTGCAAATACAAGCTCCTACAGATAATACATAATGGAAGTGGGCTAGTAAATAATATGTATCATGTAATACAATGTCAAGGGATGAATTTGCTAATACTAATCCTGTTAATTCACCAATTGTGAACCCTAGAGCTCATAATAATAGTGGATTAAACTTGAATTTAGTTCCATATAATGTCGACCATCATGTGAATACCTTAATTCCTGTAGTTACAGCTATAATTAATTTTGCCGTTCTGAAGTATGCTCGTGTGTCAACATCCATTCCTACTGTAAGTATATGGTATGCTTATACAATAAATCCTATTAATCCAATTGGTAGTATGGCATAGATTATACCCAGTGTTCCGAATGATTTAATTTTCCCTCTTTCTTTTCGTACAATATGTGAAGTAATACCAAACCCTGTCAAAATTAAAACGTAAACTTCTGGGTGCCCAAGAATCCAAATAGATGTTGATAGAGAAGTGGGTCGCGACCCCCCCCCCACCCCTTCAGGATCAAAGAATGATATGTTTAGGTTTTGGTCTGTTAGTAATATTGGAATAGCTCCTGCTCAAACAGGAAGTGAAAGAAGAAGAAGGCCTGTGATGGCTAAAGTCCAAACAAATTAGGGTGTTTTTGGTCTAAAGTTATATTTTCTGCTCGTATATTAATTGCTGTCGTAATAAAGTTTACTGCACCAAGAATTGATGATACACCTGCTACATGTAGTGAGAAAATGGCTAGACCTACAGTTGCACCTCCATGTACAATAGCTCCTGTTGGTGGGGGAGGGGTAAACTGTCCATCCTGTACCAGCACCATTTTCGACTATAGAAGATGTAAGAACAAACCAACCAATTATAATGGGTAATACCATTAATTAAAGTTATTACAAATGTGTGGGCTGTAATAATAACATTATAAATTTGGTCATCTCCAATTAGTGATCCTGGTTGACCTAATTCAGCATGAATAAGTATTCTTATCGATATTCCCACTATTCCTACTCATGCTCCAAATAAAAAATATAAAGTACCAATCTCCTTATGATTTGTTGAGAATAATCATTTTTCCGGTAAGATGGCTGAATTTTAGGTAGTGGACTGTAAATCTACCTATGAGATACTCTCTCTCTTGCCATAGTATGGTCTCATATTCAATTCTGATTCTAGACCGCAATTCTATAGATGTAAAGTTTTACTAAGGCCTAAAAGATTATTCTTTTAACTATAAATTTTTAAGGTTATTAGTTTAATTAACATAAGTCCTTAGTATAATGAGATTGAAGTTGATATTGAACTCAATCCTATTGAAATTATTTCAGTTATAGGAAGAATAATTCTTGATTTTTGAGACTTTATCTCTATTGATCACCAATTTTAGTATTTGATATGACTGGAGTTGAAAATCTAATTCATATATAATAATAAAGTGTAATTGTAGTTAGTACAAGTATAATTGTTATAATGGTTGTTATGTTGTTCTTCTATGAGTAATTGTATAACATTTCTTTTTGGCAGCATTAGGAGATTTATTAAATTTGTCTTTTTGAATTCTTATTTCTTTCTGTACTGCTGTAGTTATTTTATTAGTTTAAAGGTAACCTCTTAAGGAATTACATTTTTAGATGTAATCTGAGCTTTTGTGGAAATCGTGAGACAATCATAAAGGTATAAGCATTTTCATGTTAGGAGCTGGGACGATACGAACAGAGCGGTTGGTGCACATATTTTGTGGAGGCAATATTGTAACTACTCTGGTGCCTGGAAATGGCCAGGTTCTTTTAGCAAGCTGAAGAAAAACATACAATTTAGAGTTATGACTTCTTACAAAAACTGGGAATTGTCAGCCTGAAGGATTAGAGCTCTTCATAAATGAGGGACTGTGGTTCCATCTAGGTAGACAGTTTTTGCCGAAAAGTGGCCATGAGCACCATGAGATCAATGCCTCCCTAATCTGAAATCTTATTTTTTCAGACAAGAGAGATTTTGAGTCGCTGATTGGCTTCCCTTACGATATGCATAGCAGAGGCTTGCTCCCACAGTGTGGGAACCCCAGTGCTGTGTCTATTTTGGTTACCAGGCAGAACAGTCAAGAGAGGAGCTTAAATGAGTGGAGGCTGGTTTTTTCTGCTATTTCGGCTCTTGTTCGAGGCCTGGAGGAAAGTGATTGAGATTATTTATTTAATTTGTCTCGGAGGGTCTTCCCTGGTGGAGGGCAACAGGTCGTTTCGTTGTGGTATGCAACTTGTGGTGGACTAAGAGACACTGGCAGATTCCAACTGCACCTACAGTGGGACTGCATATGAACCTGGACATATCGTGTGTCACGAGGATGAACTAATTCGACTTGAGTCAGCCCTTTGACGTTTGACAATTTCAGCGCATACTGTCGTGACTGAGAGACAAATTGATTGGCTAGACCAGCGAACGGATACACCTCACACTGAGATCTATTGGGATTTCAGGGCTCTGATAGGGAAGTTTCCCATGTTCTAATAACCATAATGCCAGTCCTCATAGTTTGCAAGTTTTCTTGGTCGCGTCAGAACATACCAGCTTCTGCCGCGCTCCACACCTCGCTCACAGCATGCTATTCGCTGCTGCCACACGAATCTAGGTGAAAGAGTAACGAATCGCTGCACCGTCGTAGGGTTGTTAAAAGATGTATAAGAGCTCCTCGTTCTCCTTGAACAATAGTTTGCAGTGCACATAGTTGTAGTTTTCCATTTGAATAGAATTTGGCCTCACAGTGGATACATGTAAACGAAGTCAGATTGCGTCATGGAAGGGATTAATTCAGGAGATAACTTGTATAATTGCCACCCCAATGAATGGCTTGCCAATCAAGCACCATTCGTTTCCTGACTTTTGTTTGTCATTATTTTTGTAAGATTTATCAGCTTGATTGTTGTTATAAAAGGATGAATAAAAACTTGTCATTATGTTTGTAAACTTTAATAAGCAACTGTTCTCACTCATACTCCCCCTTCCATTCACTGCATTTATTTTTTTGTGGTCATACATGGATATATCAGCAAATAAGAATGCAATCGTACTAAATTAGTTAGTTTGATTATTAATTTGAGATCTGAAAGTGAACGCAGACAAAGGCAAAGTGTCATTAGTAAATTCACTAATTTCATATATAAAAACAAAGAGTGTAGCTCACGATTTGAAGATTGTTGAGAACATAATACTTTTATAAATGTAAAGGTAATAACATTTAGCAGCACGTGGACATAAATCATGTTTACGATAAAGCAAGCGACCACTTGCAAGTTCTTTGCCATGATCAACATGCATAATTCCTGTTCACTGAGCCTGTGATTTTTTTATGATTTGCAAGGCTTGTAATGTTACCTTTTAATTATTTTAAAGAGATTTCCCTACTTTAATTTGTGTGTTTTGGAAGTGGTTCTAGATGACTGTCAAGGCTGAGCACTGATTGAAGGAGGCTTTGTTTCTAATTCCTAAGTGAGGTGAAATCAATCATTTACATGCTCTATCTGTTCGATTCAAGTAGGCACCTGGTCGTGCAGTTTAGCTGTAAAATTGGTCTAAATTGTTTAGAGAGACGTTAGTGAATCTATTTTTATATTCCCTTACCAGTGAGCTGGCCGTTGTGGCCGAGCGGTTCTAGGCGCTACAGTCTGAAACCGCGCGACCGCTATGGTCGCAGGTTCGAATCCTACCTCAGGCATGGATGTGTGTGAGGTCCTTAGGTTGGTTAGGTTTAAGTAGTTCTAAGTTCTAGGGGACTGATGACATCAGAAGTTAAGTCCCATAGTGCTCAGAGCCATTTGAACCAACCTTACCAGTGATTTAAGATCTATTTCCTTTAGGCAGTTCTCTTCTTCTTCCTCTTCTTCTTGTTTTAGTAATATTTCCAACCTTATTTTATGACGTTTTATTGAGACTTATGACCATGATCCCTTAAGAATGTGGCGATTGTTGATCATGTAATTTGTATTTATGCAGCCTAGATCTCACCTACGAGGTATTTATTAGCAGCGCCTCTGAGGCTTGTGAAGCGCGAGACCGACATATCGGCGGCTGCTGCTCGCGAGGGACTGCAGGTGCGTTCTGCCTGTGTTCCAGGCCCGTCCGCTATCGCTGTACTGGAACCGTTCCCCTTCACAGCTTCCCTTCTGAATGTTAAGTTTCGAATTTCCCTTCTTAAGGCTCTGATGTACCGGGTGATCAAAAAGTCAGTGTAAATTTGAAAACTGAATAAATCACGCAATAATGTAGATAGAGAGGTACAAATTGACACACATACTTGGAATGACATGGATTTTTATTAGAACCAGAAAAATACAAAAGTTCAGAAATGTCCGACAGATGGCGCTTCATCTGATCAGAATAGCAATAATTAGCATAATAAAGTAGAACAGAGCAAAGATGATGTTCTTTACAAGAAATGCTCAATATGTCCACCATCATTCCTCAACAATAGCTGTAGTCGAGGAATAATGTTGTGAACAGCACTGTAAAGCACGTCCGGGGTTATGGTGAGGCATTGGCGGCGGATGTTGTATTTTAGCTTCCCTAGAGATGTCGGTCGATCACGATACACTTGCGATTTCAGGTAACCCCAAAGCCAATAATCGGGCGGACTGAGGTCTGGGAACCTGGCAGGCCAAGCATGACGAAAGTGGCGGCTGAGCACACGATCATCACCAAACGACGCGCGCAAGAGATCTGTCGGATATTTTGTGAACTTAGTTTTTTTTTTGTTCTAATAAAACCCCATGTCATTGCAAGCATGTGTGTCAATTTTTACCTGTCTATCTGCATTATTCCGTGGTTTATCAAGTTTTCAAATTTATACTGACCTTTTGATCACCTGGTACTTGTGCTAATTTCTAAATGTTCTTGCTATAGGCCTATATGTGAGCGACATTGGCAGCGAATTTTGAAGTAGTTTCTCTGTCTGTTCAAATATTTGCGTATATACTTGGTGTACTGAGGAAAATTGTATTGTAATTGCCATATCCTTAGATTTATATTTTTAATTATAACTCACTATTCTTCCCTCGAGCTTTATTTGTTATAGTATCCGTTCTACGGATGAAAGAAAATTTGTGAGACTTGCCATGGTTAGGTATTTATTGTAAATTACCATTTCTTATCTTAGAAACGTTGACTTTAAGAAGGTTTTTAAAGAATTAACTTTACTCACTTATTGTTTAAGAGAAGTTTTATTACAATTTATTTTCTTATTTGTTACTGTCATTGATTTCTTGAGGTAGCAGGAATTGAAAGTTTTGTCATGTCAACCTTTGGTTAAAAATTAAAATGGCTGATGTTCATTGAATGACCTCATATTCAGAGATATTTGGTGATTACTGTATGTCATTTAGTACTATCATTTGCATTGTAAATAAATGTTATCAAGGACAAATGATGCAAGAACTGTCGACCCACCCGTCCTTGTGATACTTTTCCTATGCGAACCTGTATCTTTAGAGTTCAGGATACTCGGAGAAATGTCGAAAATGAATGACATTTTGAGAGGAGAAGCTAACTCAAACGCGCTTCTTGTCCATGCTCAAAGATATTCCTTTCTCAAAGAGATTGGTGGTGGTAGAAGACAAGAACATTTCATACGTATACGTGGACATGGTAAAGCCGAATGGCAATGAGGAAGCCAGAAAGGCGATGCCAGTATTTTATTTCAGAACAATTACAACGACGGAAAGATGATATCTATTCAAACTGCATGCCAGTTACTTAAGAGTGGCGCTAGTAGCGCCGCTACGAGAATGCAAATCAGATTTGCTTTAAGTAAATGCTGTAACGGTCGCGAACGTTAGTTACTTTTGAGATTGGACGTGGTGAGTTAATGTCAGTCAAGAACTTTTAATGCGACTAGGACGCCATTATGAACGCCTCAATGAGTTCGAACGAGATCATGTAATAGCATTACGAGAAGCTGGATCTTCCTTCTGTGATACTGCAAAAAGACTTGGCAGGAATGTAGTCACTGTCCATGGAAGCTCGCATCTGCGGCCACGCGAATGTACCGTCGCAAGAAGACCAAACTCCGGACAGTCACGCGGCACTACCGAGAGGAAGACCACAGTGTTTGGCGTATGGCTTTGAGGCATAGTACTGTATTCGCAGCAGTCTGTTCCACCGACCTCAAACCAACATCATTTGCGACGTGAGTGGTGTCAAACGACAGCTGTTTGGAGAGCAGGGTGGAGGTCTGTTGTCTTTTCTGATGAAAGCTGTTTTAGCGCCGGTGCAAGTTATAGCCGTGTGTCGGTTAGAAGGTGACGATTTGAGCACCTGCTACCAACTTGTCTGAGTGCTAATGGGAGAGCGATTTCGTATGACAGCAGTAGTACGCTGGTGGCTATACAACGCACCTTGATTGCAAAACTGCATGTCAATCTGGTAATCCGACCTGTTGTGTTGCCATTCATAAAGAGCTTCGAATGGCGTTTTCAAATGGTTCAAATGGCTCTGAGCACTATGGGACTTAACATCTATGCTCATCAGTCCCCTAGAACTAAGAACTACTTAAACCTAGCTATCCTAAGGACATCACACAACACCCAGTCATTACGAGGCAGAGAAAATCCCTGACCCCGCCGGGAAGCGAACCCGGGAACACGGGCGTGGGAAGCGAGAACGCTACCGCACGACCACGAGCTGCGGACAATGGCGTTTTCCAACAGGATGATGTTCGCGCACATAATACCCTTGTAACGCAACTTGCTCTACAGAGTGCCGACATGTTACCTTGGCCTGCTCGATCACTAGATCTGTCTCCAATTGAGCATGTGTGGGCCATCTCCAGCGTCATCCACAATCAACATGAACCGTCCCTGTATTGACGGACCAAGTGCAACAGGCATGGAACTCCATCCCACAAACTGACGTGCAAAACCTGTACGACACAATGCAGGCACGTTTGCATGCATGCATTCAGTAATGTGGCGGTTATGCCGATTATTAATATACCAACGTTTAGCATTTGCGATGGCTTGCCTCGTCCGATATTGCAATGTTAATCACTTAAATGTGTTACTTAGGCAAATGTATTTCCAGAATTTCATTACTCTTCATCAATTATTTTTTGGTGTTACGACTTTTTCCGTCAGTGTATTTTATAAAAGGTTTTAGACTATCGGCCACACCAAGCTTTCTTTTTTTTCTTTTTTGTATCTTAGTGTGTGCAGCAGAAATCTTGCAACATTTTTCCAGCTGTTACTCTGGTGTGTGTGTATGTGTGTGTGTGTGTGTGTGTGTGTGTTGTGTGTGTGTGTGTGTGTGTGTGTGTGTGTGTGTGAGTCTGTGAGTCTGTGAGTCTGTGAGAGCGAATGGGAGAGAAAGAGAGAGAGAGAGAGAGAGAGAGAGAGAGAGAGAGGGGAGGTGGGGTGGGGTGGGGGGAGACAGAGTGTAAAGGTGGGTGATACGTATACCTCGGAATTTTTTCATAAAACGAGCGGTCGGCAAATGTGCACGCCCCGTACGGACGTGGTGCAATATTTACACGCGTCTGCGGCGGTGGCGGCCGGTCTATACTGTGAGCCTCCGGTTGAGCAAACAGGCCAAACCGTGGCAGCCAAGTTGCACCAACTCTGCTCTGCGCACTCTTTTGCGAGGGGCAGCCGGCGCTGGGGTCCGCCTCGCTAAATGGGCACTCTCCAATTCCACTTAACGGCCAAAGCCGGCCCTGATGAGGAACTTCCGCGAGAATATTTTGCCGCCCCATTTACAACTTCCGAGCCGGCCCGCTCATGCCTATGTGTTGTTAAAGGGTCAAGTAAAGAGAAAAAAAAGTGAGTGGAAAGAAACGAGGGAAGGGTTTTACCGCAGTGCTCGGGTGGCGTATTTACCTTCATTATCAAAGGTCACTCTCCGACTAACAAGCTCACTCTGTGTGCCATCTTATTCTCGATCCATTCCGCCTCGCATCGCTGGCAACATGAAACCGCTTTCGACCTGCATCAGTAGAACCATTAATGGTGCGAGCGGTCATTCCTAAATATTCTCCTTTATCATTTCTGTATTTGGTTTCGTAGTGCTCAAATTTACCACGTTCGCTAAACTGTCTGTACTTCATTATGTAGGATGGTCAGCAATTTCCCTAAAGTCCAAAAAAACTTGGACATACTATAAAACAGTAGGTGATCTTAGCAAGCGATTAAAAGGGATACATACATGAGAATTTTCGATCGCTTGTTCAATCAGTAAATGGATCCAGGCCAGCAGTCCAAAGATTGAATCATCACGCTGACATAGAAATGGGAATCGGAATGACTACGAGGACGGTCGAAATACTAAATTACGTTCCCATAAATTGTTTCTCTGATGAAGATCATACTATGATCCGTTCTTTCTGTTGTCAGACAAACACTAAAATTGTCGGAATAAGAGACCATTAGGTAGTAGATCAACTGAATACGCTTCACATGTTGCGATATTTATACTATTCTACATACAGGATACGATTGAGCTTGCTCCTCCTTTATTAGCAGTCTGTATTTGAGCACTGGAGTGACCTTTCGTTCCATCTGATTGGAGAAATGCAGAGGTTATTCTCGTTTCCAAAAAGGTGAACATATTTATAGGCCTATGTCACAGAGCTTAGTCTATTGTACAATATAGGGACACGTTCCATACTCGCGTACTGTAAGAATCAACATTGATTCCTTAAATAACAGTAATGGGGAACCAGCTCTTTTTGCTCGTCCACGATACCCAGAAGGCAGTAGATGTAGATACCAGCGGCGATTCTTGACTTCCTAATGAAAAAGATGAGCGAGCTGAGTTCTTAGCATGTAGACAACACCATCTCACTCTCATTGGAAGAAAATAAGACGTAAAAGCCACACAAGAAAAAGAAGCACCCTGAAGACCTGGACCGATGTCATTGTAACTTAGGACACATACATACCATCTTCTGGGATGTAAATGACGGAGATGCAGTTCCCTGTTCACGTAGGACCACCAGAATGCATTAATTTTTATCGTGTTTAGTGCTGTTACCAGGCCAGGTCATATGCTGGTTCACAACTGTAAAGGACAGGGAGATGCTACGTACTCGTGCGATACAACATTACCAGTCCATGAGAGACAAACAAAGTGGCATTATTGTCAAGCTCCATCCGGCGATCTGGTCGAATCATTGTGGGGCATTCGGATGCGAAGTGGCCCGATATTGGAGAACACCTCTGACCACCACGAGGGAGGACAACCGTAATGAGTATCAAGCACACCGTAAATCCTTAACATATGCGTCTACCATCCAAGAACAATTAATTGTGACTGTGCAACATTCTGTGTCTTGTCGCACTATTCGTTGGGGACTAACAGCAGCTGAGTTAGGGAGTTGTTGTTCCATCCGTAGGCTGCTTTTAAGACCACAACACCACGGGATGAGTTTGGAAGGGTGCAGTGTTTGGGATGAATAGATTGCTGGAGGATGGCATCGGATTATGTTCAGCCAGTTCTCCTCTGTCTAGATGTCAAATGTCGGTGAGTATGGTGGCGAACTGGGGTGAGATTCCAGTCTTACAATTTTAGAGAGGCACAGCGGTGTTATTCATTTCGTCTCTCTCCAACGGAACGTATGTGAGACCAGCTTGGACACAAAATTCGTTCCAGCGCTTATATTCGGGATATCAAGGAGCAGTTACAACAACTGTAGGCGATCTTCCTTCAGGAGAGGATATAAAGGCGTTATGCCACCCTTACCAACAGAGACAGTACATGCATATATGCCAGAGGAGGTGCAGTGTCACACCGGTAAGTGGGCTCGTTTTGACGAGATCTTTGTAAATTTGTCTCGAAATTGTAATAATTGAAATAACATCACATACTTTCTAAACCTGTGAAGTTTAATACTGGATCCTCCAGCCCTTTTGGATGCTTTACCTTTCTTGCCAGACAGTGTATATGCAGCTTACCTCATGGATATCGTCAGAGCCTCTATAAGACTGTTCGTGACTAATACTGTTTCATACAGACATGTCACCCCTATGGTGTCGAATTTCCAAAAACAGTGAAACACGTAGTTTTTATTTGTACGAGGAAGCCAAATGCAAATTTTCTTAGATCTAGCCTCGATCTAAATAATAGAATAATTTCATACAAACTTTCATCTCTTCTCTCACTCCCTTAGCGGGCAGAATGTCCGAAAACACTAAAACAATTCGTTTTCTTATTTTATTTAGAACCTAGAAGTCAAAGACCAATTTTCATAGACGTAGCTTTAAAAATGCTTTAGCAATACTCTAATATAAATTTACTTAATTTTCACCCGTTGATATACCCCCTTAGCGGCTTAATTCCCAAAAATCTAAAACGTATATTTTTCATTTCTGACAAACCAAATATCAGTTGTCGTTCCTTTAGCTTCGAAATTGCCTTAATTTATTTTCAGAAACCCTTTCATCTCCTCTTTCACCTTCTTAGAGTTAAATTTTGAACAAACCCTTCTTAAGCGGCACCTACAGTATA
This sequence comes from Schistocerca americana, assembly GCF_021461395.2. Classification (NCBI taxonomy): domain Eukaryota; kingdom Metazoa; phylum Arthropoda; class Insecta; order Orthoptera; family Acrididae; genus Schistocerca; species Schistocerca americana. The sequence continues at coordinate 624,221,725 of NC_060121.1, read as the reverse complement.
AGATCCATACCATTCACAAATTTACAGTTTCTGTCCTTAGTGGTTCGGGCTGGCCAATGATGAGTCAGTGAGTCAATCAGTATCGACATTGCCTATTATGCATAGGGATTACAGATCAATCACTAGGGAGAGTCACATTCATTAAATTTCTGTAACCATCTGCACAGATCTATTTAAAGACAAACGACTACGTAAAAATAGTAGTAGGAAAAATCCCGTACTGAGACTAATTGGAAGGATCCTCAAATAGTGTAATCCATTCTGTCCTACCACGAACGAAGAATCTTACACAACACTCGTACGGCAGAGCTATGAATGTGGTTCTTCATTCTCAGAAGCTGTCAGACTAGACTGATAAAGGAAAGAGAGGTGAAAAGAAGAGCAGCTGATATAGCCATGAGTTCGCTTTGAATGTGCTCAAGCGTCAATGAGCAGCTCATCAACCACCCGTGACGGACGCTACGAGGTTCGTTCAATAAGTAATGCCCTACATTTTCTTAAAAAGCTGTTAATATACACAGACAAACATCCTTGTTGGTGCTTCACATTTGATGTTTGTTCTGGCAGATGGAAGAGCCGTAGTACAGCGTCAAAGTGGCGTCTACATACGACTTACGCTACCAGCAGAGGCTTGTTATTGAGTTCTTGTGTGCAGAAGAAGGAAGCTTGGTGAACATCCATAAACGTCTGTGTGCAATGTATGGCGATACTGCAGTTGATAGGAGAGCAGTTGGGCGACGGGTAAAGAAAGTTACAGCCTCACGAAATACAGAAACAAAGCTCTATGATCAGCCTCGCTCTGGGCGTCCTGCCACAGCCACTGCTCCAAACATGCTCAATCGTGCGGATGCCATTATTCGTGCTTACCGGCACGTCACAACTCGACAATTGGCTCCACTGTCGTCGATCGGCATTGGAAGTGCGTCCGCAATGATCGACACTCTAGGATATTCAAAGACGTGCTCACGATGGGTTCCATGAATGTTCACAGCGGACCGCAACACTCAAAGAAAGGCCATTTCATTTCATCTGAATTGTTGGAGCGTTTTCAGAAGACGGAGAGGCCTTTCCGTCGCGGATCGTTACGTGGACGAAAGCTGGGGGCAGCACTTTGCTCCAGAAACTAAAAGGCAGTCCTCATTCACGACAAAAGAAGTAATTCAAGACAACCTCCTCTGCCGGAAAAGTCATGCTGACAGTCTTCTGGGATTGTTATGACGTCATTCTCGTGGATATGATAACAAGAGGGTCAACCATCAATTTAGAGGCATACGTGAAGACTCTGAATAAACTCAAGAACCGTTTCCGACGTGTTAGAACGAACAAGAAATCTTGCTGTAACACGATAATGCACGCCAACACGCAAGTCTGAGAACCCGGGAACATATCGACAAGTTGGGTTGGACACCATTGCCTCATCCACCCTACAGTCCAGACCAGGCACCTTTGGACTTCCTTCTCAAGGCCGCTTGAAGATTCTCTACGGGGAACTCACTTGAAGATAACAAGAGTATCAGTCATGGAGTGAAAACATGGGTACGCCTATAGGACAAGAGCTTTCACCAGGATGCTCTTTCAGAACGTTGGAGACTACGTGATGGAGACTACGTAGAGAAATAGGACATGGACAAGACATATTGATGTGTATGACTCTTATCCATAAATATGTTCCGAGAAAAAAATGGGGCATTACTTATTGAACGGCCCTCACACAATAGACATGTCGTGCATCATGGCGTGATTTATTGTTGAGTCTAAGAGAGCCTAGGTATGGAGGGCTCCGTGGACATCCTGACTGAGGCAGTTTCGACACTTTTGTTGGTATCGCAGGTACTGCGGCACTTTCGCCCATCCAGGTTTTCGTCGTGGCGTTTCCGACCAGAGCTTCATCCACTATTGCGCTTCCTTTGAGGCGGCAACGGAGCGGCGTTACCTTCACTGGTACATGTTTCACTCGCAGCAATTCAAGCCGTGCTCTTAGATTCCCGCCTCACTACATCCTCGTGAATCGCGACACGTTCGGAAATATGCAGCCAAATATTTACATAAAGTGTGAACAGTTGTTGCTATCACAAAACTCTCAGAAAAACCACGGTTATAACGAACCAGATTTTCGTGGAACATCCGACCATTCTCTCCCCCATTGTTGCGGCTTCCTCGGAAGGTCGTAAAAGCCAACAGGATAAATATGAAGGACGCCATCCTCAAACTTCTGCGGGTGTTGGCCGGACGCCACGAGTAAAGAGGCTAATCAGCATGGACACTACATCAGTAGTGTGCGTCATAAGTTCAGAATTTTCTTCTGACGGGAGGCGTGATAGGGTAGTCCATGCGGATGTGGTCAGCACTGTGTCCGGAAGGCGTAGTGATCAGCACATCTGCCTACTAAACAGGAGAACCACGGTCAAATCCCGATCAGACACAAATTTTCAATTTGCACGATTGATATAAATCAATGCCCAGTGGCAGCTAATGTCTTTAATTCCTTTCCGTCTTAAAATATATCTGGTCAGAAACACGACGAGGACGTAACAGGTTTGTAGAAGAGACAAGCAAAAAGATTGCTTTCGCCAACACATATTTCACGAAGTGACGAAGACGGAGAAATTAGAGGTTTGTTTAGTTATTTTTTCATGTTACGTGTACAGGACATCAAACTATCACAATAATAGTGAGCATTAATAACATGCAGAGATTAATTAAATACAAAGTATTCACTTCAGATATTATTCGATAAAGTAAAGACAGAAAGTACTGACAATAAAAACGCCCAGCAAGAATTTTTGAAATACAGAGAGGAAAATGAACAAAAGCAAACGAAAAAACAAACGGCGTGATCATTCTCTTCATATAGCCCAGTATTTCGTGGTTATGATAGCTGATTTGTTACCTGCAGCAAGTTCACCTGTAGTACAGGTATCTGGCAGGTTCCTACAGACTAGCAGATCTTGTCGATCCCGCAGGTCACCATATTGACAAATTTCATCACGACTGCTGAAGCCCCGTCACCTAAGGTTGCCTTCACACAGTGGCACACTGCTTCTCAGCCTGTTCAGTGTCCTTTATGTCCCGTGAAGAAGGGGTGAGCGTCAGGGTGTTTCCTCTCTGTGATATTTGCTCGGTGTGCCTCAGGCAAAGAAACTTGCAAGGTTTCACTAGACGTGCGGTGTGATTTGAAAGGCTGCTGGTGACAATGAGTTTACGTCCTGACAGTAATCTAACTACTAAGCCTTCCATTTGACTACCTGGCCCATGCATCTTCTAAACTGATTTTGCCCCTCGACTTTGTTGTTGTTAGCCTGCATTAGAGGTTACCACATTTGTCAGAAAATAAATGAACTTGAAATGGGGGCCCTGTCATTATTTTAGTCAACTGTTGATGGGTTATTAATGCATCAACATGGGATTGATCTTTTGTAAAAGTCATGACACAAGTTTGTTGATTAAAAGATAGGACAAACAATACATGTTATGGGTGATAAGAAATAAAACGTGAACTGTTGGCAACACACATAGATGGAACAAACAGTTAACACTCCACTGTATGGCGACTGGTTTTCAAAGGCTATTGTTTGTCTGAACTATTTACTCCCACTCAACCAATGGATAATGTAGTTTGAAATTATGTAACATGGACCAAACTTTGATGGATTTATTCTACCCATAAGTTATACTACGTTGGTACAGCCGAAGCCAAGTGGCGAGATTCATTCTGTTTTGTCCTAACAAGCCAGAGCAGGAAAACCGTAACACTTTACCGATGTGTTGCGCTGTCTCAGGTGATGTTCGTACGACAAGCCTCTGCACAGCAGTGATGTTATCGTGGGCACGAAGTATGTAGGGTCGCGGCCGGCGGTCTGTTAGGCGAATCGCAATTACTCTCTAATAGAGCCCTGAAATCTCTTCAGATTCCAGCGTGCGACACTCCCATTTGCTGGTCATATCGTGTACCAATTTGACTCACTTATACAGCAGTGTGCACGTGGAGGTCAAATGTCAAGGCGATAGACCTGTCACAAATAAGATTGCCCTCAGTACAGCGAGTAGACCGAGATGACTGAGACCTAAACTGCCTGTGCAGCTAAGTCCTCACCACAGGCTCACCTGTCAAGACCAATGCTAGCACAAAGCGAAGCTCAGGACAAGTGTCCCAAGCGCAGCCCACTCATAACAATAGTCAAGACCAGAATCCTCTCTCCTGGAGTCTGAATCAGAAGGCCTCTCCAGACCGAAGTCTGAATCAGAAAACGTCGTTTCTCCTCTCCTCACTTTCCATAAAATCTTGGTAAGCTCCACCAAACTAGCCACTCAACTGCCCAACGAGTGTTCTGTGCCGAACGAACGACCAGGCTTCTGCAGGGCCCCCCCGACCCCTGGTTGGCGGAGTCCTAGTAGGCTTGCCCTACTTTGCCTCCAAGTCTTCTCTTATTTGGTGTGGTTTATTCTTCTCTGTTGATTTGTGTCTTCTGGTGGTCCTTCTCAGGATGTTGAAACTTCTTGGCGTCTGCGCTGCAGACACTGGTTGGGCCCATGACAGGCCGTCTTCTCTGCTCCCGGCGCGGACGGCGTAGGGAGCGCCTTATTTCGACGGCTGCTGAGCAGCCGCCGGTCATCACGGCTTCCGCAACTCTCTGCAGCGTGTCGGCAAGGTGTGTTACCTTGTCGATTGCCGCAGAGAGTGCGGAAATTGCTGCAGCCAGCCCTCCTTCTTGCGCTGTTGTAGTGGCGCCTTGGCTGGTTGCTGCCGGGTGACGTGAGGCGGCTGGCGCGTTACAACGCCTGTCGCCTCCCGTCGAAGAGTGGTCTTTTCTGCGCGCCTTCCCTTGGACGTGGAAGGCGCGCTGGTCCTCGGGTGTGCGCTCGCGCGCACGTTTTCTGACGCGAGTGCGCCAGCTGCTGTTGCCCCCTTCAGCGGGGCCGGAGTTGGCAGCATTGGCTGCCGGCGTTTGTCTTGCGTGTGCCGGCCGCCTCGCCGGTTTTGCGCCTGGGCGCGGACGGCGGAGGGAGCGGTCGGCAGTCGTCGTGGCCTGCTGCCCGTTTTGGCGAGCTATTGCGGCTTTGAAGACTTCGCAGCCGCGGTAGCTCGCCACGTGTGGGCCGCTGCAGTTCGCACACTTGGGCGCGTGCGACCTCGGTAGCGGACACAGTCTGCTGGCGTGGGCCCCGGCACACTTCACGCACTTCTCGGGGAAGGAGCAGTGGCGAGCCACGTGCCCCATCCCCTGGCAGCGGAAGCATTGTACCGGGCCCCTCTTCTGTTTCAGGTTTTCGACGGTGACCTTTGTATTGGCCACCCTCGTCACCTGGTAGAGCCGCCTGTTTTCCGGTGTATCGGTGGCGATCACCAGAAGTGACGGAGACTCCTTGTGACTGACGTGCGACTTCACGCGGGTCACGTTGCACACACGGAAGTCGAGCTCCGTCAGTTCTTCTTGTAGCAGCTCTGGTTGAGCTGCCATGGGTAGTCCTTTGAAGACTATCTTCAGTAGTCGCTCGGGGACGGCGGCGTGTGTGAACCAGTGGAGGCCCTGGTTTGACGCCTCGCTCGTCACCCGGATGTAGTCTTCTGTATTAGCGACTTGTAGCCGCACCAGGTTCCCTGTCGCAGCTCGCAAGGTGAAGTCGGCAGTCGTCCACTGCCTCACGAGCTGCAGGAAGCCTTTATAGTCTTCTGCCACCTCGAAGACTATGGGCGGCGGCCTCCGGTGTTACCATCCGGTGGTGGGGACGGCTTCTTCATCGTCTTCGTCGTTCGAGCGGCCTGCTTGAGCAGCGGCCGTGGGCGCCGACTGCTCGGGTGTAGGCTGCTCGGTCTTCTCTTCGACCGCAAGAGCCTTAAATCGGTTTGCGGTCGATGTGGGCGGCGGTGAAGGCGTCGTCCGTGGTCTGGCCGCACGTCTCGACGTGACGGTCGTCCATGTCGATCCAGCACCGCTGTCGTCTGGTAGGGCGCGCCGTCTGCCCCCGTTAGTTGAGACAGCTAGCTGCCTCCTCTTCTTGGGCGTCTTTTTGGCGCCGGTTGCTGCGGTAGTATGAGACCTCTTGCGCCGCTCGCCCGCTGGGCGTTGCTGCGCGCTGGCCTTTATACTTCGCGCCCTCTCGTCGGCCGGTAGTGCGCCGTGCACTACGATATCATCTTCACCAGATACGTCGTCCATGTCGTAGTCCGTGGACGATGGCCGGGTCATCCTAGGCGGCGGGTCAGACGGGGCCGCCGGGGGAACACGCTCCTCCGGACGGCGGTCTGCCACACCAACATCACCAGTCGTCTTAGTTGGAGGGCCGGATGGGGCCGTCGACCGAGCGGGCTCGGCCGAACGGCGATCCGCCACACCCATTGCTCTGCTTAGCGATCCTCGAAACTCCGGGCGTGCCCACGACATCTTTGCGCGCTGCCGGAGCGACGGGTTTTCTGTGCCAATCACAAGACTCAACGAGCTTCATGTCTCCCCTACAATTTGCCTGCTCTCCCAGTCAGCCAAGCCTAGTCAAAGTTAACAATACTCTTCTCTTTTCTGGTAGAATCAGAGAACCCATGACTTCTCTAGGCGAGTTTCATTGTTTACGAAGCCTTTTCTAAAAATCATTTCAGTAGGTTTGACATTAGATAACGGCATACAGATCCTGATGGTTGAAATTAGAGTGATTAAGTGTCACATCTAGGCTTCCCTACAACCTTTGTTCTCGTGCGCCCTTCACGACTTGAATATTGAAGTGGGGGAAGTGGCAGTGGTACACAGCACAACGTGCCTCGTGAAGCATAGAGGAAGAGGTAGATAAGAAATACGACGGTTGAATGAAAAGTAATGCCTCCACCTTCGCTAATTGGGTTTGGATGGGAATATTTTAATAAATCAAACGCAGATATAATCTTTAGAATGTGATCTGTAATTACAAATATTCACTTTTCCACATAATCCACATTTTTGCCAACGATGAACAGGTTTTTGAAGCCGTCATGGAAGAAGTCGACGACCTGTTGCCACAACCACTGTCTCACAGTTCTCTCAATGTCTTCATCAGAAGCGTAATGATGTTCCCGCAGACTGTCTTTCATTATCGGGAACAGATGGAAGTCAGACGGTGCTAAAGCTTGTCTGTATGGAGGATGCCGTGTGGTGGTGAGACACAGTCTCTGAATTTCTGCTGTGGTGGCACGTGAAGTGTGTGGTTCGGCATTTTCATGCTGCAGGAAAACATTTCTCTTTTCCTTTCTTACCCTTACTTAGCCGACGTTTCAGAGTTCGCATCGCTGTGATGTAAAGCTCTGAATTTATTGTTGTTCCACGATCAAGGATATCAACATCGATAACACCATCTGCGTCCCAGAACCATGTGGCAATGATTTTTCCAGCTGAGGGCTGCGTCTTGAAGTTGTTTTTCTGGGTCGAGTCTTTGAATAGAGAAAGGCATGACCTTAATTCTCGTAAAGCGAAAGGACTTCCTGGCAAATTTCAAGACTGTGCGCTTTCATTTCAGGAGTCATCATCAGGGGTACCATTCGTGCACTGATGGAAACCAATAATGTGACCCGCACGTTCTTGTGAAATGGCGATTGTGCTTCCAATTTCTCTCTGAGTGATAAGACGATCGTCCTGAATCAATCTGTCAACATTTTGCTTGCGAAACTCTGTCGTTGCTGTCACAGGACTCTTTGTCACGCAGGTCACATGTACCTGCCTCAACATATTTAAACTTACCTCCACAACGACGCACGGTACTCACATCAACACAATCACTATAATCTGCTTTCATTCTCTGATGAATCTCCTTAGGGGTGACCCCTTCTGTAGTCAAGAATTCAATGACTGCACGTTGCTTAAATCGCATTGACCGACCGTCTGCACAGGGTTTCATACTTTACTATGTAACAAAACAACTGTTGAATGCTAAGGCTTCCCGCCAACTGGAGCTGTGGAACAGAGGCTACTGAACAAGCCTAAACCTGCCGCATACCGATGCTGCCAACTACTGAAGAGCTACGAAGGTGGAGGCATTACTTGTAAGTCAACCCTCGTACATGAAAAGAATTAGTTTCTGTGTGTGAACAGTGTGTATAAGGATGAAGGGAAAAAACATACAGCTGAAAGTAAGCAATACAACAAGCAAAAAAGTCTCAGTAAACATAGGTCTGCAAAACGAACCATTGACAAAATAATTCCGACTTTGTTGTTAGCAGCCAATGCTGACATGATTCTGAGTAAACACTGCATGTCGGTCTTCGGTGTGGTCTTTGTTTACATTATCGAGACATGGATCTGTAAAAAGAATGAGTGTGACAGTACAGTACACAGTCAGTGCCATTCATCTCAGTAGTTTTTAGAGCATTGATTGTGTTGGAGGCAACGTGGGACATTACGATAGCGATTAGTTTGCTGATATGCATTTCATGCATGGCAGGACTAACGGAAATGCATGAGAGGTTGTATGCCTGTACTAACAAGTATACACTGCTCGAAGGTATCCCGAGAGCCGAATGTTTACAGTGCAGTATTAAGGCCCCCGAGGCACTGGAAACCACTGCAGGAGCGAGTAGACCAGCACGAATTCCATCTTTGCTTCAAGAGATGGTGATGTAAACAGTCGAACACTCTCCGGGAATCTCGATAATGAGACTTGGCACACAAATTCCTGGCATGGACGATAGCAGTATTCGGAGAATAATGCATCACAGTCCACAGTACCTGTACCACTTCCTACGATTTCAGTGTCTTAGTGAGGTAGACTTTGGTCCTTGAGAACGTTCTGGCAGTGGAAGCAAGTGCAAGCCGTAGGCAAACCTACATTTAACAATATATAATTTACAGGTGAAGCAGGGTTCACTTGTGATGGTGCGTTTAGTTAGGATTTGTTACATTCATATACATCCACAGGATTACGTTGCAATTCACAAGCAAGTGCCTGACAGAGGAGGGCGTGAGGGCGTTTGGAATCATCAATGCTTCGTCACACATGCTGTGGATGAGTCTCCACATCAGTGACTCTTGCCATTGAATGTGTGTTTCTTTAATTTTTTTAAATTTTTAGTCATCAGTCCTCTGACTGGTTTGATGCAGTCAACCACGAATTCCTCTTCTGTACGATCCTCTTCATATCAGAGTAGCATTTGCAACTACGTCCTCAATTACTTGTTGGATATATTCCAAATTCTGTCTCCCTCTATAGTTTATGCCCTGTGCAGCTCCCTCTAATACCATTCCCTAATGTCCATACCCAGAAGTCTTTACCTGATGTCTTAGCAGATGTCCTACCGTCCTCCCTCTTCTCCTTGTCAGTGTCTTCCACATATTCCTTTCCTCTCCGATTCTACGCCGAAGCTCCTCATTCCTCACCTTATCAGTCCACCAACTTTTCAACATTCGACTGTAGCAGCACTCTCAATTGCTTCGATTCTCTTCTTTTCCGGTTTTTCGCAGTCCACGTTTCCATGTTACCAAACAAATTAGATAGTCGGAATTATCTTTGGTTTCTGTGGCATCATCTTAGAGAATTGCTTGTAGGGGTTCTCTTGAGAAACGCCTGAGGACGTGGTACAAGCATGATAAAGCACAGTCTCATTTGGCTACTACAGTCACACGACATCTGGCATGGACACCACCTGGACTCCGTCTAGATACAGAACTACATCTGGGTACAAGAATGACACTTTGAACACTCCAATTCTATAGAAGTACGTCTAATAACTTATCCCAATGTTGTACGGTATTGTTTCCATTTGCTATCTAGGACGACGTTTATACGAAATCAAGTCACTGGTGGTAGTTATCAGAAAATCCAATAATCTCACAAACGGTTTGATTGTGAATCGAGTTTATTGAGACTTTTCTTGCTTTTGGCAACGTGTAATTGCCTCTCTGTGCGTTTACTCCATTAACTGTGATAGACCCTGAGTAACAGGTATATTTATAAGGAAGTTTACGGTTCAAAGTTCTCTCAGGAACGAGGTACTATGAGATGGTCCATACTCTCGGATTTTGGAAGGATGGTGAAGGAAATTAAACGTATCCTGTTCAGAGGTGCAGTCTTGACATTTCCCTTAATTGACTTAGAGGAGCTATGGAGTACCTGAATCGGGATGACAAGAAGGTTTCTAACCATAGTGTAATTTCGCTCGGTAGGGTCGCTGCTTTCATGTGTATGATTACTGGCTGGCCTAGCATGAGCTCGACTGTGGAATAACCTGAGGAGCTGTGTGTTAAACTGTTTACAGATACTCAAACTGAGTAATATATTCATATACTCTATCTATTTTGGTTGCCTCATTGAGCAACGTTTTCGAACCATCTTCCCGATTTCTCAGAAACAATATTCGATGCCATTTGCCGCAAGCTCGTTCTGTGCATAGTAACCCCTCACTGCTGCTTAGTAATCCAAGCAATAGAGGTGAACTAGGTGCCATTGTCAGATAAGATACTTTGGGGCTACCAGATGTGTTTGTGTAATGCCACAGGCAACTCAGAAGGACAATGACCAAAGCGTTTCCGACGGGAGCAAATTTATGTACTTCGTAAATACGACACGTATGGCAAGGAGGAAACGAGCTCCATCTGTACCTGCGATGTCAACGGATATTACAGAGCCTCAACCAGCTTGAACAGTCCCCAGCTGACGTACAGGGTCCAGGGCTTCATGGGGTTGTCTTCATACCAGTAAACGTCCATCCGCCTGATACAATGTGAAACGAGACTCGTCCGACCAGGCAACATGTTTCTGTCCATCAACAGTCCAGTGTCGGTGCTGATGGGCGCAGGCGAGGCTTAAAGCTTTGTGTCGTGCAGTCGTCAAAGGTGGCTCCGAATGCCCATATCGATGATGTTTCGTTCACACGCTGACACTTTGTGATGGCCCAGCATATAAATCTGTAGCAATTTGCGGAAGGGTTGCAGTCCTTTCACATTGAACGATTCTCTTCAGGCGTCGTTGGTCCCGTTCTTGCGGGATCTTTTTCCTGCCGCAGCAATGTCGGAGATTTGATGTTTTACCAAATTCATTATACTCACTGTACACTCGTGACATTGTCGTACTGGAAAATGTGCAGTTGGATGATGCGGGACCCCTGATACGTCTAGATACGTCTATGACAGGTGGCACGTCCATAAGCGTTCTGTCAAATCACAGGAATCCGTTCGTATCCATTGTGCATTCCGACAAACTTGGGCAATTCCAGCAGGATAATGCGACGCTCCACACTTCCAGAACTGCTACAGAGTGGCTCCAGGAATACTTTTCTTAGTTTAAACACATCCGCTGGCCAACGACATGAACGTTATTGAGCATAACTGGCATGCCTTGCAACGTGCCGTTCAGAAGGGATCTCCACCCTCTCGTTCTCTTACGGATTTATGGACAGCCTTGACGGCTTGATGGTGTCAGTTCCCTCCAGTACTAATTCAGACATTAGTCGAGTGCATGCCACGTCGTACTGAGGCACGATATTAGGCTGGTGTATTAGTTTATTTGGCTCTTCAGTGTAATTCAGTGTAATTCTCTCATTGTCCAGTATACAGTTGTCACTGTCTGAAAAAGATAATTTGCTGCACCAAAGATAAAGAGCTTCCTTCACTAATTTAATACTCTAGTTTGGCCTCAGCCAAACTTTGGGTGAAGTGTATACATTCCTGAGAAAACAAGTTGTTAGCTGTTTGACTGGATGCCTGTCCCAAGCTTCCAGCCGTCTAAGGTAGTGGCACAGCGTGTCATACCGCAGGGATGTGCTCACCACTCCCGTATACAGCAGTGGCGCATGGATGGGCAGAACTACTCTTTTCTAGGTTATATCAATAGTGACTCATTCATTTTCACGCTCAATAATGGCACCAGTGCTACACAGTCAGCGGCAAAAATTATAGGGACTCTTGAGTCACTGCAAATTTTATCTGTTACCAAGTAAACCCTTGCAAAGCACTGTAATAATACTTGCTTATTTATTGATTTGAATCGTATGCAATTCGCGCTTCTTACTCTGACCTCTGTTTCTGGAGAAATGTCTAATTTTACTTAGTCCTGAAGGCTTTTCAAATCGGAGAGATAACGCCGGCGGTGTAATGAAGATTATCTGTGTGCAACCAAAGCAGTCTGATGCTATACAAAGGCTGTAATAAGACTGCCCCAACAATTCATCTATAGAATTTTGAGGGCAGTTCACCTCCCTTCTGTAATCACTGCACACAGTCTGCGGCATTAACTTGAGCGTGCCTGTTAATGTTCCGGAATCATCTCCATAATGGAAGCTATCGCCACTGGTAGCGCACTTTCTCCTAGTATGGTTTGCTTGCGCTTTCTCCTCCAGATATTGGCCAACTGTATATACATCATCTTCCCCCCAGTCTGATTAGTCTGACGGTTGTTATTGCCCCGACTTCGTATAGACTGACCAATCGTCCCACCAGACCTGCTCATGGTCTGATGGTTACTAGCCTGGGATTGGTCACTGTCAAGAGGTGATCATTCGCTTGAAGACATTCAATAGTTAACAAGGATTGATACTGACAGTGTCAATGGGATGCATCCTTGGCTTCATCCCACTGAAACGTTCCCACTTGTGAATGGAATGGAAGAGGGCGAAACAAGGCTGTGAACCATTTAGTACTGGCAAATGTTAACTGTCCTCCTTGACTGAATTTTGTGAATTTGTTCCCCCAAGGACGGTTGTCACTCATCCGTAGTTGTGTGTGATCTTGCTTGATTTTCTCAACCTAGCCTCATGGTTACTACCGCAGAAGAAACTAAGCCTATTGGCGCAGCAGTGAACACAATCCAGAGCGGACCTGAACGCATGACGACTTCCGTCAAAGGGTCCACTTGCAGTGCCGTTACTTCTAAGGCTTGGGGACCTACCGGCAAAAGTCTACGCACTTTGGCTTCACAAATCCACGGTGAGCCATAGTACTTAGAATCATATTACTTATCTTATCATCTGTCTCTAAATCTTTGTACTGGATTACGATCGTTTCTTAGCACGTATCTCAAACTCCTCCTATTTCCCCATAGTTAATTCATTCCTCACATCAGTCACGCTAAATAGCTCTCTGTGGCGTTAAACGACAACGTCAGTCCACCCCACCCATTTAGTCTGCAACTCGAGCATGAATTTATGACCACGTATCTGACTTGCAATGATAACAACCTCTTCATATGTCCCATTAATTTCCTCATCAGTCGTGCCCAACTTTGCTCAGTACTCATCCAGGCCTCCTTGCCCTCGACAATTACTTGCTCCAACACTTCTTCCCGTTTTTATTGCCTGAGGGAGGTGATTGGAAAACGCGTCACTGTGCACCTGAATGCCTTTTGAAAATGAATTTTTGGTTCCTTCGGATGGTCGTTATTGTTGATCAAACTAAGTTGCTATTCAGAACTCATCTTGGTTCTTTGCCCATCCAAGAATGCCTGTGGCAGCGTCGGAGGATTTGCGACGTTTCCATCACGATCAGCGTCTGCGGCACGGTGGCCCTGGTGCCTATGTCGTGGCTCAAATGGAGACTGCCACATACAGGCACCAGCCGAAGCACTGGCAGCCAGAACGCTGGCATCTGCCACGACATTGGGGCGCACGTCAGTGCCCCACCATGGGTCGTTGGCCTTCAGCATTTAGTGTTGTTGGCATCGAAAAAGCATCTGCTCCTGCGAAGGCTGTTGGGTTGGACGCCTACGTCATTGGACTTCTGACTGTCCCCTTCGTCGTTCACTAAGCCACCTGCTCCGTTCCATAAATGTTCCCTCGTTACTGGGAGATTGCAGTAAGCAATGAACGAAAAAGGAGACTCTCTGGTGTTTAAAAAGCTTTACACCATAATTGTATGGCCATCCACAGAGGGCGGCTAGTAAGAAATGCCTAGCACTCCTAAAACCACTAGTGGCTTGGCCAGACGCGGCCAACAGTGAACTAAGATGAATTTCCATAGTTGCGGATCTGATTTAGACTACACACAGACAAGCGCAGTAAATTTTATCTACACGTAGAACACCCATGAACATACACCAGTTAAACACGAATAGAAGTACGCTTGTAAGCGCAGAACTGCCGCGGATTGCACTGGACTTGCAAGCGGACATTCTGTGCCTGCAGGAATCCTAAGCAACAACCAAGGGTAAATTGACGAATTTGCCCTGCGACGCTGTCGCAGTATCTGACAGTCAGAATAGCAAGGCTACCCTGGAGGCTTTAAACAGAAAGATACACACGATAAAGATCTCGCAACTGTGCAATAGTCATCTGGTCACTGCAGAGCTAACTAAAGGAGGAGATACATGGGTGATTGCGTCACTGTATACACATTATAGCGATCATATAGAACCATATATAGAAATGATTAAGGACATAGCTTTGTACTCTAGACATAAGAATCAAATTATACGTGCAGATATTAACGCCAGATCCACACTATGGCACTCTGACAGAACAGGTGACAGGGTACGAAAAGTCAACGACGCCATTCAGGAGACACAATTACATTTCATAAACGAGGACGGACCCACACCTAGCTACAGAGGAGCCGACGGATCCAGTAGCATAATCGACATTACCATAATCAACGATAAAGCACTAGGACGGGTACAAAGATGGACCATTCACGACTCTCTGACTACTAACGACCATAACATAATTGAAAGCAAACTCACAGCAAACAATAACGACACTAATTACAACACAACACATATCAATTTCAAAAGGGCGAATTGGATTAGATTACAACAAATGGTTCAACATGAAAAAATAGAGAACATACAAGGAAGTGTGGACTATAGGGCACATAAACTTACAGAAATAATACAAAAAGTCCAAGAATCAGCCATTAGATCAAAACCAGCAAAGAATGGGTAACTCCATGGTCAGACTAACTAACCAGACTAAAAAGGGACATGACAAGAAAGTGAAGACTGTAACAGAGAACTTGGATACAAACAGACAGACCAGTAAGAGTGGCTGCATCTACGGAAGCTAAAGACCTTTTTTTTAAAAAAAAAACCTTGTTGCAAACCAGACAACAACAATGGGAAAGCTACGTGGCTACACATACACAACAAAACATCTGGAGGCGACAATACAGAATATCAACAGATAAGATTAAGACCCCATTGGCATTAGGCACGCTACGGCAGGATGACGGTACGACGACAGTGGGATGGAGAAACACAGCACAATATCTGCTGAACGAACTCCTCCAGGAAGATGTCATCGACACAGACACACAGGAACAGACTGCTCTAAGGCACGAATTACGCGAACCATATAACACAATTACTGTCGCCTGACCCTTTGCGCACGAGGAAGTTGCGGTAGCGATAAGAGAACTAAAAAATAAGAAAGCACCAGGACCGGATCGGATCCACGCGGAAGTGCTTAAGAGGCTAGCACCACAGATCTCCCCTCACTTAACAGAACTATTAAATGACTCCTTACAGTTAGGCCGCGTACCGACAATCTGGAAAACCTCAAGCGCAGTTATTATACGTAAGTCAGCAGACGGAGATCCATCAGATCCTAAACCATACAGACCAATATGTCTAATAAATATCATGGCAATAATCCAAGAGAGGCTACTGTGTGACCACTTGCAGGCTCACAGAGTCCTACTTCGACTAAACCTACACCAGTTTGGATTTAGGAAAGGCAAAAAGCATTCATGACGCAATTAACAGAGCTATCGAAATTACATAAAATTCAGACAACAAATACTCATTGACAATTATGATTGACATCGCAGGGGCTTTGGACAACCTGTGGTGGCCAGCTTTGTTTCTGAGGTTACGCCAGATGGAAGTACCCGCAGCCGTACACAATAGTCTATTAGAGTACTACAGGGATAGAATAGTGGAATGGCGTGTTGGCAACCAGAAAGTAATATGGAAAATTACCAAAGGTTGTCCCCAGGCTTCGATCTGTGGGCCCATCTTCTGGGACATAATCTTTGAACCCCTCCTGAAACTGCTGGATGGGGACAGTAGGACAGTTGGAGTTGTCGCATATGCAGACGACCCGCTTGTGGTCATCTCAGCAAACACAAGAGCCCAGCTAGAGGAGAAGGCGAGTGGCACATTGCAAACAATAACACAATGGTGCAACACAAACAAGCTCAAGTTAGCGGGTAACAAAACAACATACACGCTTCTGAAAGATCAATTAAAACGCAACCCATCAATCAAAATAGGGCAAAAAACAACATAAAAATAACGAGAGTAACCCGCTACTTGGGCGTACACATAGATGAAAAGCTGATTTTCCACGAACACATTAGAATATCAAGGCAGAAAAAATACAGCACAAACTGGGAAGAATAAATTCAAGAGAATACAGACTTCCTTTGTCAGTCACACGAACCTACCACTGCGCACTCTTCGAAGCAGTACTAGGTTTGGCGGCCAGTACATGGCCGCACAGACTCAACTTCGTCACAAACAGAACAGCGGTTAGGCGAGGACAGAGAAGCGTCCCAATGCGACTATCTGGAGCATTTGACACGACGTCGATCGAAACGCTGTGTGTAGTGCTTGGAATATTCCCGATAGATATAACAATTAGGCATCGGGCCGCACGGTACTGGTTAAAGATGGGCAGACTAGATAGGTTAATATAATAGCTGGTTCTCCGCTGAACAACAAGCGGAACCTCAAACAATGGAAAATCGATACATAGCAAGAAGTGATAAGGAACGGAGTGTACATACGCTACTGGCCATTAAAATTGCTACAGCAAGAAGAAATGCAGATGATAAACGGGTATTCATTGGACAAATATATTATACTAGAACTGACATGTGATTACTTTTTCACGGAATTTGGGTGCATAGATCCTTAGAAATCAGTACCCAGAACAACCACCTCTGACCGTAATAACGGCCTTGATAAACCTACGCATTGAGTCAAACAGAGCTTGGATGGCGTGTACAGGTACAGCTGCCCATGCAGCTTCAACACAATACCACAGTTCATCAAGAGTAGTGACTGGCGTATTGTGACGAGCCAGTTGCTCGGCCACCATTGACTAGACGTTTTCAATAGGTGAGAGATCTGGAGAGTGTGCTGGCCAGGGCAGCAGTCGAACAATTTCTGTATCCAGAAAGACACGTACAGGACCTGCAACATGCGGTCGTGCATTGTCCTGCTGAATTTTAGGGTTTCTCTGGGATTGAGTGAAGGGTAGAGCAACGGGTCGCAACACGTCTGAAATGTAACGTCCACTGTTCAAAGTACCGTCAATGCGAACAAGAGGTGACCGAGACGTATAACCAATGGCTCCCCATACCATCACGCCGGGTGATACGCCAGTATGGCGATGACGAATACACGCTTCCAATGTGTATTCACCGCGATGTCGCCAAACACGGATGCGATCATCATGATGCTGTAAACAGAACCTGGATTCATCCAAAAAAATGACGTTTTGCCATTCGTGCACGCAGGTTCGTCGTTGAGCACACCATAGCAGGTGCTCCTGTCTGTGATGCGTCCGAGATAGTCCATGCTGCTGCAAACGATGTTAAACTGTTCGTGCAGATGGTTGTTGTCTTGCAAACGTTCCCATCTGTTGGCTCATGGATCGAGACGTGGCTGCACGATCCGTTACAGCCATGCGGATAAGATTCCTGTCATCTCGATTGCTAGTGATACGAGGCCGTTGGGATCTAGCACGGCGTTCCGTATTACCCTCCTGAACCCAAAGGTTCTATATTCTGCTAACAGTCATTGGATCTTGACCAACGCGAGCAGCAATGTCGCGATACGATAAACCGCAATCGCGATAGACCTTTATCAATGTCGGAAACGTGATGGTTCGCATTTCTCCTCCTTACACGAGGCATCACAACAATGTTTCACCAGGCAACGCCGATCAACTGCTGTTTGTGTATGAGAAATCGGTTGGAAACTTTCCTCATGTCAACACGTTGTAGGTGTCGCCATCGGCGTTAATCATTTTCATATCACAGCATCTTCTTCCCGTCGGTTAAATTTCGCGTCTGAAACACGTCATCTTCGTGGTGTAGGAATGTTAATGGCCAGTAGTGTAAATTTTTTTTCCGGATGTCACCGAAAGGTTAAGAATGAAACATGCGGATCCTAGCCGCGGCATGGTGCATTTCTTCACTGGGCACTGACCTTATCCCACGCACTTGAAACGCTTGAGTCTAAGAGACGCATCTATTTGTACAGTCATGCTCAAAAGTATCCGAACGACCTGAATTGCATTTCGCCTGATTCGCATGCAACCCACATAACGCTGCTGTCTAGCAGGTCCTCTAATCGCTTCTTGGTACACTCATTTGACTATTGAAAACGGTTCCAACAAGTCACCACTAGAAAACACTACTCTGTATCGCAATAACTCAAGATGTAAAGTAATACTACGATACTACAAATATCAGGGAACACATTATCACAGGTAAGACTGTCCTTAAGGCTTGTAAGCTCACATTTATTACAATACATGACATACCTGAAATGTTGTCATTCTCATTATTACGTCAGATAAGTAATGCACATGGTAAGTTCGTCGTATTCCTAATTTCCTCTTCAAAGCAACCTACCGTACTTATTATTTAACACAAAATGACATTAAAAATTAAAGTTATTTACGAGTAGCTAGTTGAGAATATGTATGAACTTCAAATGACACGACGAACGGTCTCGTTCTGCATATGGATTCAAACCCAGGTCATACAGACCAAGCAAAGATTTCGTGACTGACGGAAACTAACAGACATTCCTGACTAGGCATACAGAGAGTGATATACCTTGATTTTAGACAGTATCAGTTAGGAAATATCAACTTTAAATGACATAACGTAAACATTTTTAACGGACGCCAATTCCTACCCAGCACCTATTGTCTCTGTTAACGAACTACGAGAGATGTTAAATATTGCTTATTAACAAGTAACTTAATTGAAATGCCGTGAGTTAAAGCTTTGTGTTGGACAGGGATTCGAACCCAGAACCTAATAAGATAGATCTCGAAGCACAATCAACTGTGACATATCGGATTTTCTCGGCAGTAGCAAAATGTTTTAACTGAAATAACGAGACGAAACATTAATGTTTTCCTTCCCTGGACTCCAATCCAGCACCTATCGCTGTTATGTTCTAGAGTAAACGAACGTTAGATATGGGTTTGTTGCACCAGCAGCGACATGTGAGCATGTTTGAAGTAGAAATAATGCGACGAAGAGTTCAGTGCTGACTGGGAATAGAGCTCCACACATATCATTGTTGACTACGCACAAAGAGACGTCAGCTAACGAATTTTTCTCTACCAGCAGCTCGGAATAACATCTTGAACTTACAGTGATCTCGCAAATAGATCTGTGTCTCACTGGGAGTCAAAAACGTCAAATATCGTTAGTGTTGACAACGAATGAAAATAGATTAAAAACCAAAATTATTATCCACCAGCACATAGGTGTTGTCATGCTAGAACTTGATAATACATAATTAAATCTTTAGTGTCGGGCCAGGATTCGAACCCATTCACTCGCAATATGTGGAGATGTTGAGGAATCTGCAGTTTTGAACAAACAACAAATTGTAGTCTAGCTGTATTGTCACGAAGGGTACAAATTCCGCTTTAAGTGCGGTCTGAATTGCATTCCCAGTTCAGAACCAATTTTATCGACATACAGATGCTCAGATAAAAGATGGAATAAGTGTCCTGTGAGCCTATATAACGTTTGTTCGTCACTAGAAATAAATAATTAGTATAAGAAAGGTTACTGGTGATAGATTTTCTACATATCGCCACTTCTGACTTTATTGTGGTTCAACCTAATGTCTACTTGGTAGAGAAGGAATATCATTTTAATGTGAATTTCAGACCACAATGCCATTACATCTTCTTCACTTGGCGTAGCCAGAAGAGATTGGAATCTGTCTCTCCCTATCTAAAATCACTGACCGAAATTGGAACCGAACCCAGACCATAGATATATGTACCTAACATCTGCACAACAGACCATCAAATCTTCTTCTCAGTAGCTGATATTTCTATCATAACGCCGTTGTGCCACACTGGCTGAGAATTCTGACACACAGGTTCCCTGTATCAATTTGCAGCATGTTCAGTAAATTCATTTACTTGGTTGACCGAATCACCATGAACTAGCTGTCTCGGCTACCCAGTGCATACGTTCAACTTTATTTTGTAATCACCAAAATAAAATCACGTAACTACCACCTACACAGAACCGCCAACAGTGTAAGATGCAGAAATTGAAATAGGAAGTTTTCCTTTGCACTTGAGCTACTCTATTGCACTATTTGTTTGTTGAAAACGTCGTGCAGTGCAAAAGAAAAGGTATAACTGTTTGTCGCTCATAAGTATTGACCTGGCCATATGCATTATCCCCCAGCGCTGTGGAATGCAGAAGTTCTGGAGCTGTCATAGCTCCGTCTAAGCTAGTAGCATAATGGTAAGTATCGCGCCCGTAAATAAGACGTCGCGAGTTCGTGTACATTCACTGCTATATTTTTTAAAAAGCAATTCTGCTGCCTGCTAAAGGTATCAATCTAATGGAACATGTAACATAATTCCCTTCACTTCTCAACCCAAAATAGTCGTATGTGGAAAAAGGGCTAACTTCTGCGACATTTTGTTCACTTCAGGTTTAACAGTCAGCCAGACAGTAGATGCAACTCGAAACTTTTGTATTATGTATGGGTAGAGTGCCAAAATAGATCGGAAAAGTATTTTATACGTTAGCTGTCGTCTGGTAGTGGCAGTTTATTCTTCTTCAAACCTTGTTGGAGAGCTTTAACTCAGAACAAGTTTTCTATATGCGTGTAATCATTAAACTGTATGTGCATTTTCAGACTGTTGTAGATAACATCAGAGAATTCGCATATATCGTTGATGATTAATTTCTCTCTCATGTTTACTATTGTTTTAACAACATTAAAGGAAACCTTACGGAAATTGTGCACTGCATTATAAGAAATGACATAAAACTACCCACGATAACCTTACGACGAAAGTCTGTTTTAATAAAACTGAGTATCTGTACACAAGCGTGCCTCTATCGTCACGAATTGGTAAAATACTACTCATTTTGATTTCGATTGGGTCTGTGTTTAATTGGTATGCTGTGTCATACTGAAGAGGTATACAAATGTGGCATTTCATAAGTGAAGTTATGTATTCTTAGAAACGCAAAATTTGCTTGTCAGCAGCTGAAAGAGGCGTTACCTGTTGTGCAGCATTGTAAGTTTTTCACCATAAGCAGAAAGTATTTTTTTGAGATTTCCTTAGCGATGTCTGATCTGACTGCTTGTAGCTCTTTCACAGAAGGGATAGGAACGCTACACTCAGTGAGGCTGGAACTGCGAACCATAACAGACGCTTTTTCAGAGGTCAGTAAGTTATCACACAGCTGGCGAAGAAATATGTGTCTTAGCTTCCTCTTAGTAAACCAATAGTGGCTAGACCTCGTAAACCCCTATTTGAAGGGCTAGATTAGTTGCAATTTCCACGGGCAACGACTTTACTGCGGTGAAAAGCGTTAAGTGACAATCTTTTGTTACACCTCAAGATAATAAGTCAGATTATTCAATGGAAATGACAGGTAAAATCAAGTGAACTTTGAGGCTTAATTCCGTGCACACCAGGAAGGAACTCGTCAATCACAGAGTTGCCAAACATACATTGCCTTGTTGCCAAATCTCAGTTACAATACCAGCAGGAAGAAGACGAACCGATGTGAACTTACAGCTGGCTGGGAAGTGACCATAGCTGGTGTCTCCAAGTCGCGGCTGCAAGGGCTTGGAATACGTAATGCGTCTGATTCGCATTTCTATAACTATGTTTAGGGACTGGACCGTAGTTATTAGTAATACTCAGAACTGACTGCAAACTATGCATCATAAACCAGCAACTCTCATCGCTGTTTTTATATTTCTTTCGTAAGTGTACTCAAAACCATTCACAGAGGTTTTCGTGCTTCGCCGATAGTCGAGCACAACAAACAAATAAAAAGAAAAAGAATGTATGTGTGTGTGTGTGTGTGTGTGTGTGTGTGTGTGTGTCTGTATGTGTGTGACAGAGAGAGAGAGAGAGAGAGAGAGAGAGAGAGATAAAAATTAAAATATATGAGAGAGAGAGAGAGTAAAAAATGTTAAGAAATTGAATCATGATATGTTAAGAAATCATTCATGAAAGTGACATGTTCCACACCATTACGAAATATCGTAATCATGATCTATGAAACAAGATTTAATCTAATGTAATGTAATCTAATCATATCATATTGATGTCTAGCCGTGAAGAGTTAATAATTACCGAAGTTTTGGCCAATACCAGTAACCAAACCTAAACCTGAAAATAAAAGACGACAATTTTTGTAAAAAACCGGGACTTCTGTGAAGACCCTTTCGTCCCTGTTAATTAACCACGAAAGATGTCTGATATACTTCTATCCTGAAGTAGCAAAGTGTGCATGCATTTAAATATGAAGTGCATGATGTGACGTTCTGTGACAGAGATACGAACCCAACATGGTTCTTTCCCTGTCTACGGAATCCTTTTCATGTTAATATCAACATCAGTAATTACTCGTAGATTACATTAAAACTAAAGTAATTGATGAAGAAGTTACTTGATAACAAAAACGCGCTGCCTTTCTTCATTTACTTGCGCCTAGAAATGGCTATTGAGCACTGTCACACCAAAAGGCAAGAGATCTTACTGCCTCCCGATATATGCCCCTGTCAGTTCTTCCATATGATTTGGTCGACATGACCTGTTTTAAGTTGTCTATGACACACAATGTTTTAGACAATCAATTGTTTTCCTTTGCAATAAACAGAAAGATTTTCATTCTAAGCTATCCAAGTACAAAATTTTCGCAATATTAGTTCAAATTTAATATTCGCTTCTATAATGTAGGAAAGTATTTCACAGTTGCAAAACCCGCATCCGACTCACTGACCTTACATTTAGTCGATGACGATAAATTCTAGCTCATAGTGACACCAGTTTAAGTAACATAATGTAGCGAAGACTGTTTGCCAGTGCTCTTTCTCACCGGAAAATACGCAATTCACTCATTGGGCTCCATAAGTACACTGTAACAGTAATTTCTGTGTGTATGCAATGCATACGGACTAGAATTTAGTGGTGCTCTCTCTTCCACTTCTGTATACAATATGCCTGACCTAAACGGGCCCTTTATCATTACAGGCCCTGGGCAGTGCAACATCATACTGACAACAGTAATGTGCTTATACTAACTGTTCGTTTTACCTGATCTTGTAATCATTTAAATAGAACAACATGACCTTCCAGTGGGAGACATTTCGTCCCTCTTTTCCTTCTGTGAAATTTGTCAATAAGCTTTTTGCCTTCCAGGCAGCAAAATGGGACATAGTACGGCCGGTAAACGATTCACAAACCACGATTTAGTGTCGTTAAGACGATTTCTTTAAACATTGTCGTAGCTGAAGGAATTTAGTTTCGTCTTAAATCGTATCAAGCAGCAATGTTCACAGACAACTCAAATAGGAAAAAGTTCATTCTCCAGATACGATGTTTGTAAAACAAACTGCCCACAATTTGTGCCAGGCTGATCTTTTCGTCTGATAGCACTGCGTAAGTATTTTGTCTATGAGGTATCACAAGTAGTGTTCCTGTAGCTGTGGGAATCATTGGATTAAAACGACTTTAACACCAATGGGTACAGTACTGATAAATATTCAAGATGATTACCAACCTAATTCTGAATTCATCCGCAAACTGAGGCGAATTTATAATATTGAAGCTAGACTGTGTATCCTTGTCTTCCTTGAGTGGGCATTGGAAGGCGTTTACACACACGTATACAATACTGTGAATACTTTGAACGCTATAGTTAACATTGCTCTCATAAATTACTTTTGTTTTTTAATTATTCTGGGACTTCAGTGTGCAATATGTGTTGTAGATACAGTCTTAGAGCAAAAAATTGACCGCCGAGTCGTTCACGTAAGGTGGGCAATACAGTCGTGCTCCTCTCAGAATCCTATGTCGAGAAATATGCTCGATCTGGCAGCATTGTAGACTGCGTCACTTCCCAGAGGAAGTCTTGACTTCAGTCTTAGTACTTTATTCTTGACTACGACCGTAGACTTGAGGTAAAACTCGAGACTAGTTAATACGACGTCTGGTAACTAAAAACACACGTCGACAAAGTTTTTATCGCCCCTTTCCTCTCGGTGCTGAAGCTATGAGTGTAATTGAAGCGAATCTACAATAGATTTCGCTTTCTGTCACACTGGTAATAACAGTTTGGTCCAACAATGTTTTAGCGAAAGATTTCTTTGCCGACCATCTGCCTCTGAACACCACATGCGTCTGAGTTGTCTGGGACCCGTTTACAGCCTACCGGCGGGGGCTGAGGCACTGCATTGTCTCGCCTTCTGCCGACAACGTCTGCTCCACTCCGCACTCTCGACCATGTAAAATGCTTTAATGTTGTTGAGTGGTGACCCATAAAATCTGTCTACGATTTGTGTTTCACTCTTGATAGCAAAGGAGGCACAAAACCGTTTTTATTTGATGATTATTTTATTACACTAGAATGCAATACATCAATGTGGCACAGAATTAATTTCATTGTTCTGATCCAGTGCTCTACAATTAAAGCGTCACATTCTGTTCTTTTTCCATTCACAGGGGGTTCGTCAAACAATTTATTATTGTCACGGATACATATGTGTTAGTCAAGGCACAGAGAGTAAATGCAATGTTATGTGTTTGATTTCTTTCTTTGGTTCTCTATGGTAAATGGATGCAAAAGATTGTGTCAATACCTATCAGAATCTGCTCTATAGCTACTCAGGCAAATTGCTTGTTTTTAGGTCTATACCTTAATTGATAGAGACGTGAACGCTGTTCACAAGTGATATTTAAAATATTCAATTGGATTTAAGGTGACAAAATTGCCCATATTTGAAGCTACCCAGAGAAAAAGTAAGTTGCTAGAGCCGCTGTTAGCAAATTTCTGCAGGGAGTTCCTAATTGCTACTGTGGAAATTTAGCATAGAGGCCCTATAGTAATCAAGAGGTTAATTTCCTTCATACTTATCACCCTGGAATGTGAGTCTTAAGTGAAGAACAATATTGAAATTTGTATCGCTGATGGTCGATTCGAATTTCTTCAGAGACGCTGGTATTGCGAAGCAGCTTGGCAGTCAGAAGGCCAAGATCTATGACCATTAACACAACTAACTGAGTCGAGCTACCAAGACGATTTGATGTGTAAAGGTTTTCTTCCGATTTCGATACATAATTTTTTCTGGAAATTCGCAGCTCCATAAAATATATCAGAAAAAAAAAGCTCGCATACGCTGGCCCCTACCACAGTTAGAACTGACGACTGATTGAGGCGTTCTGACCCGTGACATGGGCGGTACCACCGGGATACGGACATACTGCTGCCTGTACGCCACTCTCATCATGGTATTTGTCGCTCAGCCTCATAACGCATCGTGAAAAATAATAAAAGTTGACACTTATGTGAAGAATAGCATTGCCTGAGCAAAAAATTGAATTTTCTGTCTCAGTATCTTAGTTTACATGAGGATTATATAGCACGATTCATTCAAATGGAAAGGGAATATCAAGTGAATTTAGCGAGTCAGTTCAGTACCATACGCGGAAGTGATTGCTCTGTCACAGTGTTACCTAATGTTTGTGACGATGTTGCCAATTCTCAGCTGTGCTAGGAACAGCTCTGTAGTGGTATGCGAGGAGAATCCCGTGCTTGTGTCATAGGAGGATATGGAGAGTAGGGTTTGGTTAATATGCAGCGTTTTCTCCTACCAGTTGTGACAAATATTCAGGTTCTAACAACCCTACCACAACAAACGTCAAAATTTTAATAACGATTGTGGTGTTGCTCACGCTGCTAAATACTGCATTTTCGGGCAACAACAGTCATATTATGTGGCAGGTGTCATTAGAGGGCAGTTAATAAAGTCATTTCATGCAATAATCAAAATACTAGGCGATCATCTTTTTGTGTTTCCCACGGTGTTCTCGTCGTAAAATCATGGCTCAATCGTTGAAAATCTAGGTGGTTATGATTCCAAGCTCGGATGCAAAAAAAGGCTTAGGTTTTATTCTGCTATATTCAAAAGTTGTATAGATGCGCTTCACAAACTATCCTTGAAGATTACACTTTTGCTGGACAATGGTGATGTAAAAATATAATCAGCACTCCGAAATTAAGTTACACTTCCTTTTAATTGCTTTTATTGCAATATCACGTAAGCACAAAACATCACTTCACAATACAAAACATACTTGAAAACATCTTCTTCACATTTTATAAGCCAACTATAACATGCGTCTTTCCAACATGACGTCCAAGACTTGACCATTTCAAGGTCCGACTCTCTAACAACTCAACAGCTAACTAACTAACTATCGCTTACGCGCCCAAATATCAGAGTTACAAGTACGTCAAAGATCATAGCGACAAAAGAAAGAATACACATAAGAATACCATCAATGCAATATAAACATATCGATGTATCAAAAGTGAAATCAAATCTGAATGTTGTCTCAGAAATATGTTAAGTAGTTATCAGAAATACAGTAGAATATTACCGGTATCGAGAGGTTCAGTTGAGGTACCATAATGGTTACGTAATTCAAGTACCATTACAAGATGAATAATCTTCCATCACGATTACAGTTTCCTACAAAATATATACGAATAAAACACTTACCTTGTTACTTTGTGACAAAAGATTATTTCAGTACAATAAAAAGTCTTTGGAAATCACTTATGCCCACCTGTCACAAAAGAAAGATAACAAACACTTTGCACCTCGAAACTGATTGCACCTATGTGCAGTCTTGTGATGTTTAAACAAATCATCTTAACGGCACTAAGCTGTGGTTTGTGAATCATTTACCGGCCGTACTCTGCCCCATTTCACTGGTTGGAGGGCAAAAAGCTTACTGACAAATTTCACAGAAGGAAAAGAGGGACGAAATGTCTCCCACTGGAAGGTCATGTTGTTTTATTTAAATGATTGCAAAATCAGGTAAAACGAACAGTCAGGTTGTCAGTATAAGCACATTAATGTTGTCAGTATGATGTTGCACTGCCCAGGGCCTGTAATGATAAAGGGCCCGTTTAGGTCAGGCATATTGTATACAGAAGTGGAAGAGAGAGCACCACTAAATTCTAATCCGTATGCATTGCATACACACAGAAATTACTGTTACAGTGTACTTATGGAGTCCAATGAGTGAATTGCATATTTTCCGGTGAGAAAGAGCACTAGCAAACAGTCTTCGCTACATTAGGTTACTTAAACTGGTGTCTCTCTGAACTAGAATTTATGGTCAGCGACTAAGTGTAAGGTCAATGAGTCAGATGCAAGTTTTGCAACTGTGAAATACTTTCCTACATTATAGAAGCGAATTTTAAATTTGAACTAATATTGCGTAAATTTTGTACTTGGATAGCTTAGAATGAAAATCTCTCTGTTTATTGCAAAGGAAAACAATTGATTTTCTAAAACATTGTGTGTCATACACAATTTGAAACAGGTCATGTCGACCAAATCCGTCAGAAAATACTTTTCTGACGTATTTTGGTACTATGCACTCTCCCCATACATAATACAAAAGTTTCTAGATGCATCTGCTGCCCGGCCGTCTATTAAACCTGAAAAGAACAAAATGTCGCGGTAGTTGGCCCTTTTTCCTCATGCGACGATTTTGGGTTGAGAAGTGAAGGGAATTATGTTCAAATTTTCATTAGATTGATAAGTTCAGCAGACAGCAGAATTGGGTTTTAAAAAATGCGGCATTGAATGTATTTGAACTCGTGACGTTTTGTCTGCAGTGTACTACATTTACCGTTACACTATGACCTGAACCGCAACTACGGCAGCTGCAAAGTCAACCACAATTGCTCCAGAACTTCCGCATTCAACAATGTTTTGAGATAATGCATGAGGCCGGATGTAGACTTCTCAGAGACAGACAGTTACAGCTTTTCTTTTGCACCGCACGACATTTTCAACAAACATAGTGCAATAGAGTACCTTAAGCGGAAAGGAACACTGCCTATTTAAATTTCTGCATCCTACACTGTTGGCAGTTCTGTGTAGGTGGCAGTTACGTGATTTTATTTCGGTGATTACAAAATAGAGTCGAATGTATGCACTGGGTAGCCGAGGCAGCTAGTTCATCGTGATTTGGTCAACCAAGTAAATGAATCTACTAAACATGCTGCAAACCACTACAGGGAGCCTGTGTGTCAGAATTCTCATCCAGTGTGGCCCAACAGCGTTACAATAGAAATATGTCCCACAGAGAAGAGGATATGGTGGTCTGTTGGTTTGCTGACAGGTTCATATACACATGGTCTTGGTTCAGTTCCAACTTCTGACGATGATTTTTGATATGGAGTGCCAGATTCTATTCTGTACTGGGTACGCCAAGTGAAGAAGGTATAAAGTCATTGTGGTCTGAAATTCCCGTTAATCATGATATTCCTTCTCTATCAAGTAGACATTAGGTTGAACCACAATAAAGTCAGGAGTGGCGACATGTAGAAAATCTATCACCAGTAACCTTTCTTATACTAATTATTTATTTCTAGTGACGAAACAAACGTTATGTAGGCTCACAGGACCCCTATTCCATCTTTTATTTGAGCTTCCGTATGTCGATAAAATTGGTTCTGAACTAGGAATGCAACTCAGACCGCACTTAACGCGGAATTTGATCACTTCGTGACAATACAGCTCGACTACTATTTGTTGTTTGTTCAAAAATGCAGATTCCTCAACATCTCCACATATTGCGCCTAAATGGGTTCGAATCCTGGCCCGGCACTAAAGTTTTCATTATGTATTATCAGGCACTAGCATGAGAACACCTATGTGCTGGTGGATAATAATTTTGATTTTTAACGTATTTTGATTCTTTCTCAACACTAACGATATCTGACGTTTTTGACTGCCAGTGAGACACAGAACTATTTGTGAGATCACAGTAAGTTCAAGGATGTTATTCCGCGCTGCTGGTGGAGAAAAATTCGTTAGCTGACGTCTCTTTGTGTGTAGTTAACAACGATATGTGTGGGGTTCGATTACCAGGTAGCACTGAACTCGTCGTCATATTATTTCTAGTTCAAAAATGCTCACATGTCACTGCTGTTGTAACAAAGCCATATGCAACGTTCGTTTTCTCTAGAATATAACAGCGATAGGCGCCGGGTTGGAGTCCAGGGAAGGAAAAAATTAATGTTTCGTCTTGTCATTTCAGTTAAAACTTCTTGCTACTACCGAGAAAATCCGATATGTCACAGTTGATTGTGCTTCGATATCTATCTTATTAGGTTCTGGGTTCGAATCCCTGTCCAACACAAAGTAAGTTACTTGTTAAGAAGCAATATTTAACATCTCTCGTAGTTCGTTAACAGGGATAATAGATGCTGGGTAGGAATTGGCGTCCGTTAAAAATGTTTACGTTATGTAATTTAAAGTTGATATTTCCTAACTGATACTGTCTAAAATCGAGGTATATATTAATCTCTGTTTGCCTAGTCAGGAATGTCTGTTAGTTTCCGTCAGTCACGAAATCTTTGCTTAGTCTGCATCACCTGGGTTTGAATCCATATGCAGAACAAGACGGCTCGTCACGTCATTTGAAGTTCGTTCATATTCTCAACTAGCAGCTCATGAATAATTTAAATTTTTAATGTCATTTTGTGTTAAATAATAAGTACGGTATGTTACTTTGAAGAGGAAGTCATGAATACGACGAACTTACTAAGTGCATTACATATCTGACGTAATATTGAGACTGGTAACATTTCAGGTATGTAATTTATTGTGATAAATGTGAGCTTACAAGCCTTAAGGGCAGTCTTATCTGTGATAATGTGTTCCCTGATATTTGTAGTATCGTGGTATTGCTTTTCATGTTGAGTTATTGCGATACAGAGCAGTTTCTTCTAGTGGTGATTTGTTGGAACCATTTTCAATAGTCAAACGACTGTACCAAGGAGCGATTAGAGGATCTGCTAGATAGCTGCGTTATGAGGGTTGTACGCGAATCAGGCGAAATGCAATTCTGGTCGTTTGGATTCTTTTGAGCACGTCTCTCCCGGCAGAGGTATGGGAACCCCGGAACACACAATCCAACTCTGCGGTTAATACAGACAACACAGTAACACACCAACAATGCAACACTTTCAAACTGAACGACACGTATACGATGCAGTCACAACACCAGAATTATGGTACGAACTAAACGTACTGACATATAAAAACTCAGATGTATGCCATAAAGAGTACAGGCGCGAGAGACGGCACAGACGAAAAACCTAGATGCATCATGTGCATGGACTCCATAGTGTGGAGGATGAAAACCGAGACAGAAAAAAGACCGCAGAAATTCATTGGTCTAAACATAATGTACAGATATCACAACAAATTACACATAACTAAAGCTCAACAAGAATAGATGTAAACAGTGTCGGCGCACCGTCGCAGTTGCCACAGGCAAACACTGCACTTTAAACCTCTCAGTAGCGTTATTATCTTAGAAATAGCTTTAGTAATTAGCGTAGTAATTATAGATTATCGTAGATCTTCTTAGTTAAAGGCAAGCTAAGGATTGGAGACTGAGGATCAATGGCTTGACGATTAATTCCAAGGCTTTCATCCTCATTTCCCCAGGGCGGAGGGACTATAAACTTCTTCCTTTCCTGCCTTCTTTCCTGTTTTTCATTCTAAATTGTATTTTTGTATTTATTTTTCAAAATTTAAATTTTATGTAAATTTTTGTTTAACGGTTTGGGAAAGCTGCCATAAAGAAAAGAAAAGAAAGACAAATAGGAAACAAAGATAACCTACTAAAAGAAAAAAACAAAAGAAACAAAAACAAAACAAGTGGCGGAACACGGGCAACGGTGCGATCGGATGCGGGAACTGGTGCGGAGGTTCAGCCACATCAGCGCCCATGTACCGATCGCAGCGGCCAAGTGGTCGATAAAGACCCTCCGTAGGCAATCAGGTGGTGGTTCGTTAAATAAGGACTGCAAGTGAAAAAAAAAGTTATGGTATAAGGCACATCAGGACTATCAATTGGATTCAGAGATTATGAAACCTACTTCTGTGACAGTTGCTAGTTCTGCAGTGACTGGAATAGGTGTGGTACGTTATCAGTCGTCACATCGGTAGTGAAAATGAATAGAAACAGGGACTGAACTTCCTATTGCTGTTTCCTTATCAGCCAAGAAGTTGTAATCACCTGGTAATCTTCTGTCCCTGAACTGTGGAGACATCGATCTTCTTTAGCTACTTAGTTTTCTTCGTCGTCAAAATTGACGATATAAATTGAAGAAAAACTGCAATATCAGTGACAGCCAGTATTCGAAATTAAGGCCGCATATACTATAAGATACTAAACTGAAGTAGTCCTGTCTCAATCTTTTATTGAGTTTAGTCTCAATTCTGATTGACTTGACAAGCTGCCGTCTTGCTGTAGAACCATAAATGAGGTAGTAGACACGTCAACACGCATTGGAAACCAAACATTAATGCATCCAGTTCATAGAATTGCTGAACTGGCAGTAATTCAGGAAAGGGGAGATGTTAGCCATGAGTTCCGAAGCATGATCACAAAGACTTGGGCAGCAGGGTGAAGTTATCGCATTACACTTCGTTTCTCTTTCTACAACGAGGTGGTGTTTTACGAAGTAGCTAAGAATTGTGAGTAAACTCAATAAAAATTGAGACAGTACTGCTTCAGTTTAGTGACGTATTTTTATATATTCGGTATTAATTTCTCACACTCGCTGTCAGTGATATCAGTGATACGTAGCTTTTCCCTCTGTTCCCCTTTCTTTAACTTATATCATTTATTTTTACGTCGAAGAACATTCTGTAGGTGTGGAAAATCGATGTTTCCAGGGGCAGAAGTTTCCACGTTAGTGCAACTTCCTCGCTGATAGGGAAACAGTAGTATGCAGTTCATTTTACGTTTCCATTCGGTGTCACTACAAATGTGCCGAGTAACCACACCTTATCGAGTAACTACAGATACGGCGGCTGTCACAGGACTGCAGTAGGTTTCATAATCGCCAAATCATCTTGGCAGTCCTGATTTGTCTTTATGCCGTAGCTGTGGTAATTCGGTGGGGTTTATAACTTCCACCAAGCGTAGAATTCTTTAATCCGATTTTAAGAAAGCTCGGTTCCCTAACACCCGAACTGCGAATTACGTCTCTGTAGTTTGAAAGACCAGCAATGAATTCATTGTTGGTTGTACCTGGCCAAGCCTTTTGTTGTGATAGGAATGCTAACCACTTTCCCTTAATTATTTCCTGTTGGTGGCAATCGAAATACAGTGTAAAGCTTCTAAAATTCCAGAGAATTTCTTTCTGTTCGTTACTTACTGCAAACTTGTTTCTATGAGGGCACATTTATGGAGCAGAGCAGGTGGCTTAGTGGACGAGGAAGGGGACAGTCAGACGCTCCGTCAAGTGCACTATCTCACCCTACAACTTTATCGGGAGCCTATGCTTTTCTCAAGGCCAAAAACACTAGTTGCTGTGGATCAACGGCCCATACTGAGACATGGACTTGCACTCCGATGCCCCGACAGTAGACACCGCGCTGCCGGCCAATGCTACGGCACTATGGTGCCCAGCCTCGATCTGAACGCCAATACAGCTTATGCAGCCAACGTAAGCGCCCTGTCGCAGACGCTCATGGAAAGAGAAATGTCGCAAAGCCCTCGAAGCTGCAGCCTGCAGAAGTCAGTTATCAAAAGCCAAGTACCGCTATGCAACCAGCTATTGCCGCTAACACAATGCTGGTTATGTTATGTCATTTTCTGGTCACAAAGCCAGCACAGGACGAAGAAGTAAATACGGAATTTTGTGCAACTTTAGAGAATAAGGAATTGTGTCCCTCAACGTGTACTATTCCGCATACCTCCCTAAGTACAGAATTACACGCATTTTTGGAGGTGAAAACCTCCAACATGAGTTCTGAATTAGTCACAAAATGTGAATTTGGAGACAGTTAAACATTCATTTCCAGGAGAGCCTTAGGTATACCGCAACGAATTTTACTAGTCGCCTTGCTCAGGCTCTCGACTTACAGAAACAGGGAGAGGTGTTAGACCAAGTAATTATCGAGAGCAACGAGGCGTGGAAGAGTACTGAGACAAACTAGAGGAGGAGGAGATTAGTGTTTAACGTCCCGTCGACGACGAGGTCATTAGAGACGAAGTCCAAGCTCGGATTAGGGAAGGATGTGGAAGGAAAGCGCCCGTGCCCTTTCAAAGGAACCATCCCGGCATTTGCTTGAATTGATCTAGAGAAATCACGGAAAACCTAAATCATGATGGCCGGACGTGGGACTGAACCGTCGTCCTATCGAATGCGAGTCCAGTGTGCTAACCTCTGCGCCACCTCGCTCGCTGTCAAATAGAGCAAGACTAACAAGACACATGAACAGGTTGTTATGATTGCAAGTCAAACAGATGGTCGAAAATCTATGCTCGGATCGCAGACTGAACGTTTGGGAGAGATTGGCGTTGTGGTTTCAGGCCTAGAGAGCTATTTAGAGCGACTGATATGAGGAAAGAATAAACTGTCGAAAAGTTGGAGCAGTTAAGAGATGGGCGCTGAAAAATGATCGCAGTCCACTACACAGAGTTGGAGACGGATTGTAAGATTACCATGAAGATTCTAAGTATTATGGCTGACCGCTGATACGTAAATCTGAAGTAGGTAGGCATTTGTAGGTAGGTCTTTGTCGGGCGCTGGTACGTCTTCAAGTGAGCTGTGGTTAGTGCCCGCGACTGCACCTGTAAACATGGTTTCTGCTCGAGTAGTATCGCTGCGGGTTGAGTGAGCTAATGAAGCAAGATCACATACAAATGCGGAGAGACCTACGTCCGCTTCTGTGGGACAAAATTCATAGTATTCAGTCAGGGAGCAGTTTTCTCATTCACCAATCGTAGACAATTCAAATCCTTCGTCAACACTCTTCATTCTACCCACTAGAGGGAACGTTTCCGATGGATGAATTCAAGGATGCATCCGGTAGTTTTCCTACAAAACGTCCGAGACTAATATGACACTGTCACTATCAGTCATTTCCAGTAATTGAATTCTTACGAAGAACACCTCTTTTTTAGTCGAGCCTTTGGTTTTCTCTCTTCTTTTCTTTCTTTGTGGTGCCTTGGTAGCCTATTGCTTCTGG
This sequence comes from Schistocerca americana, assembly GCF_021461395.2. Lineage (NCBI taxonomy): Eukaryota > Metazoa > Arthropoda > Insecta > Orthoptera > Acrididae > Schistocerca > Schistocerca americana. The sequence goes on along the minus strand of NC_060121.1, from coordinate 624,187,513 downwards.
TTTGTGATTTACATCTCTACTGTTCCGGATGGGTTTTTACGTCATACGCAGTAATATTACTTAGATACGTCGCATGTTATTCTGCGACATAGTATTCATTCTCAGCTGCCCTCGTTAAATAATACCAGTAATTTCATGGTCCGCAGGAAGCTCCTTTTCTTAATCAGTGGGGTTTATAACTTCCAGCAAGCGTAGAATTCTTTAATCCGATTTTAATAAAACTCGGTTCCATAATACCCGAGCTGCGAATTACGTCTCTGTAGTTTGAAAGACCAGCGATGATCTGAAGCAGAGAAACATTCGCAGAATTTAGAGGTACTTCCATTCACACATTTCGACAAAGTAGCTTCCGTTATTATCTCTGCTTCACGTGGTAATACCCTTCCTGTATAAACTGAATGGATTCTATATACAGTGGTGCAACTCTCATCTGCAAGTCTACGATAAGCAACTTATCTAACAGTAACAGAACTTTTATACAGCATTGTCAGAATACTACGACTATCCACCTGTCAACGTTTGTCCACTCTCACCATGTATACAAAGCTATAATTTGTTGTGGCAGCCGGCCGGAGTGGCCGTGCGGTTCTAGGCGCTACAATCTGGAACCGAGCGACCGGTACGGTCGCAGGTTCGAATCCTGCCTCGGGCATGGATGTGTGTGATGCCCTTAGGTTAGTTAGGTTTAATTAGTTCTAAGTTCTAGGCGACTGATGACCTCAGACGTTAAGTCGCATAGTGCTCACAGCCATTTGAACCATTTTTGGTTGTGGCAATGAACCTAATGTCCTTGGTATGTGGACGGAAATTAAATACAACAGAAGTCCTGGCAGATATAACGGATTTCTAATATTATACGAATATGTGACCAGCGAACACTGAACTGGTTCTCGATGACAGTGCACTTGTAGTTTGAGGTGTTAATATATCGTACTATTGTAAAGGTGACACATTAAATTTCTAGTCGAGAACGAATATTTCCTTGCGTTCCCGATACTCCTTATTTCAAACGGTATCTTCAAATTACAGCTACTGTAACCCACGCAACCTCTACCGAGAACTGTTGTCTTGAAGCATGGAAACTTACACTAGTCCACAACCTCTATTATCTTCATCATCAGCTATTTTTCAGTTCCTTGAAATGGTCCGATCGGCCCTTACTTCATTCAGTTACTGCTTTCTGGCTATAGACTTCATGCCATTGTAGGAGCGTATTAAGCAGAGTTTATCAGTTCTGCTCTAGACTGCATTGTTCCGTTAGAATACGTTCACGTAACCAGAATGCTATCTCCCATCACATAGCTAAATAACTAAATTTAGACTGTCATTCTCTTGGACTGATTCCTGGAAATGGTAACAGAAAACTGAATGCTCCAGAAATATTTCGTTTGTTTTGTTTCTTTATTGTGTGTGTCCCACGGTTAACTGCAAACATCGGTAACGCTATTCCAGAAGTCCATTATCCGTCACCTTAAACATGTGTCTCTTGCCTCGCAACAATCTACATTTAGCATCCACACGTGAAGAAAATCTTCCTGAAAATTTGGTATGAAATATCTTAAAGAAAAAATACGTAGGTAGATTTATCTCTATGACATCAAACTGCAACATAAGTTTTGAAAGGCCTCAAGCCACTTACGTAACAAGTATGAAAAATGCATTACACTTTCGACAGAGATTTAAGTATTCTTGCACATGATAACGTCAATATTTGCACAATGAGAACCTGCTGTGCTTATTCGCAATTATTATTATCAGTAATGAAATGTCCCCCCCCCCCCCCTCATGAACCATGTACCTTTCCGTTGGTGGGGAAGCTTGCGTGCCTCAACGACACAGATAGCCGTACCGTAGGTGCAACCACAACGGAGGGGTATCTGTTGAGAGGCCAGACAAACGTATGGTTCCTGAAGAGGGGCAGCAGCCTTTTCAGTAGTTGAAGTGGCAACAGCCTGGATGATTGACTGATCTCGCCTTGTAACACTAACCAAAATGGCCTTGCTGTTCTGGTACTGCGAATGGCTGAAAGCAAGGGGAAAATACGGCCGTAATTTTTCCCGAGGGCATGCAGCTTTACTGTATGATTAAATGATGATGGCGTCCTCTTGGGTAAAATATTCCGGAGTCAAATAGTCCCCCATTCGTATCTCCGGGAGGGGACTACTCAAGAGGACCTTTCTGATTTCCATTCTTTGCTTAGAACTGGGTTACCATCAAAGCTCTAGATGTTCATGCAAGTGGTTCTACTTTCTCCAAAGGTCTCGTTAATTTTCCTGTAGACAGTATCTATCTTACCACTAGTGGGATAAACCTCTACATCCTTACATTTATCCTCTAGCCATCCCTGCTTAGCCATTTTGCACTTCCAGTCGATCTCATTTTTTAGACGTTTGTATTCCTGTTTGCCTGCTTCATTTACTGCATTTTTATATTTTTTCCTTTCATTAATTAAATTCAATATTTCTACCGTTACCCAAGGGTTTCTACCAGCCCTCTTCTTTTTACCTATTTGGTCCTCTGCTGCCTTCACTATTTCATCCCTTAAAGCTACCCATTCTTCTTCTACTGTGTTTCTTTCCCCCATTCCTGTCAATTGTTCTCTTATGCTCACCCTCAAACCCTGTACAACCTCTGGTTCTTTCTGTTTATCCAGGTCCCATCTCCTTAAATTCTCACCTTTTTGCAGTTTCTTCAGTTTTAATCTACAGTTCATAACCAATAGATTGTGGTCAGAGTCCACATCTGCCCCTGGAAATGTCTTACAATTTAAAACCTGGTTCCTAAATCTCTGTCTTACCATTATATAATCTGTCTGATATCTTCTAGTACCTCCAGTGTTCTTTCATGTATACAACCTTCTTTAGTGATTCTTGAACCAAGTGTTACCTATGATTAGCTAAGTTATGCTCTGCGCAGAATTATACCAGGCGGCTTCCTCTTTCATTTCTTACCCCCAATCCATATTCACCAACTGCGTTTCCTTCGCTCCCTTTTCCTACAACCGAATTCCAGTCATCCATGACTATTAAATTTTCGTCTCCCTTCACTACCTGTATAATTTTTTTTATCTCATCATACATTTCGTCAATTTCTTCGTCATCTGCAGAGCTAGTTGGCATACAAACTTGTACTACTGTAGTAGGCGTGGGCTTCGTGTCTATCTTGGCCACAATAATGCGTTCACTATGCTGTTTGTAGTAGCTTACCCGTACTCCTACTTTTTTATTCATTATTAAACCTACTCCTGCATTACCCCTAGTTGATTTTGTATTTATAACCCTGTATTCACCTGACCAAAAGTCTTGTTCCTCCTGCCACCGAACTTCACTAATTCCCACTATATCTAACTTTAACCTATCCATTTCCCTTTTTAAATTTTCTAACCTACCTGCACGATTAAGGGATCTGACATTCCACGCTCCGATCCGTAGAACGCCAGATTTCTTTCTCCAAAATAACTGATGATGGTCGAAGTAGAGAGGATATAAAATGTAGACTGGCAATGGCAAGGAAAGCGTTTCTGAAGAAGAAAAATTTGTTAACATCGAGTATAGATTTAAATGTTAGGAAGTCGCTTCTGAAAGTATTTATATTGAATGTAGTCATGTATGGTAGTGAAACGTGGACGATAAATAGTTTAGACAAGAAGAGAATAGAAGCTTTCGAAATGTGGTGCTACAGAAGAATGCTGAAGATTAGATGGGTAGATCACATAACTAATGAGGAGGTATTGAATAGAGTTGGGGAGAAGAGGAGCTTGTGGCACAACTTGACAAGAAGAAGGGATCGATTGGTAGGACATGTTCTGAGACCTCGAGGGGTCACCAATTTAGTACTGGAGGGCGGCGTGGAGGGTAAAAATCGTAGAGGGAGACCAAGAGATGAATACACTAAGCAGATTCAGAAGGATGTAGGCTGCAGTAGGTACTGGGAGATGAAGAAGCTTGCACAGGATAGAGTAGCATGGAGAGCTGCATCAAACCAGTCTCAGGACTGAAGACTACAACAACAACACAATGAAATGGCAATAGCACAGCAAAGAGCTTTATTTTAGAGAATCTACATTGGTCACAATACTTGTATCTTTCGACATTCGGATCACACTGGAATTTTGAAGTAATAGAGCAGAATTTTCATTGTTTTTGAGCTAATTTCGAAACAGTTAATTTTTTCCAGAAATCTGGAATCTCAAATGCAGGAGGCTCACGTCACAATGTATTGTATTTTCTTTTGTGTTCCGGTGACACATTGCGGCGGCCACCATGTTGTTGTTAGTCAAGAAAAGAAATATGAAGATCTGTGGTCGACACTCCCAAAAGAGATCACCAATTACAACACTGTAGGTGTAAGTCGTCGGAAGCGCGAGGCTTACTTTTTCGCTGATGAGATACCACAATAAAATGTGATAGACTGCCTAACGTACACACGAAAATTCGTTTGATCAAATGTTGCAATTACCTTATTACAAGATTAAAACAGTGAACAAAGAGCAAACGTGCAACAGAAAGAAGGGAAACCATTATTCACGACAGAAAAAAAATATTGCTTTGCATCGTTCCTAATTACAGGATAAATTTAAGACACTCCGGCAGTTAGGGAAGATTGTTTCATTCATTTTGACGAAGAAAGGTAAGTTTTTCATCATCGTTCAAGGTTGTGAGGATTAACGGTAATGCTGCAACAATCGTGCACTATGTATTGAGATAAGAATTCAGACACAGGTCGTTCTTCAGAGGTGATGCTGGGACAGAGATTACAGCTTTGATCTGAGTGACAGCGAGCAGCTTTGGTGAATCCCTGCACTTAGCACTTAACCTAAGTAGACGCATTAATTGCCCGAATCAATACATAGTAATCGCGCCTCAGTGTGTTGCCAGGACAGTATTCTGTGTTGTTAGGCAACGAACAAAACTGTGGTCAGATTTATTAACAGCCAACCGATGTTTACTAGAATTTGATACACACATGATGGAAAAAAAATTGATATTGTTACATCTCGTTAGGTTGTGGGTATTTTAGGCAAAACCTTTCTGCTTTTGAAGCTCTTGTATTTTGTAAGAATTTGCAGCGTACTGCCACCCAGTTTCAATAAACCTGCAGTTTAGAAAACTATCTAATCATGACATATACTTTCAGAATTCAATCATGTATCGTTATCAATAATGATCGTTATTAAAGCAGTATTTTGAAGTCTGTGTACTCATTTAAACACTTTGTGTAAGCATGTTCAGATTTACGGGCAGTGAATACAGATCCCAAACAAGTCCCTGTTATTGGGCCACTTCTTGATAAAATCATCCAGTTGCAAATTAGTATTGGTTTACCTATAGTTGCAAGATACCACCGATCTGGATAATAGTGTACTGGTTTGCTCCTGACCCAGTTGCTTAATGTTAAGATTGTGGTATCACAGACAGAGATCATGGAGGTTGATTGAAACTGTCAAACAAATCACGTAATCAAGTTAGGCCATAGCTTCAGATCTTCACTAAAATGTTGATTAAAAATTGTTGTGAAATTATAGACCTCTTGTAGTTAACTTAATGTTTACAAAATCAACATGAAGTTCCTCAAATTGCCCATTAGTGAAATTTAGAATTATTTACCTGGTAACCTGTGGCAGATCAAGCAGAACTGTACTCGAAGCCGTTGGTAAGGGCGAACTGTTGATTGACTTCCGTGAAAAATTGCGTTTATGAAAATTTATCAGATGTTAATAATTGATTGTCCAATCAACATTTCTACCGTGTTCAAAATCATGGTGAGTTACTCGTCCGATATACCGGGGATACTCAGATGGCCATGAGAGCTCTTTGCCTTAGCGGTAATATACAGTAAATTGTTAATAGTATTCCATACAGTATGCACTTAGAAGACCATTCTCATGTACTACCCACAACAACACCGAAACTTTTGCCAAGTTAGACAAGGTGGCACCCGGTACAAGTAGAGAACATGCGGTTAGTAACAAAAAGGACAGCATTCGTGCCTGCAAGTTTGAGCCCTACTCGGCCGAAAATACGTAGCTGGATAACAAGGGAAAGCAGTTTTCATCAGATAGTAGAAGATGTTTCCACTACAATGAATTAAGTTACGTGGTGCGTTTCTTTCCCGTTTTCTTTTTTTAGATTTAACAAAGACGTAACATATCATATATTATCCAAGTGAAAATATGCATTAATTAACAAAATCATACGTAGAAGTTTATAAAAATGATACAAGGAATGATAGAAGCAAGGAACCAAATTCGTGCAGGCTAATCGCAAGCTAAATATAAATGCACAACAGCATGCGTAAATACTATGTTTGGGACAGACGAACTCCAAGGAACGAAAGTAACAACCAGATCAAACACCCTTGGCAGATATAAAAAAGCCCTTAGTTGTCATTGTTGGAATCACGAGTGTCGTGTGCACTATGTTGTCAGTACCTAATAAACACAAACTCGTAATGATAAGAAAACTAAAAATAAATGTCCAGAGACAATCTTCATTTACCTCAACCTCATTTAATGAAAATATCCTAGGTAAAATTAGTTAAACAAAGTGACCGTCAACATACCTGCAACAGAGGGTAGACAGTGTGGTACCAAAATACCTGGCTGTCTGTAACTACGTTGTTATAGTATTGGGGATCGAAGTATAGAACACTATTCGATGTCTCATTAAGAGTTTGTGTTTACTACTTATTGACAGAATAGTGTATATGGAACTCGTGATTACAGTAACCATAGTTACTTCAATGTTTTTTGTATCTACTAGGAGTTTATTAACAGGTTGTTACTTTTGTCCTTCAAGATCATATGCGTCAAACATTGTGTTTATGTATGCTGTCGTGCATTTATATTCGGTTTGTGATTACCATTTTTTGGCTTCCTGCAGCTATCTTTCATTCCTTACATAACTTTTATTCAGCGTTCTGCATATGTTTTTTGTACATTAATGTATATATTTTCAGTTGGATCTTGTGACATTTTGCCCCTTTGTTAAATCTAAAATTTCTATAGAGTGTCTTATATTGTTCTGGTACATTTTCAATGTCAGGTAAATATTATCTTTTGAATGCTTCGCCGCTTTTCGCATATGGCAATAGCAAAATGTATAGTTACGACTACAAAAAGAAGTTATGTATCTGATATACACTCACAGTATAATTGTTGTTATTCCATTTACAGTTTTAGTGATTTTGTGGTATTTTGTTTTTATATTATTTCAGCTACCAGACTTAGGCATTGTAGCTATATAAATTGTTCTTTGATTAAAATGACCTTATGATGGGTTACGTGTTGCTCCGAAACTAGTCGTTTGACATAAATTTCATTGATGATACGGATGTGGTGATTCGATTTCTTTAGTTAATACGTTATTGCCTGGTACAGCGAGATTAGGCTAAAAAGAGCTGATGTCATCGGCCACTAGTACGCGGTAGGAACCGCAGTGGGCAGAAAAGGGCAGCAATAAAGTAAAGGCTGTTTCGTGGTTGGGTTTACTGTGGCTGCGCCACCTCAAAACGCGAATTGGCATGTGCTTTGTTGGAAAGATGCAGGAATATTCCTCTACACGACTATCGCTGATATTGTGAGCATGCTTGCATTTGACAATTTCTTTTGTTAGAATTAATATTCAAGAAATGCCACACGGTCAGTGGACAATTGTGGTCTGTGTTTGTGGAAGTCCTGATAGTCTGAGTGTTCGTGGGTTGACACTGCCAGTAATTTTTACCGTTTTACCGTTGTGAAGTGGTCGTCCACTGATATGTTTCTTAACTGTTACTTCATAAGGAAGACAAGGTACAGTTTAGATTTCATGGTTGAAGAGTTTTTTTTAATTTATTTTTTTAAATTTCAGTCTGATACGTATTTTTAAGTTTCAGTCTGACATGGGATACTAGAGGTACGATCATAATTATATTCAAAAGATTTGTTGCTTTCAGGACAGAGTCGTTCCTTCTAAAATATCTCATTTGAAGGAACCACTCACTTGAGTTACTTCATTAGTTTTCCGATGTAATTAATGACAAGTCTGGGGATCACGAACAAAATTAAGTGTAAAATTCTGCATGTTTTTTTTTTTTTTTGGGGGGGGGGGGGGAGGGGGGTGGAGAGGTCATTAGTATTCTGACTAGCATGATGCGGACCGCCACGAATTTCTCTTCTGTCCCAGCCTCTTCATCTCAGTGTAGCACTTGCGACCCACGTTCTCAATTATTTGGTGGATGTATTCCAATCTCTCTCTTCCCCTACGGTTTTTCCCCCTGTAGTTCCCTCTAGAACCATGGAAGTCATTCCTCCATACCTTAATAGATGTCCTATTATCTTGTTCCTTCTCCTTATCAGTGTTTTCCACATATTCCTTTCCTCTCCGATTCTCGTCATTCCTTACCTTATCAGTCCACCTAATTTTCAATATTCGTCTGTAGCAGCACATCTCAAATGCTTCGATTCTCTTCTGTTCGCGTTTTCCCACAGTCCATGTTTCACTTTCACAATGCTGTAGTCCAGACTTACATTCTTAGAAATTTCTTTCTCAAATTAAGGTTGGGTTGTTCTTGGGGAAGGAGACCAGACAGTGAGGTCATCGGTCTCATCGAAGTAGGGAAGGAAGGGGAAGGAAGTCGGCCGTGCCCTTTCAAAGGAACCATCCCGGCATTTGCCTGGGGCGATTTAGGGAAATCACGGAAAACCTAAACAGGATGGCCGGACGCTGGATTGAACCGTCGTCCTCCCGAATGCGAGTCCACTCAAATTAAGGCCTATGTTTGATACCTAGTAGACTTCTCTTGGCCAGGATCTGCTTACAGATCAAATTCCTGTCTGTCAAGCTCCATATTGTGTGTCTCCTCCTAAAATGATGGAACTATGTCAGATTATAAATCAGCTGTTGACTAATGGCATATTTAGGCACACAGTATCACTGTACAGTTCACTGACTCTTCATTGTCAAAACCTAACTGTGTGGATTATTGGCGGATTATCAGCTGCTTGTGGATTACCGACCATGAATCAAATGGTGGTATATGAATAAATCCTTTTGCCCGATCACCATTACCATTTCACTTGGTTTGCTGGAGTCGAGAATTTTGACTGTTATTGATTTTAATCGGGCTTATCATCACGTGGAACTGAAGGTCAAGCCTCTAACCCCACTTTTCATTGATTGGAATATTTGCGAAACTTCACTGTAGATGATGATCAGTTGTTTATTTTTATGCTGAACGCTGTTTGCATCAGTAGACATTTATCAAGTCGACGCAAATCGTAACCAGCTTGTCACTAGAACATTTGAAGTGAACATCTTCGATTTAGGTAGAAAAACGTAGCTTCCGTTCACTCCAAATGTTGTAGTAACAAGCTGGTTACGATTTGCGTCTGCCTGATAATAGTTTACTTATCGAAACCTGAAGCACTGAGCATAGAAATAAACAGCTGATGGTCATCTACAGAGAAGTTTCACAATTATTTGACAGCTGTAGAGACCCACATCACAAATGGACAGGACTATGTTAGACTATAACAGTGTCTCTTTCAGGTTGCCCATTGGGGTGGCTGTATGTCGCATGTACTGGATTCTGTTTTAGCTGAAATGAAGTTTAGATACATTTAGAATTATCTAGTTTCGATACATTTAGAATTATCTAGGTCATAATGTCATGTACAGCAACATCTTTCCTGATATACAGCAAAATCTTTCCTGAATATCTTGATCATCTTGGGCAGGTTTTGTGCAGTCTGCAGGAGACCGGATTAACTGCAGAACCATTGGAGGTTAATGTATCTCGTTGAGAAATATCTTTATTGGACACATTGTCTCGGCTGATGGCATCAGAAATGATCAGTGTCGCACTAACGCTATCAATTTTCTCCAAGTAAATACAAGAACGGTGTGGCTAGTTTTATAGGCTGGGTGAACTTCTTTCGGAGAAAATTTATTTCCAGTTTCGCACAATTGGCCTTCCCTTTAAATCACTTGCATTGGGAGAAAAATTCCAGTGGACCGACACTGAGCAATCAGTCTTTGATGCTTGAAAACGGGTCTAACAAGTGTCCCTGTTCTGGCTGCTTCTGATTTAAAGCACGAGTTTATTCTTCAGACCGACGCATCTAATTCCGGGGTAGCTACAGTTTTACTGCAGGAGTAAAATGATGACCAGAAGGCAGTGTCCTATGCATCAAGAGCTCAAAATTTTTGCTGAACTTGAATATTCAGTGTATGAATGAGAATCCAAGGCCGTCCTATTCGCTGTTGAGAAATTTACATTCGATCTTGATCAGAAGAAATACCAACTAGAAATAAATAACCGGATCTTGGGCTGGGTGTTGACCAGGTCCCGTAACATGGTTGTGATTGCTGGCCAGGCTGTCAGGATTTCTGCCTTCTGGTTTCAAGTTAGACTATTATGGGCACCGATACCTAAATAACCGATACTCTAGGTTCTACGTTTCAGTCTGAACCGGAAATAACGAAACAGCCTCAAACCAGACAGGTACCAACGTGGGTTTCTCCAGTCCTGAATGAAATATAATCGTTGTTTGGTAATTAAGAGAAGCACAAAAACAGATGCTCAATTAAGTAGCAACAAACAGCAACTTAGTTTTGGAGCGTTCTATTAAAAGAGGTCTTTAACGTTAACGTACCCACTATGATTGTAGATTAAGGGTTCATCTTCCTAGTGCGGAGACTGTTTTGGTACGTACAAAACAATCATTATACTTAAGGAATAGTTAACTTGGGAGACTTTGAACTACGACATGAGGTAATTAGTTGCTCAATATCAGGGATGTAGGATGACAAAGCCTAATTCAAATACCCGGTGGGTTTTCTCGCATTCCAACCGAAAAGAACACACTGACGATTATTTTCAGCTTCTTCCCATACACAAAACAGTAATACGGATGGATTAGTTGTGGATGATACATTATTCGTTTTATTGATTGGCGACTCCATGGAGTGGAGGGTATACTTGGAAGGAGAGACAGCATTGGTCGTATTTTGTTGTTTTATTAAACGCAAAATCGATTTTCGGTCACTTAGTGACCACTTCAGTGCTGTAATATATAATTTAAATTGGTAGGCACTGGTGTCAACAAGCTTATAGCGATCACATAAACTCCTAATAAAGAGGTCTTATGTGATCGCTGTAAGCTTGTTGACACCAGTGCCTACCAATTTAAATTATATATTACAGCACTGAAGATGGTCACTAAGTGACCGAAAATCGATTTTGCGTTTAATAAAACAAAAAAAAAATACGACCAATGCTGTCTCTCCTTCCAAGTATTATTCGTTTTGTTTGACTAGTTCCGAGTAAAGCAGTGACAACCGAAGTTACCATCCAGCAGTTGGAAATTATTTTCTGTTTTTGGGTCTCCTAAGGTTGTAGTAACTGACAACACTCTCATCTTTTTATCATGGGAATTTAATAAATGTTGCTGTGATGACACACTTTCTCGTATAATAACCACAACTTGTCACCTGCGCCTATCCTTCGCCGAACGAATCAGCTGTAGTTTGGAATAGACCCTTATAATCTTTCATGCTCGATATCAGATAATGTGACTTAATCTTGCCTTTGGTACCGCAATGTATGAAACCCATAGGACAATACCCCCCTCCCAAGTGATTCTTATTTATCCTATTAATTCACATACATCTAATTTGTATTAGGTAAATTGAAGCTGAAGGAGGGAGGGGGGAGAGAGAAGAGGAAAGGGCAGGAACTACTGACGTCAGCTGCATAGGGATTCATACGAAATCAGCGGACCGCGATTCGAACACTTGACCTCCTGCTTATTAGGCAGTTGCGTTAACTGCTGCTCCACACGGACACTGAGTTTGCGCAACTGGCCGGCCCATCTCGGCACGCCTCGTCCTCGACACACATTCCTACCTAGCGACACCTATCCGCAGTTCCCGTCCATTTTCGCTCGTCGCCAGTGATTCTGCATGAAGTCTCGACGTAGCAGACATCAATAGTTCCTTCCTTTTCCTCTCCTTTCTCCGCCCTCCCCCCCTTACACCACCTATTGTTTACACAATACTTATCACAGCGGCACATTGGTTCCGAAAGAACAGATATCACGCATCACGCGTTGATATATAATTTATAGCATTAAGAAGAATGGCAATTTGCAAAGAACAATACTTGCCTCGGGCACCAAAGGGAAGCTGCAAGGAATGATAGGGGGAGATGCCTCATGGGTAGCGTAGTCTTTTTGAAAAAAATTTCGCCATGTAGTGAGGGTGAAAAAAAGACATCGGCCAAGAAGTTCCCACGTTTTCTGGGTCCATATGATATCATCAGAGTTATATCCTGAGTCAGCTTTCTTGTCCAGGACAGAGCCACCATGAACAACATTAGGGCACATATACAGTGAAGACCAAAGAAACTGGTACACCTGCCTAATATTGTATAGGACCTGTAAGCACACAGAAGTCCTGCAACACCACGTGGCATGGACTCGACTAATGTCAAAAGTAGTGCTGGAGGGAACTGACACCATGGATCCTGCAGGACTGCCCACAAATCCGTAAGAGTACGACGGGGTGGAGAACTCTTCTGAACAGAACGTTGCAGGGCGTCCCAGATATGCTCAATAACGTTGACAGGACTGAACATTGCCGAACTATCAGTTTAGTAAGTCACAGCTGCAAAACAGAAGCCGACTTCAGGGAAGATCAGTTTAAATTCCGCAGAAATGTTGGAACACGTGGGGAGTGACACGGTCAGCCGAAGTGTTTAAACTTAGAAGAGTGTTTCTGGAGCCACTCAGTAACAGTTCTGGAAGTGTGGCGTGTCAAATTGTCCTGCTGGTATTGCCCAAGTCCATGGGAATGCACAATGGACGTGAATGGATGCATGTGATCAGACAGGATGCTTACGTAGGTGACACCTGTCAGTGTCCTATTTAGACGTATCACAAATCCCAAATCACTCCAAGTACATACGTCCATTACTGAGCCTTCACCAACTTGAACAGTCCTCTGCTGACATGCAGGGTCCATGGATTCCTGAGATTGTCGCCTTACACGTACACATCCATCCTTGGGTAACAGAATATTGAATTTAATTGATGAAAGGCGAAAATATAAAAATACAATTAATGAATCAGAGAGAAAAGAATACAAACGTCTCAAAAATGAGATCGACAGGAAGTGCAAAATGGCTAAGCAGGGATGGCTAGAGGACAAACGTAAGGATGTAGAAGCATATATCATTAGGGGTAAGAGAGATACTGCCTACAGAAAAATTAAAGTGGCATTTAGAGAAAAGAGAACCACTTCTATGAATATCAAGAGCTCAGATGGAAATTCACTTCTAAGCAAAGAAGGGAAGGCAGAAAGGTGGAAAAAATAAACTGAGGATCTACACAAGGACGATGTACTTGAGGTCAATATTATGGGGATGGAAAAGAGCGTAGATGAAGATGAAATGGGACATACGATACTGCGTGGACAGTTTGACAGAGCACTGACAGACCTTAGTGGAAACAAGGCCCCAGAGGTAAACAACATTCCATTAGAACTACGACAGCCTTGAGAGAGCCAGCAAGAGATATGAGACAGGTGAAATACCCTGAGACTTCACGAGGAATATAATAATTACAATCTCAAAGAAAGCAGGTGTTGACAGGACTGAACATTACCAAACTATCAGTTTAGAAAGTCACGGCTGCAAAACAGAAGCCGACTTTAGGAAAGATCAGTTAAAAATCCGTAGAAATGTTGGAACACGTGAGGCAATACTGACCCTACGATTTATCTTAGAAGATAGGCTAGAAAAGGCAAAGGTGCGTTTCTAGCTTTTGTAGACTTAGAGAAACCTTTTGACAATGTTAACTGGAATTCTGAAGGCGGTAGGGGTCAAATACAGGGAGTGAAAGGCTATTTACAATTTGTAGAGAGGGGCAGTTATAAGAGTCGAGGGGCATGAAAGGGAAGCAGTGGTTGGGAAGGGAGTGAATAGTGTTGGAGCCTATCTCTGATGTTACTCAGTCTGTATGACGAACAAGCTGTAAAGGAAACAAAAGAAAAATTCGGAGTCGGAATTAAAATCCATGGAGAAGAAATAAATACTTAGAGGTTTCCCGATGACATTGTAATTCTGTCAGAGACAGTCAAAGAACCTGGAAGAGCAGCTGAATAGAATGGACAGTGTCTTGAAAGGAGGATGTTAGATGAACATCAACAAAAGCAAAAGGAGGGTAATGGAATTTAGTGTAATTAAATCAAGGGATGCTGAGGGATTTAGATTAGGAAATGAAGCACTTAAAGTAGTAAATGAGTTGCTATTTGTGGAGCAAAATAACTGATGACTGTCGAATTAAAGAGGATATAAAATGCAGACTAACTATGGCAAGAAAGCGATTCTAAAGAAGAGGAATTTGTTAATATCGAGTATAGATTTAAGTGTTTTCCAAACGTATTTGTATGGAGTGAAGACATGTATGGATGTGAAACATGGACGATAAATAGTTTAGACAATAAGACAATAGAAGCTTTCGAAATGTGGTGCCACAGAATAAAGCTGAAGATAAGATGGGTAAATCACGTAACTAATGTGGAGGTACTGAATAGAACTGGGGGGGGGGGGGGGGGAGAGAAACTTGACTAGAATAAGGGATCGGTTGGTAGGACATATTCTGAGGCATCAAGGGATCACAAATGTAGTGTTGGAGGGCAGCGCGAAGGGTAAGAATCGTGGCGAGAGACCAAGAGATGAATGCACCACGCAGATTCAGAAGGATGTATGGTGCAGTAGTTACATGATGTTGAAGAAGCCTGCGCAGTAGAGAGTAGGTTGGAGAGCTGCATCAAACCAGGCTGTGGACTGAAGACCACAACAACAAGAACAACAACAACAACAACAACTTGTAGCTTTCATTAGCGACTGTCATATTGGTGTTAGACATCAATGTGGATCAGCATTCCATGTTACCAGTACATACTTGAGCTATTTTATGCCTACTTGTAAAATTCAGACAGAATTTAGACGTTAATGTTGATTATTTTAAGGGAGGCTTACTTCAGAATTCAAGTAGCTCAAATATCTAATCTCTTTAAGTTACAGGACTCCTTTTAAAAGTTTGTGTATTAACAGTTACGAGGTTGATCTTTTTGAAATCTCTGTTCTATTCTAAACACTCATTTCTTAAATTTACACAATTATTTTCAAAAATATTGAGCCACAGTAGAGCCTGAAACTTTCTTACCAGACGTTTATGCGTGCGAATTGTAATTTTATTTCTTGCTGTCTCCACTGTGAGTACTTTTCTTTTTTTAAATTTTGTTAATATTGGTTGTCTCTCTGTTTATCGTAACCAAAACTCATACGTACAAAACTTCAAAATATCTTTTAAAATATAAATGAAAATGTGTCATTCTCAGTTGTTGTTGTTGTTGTTGTGGTCTTTACTCCTGAGACTGGTTTAATGCAGTTCTCCATGCTGCTCTATCCTGTGCAAGCATCTTCATCTCCCAGTACCTACTGCAACCTACATCTTTCTGAATCTGATTAGTGTATTCATCTCTTGTTCTCCCTCTACGATTTTTACCCTCCACGCTACCCTCCAATAATAAATTTGATGCCTCAGAACATGTCCTACCAACCGACCCCTTCTTCTAGTCAGGTTGTGCCACAAAATTCTCTTCTCCTCAATCCTATTCAATACCTCATCATTAGTTATGTGATCTGCCCATCTAATCTTCAGCATTCTTCTGTAGCACCACATTTCCATTCTCTTCTTGTCCAAAATATTTGTCGTCCATGTTTCACTTCCATACATGCCTACTCTCCATACAAATACTCCATACAAATACCTTCAGAAATGACTTCCTGACACTTCAATCTATACTCAATGTTAACAAAATTTTATTCTTCAGAAACGCTTTATTTGAAATTGCCAGTCTACATTTTATATCCTCTCAACTTCGACAATCATCGGATATTTTGCGCATCAACTAGCAAAACTCCTTTACTACTTTAAGTGTCTCATTTCCTAATCTAATTCCCTCGGCATCACCCGACTTAATTCGACTACATTCCATTATCCTCGTTTGCTTTTTTTGATGTTCGTCTCATATCCTCCTTTCAAGACACTATCTATTCCCTTCAACTGCTCTTCCAAGTCCTTTGCTGTCTCTGACGGAATTACAATGTCATCGGCAAACCTCAAAGTTTTTATTTCTTCTCCATGGCTTTTAATACCTACTCCAAATTTTTCTTTTGTTTCCTTTACTGATTGCTCAACATACAGATTGAATAACACTGGGGAGAGGCTACAACCCTGTCTCACTCCCTTCCCAACCACTGCTCAGGTTTCATGCCCCTCGACTCTTATAACTCCCATCTGGTTTCTGTACAAATTGCAAATAGCCTTTCGCTGTATGTATTTTATCCTTGCCACCTTCAGAATTTGAAAGAGAGTATTCCAGTCAACATTGTCAAAAGCTTTCCCTAAGTCTACAAATGCTAGAAACGTAGGTTTGCCTTTCCCTAATCTAGCTTCTGAGATACGTCATAAGGTCAGTATTGCCTCACGTGTTCTAATATATCTACGGAATCCAAACTGATCTTCCCCGAGGTTGGCTTCTACTAGTTTTTCCATTCGTCTGTAAAAAATTCGCGTTAGTATTTTCCAGCCGTGACTTATTGAAGTGACACTTCGGTAATTTTCACATCTGTCAACACCTGCTTTTTTTGGGACTGGAATTATTATATTCTTCTTGAAGTCTGAGGGTATTTCGCCTGTCTCATACATCTTGCTCACCAGATGGTAGAGTTTTGTCGGGACTGGCACTCCCAAGGCTGCCATTAGTTCTAATGGAATGTTGTCTACTCCCGGGACCTTGTTTCGACTCAGGTCTTTCAGTGCTCTGTCAAACTCTTCATGCAGTATCATATCTCCCATTTCATCTTCATCTACATCCTCTTCCATTTCCATAATATTGTCCTCAATTACATCGACCTTGTATAGGCCTTCTATATACTCCTTCCACCTTTCTGCTTTCCCTTCTATGCTTAGAACTGGGTTTCCATCTGAGCTCTTGATATTCATACAAGTGGTTCTCTTTCCTCCAAAAGTGTCTTTAATTTTCCTGTAGACAGTATCTAACTTACCTCTAGTGAGATAAGCCTCTACATCCTTACATTTGTCCTCTAGCCACCGCTGTTTAGTCATTTTGCACTTCCTGTCGATCACATTTTTTAGACGTTTGTTTTCCATTTTGCCTGCTTCATTTACTGCATTTTTGTATTTTCTCCTTTCATCAATTAAATTCAATATATTTTCTGTTACCCAAGGATTTATAGTGTCCCTGGTCTTTTTACCTACTTGATCCTCTGCTGCCATCACTACTTCATCCCTCAAAGCTACCCATTCTTCTTCTACTGTATTTCTTTCCCCCGTTCCTCTCAATTGTTCCCTTCTGCTCTCCCAGAAACTCTGTACAACCTCTGGTTGAGTCAGTTTATCCAGGTGCCATCTCCTTATTTTTCCACCTTTCTGGATCTGCCCCTGGAAATGTCTTACAATTTAAAACCTGGGTCCCAAATCTCGGTCTTACTATTATATAATCTATCTGAAACCAGTCAGTATCGCCAGGATTCTTCCATGTATACAATCTTCTTTTATGATTCTTGAACCAAGTGTTAGCTATGATTAAGTTGTGCTCTGTGCAAAATTCTACCAGGCAGCTTCCTCTTTCATTTCTTACCTCCAATCCATATTCACCAACTACGTTTCCTTCTCTCCCTTTTCCTACAACCGAATTCCAGTCAGCCATGACTATTACATTTTCGTCTCCCTTCACTATCTGAATAATTTCTTTTATTTCATCATCATACATTTCTTCAATTTCTTCATCATCTGCAGAGCCAGTTGGCATATAAACTTGTACTACTGTAGTAGGCGTGGGCTTCGTGTCTATCTTGGCAATAATGATGTGTTCACTATGCTGTTTGTAGTAGCTTACCCGCACTCCTATTTTTTTATTCATTATTCAACCTACTCCTGCATTACCCCTGTTTGATTTTGTATTTATAACCCTGTATTCGCCTGACCAAAAGTCTTGTTCCTCCTGCTACCGAACTTCACTAATTCCCACTATATCTAAATTTAACCTATTTATTTCCCTTTTAAAATTTTCTAACCTACCAGCCCGTATAAGGGGTCTGACATTCCACGCTCCGATCCGTAGAACGCCAGTTTTCTTTCTTCTGATAACGACGTCCTCTTGAGTTTTCCCCGCCGGGAGATCCGAATGGGGGATAATTTTACCTCCGGAATATTTTACCCAAGAGGACGCCATCATCATTTAACCATATAGTAGAGCTGCATGCCCTTGGGAAAAATTACGGCTGTAGTTACCACTTGCTTTCAGTCGTTCGCAGTATCGGCACAGCAAGGCCGTTTTGGTTAGTGTTACAAGGCCAGATCAGTCAATCATCCAGACTGTTGCCCCTGCAAGTACTGAAAAGGCTGCTTCCCCTCTTCAGGAACGACACGTTTGTCTGATCTCTCAACAGATACCCCGCCGTTGCAGTTGCACCGCCGGTACTGCTATCTGTACCGCTGAGGCACGCAAGCCTCCCCACGAACGGCAATGTCCATGGTTCATGGGGGGGGGGGGGGGTCATTTTCAATATGTAATTCATTAATAACTGATGGTTGCTCTTATAAAGCCTGGTTTGGGTTGCTCATTTTTCTTTAAATGCCATAGAGGGGAATAAATGTTGTTAAAAATCTCGGTTTTGTTGGGCTCACATCCTTATCAGTCACATCACCGAGCTTTCTAAGTGACAGATCCAAACTTCCTAACATCTGGAAGAAGGAAACTGTTTAGAGAAACCATAATACATCGTATATCCCTGGAACAAACTCGGTGCCCAGTAGCTGAAATATAGGAAGTAGTGCAACCATGTCCAGGAAGTGTAGGAGAAGTCCTGTCGGTTGCGTGCCATCAATTCCAGTATGGTTCTATGTGCATTGTTTAAGAGTGAATAGCAAGCTGAACGTCCTGTGCTGTTTGTAATTCCCAAGAAGTTCGCCTTCGATCTCAACGGTGCGAACCTTTGTGATTAATATGGGGCGCCATTTTTCATTCGGTGCTCATGGTCAAAGTTATTGGTTTGTTTTAACATTTCTTGAATGTCGAATATGCCCGTACGTCATATAGAAGGTTGATCTCTACACGTTCGGGCCTCAGATTTTCTGTCACCCTCCCGAGCCAGTGATGAGCCATTAGCAGCTAATATTTTTCTAGTAACACAACAATTTCAAATGAACCTCACTAAAGATTGAACATGCGACTTCGCACTCAAGGGTTCTTCACAAGGCTTCAATCCGGGCACTCGTTGACCAGTCTGCTGTAGCAGTTGCAGGCAGTAGACCAGAAGCCGACGTTTAAAAATTTCGCGTTCAAGAAATCGTTCAAACAGGAGTATTGTAAAAACATACCGTCCTGTGACACTCGAAGAGACTTCCTTAAGGATGACAGGAAGAGCTGAAATTGTCGGAAACAAATAAGTCGCCAGTTCCGGAAGGAATTCCAGTTCGATTTTATGAAGAGTACCCTACGGTATTTGCCCAATACTCAGTTCACATTTATCGGGAAATGTGTCGCATAGTGAAAAGTCCCAAGAGTTTCGAAAAATACGTAGTTGACTCCTATGTGTAACAAGGTCGAACATCGGACTCGCAGAATTACAGACGAATATCCCTAACATCGATTTGTTGCAGAGCTCTTGAACATGTTATCAGTTCGAATATAATAAATTTTCTTGAGACTGTGAAACGTATGTTCAAGAATCAGCATGATTTTAGAAAGCATCGCTAGTGTGAAACTGAATTTGCCCTTTTCTCACACGATATGCGAACAGAAGAGAAGGGCAATAGGTAGGTTCCATATTTCTAGATATTCGGAAAACATCTGACATGGTGTCACATGGCAGACTGTTAATGAAGATACGAGCATAAATGTGAAATAGTTTCCCAGATACGTGAGTCGATCGAAGACTTCTTAAGTAATAGGACTAGTATGTTGTTCTCGACGGCAACTGTTGGTAAGATACAGAGGTATCGTTAGGACCGAACCGGGGATGTGTGATAAGACCGCTGTTATTTACTATATGCATAAATGGTCTGGCAGACAGGGTGGGCACGAATCTGCGGTTGTCTGCTGATGGTGGAGTGCCTGTAGGAGGATAGAAGATGACTTAGACAACATTTCTAGCTGTTGTGATAAACGGCAGCTAGCTTCAGATGCAGAAAAATGTGAGTTAAAAATGTGAGTTAATGCGGATTAGTAGGAGAAACAATCCCGTAATATTCGAAAGCACCATTAGTAGTGTTCTGCTTGACACATTCACGTCATTTAACATCTGGAGGTAAAGTTTCAAAGCAATATGAAATGGAACGTCCAAATGAGGATTGGTCGACTTCGGTTTATTCGGAGAATTTTAGGGGAGTAAAAGCTCTAAAGCAAACCATGTATAGGACGCTGCGACGTATTCCCGAATGCTGCTCGAATATTTTGGGTTGGATTAAAGGAAGACATCGAAGCAATTCAGAGGCGGACTGCTGTATTTGTTACCGCTAAGTTCGAACAACACGCGAGCGTTAAAAGAGATGAATCGGGGACTCAGATGGTAATCGCTGGAGGAGGACGAAGTTCTTTTCAAGTAAGAGTATTGGGAAAATTTAGGGAACAGGCATTTGAAGCTGACTGATGAACAATTTTACTGTTAACAACACTAAGGACCGCGAAGATAAGATACGAGAAATTAGAGCTCATACGGAGGCATATAGACAGTCTTTCTTCCCTCGCTCTGCTTGCTGGAGGAAAAGGAAAGTAAACGACTAGTAGTAGTAGAGAAAACCATCCATCTCTCACCATACGGTGGCTTGCGGAGTATCTGTGTAGATGTAGTTGTAGATGAGCACACTACCTTCCCGATTAGTTACCCAAACACGGAACTACCACAATGTATATGAATGATCTTGTGAATAACACTAGATGCTGGGTGCGGCTGTCTACAGATGATGTTGTTGTCTTCGGGAAGATAACTATACCGAAATGCAGCAAGACTTGTGACTAGTGCAGGAGCTAAACTTACACTACTGGTCATTAAAATTGCTACACCACGAAGATGACGTGCTACAGAAGCGAAATTTAACCGACAGGAAGAACATGCTGTGATATGCAAATAAATAGCCTTTCAGAGCATTCACAAAAGGTTGGCGCCGGTGACGACACCTACAACATGCTGACATGAGGAAAGTTTCCAACCGATTTCCCATACACAAACAGCAGTTGACCGGCGCTGTCTGGTGAAACGTTGTTGTGATGCCTCGTGTAAGGAGGAGAATTGCGTACCATCACGATTCCGACTTTGATAAAGGTCGGATTGTTACCTATCGTGATTGCGGTTCATCGTGTCGCGACATTACTGCTCGCGTTGGTCGAGATACAATGACTGTTAGCAGAATATGGAATCGGTGGGTTCAGGAGGGTAATACGGAACTTCGTGCTGGATCCCAACGGCCTCGTATCACTAGCAGTCGAGATGACAGGCATCTTATCCGCATGGCTGTATCGGATCGTGCAGCTCGTGGACGTGGGGTAGCGTTCTCGTTTCCCGCGCCCGGGTTCCTGGGTTCGATTCCCGGCGGGGTCAGGGATTTTCACTGCCTCGTGATGACTGGGTGTTGTGTGATGTCCTTAGGTTGGTTAGGTTTAAGCAGCTCTAAGTTCTAGGGGACTAATGACCATAGATGTTAAGTCCCATAGTGCTCAGAGCCATTTGAACCATCGGATCGTGCAGCCACGTCTCGATCCCTGAGTCAACAGATGGGGACGTTTGCAAGACAACCACCATCTGCACGAACAGGTCGACGACGTTTGCAGCAGCATGGACTATCAGCTCGGAGACCGTGGCTGTGGTTACCCTTGACGCTGCATCACAGACAGGAGCGCCTGCGATGGTGTACTCAACGACCAACCTTGGTGCACGAACGGCAAAACGTCATTTTTTCGGATGAATTGGTTACAGCATCATGATGCTCACATCCGTGTTTGGCAACATCGCGGTGACCACACATTGGAAGCGTGTATTCGTCATCGCAGTACTGGCGTATCATCCGGCGTGATGGTATGGAGAGCCATTGGTTACACGTCTCGGTCACCTCTTGTTCTCATTGACGGCACTTTGAACAGTGTACGTTACATTTCAGATGTGTTACGACCGGTGGCTCTACCATTCATTTGATCCCTACGGAACCCTACATTTCAGCAGGATAATGCATAACCGCATGTTGGAGGTCCTGTACGGGCCTTTCTGGATATAGAAAATGTTCGACTGCTGCACTGGCCAGCACATTCTCCAGATCTCTCACCAACTGAATGTGTCTGGTCAATCGCGGCCGAGCAACTGGCTCGTCACAATACGCCTGTCACCACTCTTGATGAACTGTGGTTGCGTGTTGAAGCTGCATGGGCAGCTGTACCTGTACACCCCATCCAAGCTCTGTTTGACTCAATGCCCAGGCGTATCAAGGCCGTTATTACGGCCAGGAGTGGTTGTTCTGGGTACTGATTTCTCAGGATCTATGCATCCAAATTGCGTGAAAATATAATCACATGTCAGTTCTAGTATAATATATTTGTCCAATGAATACCCGTTTATCATCTGCATTTCTTCTTGGTGTAGCAATTGTAATGGCCAGCAGTGTAAATAAATATTACGCACTGCTCCGTTACTGTAAATTTTCGTTTTCGGTGTAGATAGGAACATTAATATTAACGTCCCATCAATATCCAGGTCATTAGAAACGGTTGGTGATAGATCACCGTCAAATGTAACAGCATTTAAACACTGAGGAAGACTCGTCTGGTGCAACATAGAATAATCATATGAAACTGATTTTAGGAAAACTAGACGTCAAGTTGAAATTTATTCACAGAGACTGAAGGTTATGTAATTCACCCACGAAAGAAGTGGCTTACGAAACACAGATAAAACCAATTGTTTAGTAATTCTTATCAATCTATCTATTACCACATTGGATTAACGACCAAGATGGATAAGATCCAACGAAGAGTTGGACGTTTCGTCACGGAATGGCTAACTGCGAGAGCTTTACGGAGCTGCTCAATCAATTTCAGTGGCAGGCGCTACGAGAGAGGTGTTGTGTCTGAAAGACTGGTTTGTTGTTCACGTTCCGAGAACATTCGTTCGAAAACCTGCCAAGCAGCGTATTCATCCTAGATACGTCCCGTGATGTGACAAGAAAATCGGAGAAATTAGAGCTCAGGAAAACATAGTCGTTTTCGAATGGAAAACAGAGCAACTTGTGGATGGCGGTTGAGTGGCGGGGGGGGGGGGGGGGGGGGATATGTAGTGGAACCAGATATATTCCCTATATTCCCTACCGAAGATGGTTTGCATCGTTGTAGAATAGTTGAAAATGAAATCTTCAAAAAACGTTCTGTTGTTCACTTTTGTTCCCATAGCACCACTATAGACATTATTGTTCATGACGTTAAGCTATATTTGGAGCAGTTAACGGTTGATCTTGCATCGTTGGTGCTATCATGGTCAAGTTAGCTGGTGCAGTGGGCGTGCGAGGTTCCGCCTGTCGATACGGATTAGCCGTGTCTAATGCGACGGGCCTGCCTGTGTCGGTTTACCCCGCTGTGAGGGTGTCACTGTCCTCGCCACGAAACCGTCACCCCTGCCGAGAATGTCACACAACGAAATTTAAGGCAGCAGAGCTGTTCTCTACTTCACGTCATAATTATGTTTATTCATCAAACGTAGTAACATACAGAACTGTACAAAGAAATGTAACATTCTGAAACTATGTTCTCGAATGCGTCGTATACAGGGGAAACATGTTGAGGGACATTTTCTGAGAGGTTTGGTACTATCGGGTGATAATGCTGTAAAGATAAACCCGAGGCAGAAACGAACAATACTGCTTCAAGTACGATGAGAAACAAAATCGTTTCCTAAGGAGACAGCCAAAGGACTCCATCGAGCCGGCCGAAGTTGCCATGCGGTTAAAGGTGCTGCAGTCTGGAACCGCAAGACCGCTACGGTCGCAGGTTCGAATCCTGCCTCGGGCATGGATGTTTGTGATGTCCTTAGGTTAGTTAGGTTTAACTAGTTCTAAGTTCTAGGGGACTAATGACCTCAGCAGTTGAGTCCCATAGTGCTCAGAGCCATTTTTTTTGACTCCATCGACGTTCGCACTGTTTGATTGTATTAAGATATCTGACGAAACTTTCTGGCAGATTAAAACTGTGTGCCGGACCGACACTCGAACTCGGGACCTTTGCCTTTTGCCGGCAAGTGCTCTACCAACTGAGCTACCCAGCTCGGCACACAGTTTTAATTTGCCAAGAAGTTTCATATCAGCGCACACTCCGCTGCAGAGTGAAAATCTCATTTTGGAAACATCCCCCAGGCTGTGGCTAAGCCATGTCTCCGCAATATCCTTTCTTTCAGGAGTGCTAGTTCTGCAAGGTTCGCAGTAGAGCTTCTGTAAAGTTTGAAAGATAGGAGACGAGGTAATGGCAGAAGTAAAGCTGTGAGGAGGGGCGTGAGTCGTGCATGGGCAGCTCAGTGGTAGAGCACTTGCCCGCGAAAGACAAAAGTCCCGAGTTCGAGTCTCGGTCAGGCACACAGTTTTAATCTGCCAGTAAGTTTCATATCAGCGTACACTCCGCTGCAGTCTGAAATCTGACGAAGTTCAATTATTTAAAACGTCGAATTATTCGGTCACTAGTAGTAATGTTACTTGGTCAAAATATTGTTGATAATAATTTGAAATGCTTGTAAAAGGAGCTCGAGTCTGTAATGGGATAAACATGTGCTGATAAACAGTGTCCAGACCTTTAATCCCTGTTCTTAATACTGGTTTCCTTCTCTGAGAACTGAGAATCCTAACGTGGCGAAACAGCTTTCTTTATATAGCTAAAACGCTATAGTTGCAATATTAATGTATGTGCCATCTTCGGCCTATGTCGCCTCTCATCTAATTTTATTCCACAAAACTAACACGTGGATTACGCTCAATTCTGTGTCTTTCATCGGATTACTCTTTATATTGCCACTGTCACAGGAAGAAACACATAAAACTTAGAGAAGCAACTCTAATCTACGAATATGCTCTCACTCAACCGGCAAAACATGCAAATTCTAACCAGAACAACATAACGTATTACTTGCTATCAGAATGTACTTTTTTATGCTGAGGCAGAAGATAAATCATTCACTCATGACAGTGGAAGCAGTAATGAGTTTCTAAATAAAATCATTGTCTGAGATATTACACAGTAGTGTAGTGTGTCTGATGAGAATAAGTGAACTGCGACAAGTTAGTATAATTTAAGGAACGCCTAGTTCGAAAACGTTAACAAGTGTTCAAACTGTGAAGCAATTTGCTTATTACCTTTGCGTCGCATTACAGAGTGAAGTTAAACTAAATATAGTGAAGATAAATTTGCTGTTCTCAGCTTTAAAAAATTTCTCTACTACACTGAATGAGGATCCTGTAGTTATGCCATGATTCAAAAGACGTTAACTAACTGTTAAAGCCAGGATGTTTAAATCTCACAAACTTATGAAACTCGCTAGTGCCCTAAACGTCGAAGCCCGGGTTTTTAAATATCACAAACTTATGAAACTCGCTAGTGCCCTAAATGTCATATTATTGATGAAATTCCTGGCTTCAGGGTAGAGACGAAATTGCCTTCCGAGAACAAGCAATAGACTCCGTGCAATATTCTTTATCAACCTGCACCATTGGTCGGGTACTCATTTCATTTTTCAATTTCCTTTAATGCATATTTAAAAACCTGCTGCCTATTTTAAAAAGCAGGTCGTACATTTTACAATTCTACATGTTGCAATACATTGTTCCATACTTATAAGAAAATTTGTTTTGAGCAATAAAATAAGAGTAACAATAATGAGTTAATAGTGGTATAAAATGAACATTATTTGAGGAAAAGTAAATAAAAAGATGTTTATTTAATAAAAAGCTAATATATGGTAGGAGACGTTTTTGATGAAAGAAAGTATCAAACTACCTGGCTGTTCCAGGTGGGAGGACATCGGAAAAACTTCGAGCCAGTCCCAGATGGAGCAGCAATTTGCTTAGATTTAAGTACAAATGATATCGAATTATACACTCCTGGAAATTGAAATAAGAACACCGTGAATTCATTGTCCCAGGAACGGGAAATTTTATTGACACATTCCTGGGGTCAGATACATCACATGATCACACTGACAGAACCACAGGCACATAGACACAGGCAACAGAGCATGCACAATGTCGGCACTAGTAGAATGTATATCCACCTTTCACAGCAATGCAGGCTGCTATTCTCCCATGGAGACGATCGTAGAGATGCTGGATGTAGTCCTGTGGAACGGCTTGCCATGCCATTTCCACCTGGCGCCTCAGTTGGACCAGCGTTCGTGCTGGACGTGCAGACCGCGTGAGACGACGCTTCATCCAGTCCCAAACATGCTCAATGGGGGACAGATCTGGAGATCTTGCTGGCCGGGGTAGTTGACTTACACCTTCTAGAGCACGTTGGGTGGCACGGGATACATGCGGACGTGCATTGTCCTGTTGGAATAGCAAGTTCCCTTGTCGGTCTAGGAATGGTAGAACGATGGGTTCGATGACGGTTTGGATGTACCGTGCACTATTCAGTGTCCCCTCGACGATCACCAGTGGTGTACGGCCAGTGTAGGAGATCGCTCCCCACACCATGATGCCGGGTGTTGCCCCTGTGTGCCTCGGTCGTATGCAGTCCTGATTGTGGCGCTCACCTGCACGGCGCCAAACACGCATACGACCATCATTGGCACCAAGGCAGAAGCGACTCTCATCGCTGAAGACGACACGTCTCCATTCGTCCCTCCATTCACGCCTGTCGCGACACCACTGGAGGCGGGCTGCACGATGTTGGGGCGTGAGCGGAGGACGGCCTAACGGTGTGCGGGACCATAGCCCAGCTTCATGGAGACGGTTGTGAATGGTCCTCGCCGATACCCCAGGACCAACAGTGTCCCTAATTTGCTGGGAAGTGGCGGTGCGGTCCCCTACGGCACTGTGTAGGATCCTACGGTCTTGGCGTGCATCCGTGCGTCGCTGCGGTCCGGTCCCAGGTCGACGGGCACGTGCACCTTCCGCCGACCACTGGCGACAACATCGATGTACTGTGGAGACCTCACGCCCCACGTGTTGAGCAATTCGGCGGTACGTCCACCCGGCCTCCCGCATGCCCACTATACGCCCTCGCTCAAAGTCCGTCAACTGCACATACGGTTCACGTCCACGCTGTCGCGGCATGCTACCAGTGTTAAAGACTGCGATGGAGCTCCGTATGCCACGGAAAACTGGCTGACACTGACGGCGGCGGTGCACAAATGCTGCGCAGCTAGCGAAATTCGACGGCCAACACCGCGGTTCCTGGTGTGTCCGCTGTGCCGTGCGTGTGATCATTGCTTGTACAGCCCTCTCGCAGTGTCCGGAGCAAGTATGGTGGGTCTGACACACCGGTGTCAATGTGTTCTTTTTTCCATTTCCAGGAGTGTATTATTTACAATTTTTCGTTATATATAGTGTATTAGTATGCATTTCTCATTTAGTTTTACTCCTGTAGTGCAATTTCTAGTACTGTATTATGGAAAATTATCTATTACGCCTTTTCCTGTGTGAGGGAATTTTCAGACGTTCGTCGTGACTCACTTCCTCAGGAAGTTTTACCTGAGTGTATTTTTGTAATGTAAGCCCTTACGAAATTAAACTTAATAATTATTTACGTGTTACTTATTTATAACTACAATACTTACAAATTGTCTGTCGTTGGCTAATGGTCTATAGATACTTTTATTTATTCATTGTGCTATTATTTACTTATACATTATTCTACGTATTCATGTTATCTCGTTCTAAATTTGTTGAGGGACCTGAATGAGCGGTTGTGTTGTTGTCAGACTTGTTCCATGTGTTGTCTTTTAGGATAATTCTCCTTCTCACGTACGGTCGTTCCTGCTGTGTAGAGTGCTTGTGGAATTTTGTCTGTGATGATGTTTATTTCTGACCAGTCGTCTGGCTGTCTTATCATTTATCATATGTCATTGTCGTGCTGTTGTAGTTGTATGTCGCGATGTTATGTGGTGTGTTCCGCTTTGCCGATTTCTTCACATGTGCATACGCGTGTGTCACTTAGTCCAACACAATGGAAATGTTGTGGGTACAGTCCATGCCCAGTAGGTCGGGTTCTAACAACAGCCAGACCAGATAATTACCAACCCATGCTCAGGCTGCCGTTAACACCACACACAGATAGCTCCGTTTGGAGCAGTGCCATCGCCAGAAAGCACGGACTGCTGATGAATGGCATCATATTGTATTCGGCAATGAGTCTCGGTTCCAAACTACCTCAGGTGACCCTTCGTTTGCCAGTGCGGTGAGGACTCCATTCTTTAAAGGTTTGGGCAAGCACACCGGTGTTACTCCTTACGTTGGTATTTGAGGAACTATAGCATATGACTCAAGGTAATGGCTGGCGGTATTTCCCACGGTAGAATGGTTAGTGACAGACATCCTGTGTACTCATCTGTTACTTGTCGTACGAGACTACTGTACTGCCATTTTTCAAAGGGACACTGCTCTTGCATAAACGACAGTCGCTCTACGAACTGTCTGCGCGATGGTAAGGTACTCCTGAGGTCAGAAAGATCCCCACATTTGTCTGCGAAACAGAATGTATCAGGCAAATTTGACTCTATCTGAGATTACTGTAGCAACGCCACATAACATTCCAACCCGTGAAGTTTCAGTTCGTTTCCTCCTTTGCTTCTGAGTGCTTCACTTTTTCGTTAAGTTTCTCTATATAGGTATGTAAGCATGAGTAGTAGTTCGCCAGTGTAGACAGAATTTTGGTTTCAGAATACTTCCCGGTTTCCTGAGTGATGAGCACGCTCTGCTAGTTTATTTTTCTGCTCTCCCTAATTGACAAATACTTACGTGTTCGTGTTCACGTTTGAGACCTGTGCATGCCTACCACACGTAGGTCGAAACTCACATATCCTGCATGCCGACAGACGAGGACGTTTATTATTTGCAGATTAGTTCTTTGTTGGTCCTGAAATAGGCCTTATACTTTGTTTCTTTGTAAGTTCCAGATTGGATCAGCTAAATTTATGATAAAAGGGAAATTGTTTTCTTCCATCTTCGTTTCTCATTCTTCTCCTTCGACTTACTGTTACTACATCTACATACATACTCTGCAGTTCACAGTACGGTGCATGGCGCAGGGTGCTCTGCACCATTGCTAGTTGTTTCCTTTCCTGTTCCACCCTCAGACAGAGCCAAGGAAAAACAACTGTCAGTGCTCCTCCATATGTGCCCTAATTTCTCGCATATCGTCGTGGTCCTTACGCGTAGTATATGTTCGTGGCAGTAGGTTCACTCTGCAGTCAGCTTCAATAGAGCTCCTCGAAAAGAAAGCCACCTTCCCACCGGGGATTCCGATTTAAGTTCCAGAAGCATCAAAGTAAGACTTGCATGATGCTTCGAGCCTACTGGTCAAAAATCTAGCAGCCCACCTCTGAATTGCTTCGACGTGTTCCTTTAATCCGAGCTGATGTGGATCACAAGCATTCCAACAGTACTCAAGAAAAGTCACACTAGCGTCCTATATGCGATCTCCTTTACAGAGGAACCACACTTTTTCAAAATTCTCCCAATAAACCGAAGTCAACCATTCGCCTTCCCTACCCAATCCTGACATGCTCGTTCCATTTCGTATCGCTTTGCAACGTTACGCTCAGATATTCAAACGACGTGACTAAGTCAACAAGGACACTTTTGAAGCGGCACTGAATATTACGGGTTTGTTTTTCTTATTCTTTCACATTAACTCACATATTTCTACATCTAGACCCAGCTGCCATTCATCACACCAACTAGAAATTTTGTCTAGGGCACCTTGTATCATTTTCGACACCTTCCGGTACACCACAGCATCTTCAGCACACAACAATAGGTTGCTTTCCACCCTGTCCGCCAGATAACTTGAGTACATAGAAAATAACAACAATCCTATGACATTTCTCTGGGTCTTAGAGCTCTGTTTACCTCTTTCCCCAAAAATCCATTTGTATGCTTCGCATGTTTTAAATCGGAGTGTAACTACTGTAGGGCGGAAAATTTTTGACTCTCTCTGCAAGACCTTTAACCACACCCCTGTTTTCATGTGGGTAATGGAGTTCTTCCGTAAATATCGGTCTCATAACAAAACATCCAAGTACAATATTCACTTATCATTTTCCATTTTAATTGTAAACTAGATTTTTGGAATTACATTATTCAGAATTTTTCAAAAACAGAAATTATCTTGTGACTAAACCACAAACCCTCCAACGAAAATAGATACCATCTATATGGTTTTATGTTATTCGAATTTTTCCGTACAAAAATTAGCGATCGCAGGAACCATTGGCTTACCCACTGCGACGTCATCGACCTCTTAAAATGTCTAACGAATGAAACATTAGCAACAAGTAATTACCATGGACCATGACCGAACAGCATCGAAGATTCATCAGCAAATGACAAATGGTCCTGAAATTCTTCATCGCTTGAAGAGAAAGACTGCCGTTACACAGAACGGTGTAACATCATTAGGATGATTATATATGGGTTCGTTTTATATGTTTATTGCCACGGCAATCACATATTATATGTACATCTCAGCATCAAGGATTCTCTTCACCATTTGTTCAGAAGGTAGCTAAACCTGGGATCTGTAGCGTCTGTTCGTAGACCACGTTTATATTTTTTGTGTACAGCTGTAAACAGAGAAAATGAACTACTCAGGGTTCTGGTCGTGTGTGAAGTACGCTAGCGGCAAGACGCAATCATTGTCTTCTCCATGCGATAGCAATAGAAATACTATCTAAGACAGTCCTGTCAAAGCAGAGTTACTAAACACAGCCTTCCGAAATGCCTTCACAAAACAAGACGAAGTAAATATTCCAGAATTCGAATCAAGAACAGCTGCCAACATGAGTAACGTAGAAGTAGATGTCCTCGGAGTAGTGAAGCAACTTAAACCACTTAATAAAAGCAAGTGTTCTGGTCCAGACTGTATACCAGTTAGGTTCCTTCCAGAGTATGCTGATTCAGTAGCTCCATACTTAACAATTGTATACAACTGTTCGCTCGGCAAAAGATCACTACCCAAAGACTGGAAAGTTACACAGTGTAATGTTGTTGCATTAATTTACTCTGTAAGCGGTGCTGATATTCAAGACCATAAAAGTGGGTTAAAAGCTGTGAGCTGTCTGGGGAAGTTAACCTTGCAGTACTGAGCAACTGTTTCACCAGGTATCCTGTCTAGCTTACCAAATTCCCAACCAGACTAACATTAATTATAATCTTTTAATAGTCATATTTGGAAATTAATTTTAACATTGATCACTGAAATTTCAGCATATTAAACTTGATTCATAACTAAACTGGTGCCTTATTTAGGATTGCGAAAATGTGAGTTTGCAATCTTACGGAATACATCAAATATGGAGCAAAGTTTGGGAGACTGGATACAACACTGCATTCATAAAATAACACACGAAGAACGTTGAAACATATGCAAGAGGAAATTAACCGCAACCAACCGATTCAATTTTCAGCCAAAGAAGTTACGTTCGTAGCGCAATCCTGTCCGTCATGTAATTACCACACACTGGTTTACTAAATTCATACTAACTCTCTGTGAAATCTTCCCGAAAAGAATAGCTGAGTGCTACTTTGATGATTACACCACATGCTTCACGTGGTACTGGTCTCACAAAGTGCACCCCACGCGTGTTGAACATAAAGAAAAGTTGCTATATTGAAAAATATTGTCAAGACGAGATGTTATAATCTCACGCACATTCGCATTTAAGATTGATGATCTTAGTTAGAGTTACTGATCTACACGTGGTTCCACTTTACTCACAAAGTAGTGACAAAGCAACTACCGGAAGATATTCTGAACTTCACACTCGAAATACACTGTGTTGCAATTTAAGATAACATTAGATATTTTAGAGCTAAACCTGAAATAAAGATGATTAAATTTTCAGTTAGGTTGAACTTAAGAAATCCATTGTCCTACGGACTGAGCAGACACGCGCTTAGCCGGAGATCTTACCACTTCAGACGCTCGCCGCGGACAGACTGTTGTGGTCCCTTCCTGAGGGTGCCTCACAGATACAAACGGAAGTGACCAGAGAGGCAGCTTCCTATACCAACATGACAAGGGACAGACAGGACCACACTAAGAATAGAAACCTCTCTGCTTTTAGAAAGTGTAGCTACCTGTTCCGACGTTGGTCCTACTGTTCTCTAGCAGACAGGCTAGTCTGCTACCATCAAGCATGCAACTAGAAATACTTTTGCTCATTCATCCTCTCACACAGAATGGAAGTGGGATGACAGTATATTATCATATAGAGTATATAAACGAAAGCGGATGTAGGTTCCGTATGAGACTGTGTGACGTGAATTACATATAAACTGTGTTTTAAAGTGTAGTAGTGTGACAGATCGTTCTTGTTTATGTGTAAAAGTAACACGTTCCACTGCTCAGTCTCCTCCCAGATAGTCAGAAACATCACAGTAAATTTAGAAGAGGAATTTATGCCGTAAATGACAACATATTTAAGAAATTAACATGAAAGGAATCAACAGAGACCTTTCAACAGTTGACGCCAATATTCAAGAAAGGGTAGAAGTAATCCACTAAATTACAGGTCCATATCATTAACGTCGATATGCAGCAGGGTTTTGGAACATATATTGTGGTCGAACACTATGAATTACCTCGAAGACACACAGTCAACAAGGATTTAGGAAACATAGTTCTTGTGAAACACAACTAGCTCCTCACTCGCATGATGTGTTGAGTGCTGCTGACTATGGATTTCAAATTGATTCCGTATTTATGGATTTCCGGAAGGTTTACACTGTACCACACAAGTGGCTTGCAGTGAAATGGTGTGCTTATGGAATATTGTCTCAGACATGTCACTGGATTCGTGACTTCCTGTCATAGAGGTCACAGTTCTTAGAAACTGACGGAAAGTCATCGTATAAAATACAAGTGACTTCTGGCGGTCTCCAAGGTTGTATTATGGGCTCTATGCTGCTGCTTATATATTTGGGAGCCAATCTGAGCAGCCGTCTTAGGTTGTTTGCAGATGACGCTGTCGTTTATCGAATTAAGTGATCAGAAGATCAAAACAAATTGCAAAGCGATTTAGAAAAGACATCTGTATGGCACGAATATTGGCCATTGACCGTAACTAACGAAAAGTGTGAGGTCATCCTCGTGAGTGTTAAAAGGAATCCGTTAACTTCGGTTACTCGATAAATCAATAAAATTTAAAGTCCTTAAATTCAACTAAAAACCATGGAATTACTATTACGAACAACCTAAATTGGAAGGAACTCACAGAAATCTTTTGGGGAAGGCTAACCAAAGACTGCGTTTTATTGGCAGGACGCTTAGAAAATGTAACAGATCTACTAAGGAAACTGCCTACACTTCGCTTGTCCGTCCTCTTTTAGAATAGTGCGGCGCGGTGTGCGATCCTTACAAGATGGGATTGACGGGTTATATCGAAAAAGTTCAAAGAAGGGCAGCACGTTTTGTATTACCGCGAAGCAGGGGAGAGAATGTCACTGAAATGATATGGGATTTCGGATGGACATTATTAAAACAAAGGCGTTCTTCGTTGCGGAGCAATCATCTCACGAAATTCCACTCACCAACTTTCTCCTCCGAGTACGAAAATATTTTGTTGACGCCGACCTGCATAGGGAGAAGCGATAATCACGATAAAATACGGGAAATCAGAGCTCGTCTGGAAAGATATAGGTGTTCGTTCTTTCCGCGCGCTATACGAGATTAGAATAATAGAGAACTGTGAAGGTGGTTCGATGAACTATCTGCCAGACACTTCAATGTGATTTGCGGAGTATCCATGTAGATGTGGGAGGAATTTAGTGACGTAGTGAGTGAGTTATGCGGATGCATGGTATCGGCCTTCTCCTGCCGCTAAGGTGAGCATGCTGCCTCAGCGCTTGGCGGCGCATAAACCCTGAGGCCCTGCTGTGATGTATAATGTATCCGCCATACTGGCAGCCCTCTGGGAAATTTATAATGTGCTTTCATCGGAAGCGAATTTTCAGTTTCTCGTTCATTAAGCGTGGGACCTAGCGGAGCCATTGTGCACGTGCAACCGCCTACAGATGTCTCTAGTGGCAGGGTTCATAGAGACGAGGAAGCCCCATCTGCAATCCAGAGGCAAGTCGCGTGGGTAAGTGCGAGAGAGAAAGAGAGAGCGAAGAGAGCTCAGATGCTAGAGACGGATATGAAAACTGAGAGAGAGAGAGAGAGAGAGAGAGAGAGAGATGGAAGGAGAGGAGGGAGGTTGCATGGAAAGATAAGGGTAGCATTTTTATTCTCCTCCACAAGGTAATTATGATTCTGCGAGTGCATACAGAAACAAAAGCATCAAAGACTTTGCCGCGCAATACTTTCTAGTACCTCATTGCTGTTGCGGAAAACAAAACGCAATGGAGGCAGTCTCTTTTCCCGCTGCAGCACGCGTTTTTAATTATTTTTTCTGAATAAGAAACTCAGAAATTTCGTGGCATTAGTAGTGTGCTACTGAGTTAATAGTGTGTAGGTGTTAGAATAAGTTACCCTACGCATAGCTCTTACATTGTCGTAGGCAGTAAGCAGTGTTGTTCTCCCTTTCCTTTTGGTCTGCTAAAACCCTCCAAAATCAACTGGTTTCCTAGTTTAATTTTTTTTCGTTTTCCAATGTTACTCTCCTTTTTCCCCTCTCAGGTAGCAGTGGGTTTGTAGTTTTATTTACGGGGAACCTTTTGAATTCATTAAATCTATCCTGAAGCATAACGTCGTATCTGACGTCATCTTGGCATACTGTAAGTACATACTGCAACTTCAACGCTCATTTGTATGCTATAGTGCCTTGGTAACATGAATCTACTCACAGTTCACCACTTTGGACTGGCGGAATAACGTTTTAGTAGTAGAAACTAAATTTAAAAGCGAATTTTCAACGTTACGCTATTGTATGAACAAGCACTGGATCCAATTTGTGGGTAACGCATATTCGTTTATTCTCGTTTTATTGGTCGTTCGCATGGTAACCTCTGATGACATTTGTTGGAAGTAGCAGCTCGTGGCACATAGGTAGACATACCAACGTTATTGGATGCGAGGATGTATGATTTCGAAAGGTACATGGGGACGAGAAGACTTATGCAGGAGAGACTAACGTAAAGAGCTGCATCAGACCGGAATTCTGGTTGAAAATAACACTCAGTGCACGAAGTACACATTCCTCTTTAATTTGTTGTTGTCAGATTTGAAGAGTCAAAATTTACACTTTCCTTACTTCTTCTTTTCCAATAAAATCTGTATCTGTGGTCTTTCTACGTCAAATTCTTATTAGTACTAATGCCTTACTGGTTTGGGCAATTTCTGTACTTGTGTGCTTGATGTTATTTACCCTTGCTAGAGCACGCCAAAGAAATAAGCAAATAAAAAAGTAATCAAATAAATTAATAAACACTGGTGTCTAAAATTAAAGCAACAAAATGAAATATTGCAGGTTGCATTTATTTTGCACCAAAACAGTACGTGCTATTTGCGTCCAATAATACGACAGGGAGCAGCAGAGCCATAACTGTCAAACATACACAGCCTGTGTAAAAAATGTTCATTACCTCGCACAATTTAAATACAATAAAACAGATAGATTTAACAACCTCATAGGGGCACAATAAAATTTTTTCTTAAGCCCCTGTTAAAATCTGCATAAAACATTAACAAAATTTCTGTTGGTTTAAATACTTAATAAAATCGAAACTTAACAAACTCTGTACCCGCAAGAGTATCCTGTACAATGACTTCTTTTTTACAATATAAATTCATACCAAGGGATAACATTATGGCATAACATAAGGCACGCAAGTAATAATAAAAGCAATTTATAAAACTTCAAAGCTCGTCAATGAAGACACCGGGCGCACCAACTTCTGACTAAGTAATAATCCAGTTGATACCAGTAGAGGGAGGCACTAAATAAAATAACAAGCAATTAATTGAAAAAGCAGCGCCTCAGCATCTAAACATTCCCTGAGAACATACGCGCATGAAACCCTCCTTTATAGAAATTAAACTTCACAACCAGCACACAAGGTACAAATATAATAAACAAATGGCTGATAAAGGAATGCAGAATTGATAAGACGGAGCCTCCAGTAATGTGATCGGGCACTAATTACAGAGTAAAACCGAGTTTTACAGGTTTAAATTCATATTTGGAGCGAAAGGTGCATTCGCCAAAGCCGCGGAGGAACGAGCTGCAAAGCTTAACGACCTAACATAGCCAGTGCCCACTACGCCTACACTTTCACGGAATCTGATGTAATTTTAATAAAATTATGCTTAGAACTGCTGTATTACGCCCACCTCCTACCCCACGCCCTTCCACTTATTTCTCTGTTACACTATGGTAGCAGAGAGCGTGGTTGTGCGGTGGGGGGTTGCGGGGTGGGTACGAAGTATATTATTTTTTTAATGACGTTTCACTAAGATTGAACAGTGTTGTACTTAGTAAAGCCGATAGCACTTTGATGTTGTATTGTTTCAGCATGGCAGTCAGAGAAGTTGAGCCGTGCGCGGCACGTGTTCATGCGGTTTATTGTTTGTCGTCTTCTCTTTACGGTACTGCCGCCACGTTTTCTTATTCGATTTACTGGCGTCACTAAGTTCCTGTTTTACCTGCCCTTGAGTAGCAGCGCAGCGCTTATCGAAAAGAGCACTGTCGTATATCTCTGCAGCGACCGCTAGTATATCCGGGTCGTTGTGAGTTTGGAGTTTAGTCGGAGACGGAGCGCCATTGAGGCGCAGACAGCCAATACTTGTCGACCTCTGGCCACACACATGAACAGTCCAACGGAAGGAGATTTAAGCAGGGACGACCGCTGGTTGGTCGTTCGGTCGGTCGTCTCATCGCTTCTGGGCCTCTTCAATTGATTATCTTGCGGGACTTTGGTCGGTTCTATCATTGTGCAGAGATGTCGGGTGGCCAATGGGCCAGTGGTCACTCTGCATGGTTGGGTCCGAGCCAGTGTCTCCGGGGACGTCGTCCGTCCGAGGGGTTCAGTCAGGGACGGAGCACTAGCGCCAGTGAGGTGCGGACAGCCAGTATTCGCCGACCGCTGGCGACACACATGAAATGTCCGACGAAAGGAGATTGGAGTGGGAACGACAGTTGGTTGGTCATTCGGTCGGTCGTCTCTTCGCACGACGTGTATTTGGTCGCCGACCGCTTATGGAAACTCTCTCTCTCTCTCTCTCTCTCTCTCTCTCTGTGTGTGTGTGTGTGTGTGTGTGTGTGTGTGTGGTTGTGTGTGTATGACTCGTCATTTCTCCTTATTGTTCCTCAGTGATTGGTTTTAGGATTGTCGGAGTTCTTGGAGCAAGTGATTACTTGGAGCTGTGTGTAGCTTCTGTGATTTCCGCTCAGCAGACGAATGCTGTCTGCGGACTGGAGCAGCCAGTCGGTCGCTTATGACAGAGCAGCGAGTGGGTGTTTCCTCGCATTGTTGATGTTGTCCAGCACGGCGTATAGTTCCACAGCCTTGGTGTTTGTTCATATTTTTCAGTAGTTATTGTGCCTTGACTCTACTAAGACGCCAATTGTCAAGACGTTGTGCTGCTGGGATTTTTGTCCTCCCTGATATTTTCGGTTGTGCCCTTGGTCGGGTGGAACGGAATTCATTAGGTTGTTGGTTGGTTCGTCAGCCGTCCCTGGGTCGTACTGCCAGTCGATTGTTTAGTGTTAAGCTTGGTTGCCTGTCTCATCTAAACTGTTGTTAGAGTTTCCTCCCCAGGCCGACCCTTGGAACACTTCTGAGCACCACTGTTCTGTTGATTGTGATTCTCTTTTGTCGCAAGTACTGTGCCAGACTGTCAGCTGTGTTTTAATTTTGTCTGTTCTGTGTTCAGTATATGGCCTTCAGCGGAACCTTATGTGAAGTATTTTAAGATTAGGCCTTCAGCCATATTTTATTTAAAATTCTTATTTGCTCTGTATTTAGGCCTTCAGCAGCATTTGTTTTAAAATGTGTGGCTTTCCGCCGTAATGTGTAAATTCCTTTCTGTAGGGTTTCTCTTCAATTATCTTGAATTCTTAAAATGGCCTTCAGTCGTGCTGTGTAAATGCTTATCTTAAGGTTTGTCTATAATTATTTTGAATAATTGTTTGGGCCTTTAGCCGAGAAGATATTTTAATTTTACTTAAGTAAGGCCTTCATCCATTTCTCCAAATCGTTGTGTTTTAAAAGGAGTTATTTAAACTTTATTATTGATAAGTTACTAGGGCCCCAAGACGTGAACTGATCGTTGTCGTTTTAAAGAGAAAACTGTGCACTGTGTATTCTTGTGTAACTAACAGTAACTGATCTTCGCCCCTTTCCACAGTCAGGGATTTTCTCTGTCTCGTGATGACTGGGTGTTGTGTGCTGTCCTTAGGTTAGTTAGGTTTAAGTAGTTGTAAGTTCTAGGGGACTGATGACCATAGATATTAAGTCCCATTGTGCTCAGAGCCATTTGAACCCTTTCCACAACCTGATCCTCTCTGTCCTGCGAAACCGGATTTTAGAGGTGATTGAGGTGTCGGAGTTGCGGAAGGAGGAACTATTGTACGAAGTAAATGTACGAGGTGCCGATACATCTGGCAGTGTGGCCGAGTTAGTGCGGCGGCTGCCGGAAGTTGTAGACCGTTCGGTTGTACCGCCGCAGTGGAGGAAAGCGAGGTGACGCCGTATCCAGGATTAAGTGTGCGCTAGGCGAGTTACAGTCAATCGTTCTCTTCTTTGAATTGTGAGCCGTCACGGTCACAGATAAATAGAATGAGAGCGCGGATTATACATTACATTAGTAGGGCGCAGGATTTGTGTACCGTTGACCCGTTCGACATCCACTGTAAAGAATTGTCTGAAGAGTTAAACGCATTATTAGGAAGATCCCAGGGGATGTTAGTACGTGGAGGAGACCTCATGGGTGGGGAAATATCTCAGCCTACCTTAGGACAAGTTACGAGCGAAGCCCCGTCTATTCCTTCTATAAAAGGTATTGATATTTTCGCCAAGTGCTCAACCTTTTAGAAAAATTACTGCGGGAGGCAAGAACGTTATCATTAGATTCAAGTGATCAGGTACTGAGCGCTTTGAATTTTTTATCAAGGTTACAGGGTAGAGGGGAATTTCTTGACTTGACTGCTTGTCATCATTCAGTTACTGAGACCAACTGTGAGTGGGGGTCTGGAACACCAGTTAATGGACGCTAGGCATCGTGGGTTGTAGTTTAGTGCATTTCGGGAGTTAATCTACCTAAATTATTTGCTCCCCAGAGTGCGACATGAAGCTATTTGTATGGGTTATCTTAACGCGCAGCACGATAACGAGCCGTTAGAGAAGTATGTTAAAAGGGCAAGGGATAGTGCCAAAAGATTTTGTCTTAATTATAGTGAAGCAGAGGTAGTCTAGAATATTCTCCAAGGGATGCGTCCTAGCGACCGATGCAGGGCTGTGTATTATAAAGGCCATAGAGCTTTCGTCGACCAACAACAGGGTAAGGGAAAAGGTTCTCAAGAGCAAGAGCTGGATAATTGTAGCCTCGTACGACAGGCTGGTTCCATAGGTGTAAAATGCTTTGAGTGTAAGTGCAGTGGGCATGTTGTTAGGAACTGTCCTACAGTAACGTGCTTCAAGTGGAAGAACAGGGAGCATATTGACGAGAAATGCCCTGAAAAAGGGAAGGACAAGAAATTATGACGGTATTGTAAGCGGGGATCGCGTGGTAGGGGATTTTGTAGGAGAATTGAAGCTGTACCCCGCGATAGGGTTCCTTTTGTTTGCGCAGCACTAAAAGAGGAACCTGTGTGTGCTCTGCTGGGCACCGGTAGTTCCGCATCTTTAGTGGATGAAAGATGGGGGTCCGCACACACGGGACACTGAAAGTTGCCGGACTTACCAGACAAAATTAGCTATTACCTGCTAGCCAACTCGGAGCAAATGCAAATTTTGGGAAAATTAAGCTTAAGGTCCGAATCGGTGAGTTCAAGTGGAAATTTCTTGTCCAAGCGGTTCTTAATCTGTCAATACCGGCTATAGCGGCTGCCGATTTTATCGGGAAAGTAGCCCTCCAGTGGGGCGGGAGATTTCAAGGGAAAAGCCTCACAAGTTCGGTAAACATCGTGTACATCCGCGGACTAACAGTTCCAGACACATAATGAACGCAGTGGAAACCGTTTCCGTGTGTGACCTTTAGCATTTGTTTCCAGAGCAGACAGCAGATTTTCGAGTTGGATACCGAGTTTAGTGATGTCCTAACCGATCAGTTAGGTGAGATTAAAGAAGCCGAGTGTAAGATCGAATTAACGGACAACGTCCAAGTAAGGTGCCTACCATACAGGTTATCCCAGCCTAGTATTAAAGCATTAAGGGAGTCTATTGGGGAAACATTTGTGGTGCCCAAACCGAATGGGGACTGCGTTCTTTGGTGCATATAGGGCGCTTAATAAGAAAATTGTGCTGCTGCCTATACGTCTCCCTGATTTGCATTCGTGTTTTTCCTGGTTCCACAAGACATTGGTTTTCACTACCTTCGACTTGAACCAGGCGCAATAATCAAGTGCCTCTAGCGGAAGAATATAAACCGGTGACAGCCTTTGCGACCGACTGGTCGCTTTATGAGTATAACAGAGTTCCGTTTGGGTTATCGACAGGTTGTCTGGTAAGCTCGACAATTTTTTTTTAAATTTAAGTTTGAGTGTGTATCATTATTTGGTTGATTTGGTGATTTTTAGGGAAAGTTTTGAAGAGCATGTCATACCTGTTCGTGAAGTCCTCCAAAGGTTGCGACAAGCTGGATGTACTGTCAAACCATCTAAAGTTAAGTTCGCGCAGCCTGAAGTATCGATTCTGGGGCACATTGTCTCCCAGAACGGAGTACGAATTGACCAAAGTCGTACTGAGTCTATTTATTCGTTCGCAACCCCTAAAAATTTGAAAGCCGTGGCTCGTTTTACAGGAATGATTAATTTCTTTCGAAAATTCATCCCTAGTTAGGCCCAGTTAGCTACCCCCTTAAAGGAGCTTTGGAAGAAGAGTAGAAAATTTGAGTGGGGTCCTTCACAGCAGGCTTCTTTTGAGGCTTTAAAGAAAGCGTTTGCCACCGCCCCGATTAGCGATGGCCAATTTCAACAAGGAGTTTACAGTTCAGACTGATGCCTCCATGTCAACCGTTAGAAACAGAGTATTATACATACGAACTTAAGGCCTTAGCATTCCTGTTCGAGCTCGAAAAATTTAAATTGTATCTGGAATACCAACCATTTCTGTTGGATACGGACAATCAAGCACTTAGTGGGGTGCTTGCAAGACTGAGGCGAACTGGCAGAATAGCGAAGTGGGCGATACGAATTTCGGCGTTCAGGTTCAGGGTTAAGCCCATTAGGGACTTGGAGATTGTTGTGGCTGACAGCTTAAGCTGAATGTTCGAGCCGGAGATCGACGAGCAGCAGGACGAAGAGGGAAGTTTCGAAGAGGCCAGCGGTCGGGATAACTGCAACTGTGTGTATTTGTGTAGCGTTACGCTAGAGGATCGACTGAAAACAATATGCTCAACGTTAACTGGACATTTTCGGTGTCGCCACTTGCATTTTGGACTTAAAAACGCGGCAGGAACCTTTTAGCCATTGCTGGATAGTGTGTTACACGGATTAAAACCAAAACAGTGCATGGTGTACATGGATGACACAACTGTGTGTTCAGAGAATATTTCAGAACATTGGAGCGGTTATGTCAAGTGTTTGCTTGACTGTGCGCATCACGGTTAGCATAGGGTTTAGAGAAATGACATTTTGTATTGCAGGAAGTTCAGTATTTGGTTCACATTATAGGGCAGAATGGAATTTGTACTGATCCAAAGTTACTTGCCTGAGGCCGTTAAACACCTACCAAGGTAAAGTAATTGCAATCTTATTTGGGGCTCGCCAATTTTTGCCATAGGTATGCTCCAAAATTTGCAGGAATTGCTAGGCGTCTCATGCAATTGCTACAAAAAAGTGTGAAATTTCATTGCACAGCTGAGAGTGAGGCTGAGTTAAAAGATCTGCTGACAACTACTCCCGTCTTCGCCTATCGGGATTCTGAAGAGTTCTGTATTCTTTCTTGGGATTGGGGCGATTTTGTGCTAGGAGTTACTCTGAGTCAGGAAGTAGACGGACAGGAGCACCCAACTGCACATGATTCATGGCAGCTAAATAATTCTGAATGAAATTATTCCACTACAGAGAAAGAAATGCTCGCAGTGATTCTTTGGAATTTTGTATTTTCGTTGTTACCAGTATGGAAGACAATTTGAAGTGATAACTGGTCACACAGTGCTCAGGTGGCTCAAGTAGATTGTCAACATGGGCCTTACAGTTAAGCGAGTTCGATTATGAGGTAGTACATACCCCGGGAAGGTCGCACACTGATGCAGCACAAAGCGCTGACCTGGTCTGTCAGCAGTTTGCTAAACAATAACTATTCTCTGAGGAGGACAGAGTACTGTATCGCATTACAGGATATGGGCTTTGGTTAGTAGTACCACAGACCTTGTGGGATGAAGTGTTGCGGCAACTGCATGACTCGATTTTAGTGGGACACTCGGGTCAAACAGCAAGGGAGAGAAGTGTAGCACAGGATTATTAGTGGATGACATGTAGGCAGAATGTGGACAGTTACGTGAACAATTGTATTCCATGTGCTCGAAGAGTAGAGCTTAACCACCAGAAAATCAAATTACAGAGGTTACTGGAAGCTGATAAGCCCTTCCAAATCGTAAGATTTGGCATTCTAGGACCTCTAGCACGATCTCCACCAAGGAATCGTTACGTATGAATCATTATTGACAATTTTTCTCGTTACGTATCCATGACAGCTTTAGCAGACCAGCAAGCCATGAAAACGCCCAGACCCTAGTCAAGATAGCCGGCCGGTGTGGCCGAGCGGTTCTAGGCGCTGCAGTCTGGAACCGCGCGACCACTGCGGTCGCAGGTTCAAATCCTGCCCCGGGCATGGATGTGTGTGATGTCCTTCGGTTAGTTAGGTTTAAGCAGTTCTTAGTT
Source organism: Schistocerca americana (assembly GCF_021461395.2). Lineage (NCBI taxonomy): Eukaryota > Metazoa > Arthropoda > Insecta > Orthoptera > Acrididae > Schistocerca > Schistocerca americana. Next base: position 624,144,217 of record NC_060121.1, on the reverse strand, counting down.
CTAGGGGACTGAAGACCTCAGATGTTAAGTGCCATAGTGCTCAGAGCCATTTTGAACCTAGTCAGGATATCTGAAACCATAATCACAGATGAGGGTGCGAATTTTACTTCAGAATTAATACAGCTGCTATATAGGCTATTTTGCATTAATGAATTATAGATGAATGCTCTGCATTCTCAAGGTAATGGTCGCATAAAATGATCCACAAGAAGATAGCAAAAATATCGAGTTTTTACATAAATTCCCAGCATAACAATTAGGACATTCTATTGGCCTACGCCATCATGGAATACAATTCATAAATCACCAGAGCACAGGGTTATCCCCGTTTGAAGCAATTTTTGGGCGTAAGAAGCCATTGCCTTTCAGTTTTGCAAAGTCCCGCCACAAGGAGAAATCTAATTAGTGAAGGATTTCGCTAGGAGAGTGAATCGTATCTGGAGATAAGTACAAAAAATGAATACGAAGCCTTGAGAGAAACAAGAGAGGGTGCATGAAGGGAAAGCAGCATTACCCAAGTATCATGTGGGGCATTTGTTAACGTTAATGCATACATATGTTGCGAAGGGGAAAACGAAGAAGTTTGTGTCACTGTATTACCAGCTAATAAAGATGGTTTCTTCAGTTAGCGTGTAAGTGTAGCTCTCCTCCCACCCTTTGATAGTCCATATAATCGGGATTTGGCCATTTAAGAGGAATATGGTCAATTTGCCTTGTGAGTCCTTAGTTTCTGTAGATGGGGTAGAGAAACAACGAGGGATAAAGTGAAACAAAGGAAACAGGATAACGTGGTGAATCATTGATATTTGCTGAGATTTGCAGCTGGGATACGGGACTGACATTAGGAAATACTTTTCGCTTACCAGTTGCAATAATGAGAACCTTAGACGTAAGTATGGTCCATTCCTTAATTTATGTACCTCACCTCCCTTCCTCATTTTTGCCACCTGAACACCTTTCATTTCTTAATGATACCATTGATGAAGACCTGCTCACCTCCCTGGATCAGATGATTGCCACCCAACATTTCTGAGCACGTGGAAAGCTACAGAAGTAAACAGCAGCAATTAATAGTCATTGATTTATCAACATCAGCCTCTTGTGTATTCCTTGTCGTGATCAGAGTTATGTATTTTTTGTTCAAGGGTTTAAACCGACCAGATGGCAGTGTATTGAGTGAATAGTCATGATGGCCAAGACCAAATGTGCTCAAGGACCCTGATAAACAATTGAGTATAAGAGGGTGAACTGTGGTGTAATAAGCAGGGAAGAGCCACAATATACAGTTTCAAAGGAAGTTAACAATGTAAATACTGTACAAGTCTGGTATTGGTAGACCATGTAAATAGATACTGAGGTAAAATGTGGGGAAGCATTCATTCCGTAGAAGGGGAGAGTGCAGGGGATTGAATGAATAGAGCGATTAAGTTAGTTAACAGTAGGAGTTTTACAGTAATGAAGGTTTTTAGAATCGGAAGGAATACTGGGAGCCAGGAGTCGTATGTGAGTTACATTCTGCGCTCAGTTCAGTGGTATGATACCATGAAGTAAGTGGATAGGCGGAGCGCCGGCTGAAGCAACATGAAGAAGAATGCTGTGTCACAGGTTAGCTCGCCACATGTCAACATCGTGGGTGATAATCAGTTCAGTTACACCAGCCGAGAAACGCCAGAATACTGCACTAATCTAACGGAGAATAAGAACCACAGACATCAGGAACAGCCAGCTGCTCAACATCGTCTGTCATGAGATGTTGGAATAACGAAAACTTGCGTCACTAACCGCCGCCACTAGTTCGGAGTCGTTACTGCCATCTGTCACCGCAATAGTTACAATCATAATGCAGGTCGTCACGTAGAAGGCGCCAGAGCGACTCCGATGTCGTCAGCAGGCAGCCCCCTGTCGTGTGCTTGAGGAGCATTGTTGTAACGCGATTTTGCCATTGTTCTGTCACTGTCTCCACAAATACTGTAACTGGGGCCAGGGTCCTGGGACCTGGCCCGTCGTCCCTAAGCATCCATCCACCACTGCCGATGGTTGCACAGGTTAATGACCTGCCCCAATGACACGCCTCCAAGGCGCAATCACAACAGAGGCCCACAGTATATGGTTCCACATGCCGCAGTACGGTCCAGCAAGGTTACTGCACCGTCCCCGAGGCAGCGGATTCCAGGTAACCATAGTGCAGCTACAGTCGCTGCAGCGGGCGCGCCGGCCACCTCCGTCACTACCGAGAGTATAACGAATGGAAGCAAACATCAAATACATTAACCAGATTGCCCACAACCAAGGTATTGCAATAAATATTGTCGTTCTGTCATCGGAAACCATCCATGCAGACGCCCCCCAACATCTTCTTCCTCACACACACCACAAAACCGACATCCAAATCTGAAAGTGGGCAGTGGAGTACCGTGACAGTTAAAACAGCCTGTTTACAGGTGTTCACTGATCTTCAGCTAAAGCTTGAGACTGACCAGCTTTGTATCGGGATGGTCAATTTGCACAGTGGTTTGAACGTATTAGAGTGGGAGAGCCATCAGGGGCTTAGTGAGTCCAGGGAATCCGAAGTTACTCAACGTCAGGAATACTTCCTGTCTCCCAGAACTGATACTATGAAGAAACTTCCCGCTGGATTTACTAACTGGCGTAATCCTTTTCTTCGTGCGTTGCAAGGCATAGAACGTCTCAGTGTTGACATGCAGCAGTTACTTTTCTGTGATTTTTCGTTAAACTGGAGGAAAAGTCAAAGTTTCAAGATTTCGTCGGAAATCATTTCCCAGCCGATCTATCCTTTGTGTCAGGGGTCCCTGACCCAAATGGTCGGTGCGGTCTGAGATAGAAGCGGGTCCTTAAAAGAATTGTGTGTGCGTATTCCGAGGTAGTGTTTTTCTATTAGGGTAAAGAGCGACCTTAACAATTATTAGTTTCATCAGGTTCAGAAGGGGGATGTCGAGCTAGTTCATTACATTCTTGAAGCACGTGTGGCAGCCATAGCTTTTGACCTAAACCTAACACTATTTTGAAAGGTATTAACCTGGAGGATCGTTTTAGGGTTCTATTTGCTGAGAGCCCCGTGACCTATTGCGACTTGGATAGTCTGGTTTCTGTTGTGGAAGGGATTAAGAAAGCCGATCAAAGGAAGGTCTAAGAGAGGGCGTCGCCTCAAACTTTTGCCAACCCCACTACAGCAGTGGGTTCCGCTAATAAGATGCCGGCCGTTAGGGGTCGTTGCTATCTTTATGGTCAGCAGCAACATTTTGCCCACCAGTGCGACTCTGGCAGCAAGGCATCTCGTAACAACTGTCACCAGAACATGGCCTCGCTTGATACCAGTTCAGTGTAGCCATGTTGTATAACCTTAATTAAAATTATCGATATATAATCTCTCGTCAGAATAACGCCCGCAGCAAAGTAGCGCTTCAGGAATATCAAAGAGGGTTTAACGCCACTACGTTTATTTATAAATTCTACTTCATAAACCATGTGCGGGTATTACTAGTTCTCTTGTCTCGTTTTCTGCGTTCTGAGTAATTCTACGTAGCTGCGACGTACGATACAGCTGGCATTTGCGTGTGATATGCTACGGAAAAGATCAGGACAGTTTTGTTGAACTGCAAGGAAATTGACTATAGTTAATTTCTACGGGACAGCCTTTTGCCGTAAGGTCACGTAGTGAGAATATCTTAGGAATGGTGTTCGCGAGAAAAAGTAGCGTTCAGTATTAATTCTAGTACATGCCGAATTACCGATAATAGGATTTGTGGACTACACGAAGGGGCGTTAAATTGAATGTAATAAAAGAATAGGACACTTAGCTTTATCAAAGTAAAGGAGTACGAAGTTTGAATGACTGTATCTAAATATAGTAATGAACCATGGTCCTGGCTGTAATATCTTTGAGTGAAGAGCGGTCATTTTAGTTGCCGTAATTGCTGAGAGTAATTGCAGGATCACCCTTCTTTTCTCTAAATATAAAACTCAGTCATTCATGATCATTCAGTTATTATTAAATGTTATTAATAAAGAACTAAAGTGATTTCCACAATAACGTGTGTATTAGTAAATAATAACTATCATCCAAAGATGTTATGAACTATCTTGTCTTCGGTGTCGCAGCAACAAATGAACGGCGATCGACGGAACAAGAGGTCAATATTTGTAATTATGAAAAATTGAAACTTAGTCGCCGTTACAGAGAATATTTTTGTAGCTGCTGCATTTGAGGTGTAGATATAACGAAAAGTCGGGCATATACAACATCAATATCTTACGTCAGAGAAGTCGACGACAGCAGATCGACGGACGACGGCTACAACTGACGCCCAACGCGTGACTCGAAAAAAGGTATGAAAACAATTATTACGTAATAAAAATTGGTGGAAAATAATTGTTGTGATTGTGAAATGAACAGTGACTGAAAAATTCCGATTATATGTTTCATATTCTGCACTACGACAACCCACGACGCACGAGCAACGACACGAGCTGATTGCCGACGGAAGATAGCATCTGCGAGTACGACCGACATCGAGGTGCCTACCTCCGGCAACTACAAGACGTCAGGAAGTTGGTAAATAATAGAGTTACTGCGGCTCGTACTTTGTGTGTAAAGACATTTTATTACTGGCTGAACAGTATCTTATTGCGCTTCCTTTTTAATTTTAATTGCGTGGATACATAAGGCAAGTCCGTGACGCAGAAACTGTATAATTAGTTATAGTTATATTTTATTTATTGAGTTTTATTATTTTAGTATTATTCTGCGAGTGTATATAGATAACAATGAAACGGGGGTACTATTTAAGATCCAATCCAGATACAAGTCTACTGACTTTGGGGAGCGAAGATACAAGAGAGGATAAGAACTGTGTGGAAAATTTAGACGTTAATAAGACAGAGGATTTGTTGGAATTTGAAATGTTAAATATGTGTAGAAATAGTTTGGAGAAACTGTAGGTGCTTGTGAGAAAAGTATACAAGTGTGGTCAATATGTCGTCTGGAGATAGTATCAATGAGCTGTTTGAATTTCTATTGAAACCACATCAGGAAGAAGTAGCGCAAAATAAACAACGTGATCTTAGAGATAAAACCTTTAGAGAGGAAATTTTAGAACAAGAGAAACGACGAAAACTTGCGGAAAAAGCTTTTCGGGAGAGGATGTTAGAATTACAGAAACGACTAGATAATCAAGACCAAGAATTTAAGAAAGAGGTATTAAACATCGTAAATGACCTAGAATCACGCACTAAGAAAAAGGGTGAATACTTATCTGCCGCGATAAATAAATTAACATTAAGTGTAAAATCTCCGAATATTATGTTTTAGGAGACTAAAGAACCTAAGGTATCCACATATTCAAGATTTACAATTTCCAGCACATAAACGTAACAAAATTATTTGGTTGCACCCGCCTTAGCGTACGGCTTAACCTGCGATATGTGGACACGAAAAATTCTTTTGTTTTGCGGGTTTCTCACTATCAAGGTGACCGGGCTGATGAACCGCAAAGTTTGTACAGGACCGACGAACCGGGGCGTAGATTCCCTGTAATTTTATTCGCCGCCCGACTTACTGCACGAAGATTCTTTACTCAAACCTGGTCGCCCGCCTTCAGTGTGAGCGGCCATCTACCAGCATTATAACGCCGCCTTTCCGTTCTCTCGTGACTCTTCCGCCAATTCTTCATCACATGCTTCCAATTGGCACGGATTTGTGCACCGTCCACCCTATCTAGCAACAACTCACTGACCACAAATTAGGTTTCAAATTAGGTTTCAAAGCTAACATTAACCCCTCGGGGATGGTCTTATGGTTGGGTAGCAGTATTGAAGGACTTAAAGGGCATTGCATTGTCAGATACAAACACACGGCAGGGTCTTAACTCCCCAAAGATACTCTGTAACCACCGTATGGAGGCTTTCGGGTAGGCATCAGCCAGCAAAAACGCGTTAGCGTATCCATGCAAACAAAGATATAACGGTTTCCGTCTTTCGAACGCAGAAGGGGTCCTACATAACATACAACCTCTCCATGGCCTCCATCGCCTCTTACGGATCTAAGAACCCCTGCTTGGCGTTCCACACTGGCTTGCTAAATCCATTTACTTAATTTACTTAATCTGCTGCTTCATGCCATTCCAAGTAAAATGCTCCTTTCTTTTCATGCGACTTTTAAAAATCACCAAGTGTCCAGCTACTGGTGTTTCATGATAGTATTTGAAGACTACAGGGATCAAAGTTTGAGGCAGCACTTACTTGGGGTCACACTTCCCACGCGTCATACAACACAAAACGTTCCCCTTTAGGCAATAGGGCCTAACAACTTCCCCTCGATGTATTCTCTGTTTAAGCTTGTGCAGTACGGGGTTTTCTTCCTACTGCAGAGCGACATGTTTGAACAACGATAGCAACCCGCTCAAAATGGCACAACTGTGCTCATTGAACTCTCGCGACAGAATCCTATCACCCAGGACCACACAGTTGCAGTTATGCAGACCGCTGGCCTCTTCGAAACTTCCCTCTTCGTCCTGCTGCTTCTCAAACTCCGGCTCAAACATTCGGCTTAAGCTGTCAGCTACAACGTTCTCCGAGCCCCTAATGTGTTTAACTCTGAACCTGAACGCCGAAATTCGTATCGCCCACATCGCTACTCTGCCCGTTCGCCTCGGTCTTGCAAACACCCAACTAAGTGCTTGATTGTCCGTTTCCAGCAGAAATGGTTGGTGTTCCCCGGCTTTTTCTAGGGGGTCCGCGGCCAGCTTTCACCAAATCGTGTAAAATAATGAGTAAAATTATTGAATAAAAACGTGAAAATCAAATTTATCACAATATTTTTTTCGTGTGGAAAACATGAGTACTTTTACTTCAGGTCGTATTCCCAAGCAGCCTTTTCGGTTCCGAAGTGAGAACGCGCACACAGTTTAGTGCCGGAGAATGCGGCTTCTTTGATCGACTGTTTCGCAACAATACGGGGGTCGTTCTTGCGCCGGTTTACGGAGCTAGATGTGCTGAAACCTTTTATGCATGCGCGGAGCGAGCTTTGTCGACCAATCACAGCTCTCTCTGGCACGTATGCGGCCCCAGGCATCACTTAATGTTAAACTTGCTTTATCAGTGCACTACGTATTTCCTAAGTGGATTTTTGACCAGTTTATTACTTCTAACATGAATCGGTGGCTGAAGTCAGGATCATTGAAGAAGGTGCAGTTTCTCCATCGCCTTTACAACAAGGGAAGTTTCCAGTCGAAATGAATGAGGAGGGAGGACGACCAAAGGATGAACAATCGCAAGAAGCTCCACAGCCGCATTTATTGTGTGACAACGCTGCAAGTACTCCACTGGTTGCAATATCCTATGGAAGTGGAATAACCAAGAAGCGTAAGTACAACGAAAGCTGTTTAGAAATGGGCTTTATGGTGACGAAGGAGGGCAAAGCTCAGTGTGTAATTTGTGCGCGAGTCTTTCGGAACAGTTCAATGGTTCCAGTTAAATTGCGCCGTCATTTTGAAGGATCTACCCATATTTCCAAGCGAAAGACATTGATTTTTTCAAAAGGAAGAGTGTTGAGCTATCTGCTTCTCAGCATTGCACGAAAATTCATTAAAAGCTTCTTTCTTGGTTAGTTATCGAGTGGCAAAAAACAGGCAAAGCTCATACCATTGCAGAAAATCTCGTAAAGCCGTGTGTTCATGATATTGTTTCTTGCATGCTAGACGAAAAGGCAGTAAAGCTTGTATCTTCGGTGCCATTATCAAACAATACTGTCAAGAGACGCATTGTTGACATGTCAAATGATGTGAAAGACACTCTGGTTTCTCGCATCCAACACAATTCATTTTCGCTGCAGACAGATGAATCCACTGATGTTGCAGGATTAGCGATTTTATTGGGTTTTGTCCGTTAGGAATATTCTGGATGTTTTGAGGAGGACCTCTTATTGTGCAGACCACTACCTGCCAACACAACACGTACTGAAATATCCCGTCTTTTTGATGATTTTGTAAGGACTAATGAAGTTTCATGGTCTAATTACACAGATGCGTGCACAGGTAGTGCAAAAGCTATGACGGGTCCTACAGTCGCAGCAATAACGAAAATAAAAGAAAACGCTAAGAACTGCAGCAGTAGTCATTGTGCTGTCCACAGATACGCTTTAGCTACGAAACAAATGCCAGTTTCGTTCAAGAAAGTTTTAGACGAATCCATTCAAATCATTAACTACATAAAATCAAGGCCGTTGAAGTCAAGACTTTTCACAATACTGTGTGAAGATATGGGAAGCCTTCATCGTTCCCTGCTTTTCCACACAGAGGTGAGGTGGCTCTCAAGTGGGAATGCACTCTCTCGGTTGTACGAATTAAGATTGGAAGTCTTAGCTTTCATTTTGCAGCATAACACCAAATTAGCAGACCTTATTAATGACGAAAATATGGCAGTGTATACTTGCCTGTTTGTCAGGTATTTTCTCCAAAATAAATGAAATGAATATTTCACTCCAAGGGCAAAATGAAACAATGGTCACTGCTATCGGCAAAGTTCCAGCATTCCAGAGGAAAATCAATTTTTGGGCAGAGTGTGTCGAGGAGGGGAAGGTTGAGTGTTTTCATCTTCTCAAGGAGATTTTGAAAAACAAAACGTTGGCGTTTGGGATGAATTTGTTTCATCAAATCCTGGAACATGGCACTTGCATTAAGAAGCTTTCAGTTCCCATGGGTTTCGCTCTGAAATTTAAAGTTACTGTGCTCTTGACTAACTAGGGGTCCGCCATGGATTTTCGACTGCAGAAGGGGTCCGCCAGCTGAAAGGTTGGGAAGCCCTGGTATATAGAATACTTTGTTTCTAACAGAGAAAGACAACGTGAGGCGAAAGCGATTGGGCGTCTTCCCGACACTTCTTCTTGCAACAGAACTGCAGCAACTCTTGACATGGAGGCATCAGTCTGAACTATAAACTCCTTGTTGAAATTGGCCATCGATAATAGGGGCGGTGGCCAACGCTTTCTTTAAAGCCTCGAATGATGCCTGTTGCGAAGGTCACCACTCAAATTTTCTACTCTTCTTCCGAAGCTCCTTTAGGGGGCAGCTAACTGGGCCAAATTAGGGATGAATTTTCGAAAGAAATTAATCATTCCTGTAAAACGAGCCAGGGCTCCCACGTTTTTAGGCGTTGCGAACTAATATAAATGGTCTCAGTACGACTTTGGTCAATTCGCACTCGGTTCTGGGAGACAATATGCCCCAGAAAGGATACTTCAGGCTGCGCGAATTTAACTTTAGGTGGTTTGACAGTACATCCGGCTTGTCGCAACCTTTGTACTACTTCGCGAACAACACGCCATGCTCCTAAAAACTCTCCCTAAAAATCACCAAACCATTAAAATAATGATACACACACTCAAACTTAAGATCCGAAAAAACTCTGTCGAGGATACCAGACAACCTGTCGATAACCCAAACGGAACTTTATTGTACTCATAAAGTGACCAGTCGATCACAAAGGCTGCCACCGGTTTATATTCTGCCGCTGGAGGCACTTGATAGTGCGCCTGATTGAAGTCGAAGGTAGTGAAAACCTTTGTCTTGTGGAACCAGGAGAAAATACGAGTGGAAATCAGGGAGAGGTATAGACTGTAGCACAATTTTCTTATTAAGCGCCCTATAATGCACCACCGGACGCAGTTCCCCCTGCGGTTTGGGACCACAAATATAGGTGAAGACTACAACATTTCTCGAATAGTTTCCATCAATGCTTTCATATGAAGCTGGGATAACCTTTATGATGGGCACCTTATGGGAACGTTGTCCGTTAATTCGATCTTACACTCGGCTTCTTTAATCTCACCTAACTGATCGGTTAGGACATCACTGAACTCGGTACCCAACTCGAAAATCTGCTGTCTGCTCTGGAAACAAATGCTAAAGGTCACACACGGAAACGGTTTCCACTGCGTTCATTACGTGTCTGGATCTGTTAGTCCTGCGATGTACAATATGTATACAGAACTTGTGAGGCTTTTCCCTGGAAATCTCGAAATAAAACTTCCTCCGACCCCACTGTAAGGCTACCTTCCCGGGCCTTAAGCTTAATTGTCCGCAAATTTTGCATTTGCTCCGAGCTGGCTAGTACGTAATAGCCTGGTAAGTCGTGCAACTTGCAGTGTCCCGTGTGTGAGGACACCCATCTTTCATCCACTAAAGATGCGGAACTATCGGTGCCCAGCAGGGCACACACAGGTTCCTCATTTAGTGCTGCGCATACAAAAGGAACTCTATCGCTGCGAACCGCTTCAGTTCACCTACAAAATCCCCTACCACGAGGTCCCCGGTTACAATACCGTCGTAATTTCTTGTCTTTCCCTTTTTCAGGACAATTCGCGACAGTATGCTCCCTGTTCTTGCACTTGAAACACCTGACTGTAGGACAGTTCCTAACAATGTGCCCACCGCACTTACACTCAAAGCACTTTACTCCCATGGAACCCGCCTGTCGTACGAGGCTACAGTTATCCAGCTCTTGCTGTTGAGAACCTTTTACATTGTCCCGTTTTTGGAGCTCTACGGCCTTCACAATACAGAGCCGTGCAACGGCCGGTAGGTCGCATCCCTTGGAGAATATGCTCGACTATCTCCGCTTCACTATAATTAAGACATAATATTTTGGCACTATCCTTTACCCTTTTAACATACTTCCTCTAACGGCTCGTTATCGAGCTGGGCGTTAAGATAACTCCTACCAATAGCTTCATGTCCCACTCTGGGGGACAAGTAATTCTGGCAGATTAACTCCCGAAATGCAATAAACGACAATCCACGACACCTAGCGTCCATTAACCGTTGTTCCAGACACCCACTCACGATCGGACTCAGTAACTGAAAGATGACAAGCAGTCAAGACAAAAAAGTCCCCTCTATCCTTTATCCTTGAAAGAAAATGCAAAGCGCTAAGTACCTGATCAATTGAATCTAGTGATAAAGTTTTTGTCTCCCGTAGTAATTTTTTCTAAAAGGTTGGGCAACTTAGCGAAAATATCAGTACCTTTTATAGAAGAAATAGACGGGGCCTCGCTCATAACTTGTCCTACGGTAGGCTGAGATAATTCCCCGCCCATGGCGTCTCCTCCACGTACTAACATCCCCTGGGTACGTCCTAATAAGGCGTTTAATTGTTCAGACAAGTCTTTACACCGGGTGTCGGACGGGTCGACGGTACACAAATCCTGCGCCCTACTAATGTAATGTATAATCCGAGCTCTCACTCTATTAACCTGTGACCGTGACGGCTCACAATTCAAAGCAGAGAACGATTGACTGTAACTCGCCTAGCGCACACTCAATCCTGGATACGGCGTCACCTAGCTTTCCTCCACTGCGGCGGTACAACAGAACGGTCGCAACTTCCCGCAGCCGCCGCGCTAACTTGGCCACACAGCCCGATGTATCGGCACCTCGTACATTTACTTCGTACAATAATTCCTCCTTCCGCAACTCCGACACCTCAATCACGTCTGAAATCCGGTTTATCAGAACAGAGCGTATCAGGTTGTGGAAAGGGGCGAAGATCAGTTACTGTTAGTTACACAAGAACACACAGTGCACAGTTTTCTCTTTAAAACGACAACGATCAGTTCACGGCTTGGGGCCCTAGTAACTTCTCAATAATAAAGTTTAAATAACTCCTTTTAAAACACAACGATTAGGAGAAATGGATGAAGGCCTTACTTAAGTAAAATTAAAATATCTTCTCGGCTAAAGGCCCAAACAATTATTCAAAATAAATAAAGACAAACCTTAAGATAAGCGTTTACACAGTACGACTGAAGGCCATTTTAAGAATTCAAGATAATTGAAGAGAAACCTTACAGACAGGAATTTACACATTACGGGGGAAAGCCACAGATTTTAAAACAAATGCTGCTGAAGTCCTAAATACAGAGCAAATAAGAATTTTAAATAAAACATGGCTGAAGGCCTAATCTTAAAATACTTCACATAAGGTTCCGCTGAAGGCCATATACTGAACACAGAACAGACAAAATTAAAACACAGCTGAAAGTCTGGCACAGTACTTGCGACAAAAGAAAATCACAATCAACAGAACAGTGGTGCTCAGAAGTGTTCCAAGGGTCGGCCTGGGGAGGAAACTCTAACAACAGTTTAGATGAGACAGGCAACCAAGCAAGCGTAACACTAAATGATCGACTGGCAGTACGACCTAGGGACGGCTGACGAACCAACCAACAACCTAATGAATTCCGTTCCACCCGACCAAGGGCACAACCGAAAATATCAGGGAGGACAAAAATCCCAGCAGCACAACGTCTTGACAATTGGCGTCTTAGTGGAGCCAAGGCACAATAACTACTGAAAAATATGTACAAACACCAAGGCTGTGGAACCACACGCCGTGCCGTACAGCATCAACAATGCGAGGAAACACCCACTCGCTGCTTTGTCACAAGCGACCGTCTGGCTACTCCAGTACGCAGACAGTATTCTTCTGCTGAGCGGAAATCACAGAAGCTACACACCGCTCCACGTAAACACCTGCACCAAGAACTCCGACAATCCTAAAACCAATCACCGTGGAACAAGTAGGAGAATTGACGAGTCGCACACACATAGAGATTCCATAAGCGGTCGGCGACCAAATACACTTCTACCGATGAGACGACCGACCGAACGACCAACCAACGGTCGTTCCCACTCCAATTTCGTTCTGTCGGACAGTTCATGTGTGTCGCCAGCGGTCGGCGAATACTGATCGTCCGCACCTCACTGGTGCGCCGTCCCGACTGATCTCTAAACACACGACGACCCGGAGATACTAGCTGTCGCTCCAGAGATAAAATGAGAATGCTCTTTTGGATAAGCACTGCTGCTGCCACTCACGGGCAAGTAAGACAGGAACTTAGTGACGCCAGTAAATCGAATAAGAAAACGAGGTGGCAGTGCCGTAAAGAGAAGATGACGAACAATAAACCGCATGAACACGAGCCGCACACTGCTCAACGTCTCTGGCTGCCATGCTGAAACAGTACAACATCAAAGTACTATCGGCTTTACATAATACAACACGGTTTAATCTTAGTGAACCGTCATTAAAAAAATAAAATACTTCCTACCATCCACAATTCCTCACACCACAAGCATGCTCTCTGCTATCATAGTGTAACAGAGCAGTAAGTCGAAGGGCTAGGGTTAGGAGGTAGGCGTAATACAACAGTTCTAATCGTAATTTTATTGTAACTAATTATCCAGTAAAATCCACTGATATTATTAAAACCAAACGTTTAAAAACAACACGGAGTAACTGATTTAAACAATATGCCAAAAAAAAACTTGTCAATGAAACGTTTAATATAATTTAATGTGGGACTTTTGCCGAGAAAACTCTACAACCAGAAGTGAATATAACGCATGCGCCCATCCTATCAAAATTACTGCAGTTCCTTATCTGTCTGTCTCTCCTCGATGCAAACAGTTACAAAAGAAAACACAACTATCAGAATTTGTCTCTGGAAGGGACACGAAAATATCCATCTGAATACAGTACGTACGAGTAGCCTGACAAGTTCTCGGACTCCCTGTCCCGCAGAGTTCTGTGCCCTGTCTCCGCGACCATCCGCAGTGTGCTACAGCTGAGCCACATCGAACACGCCGGGTACTCAGATCCCTGGGTGATGATCGTTCCAGTCACCAGAGCTCACTATAACTCAAAAAGATTAATGATCAGTACTATCCACGACGTCACCGATACCGACCAAAGGCACCTTCTGTCCGGAACACGTCGTGTAGCATGTTGACGCAGTCCGGGGCTCCGCTCTTCCGTTTCGCTCCCAACCATTCTCCACGTAGCTGGCTCCGGCCGTCCCTTATGGCAGTCTGCAGACGTCGGCAGCTGAGTGGTGCTGGTCTGTAGTACCGGCGCGGGATGATACCATCGGCAGATCTAATTAAGCTGTTCAATCTCAAGTTTGAAATGAATATCAGTGACAACCTGTAAATGGGACGTGGTAACCGTCACGGCATTGCACCGCCCGTCGCTGCATTTGGACGTGGGGTCTCTGCTGTGCGTGAAGAAGAAAACTGGTGGTTGGGGGGGGGGGGGGGTCGTGTCCACGTATGGCTTCTGATGAGCGAATAACAACATTTATTGGGATACATCGGTTGTGGGCCCTCTGGGCGAGGTTTGGTTCCGCTCATAATATTGTCGGCGGCGACAAATGTGGCCGGCGAATGGTTACACGCATGCCCGCTGCAGCGGCTGTAGCTGCACTGGCGTTAACTGGAATCCGCTGCCTCGGCTGCTGCGCTGTGTTCTTACTGGGTCGTGCTGCGTTGGCCTGAACCACACGCTGCTGGCCTTAGTTGTGACCGCGCCTTCAGGCGTTTCAGCAGGACAGATCAGTGCCCTGTCTCCGCGACCATCCGCAGTGGTAGCTGCATGGTGTCGTGGGCCGCGGTACCCAACTCCGGCCTTCGTCACGGCGTTTGTGGAGTCAACGTCCCAGGACGATGTCGACAACGTTTTATCAAAACACACCCCAACCGTTGACTCCCATCAAAGGCTGCTGCCTGTTGACTGGGTCCGACGTAGTTACGACAGCAGCGTCGCTCTGGCGCCTTCTACGTGACAAAATGATGGTGATCTGCATTGGGACGGTGACCGTTGAAATGACAGTGGTGGCAGTGACGATTCGGAACTAGTGGCGACGGTAAGTGACACAGACACTGAGTCACTCCAACGTCTCACGGGGGGTGATGTGGACGAGCTTTCTGCCGGTCCTTAAATACATGTTTCTGTTGTTGATGTCTGCTGCAGTTCTTCTCCTCCAGTAGGTCGGTGGAATATTGTGGTGTTGATCAGCTGGCGTAACTGACCTGATTACTACCGTCGATGTTGACACACTGGCTGCGGCGAGTTGGCCGGTGACACAGTGTTCTCCTTCATATTGTCCACTGACGCATTTGCTTCCCGGTATCGTGCCACTGAACTGCGCAGCAGACTCTAACACAGATACGACTTCCGCTCTTAATATTCCTTCAAATTCTAACTTCATTACGGTAAAACACCTACTATTAACTAATTTAAGTCCTCTATTCTTTCGACTCTCGACACTCACTCCTCCCATGGAATGAATGTGTCATCGCATTCTGCTCTGTATCTATTTGCACTCGACTCTTTTTTCGGTCTGCCAGTACCAAACATGCACCATATTTTAACGATCCACTTCCTTTGAAACCTTGTATTACAACTTGTCACTACTAATTAAACACAGTTGTTCACTCATTACATTGCCTTGTGGGAAGGCATGCCGTTCCGGTCGTTTCTCACCCTTAGGCTGATGATTGCGACGGTGGGTGGAATTGACACAGCGGAGTAATTGTGTGTGTGTGTGTGTGTGTGTGTGTGTGTGTGTGTGTGTGTGTGCACGCGTGCTCGCTTGTGCTGAAAGTGAGTTTTTTACTGAACTGAAAACATTAGGAACTTTGAAAGATATGATCCTGCTTCCAAGAATAAGGGAAAATTATTTTTAACCTTTGTTAACGTACATTGTAAGAACTTGCCATGCATAAAATCAAATAGCGAACACTAAATACCAACAACTAACTTTTAAGATATTTTAATCCGAGAATTTAGACTGTGAAATCATTACTCATACCTGTTTGACACCCCACGTGTCAAATGCGGTGTCTCATTTCGTGACTTCGCTGTAGAATATATTGGTTTCAATCTTCGATCTTTATTTTTGTCACCACCATTTGTAACAATAAATCTTCAAATGTCTGGTCTTTCGAGATATGGTTGCGGTTACAAACTGTAAGAAGGGAACATCCGAAAGTGACAAAAACTAGCAGTAAAGACTGGGACGGTGTCCATAACGCGTATCGTACGTCTAAAACCATACGCTGTTACCCCACGAGAGACGCAGTTTATACTTGCTGCGGTATTTTTTTGCACACGCCTTAGAACCTTCCACAGCGCCGCTAAGAAACAAGTAACGTTACGTTGATACAGCCTCGTCTGAGATACGCTACTGCTTTTGTGTTCCTTCTCATCCCGCATTTCCAGCACCAGTGTACGGAATCCTCTATTTGCGCTGCACTCGCCGCCTGTACTTTGTGCTCGATGCACTCTGGAGTTGCCTTACTCCATGCACACACACACTCCATTCAGAAACACAGCTTCCCGCTCGTAAGCATCGCTATGAATAAGGTAGGTCTGTGTATTCAACAGAGCGTTGTCAAAGCAGCAGAAGCAGCGCCATGTTAAACATTGGAGGGCCATTTTATCTTCACCAGACGGGTAGTTATAATTAATGGCCATTCTTACGTAAACCTTTAAAAAGTTGAAAATCGAAATATTAAATCTGCCGATCTCGTTCATCTAATTCCTCTGCCTCTCACCCGCTACGCCTGTTGACCTGTTCTGCTCTCAGTTCCGTCTTTTGACTCCCACCCTGTGTCCCTCTTTACTTTGGTTTTGCTCTGTAAGGCCATCTTTGAAATTTTTATCTCTTCCACTCTTTCCGGATGTTCTTTCCAATTTTGTCTATGTTCATCTATTTTGTCATTCACTTCATGAATATTCTGTTGTCATTTAATGTTTTCATTAGGAATCCTGTCTAATTAAGCAATCTTTGACTGCTCGTAAAAAATTCATTTCAGCCACCTGAGTATAGCTAGAATCTTCTCTTTTCCTAACGCAGGATTCACTGCCGTACATAAAAAAATTAACAGCCCTTACTTTATATAATTTTATTTTTGTGTATCTTAGTGTAATTTTAATGCTCTACGTGTACTGCCTGTCACGAAAACTGACAACGGCCGGGAGAACTGTGTGCTGACCACATGCTCCTCTATATCCGCATCCAGAGACGCCTATCGGCAGAGGATGACATGGCGATCGGTCGGTTCTGGCCTTCAGAGGCCTGTTCGGACGGAGTTTGATTTTATACTGCCACATATTCTCTGATATCACTGTAATTTAATAAGCTCACCGAACAAAAAGTTTGTCACTCCTGCGCCCATGCGTAAATGAATCATTAAATCTTTACACCTGGCGCAGCGACTGAGTCACGTGCTGAATCGCGCGAACACTGCCTCTAGGTGGTCATAAGGCAGTACCGATCAGTGAAACATTATTCGTAAACATGGGTAAACGTAAGGACGTGACTGAGCTGCTAAGATAGACAATCGTGTTCGGCAGTGCCCATGGCCATGCGGCGAGAAAAGTTGCTGAATTTGATGTTGTTTCCCAGCGGACCGTTCACGTGTCTGCAAGCAAAGACGTAACACACGTGGCCACGAAATTCGTCAGGATGTTGATCGTGACTGAGATGGACCCGAGACGCGTTTCACGGCTCATGAATAAAATTCTCTTCTAAACCCGAAGTGAATTGCTATAAAATCACTTCTAAACCCGAAAGGAATTGCTATGGACAGAGAATGATGGTCCATCCCACATTGTAAGCGAGTGAACATTGGGACGGGAACAGCATGCAATGAACATTTGGAATCTGTCACCTCGCAAAATACCATTGCCCACACAGGCAAGTAAAGACAACAGCAAAGTTTCTTCGGACTAGAAGAATAAGTGACTGGTATTCTGTACACTCCCTCATCATGTTACATCTCGATTGGCCAGCAGAAACACCTGACTTGAACCCCATAGAAACTCTGTGGGACATGTTGGAAGAGCGGGTAAGACGTCAACATTAGCATACTCACAATTTGGTGGAACAGAGAGATCAAATCGTCTTCAAGTGGCTTAACCTGAGCGCGATGTACCTGCACAACATTTGGACTGACGTCCTAACCTACCCTGGTCCTTATCACGTCCAGGAGCGGAATTTCTCTAGGTGCGACTAATTTCTTATTCGATCAACTTACTTGCATCCTTAATTTTGTCATAAATGATGTAGATCACCACGTAATTTTCCAAAATCAGATCTTCAATTATAATTACATTCCGATCTGAGTATTTGCCACTGGACTGCCATTTTCTTAGTTTAATTGATTGTTGTATTAAAATTATAATCGTTTCGAAGTGTTCAAAGATGGATTTACTTTTGTAGTTCGTCTACAGAATTTGCCTTAATAGAATGTTGTCTGCATATAACAGTTTGCTAGTATATTTATTCTTTCTTACGTATATCCCTTCTGAGCTCTTTCTTTCCATTTTCAGATGGCACAGTCTACATAAATATAAAGAAAAGTAGGCGCTAGAAGTATACCCTTGGCTCATTCCTTAGTTTATTATTATCATTTTTCCTGTGTAATTGCGGATGGCGGATGTCAAGTATAATGTAAGTTACATTATACAGAGTCTTGATGCAGTTTAATAAATAGTTTGGGCATCCACGTTTTGCAATAATTTACGACAGTTTCTCTCTGGTCACCGCCTGAAACGCTTGTTGTGGGACGTCGTTGGACATTTACACTAGAGCCCCTATAGTTTCATGAAGTTCCGACAGGTGGTGACGCTATACGTAGCCTTCAAAATGGCATGAAGCAGAAGTAGACGCTGTTTTGAATGGAATGATCATTCAAATGAATGCAGAATGTCGATTAGAAGTAAACCGAAGGAACACAAAAGTAATGAGAAGTAGCAGAAATGAGAACAGCGAGAAACTTACCATCAAAACAACTGGTTATCACGATGTAGCGAAGTTCAGGATACCTTTACCTTTGAAGCAAAATAACCCATGACGGACGAATCAGAGAGGACATAAAAAGCACACTATTAGAGGCAAAGAGAGCGTTCCTGGACAAAAGAAATCTACTGGTGTTAAACATAGTCCTTAATTTGGGGATGAATTTTCTGAGAATTCAGGTTTTGAGTAGAGGATTGTGTGGTAGCGAATCATAGACCATGGAAAAACTGGGAAAGAAACTAATGCGTTTGAGATTTGATTCTACACAACAATGTTGGAAATCAGGTAGACTTATCAGCTAAGGAGTGCGGATGTATTGCATTGACTTGGCAAAGAAAGGGGCATATGGAAAGCACTGAGAGGAAGAAGGGATAAGATGACAGGACATGTGTTAAGAAATCAGGCATACAAAATATATAGTTCTAATGATCCAGAAACAACTTACGAACGATATCTTATTAATGAACTGGAAGGAAAATACACAAGTATGGCAACATGCATCGTCCATAAATTTAGTGCATTCAGTGAAATGGGACCATGTATTTAATACTTGCATGTTGCACAGTGAATATATCAGTTCGTAAAGGCAATGGATTGCACTGAAAGTATGTTAGCTTTCTGCTTGCAGCTTCCAGTGAGGCTGACTCCTCACTCGCATAAACATAAATTTCGTATACAAAGATAGTTAATTATCAAGTGAAGCTTTAGTTTCTGACTATCCTTCCTACATAATCTCGTAATGGTGACTGGATTTACGTAGCACAGTACTTTATTTTAACAATCAGAAATGCAGCACACGTCGACTTAACGTTTGTTAGCAGCTGGAACCACATAGCAAGCACAAGACTCCTCATTACTAAGATATCTCAAGTGAGAGCTCCACAGATGGTTGCCTATTCTTCACAGTACTTGTGAGTAGTGGATGTAGCTCACATGAGATAACAAGACGACGGCCCAGTAATAAAGCAGACACAGAAAAACGGAACGGGAAACTATGACAAGGTTCGTGGTTAAATGAAAGTGAGAGAAATGAATTAATAAGAAATATGTTGTTACCAAAGACAAGAAGATAACTTTATCACTCTGTAAGGGTCTTCCAAGATTTAAGTTTATAAAAGGAAGCACATTGTCTCCATAATACATAAGCAAGCTGAATGAGAAATTGATCCTTATATTTCAGGTGAGAGTAACGTCCTTAAATTTACAATTTCACGAAGGAAAATAATCAAAGTGAGATGCAGTAATCAATTTCCAAACAGCTGGGCATGAGAAACCTGAGAACTTAATCCACTTTGCACAATCACGTAGCCCGAAGCCTACACGCGGTGTGATTGTGACTAACTCGTGTAACTTTAACTTCGCCACGAAAACTACTTTCACTATAACAAGTTAATTGCAATTTTTAGCCAATTACCATGCATATTTGCACCTGTACAATAACTATGACCTGTGTTAGACAACGGTAGCCTTCCTCTCGAAATTACGCAGCACAGAGTATCTTCAGCTGCTTCACCCAGAGTGAGCACAAGTAAAAGCAAAGAGAACCACAAGGCCTCACGTCATTTCTTTTGACTGAAATCACAGCGGTCTCCCAAAGATTCTAGGTCGTCTCAGCAATCAATTAAAGGCTTTTTGAATCGATTGACTGAAGCTGGTTAGTGCAGTATTTGGCAAACGTAAGTATCGCGACCACAGAAAACAAGACGAAAGCGCTATGAAGCAGGCACCTCTCAAAAAAATAGTTACAGAACGAGAGTATGTTAGAAAATCTGCAGCAAAAATAACGACCCCACAAATGTCTTTACATGAAACGAGCCTTCTCAGATCACGAACAAAGTCAACAGAACAATAGAAAAATCTAGTGACTCAATTATTGAAACAATAGAAAGCAGAATCAATGTGGCCAACATTGTAAATTAAAAGTGATGTTATTGCGGATGGGTCCGTAATTACGAAAACCAAATACGCGCAGTTCTTGGCAGCTGTGGGCCTGCGTTGAATTTTAAAAACTGATGAGAGATTGAAAGTGATTGTTCTATCGGAAATCCAAATTGGATTACACAGTACACACACGGACGTGGCGACCGACGGCGAGGGAATATCGGATGTGTCTGTCGGGTCCAGCCTTAGGCAGGTGGAACAGCAGCTGTCACGCATCAGCTCTGCGACCATAGATCAACACGTCGTACTTAAACACGTCACATTCACGTCGTTCGTTGTGAAATTGCAATAATCAAACACATCACTAATTTGAATGGTAAGAGTAATCCCGTGAAGGCATTAGTCAACGTCTGAAAATCGGTTGCTTGGAAATACTTCAGCAAGCACCAGTATTATCAAGTACCAACATATTTCACGTTTTTATGTATATCAACAGAAAACTGTTAAATCTTCACTATGCGGCAACTACACTGCACAATGGAATTAGAGGACCACTTTTTCGAAAAGCCGCAATTTCCACGCTTTGCTAAGCTTAAGTTTGAAATTTGGCTGAAAGGTGTATACAACGTTCCTCTCTCTACAACAGTGTAGAAGCGTGACGCCCTGCGAAGTCACAATGGGGCTCGACTACGCTAAAAAAACCGTAATGTGTTGAGACATGTGAAAAAAGGACAACAGTTCAGTAATTTATATAACTTATAAGGTGGGTAGATGACATCACATTGGCATGAAATTTCAACGCAATTCAACCCAGTACCACCATGGATATTCAAACGATGAGAACGTGCTCACAGCGCCTCTTACATTTCAGCCCTCTTTTCAACGCCTCTGTGGAGATCAAAATTGCGACGCCCAGCGCTGAAAACACGCGGTCTTCTTGTAAGTCGCTGAGGAAAACACTCGAGACACGCCACAGTTCAGAAGAGGAGAGGGCTGCACATTTTCCTGAGGCGTTGATTCACGCACATTTCGAGGCCGAGAACTAAGTTTCGCAGGGCGATGAGGAATTAGAAAACGTTTTTCACCCTCGGGAGTTTCAACCCATCGCTACGGACACTGTGGGACTGCATCCTCATAAGGCGTGATCCCATCCGTTTGGTGCACAACGCAACTGCAATTTTAGCTCTCGTGTACAGACTGTAACCACAAGGGACCGTTCAAAACCATTCGACGAAATGGCATTTTGTCTTTCTAAGTTATACAGGGTGATTCAAAAAGAATACCACAACTTTAAAAATGTGCATTTAATGAAATAAACATAATATAACCTTCTGTTATACATCATTGCAAAGAGTATTTAAAAAGGTTTTTTTCACTCAAAAACAAGTTCAGAGATGTTCAATATGGCCCCCTCCAGACACTCGAGCAATATCAACCCGATAATCCAACTCGTTCCACAATCTCTGTAGCATATCAGGCGTAACAGTTTGGATAGCTGCTGTTATTTCTCATTTCAAATCATCAATGGTGGCTGGGAGAGGTGGCCGAAACACCATATCCTTAACGTACCCCCATAAGAAAAAATCGCAGGGGGTAAGATCAGGGCTTCTTGGAGGCCAGTGATTAAGTGCTCTGTCACGGGCTGCCTGGCGGCCGATCCATCGCCTCGGGTAGTTGACGTTCAGGTTTCATAACTAACCTTTTTCGTAGGACTCTCCATACAGTTGATTGTGGAATTTGCAGCTCTCTGCTAACTCTGCGAGTCGATTTTTCTGGGCTGCGAACAAATGCTTGCTGGATGCGTGCTACATTTTCATCACTCGTTCTCGGCCGTCCAGAACTTTTCCCTTTGCACAAACACCCATTCTCTGTAAACTGTTTATACCAACGTTTAATACACCACCTATCAGGAGGTTTAACACCATACTTCGTTCGAAATGCACGCTGAACAACTGTATCGATTCACTTCTGCCGTACTCAATAACACAAAAAGATTTCTGTTGAGCGGTCGCCATCTTAGCATCAACTGACGTTGACGCCTAGTCAACAGCGCCTCAAGCGAACAAATGTACAGCTAAATGAAACTTTATAGCTCCCTTAATTCGCCGACAGATAGTGCTTAGCTCTGCCTTTTGTCGTTGCAGAGTTTTAAATTCCTAAAGTTGTGGTATTCTTTTTGAATCACCCTGTATATCTCTTCTGCATTATCTGATAGTAAGTCTTCCTTTGCTTTTTTAAATTCTGATTCTAATACTGGATCATCTATTTCTTCCCTGTCGACTCCTGTTTCCTCTTCTATGACATCTTCAGACGAGACCTTCCTCTCATAGATGCCTACATTGCACTCTTTCCTCGTTTACGCTATCTTCTCTGCATTTAACAGTGCAATTCCCATTGCACTTTACTTTTCACCGATGTGTGTTGTGACTATTCTGTACACTGAGTCAGTTCTTCCAACAATAACATCTTTTTGAATTTCTTCAGATTTCAAGTGCAGGCATTTCGCCTTAGGTTCTTTGCACTTCCTATTTATTTCGTTCTTAAGTTACTTGTAATTCTATGTTCCTAAATTTTTCTACTCATTATTGCACTTCTTTCTTTCATCGATCAATTGAAGTATTTCTTGTGTTTTCCAAGATTACTTCGCAGTTGGCTCCCTTGTACCTACGTTTTTCTTTCCAGCTTCTGTGATTGTCCTTTCTATTCATGTTCTTCTACTTCAACTGAACCGCCTACTGAGCTACTTCTTACCGCAATATGTATAGCCTCAGCGAATTTATAGTGTATATCTCCATTCCCTAGTATATTCGTGTCCCACTTCTTACGCACTGATTCTTCCTGACTACTGCCTTATACTTCAGTCTACCTTTGATCATTACTAAATCGTGATCTGAATCCATATTCGATCGTGGGTACATCTTACAATCTAATATCTGATTTCGGATTCTGTGACTGGCTATGATGTAATCTCATCGAAATTTTCGCGTATCTCTCGGTCTTTCCCAAGTATACTCGTCCTCTTCTGATTCTTGGGCAAGGTTTTCGGTATTTCTAAGTGATATTTATTGCAGAACTCAGTTTGTCCCCCTCCTCTCTCATTCCTAGTACCAAGCCCATATTCCTCCGTAAGCTTTCCTTTTACTCTTTCCCCTACAACCGCATTTGGGTCCCGGATGATTGTTAGATTTTCATCTCCCTTCACGTTTTGCATTACCTGTTCAGTATTCTCATAAATTTTCCGTATCTCTTCATCCTCTGCTTGCGACTGCGGCACGCATCCCTGAGCTACTGTTGTCGGTGCGAACTCTGTCGATTCTGATGAAAGCAACAATATCACTCAACTGTTCACAATAAGTCACTCTCTCACCTAATTTCCTATTCATAACGGATTCTAATCCAATTATACAATTTTCTACTGCTATTCATATTACTCTATATTCATCTGATGAGAAATCCTATCCTCCTTTCCGTTGTAATTCACTGACACCCACTATTGCTAAATTGAGGCTCTGCATTTCCCTTTTCAGGTTTCCCTACTACGTTCAAACGTCAGGCATTCCACTTTCCGAATCGTAGAACGTTACCCTTTGGTTGGTTAATCAATCTTTTTTCGTGATCACCTATCCATTGGCAGACTCCTCCCGGTTATCCTAATGGGGGACTAGTCCAGAATCGTTTGCCAATGAAGAGATCATCATGACACTTTTAAAATACATGCCACATGCCCTGTGGATGACCTATACACGAGAAAGGAAACTGATGTTGCGCTGCCCTCCAAAGCCGTCAGATGATGATGCAGCACCATAATGTCCTTAGGGAATGGCTGTAATATCCGATGGTGTCGGCAGTCTCAAAGTTTGTGGAAAACATAATTCTGTTGAAACATCTTGGCAGATTAAAACTGTGTGCCGGACTGAGACTCGAACTCGGGACCTTTGCCTTTCGCGGGCAGGTGCTTTACCAATTGAGCTACCCAAGCACGACTCACGCCCCGTCCTCACAGCTTTACTTCCGCCAGTACCTCGTCTCCTACCTTCCAAACTTTACAGAAGCTCTCCTGCGAAACATGCAGAACTAGCACTCCTGAAAGAAAGGATATTGGTGAGACATGGCTTTGCCACAGCCTGGGGGATGTTTCCAGAATGAGATTTTCACTCTGCAGCGGAATGTGCGCTGATATGAAAGTTCCTGCGAAACTGTCGGTAGGTAGGAGACGAGGTACTGGCGGAAGTAAAGCTGCGCGGATGGGGCGTGAGTCGTGCTTGGGTAGCTCAGATGGTAGAGCACCTGCCCGAGAAAGGCAAACGTCCCGAGTTCGAGTCGCGGTCCGGCAGACAGTTTTAATCTTCCAGGAAGTTCCATAGTAGCGCACACTCCGTTGCAGAGTGAAAATCTCATTCTGATATCATTCTGTTGTTCATCGCATTGTGAACTGTCGTTTTCGACCATGAAATGTGAGAGATTCAACTCCCTAGGGAAACAGGTGAATTCATTGATATCTTTTATGCCACTCCACGAGGACATTTCGTGTCTGTTCTGAAAGGTGGTGTGTCCAGAATGTTTTTCTCGGCCACTCGTAAGGAAAGCGCATGATTTCAACGCTGGGCATCACTGTTCAGAGGCATCAAAGAAGCGGTGAAATGTTGGTAAGAGGGGCTGTTACCACATTGCCATCGTGTGACACGTCCACTGCGGCAGTGGAGAGAGTTGTGGTGAAGAATGGTGCCAATATGACGTCATTAACCCACCTTTGCATCGGATGGACTTCTGAGCTGTGGCCTGTTATTCGCAAGTGTCGGCACCTTACAGTTTGGAGCGTCATCTAGCCCAAAGGTGGCGTTGCGGGGCACCACGATTTTGCACCATTAAAGAAGGAGGTTGTGCACAACTTTGAGCTACATTTCAAACTTAAGAAGAATCGCAATGGGTCGGAATTACGGGTTTTCGAAATAGTAATTCTTTGATACTGTTGCACAGTGTTGTTCCGACAATAATTTCACTGACGGGGCGACATAACTCAGCCCTACATACAGAGTGTTGCACCTTACTCTGCGACCTCATCTATGTATTTCCGAAATGAAATAACATACGGAAAATGCAGTTGCCTAGGGATTCACATATGTGAGAGGTTCGAAAATTGGGCATGTATGTACAATCCTTAAAAGTATAGGAACATCGCTTTAAGCACAAAGTTACGTTTATTTAAATGACTCATCTATGTGGTGGTGGTAGAATTTAGTGATAATACTTGATTTCCTAAACAATTGTTAGTGGCCTATAGCGCACAGAAGCTTCACGTTTGTACATTAAACCCAGCATGAAGAATTCTCTCACATATAACCAGGAACGTCACGTCTGATCGTCACATCAACAATTGCTCACAGTGCCCGCCGTTTGCATCAATATATTTTCGGAGACGGTTAACAAATGAGCGTTGCACAGATTCTAGAGTTTCTACAGTTATTGACGCACATACAACGGTAATATGTTGTTGCGTATTCTCTGACATTCTTGAGAGTTGGTGTTACACACAGTCTGTCACTGCACCCCTAATGGTATCAAACTGTCTGAGAGAGCTGAGCACCTCGCAAAACCTCCTTGTCGTAGCCACCTATTTGG
The DNA here is from genome assembly GCF_021461395.2 of Schistocerca americana. NCBI lineage: Eukaryota > Metazoa > Arthropoda > Insecta > Orthoptera > Acrididae > Schistocerca > Schistocerca americana. Next base: position 624,118,059 of record NC_060121.1, on the reverse strand, counting down.
AAATGTCGCCTATTTGGAAATGTATGTTGGAACCACTTTGATAGAGGAGTTTCCAATCCCACGTCCTGCGCGAGAAGGGGTAGAGTGTTTTGAAGAAATGAAGCACATCCCTGTCCTTTTAATGTTCACTGGAAAAGAGTAGGTACTTACGGGTACCAACGATACCGCACCCAACGTTCATACCCCATTGCCGTTGATGAGCAGTCGGTGAAGCCAGTGGCACGGACCAGTAGCGCATATTCCGGAAGTTAGCCTGGGTATGTTTTTGAACTTAAACAGAGTATCACATATAAATTCAGGATTACCTTGCAACCGATGAAGTGCAAAACGACAGAATGCAATGCAAGATTCAAGTCACTCTCGTACCGTTCTTGGTGAAGTGTAATATGAAACGGATGAAACGTTTGTCTATGCAATATTCTCCACACACACCCATGGCTTATTCCAGAACCATGTAATTAAAGCACTGAAACCACAGTTATCAACACTTATTGTACTGCTAATTTTCATTTTGGTACAAATACATATACGTGAAATTTGAAAAGAAAAACTTAACTTTGCGTTGAAAATGATGTTTGTTTACTTTTTTGGATTGTGCATTTCTGTCCACTGTGTGAGCTTCTAACAAAGGTGACCAACTGGTTCATTTCGGAAATAGACGAGGACGCAGAGTTACTATTAACGCACAATCCTCCGCCAAATCTGGTAAAAAAACTGGATGCTGAAGAGCAACTTCAAAATAAAAAAAAATTACGCAGATACGTAAAAACATTTGTAAGTAATATTTCGCGTAGGTGGTGATGCTGTGCGTATACTTTTCTTCATTGGTGCAGTGGACCTGTTGAGGGTCTGATCCTAGACAGAGTTCTAGCGTCTTTAATAAACTATGCTGATACAGCTCTGTATTCCATAATGCGGTTCTTAATCTTCATTTATTTTATTAAAGGTGATCGATTTCGTTCTAGATCAGACCATCACTAGGTCCACATCAGCGAAGAAGGAAAATACACGAACAAAAATGGTGCAACATTACAAGACGTAGCACATTGTGTCGGAAAGTAGGGTTTCGTTGCCAAAAGATGGTTCAAATGGCTCTGAGCACTGTGGGACTTAACATCTATGGTCATCAGTCCCCTAGAACTTAGAACTACTTAAACCTAACTAACCTAAGGACGGCACACAACACCCAGCCATCACGAGGCAGAGAAAATCCCTGACCCCGCCGGGAATCGAACCCGGGAACCCGGGCGTGGGAAGCGAGAACGCTACCGCACGACCACGAGATGCGGGCGTTGCCAAAAGAGCGGGAAATAACACGGTGTATTGTAATCCTGGATAAGACCAACCTGCTTTCAGAGAAGTAAGTGTTGCATTACTTATTAAACGCCAGACAAACTATAATATTGTCGAAAGGTGACTGCAAAACTAAGATCACTTGGAAATATTGCTTTGTGAGGACTTTCAGAAAGTATACGTATGTTTCTGTCATCGTGAAGCTGCAGTATGTAAAAATTTCACCTTATTTAGACTTTTCCCCAAACAGAAATAACTTAACTTTGTACTAACTGGTCGGAGGCGGAAACCTAGTGACAGACGCCACATATCTGGTGTATTTTACAGACTGCAACATATGAACAAGTAAAAGTGCCTAACTAAGTCACTGAACACACGTATACCGGAGTACATCCATTAAAAAAATCTAAAAACGTACACATCATGACACACAAAATCAGAAAGAAGTAAAGTCGGTCAACAAGAGTGGCAGCAAAGTGATGTGGCGATGAGAAGATAGGTATTTGGATGTAGTAGCTACACAGGGTGATTTTGTTAAATGGAAACAAACAGCAGGAAACGATCCCAAAGGGAGAAATGGACAAAAAGAGTCAAGCAGACACTGAACCAGAAACGCGTTCCAAAGCAGGTACACCGACTACAAAATTGAAATAATAGATTTTTGACAGTGTAGATGTGAGTATTTCACAGCACACATGAGAACATACTACGCAAACGGAAATATTCTGTATGTAACAGTCTTTTAGCTCTATATAGGGCCGTAGCGATGTGGGAGCGCGCCACCGTCATGGGCAACATTACCACTTTCCCGTGTAGAAAAATTTTCCAGTCGAGATGAATTTCACGTTGAGACATCACCCACAGGATGACAAGAGCCTATCACCAACAGACAAATGGTCTGACATAATCCTCTAACAAGACGGTGACAGATATGCTGTCGGTTTACGTTTATGCCGGACAGGGCGACTGGGATACAATAGGAGAAAGTGCCCTATTATTGGTTACCGTTTTCAAATTAAATTTTATCGGCTCAAATTTAAATTTAGCAGCGAATCAACAGTCTGTGAACTATGGGAAAACATGCTGTATTATTACTAGGGAATATTTAAATACAACTCTTGCAAAAAATCTTAGGAATGTTACCTTATTCTGTAATGACAGGACAAAGAATTAAAACGTGTAATTTCTACCTTTGAAAATATTGTTCCCCGTTACGTGTTTTCGGGTTTCTACTAACGTGTTGAAAAACGCTAAAATGTATCGAATTAGTAATTGCCTTTATTCGTACCACACATTTATTTCATAAGTAAAGAGTGTTGCATTATTGTCGGTTACTCTGCAACAAGAAACATGTTCAGTCTTTGTGCTTTTTGATACAGAATTCACATTTAAAATCTTTCCGCGTATCATCGTGGGCAGGCGCACAAAATTCGTAACACCAGCGGAAGCACCTGATGCTCTAACCCACGCCTCTTTAGAAGTATCATGCAACCGGTTTGCATCTTTGAAGTGGTATTTTTTGGTGTATAGCTGCAGAGAAATTTTTTGTAAATTAATACTTTGATAGTGGGGAAATTAAGTTACCTGAGATACATTCCTGGAAATTGAAATAAGAACACCGTGAATTCATTGTCCCAGGAAGGGGAAACTTTATTGACGCATTCCTGGGGTCAGATACATCACATGATCACACTGACACAACCACAGGCACATAGACACAGGAAACAGAGCATGCACAATGTCGGCACTAGTACAGTGTATATCCACCTTTCGCAGCAATGCAGGCTGCTATTCTCCCATGGAGACGATCGTAGAGATGCTGGATGTAGTCCTGTGGAACGGCTTGCCATGCCATTTCCACCTGGCGCCACAGTTGGACCAGCGTTCGTGCTGGACGTGCAGACCGCGTGAGACGACGCTTCATCCAGTCCCAAACATGCTCAATGGGGGACAGATCCGGAGATCTTGCTGGCCAGGGTAGTTGACTTACACCTTCTAGAGCACGTTGGGTGGCACGGGATACATGCGAACGTGCATTGTCCTGTTGGAACAGCAAGTTCCCTTGCCGGTCTAGGAATGGTAGAACGATGGGTTCGATGACGGTTTGGATGCACCATGCACTATTCAGTGTCCCCTCGACGATCACCAGTGGTGTACGACCAGTGTAGGAGATCGCTCCCCACACCATGATGCCGGGTGTTGGCCCTGTGTGCCTCGGTCGTATGCAGTCCTGATTGTGGCGCTCACCTGCACGGCGCCAAACACGCGTACGACCATCATTGGCACCAAGGCAGAAGCGACTCTCATCGCTGAAGACGACACGTCTCCATTCGTCCCTCCATTCACGCCTGTCGCGACACCACTGGAGGCGGGCTGCACGATGTTGGGGCGTGAGCGGAAGACGGCCTAACGGTGTGTGGGACCGTAGCCCAGCTTCATGGAGACGGTTGCGAATGGTCCTCGCCGATACCCCAGGAGCAACAGTGTCCCTAATTTGCTGGGAAGTGGCGGTGCGGTCCCCTACGGCACTGCGTAGGATCCTACGGTCTTGGCGTGCATCCGTGCGTCGCTGCGGTCCGGTCCCAGGTCGACGGGAACGTGCACCTTCCGCCGACCACTGGCGACAACATCGATGTACTGTGGAGACCTCACGCCCCACGTGTTGAGCAATTCGGCGGTACGTCCACCCGGCCTCCCGCATGCCCACTATACGCCCTCGCTCAAAGTTCGTCAACTGCACATACGGTTCACGTCCACGCTGTCGCTGCATGCTGCCAGTGTTAAAGACTGCGATGGAGCTCCGTATGCCACGGCAAACTGGCTGCCACTGACGGCGGCGGTGCACAAATGCTGCGCAGCTAGCGCCATTCGACGGCCAACACCGCGGTTCCTGGTGTGTCCGCTGTGCCGTGCGTGTGATCATTGCTTGTACAGCCCTCTCGCAGTGTCCGGAGCAAGTATGGTGGGTCTGACACACCGGTATCAATGTGTTCTTTTTTCCATTTCGAGGAGTGTATTACAACGTACTGAGCGAATAGATTTCAGTAAGAAAGAAAATGCTATGCATCTAGCTAGAAAACTAAGTGTGGATTACAGGCGCCCCACAAAGAACTGGGCTATTCCTATATAATAAAGAAGTTTTGTAATTTCAAACCACAAGATGATTACTTTCAATGTTATGTCATATGGTGCAGGTAGCTATTACAGTACGCCGCAGAGTAACAATTGGCTTGGCTAGGGGCAGCTCTCTGTCTTCTTCAGTTCAAAAAGCCATCATCAAGATGTCCGATGTACTGCATCTCTTCAGTGAGCTGTGGATGGCTCTTTTTATCAATTAGATAAGAAAGAGCGTGCTTCTAACTACTGATTCATCTGAAATACTTTGAAAGTACGTCTTACTTTGTTTAGGGAAGGACTCCAAATTGATCTCTTTAGAAAATGTTTATCTTGACTACAATGTAAAAGTAGTTTTGGGAAAGAAACTTTAATATCACCAGCACCTAACATGCAATAGCGTAACAGAATGCCTTCGCTACTGGTTTTCGGAGCGAGCTGTGGAGTGCATCGCAAAACTAGGGAGATATTCAACAACCCGGAATTAAGCACCCACCTCAATTACGGAAACTTTACTGCCCATCACGAAATTCACAAACAACACAGCAAAGCAAGACACTACATGCTTCCCATTGCTCTCTCTCCTCAGCGGTCGCGAGGCCGAAACGATAATAGATACACGGCCATCGTTGCAACCAGATAATACTTAGAATGTGTTCGTGAAACACCTCGCCTTATGCAGTCAGCTAGCATAAGGATTCTGGACGCCCAGAGTAAAGATCGAGGCCGGCCAGTGTGGCCGAGCGGTTCTAGTCGCTTCAGTCTGGAACCGCGCGACCGCTACGGTCGCAGGTTCGAATCCTTCCTCGAGCATGGATGTGTGTGATGACCTTAGGTTAGTTAGGTTTAAGTAGTTCTAAGTTCTAGGGGACTGATGACCTCAGATGTTAAGTTCCATAGTGCTCAGAGCCATTTGAACCTTTTTTAAAGATCGAGAGCGCTATAACGGCAAACTCTAGTCAATGAGATACAGCTTTGGAAACTTGGTATGGATTTTTTACCCTTGTCCACAAGTGAGACAATCTGAAATCTTACTGAAGCGCTACGTCGAGCCGTATCGGATCCGTTTTCGGACGTCAAGGATTCTGACCGTTCATGAAGAAGACAAAAGCGCAAAGCTGTCGTCTGTGTCCTTCGTACGAAGCCATACTACAGCCCTGAGACAGAGATCGACGATGAGGGCAACTCATTTAAGGAAACCGAAGACCTGCTCGACGATAACACAGCGTCGGTGGGAGGGGTCAACTTTGATGCTCCTCATATGTTGAGGATGTTACAACTTGACCGGATTTCGACGCTCCATCATACAGAGAACTATCGACGAGACCAAGATCCAGGGTGCTGTAGTCGTCTCAAATGGGAACTTCTGAAATACCAGGTCGTTATTGCTATAGGGGAAGGATCAATGGCGCCATAAGTGCTGCATGTATTTTGGCGTGCCGAACAGCGTCGTAGCCTGTCGAGCTCCGGGTCGCTAGTTTAAACGGACCAATCCGCAGTTGTCAGTTAGTATTTATTGGTTTTGGAAAGTTCAGAAGTGCTTATCCTTATAATGTTTGTAGATTCTGGATTATTTGACGGTTGTACAAATAGCTGCACGCTATCTCAACGGAATTAGTTTTCTTACAGTGCGTTGCTGTTCACAATAATTCTTCTTTCAGGGCTAAGTGTTCTGTTTAATTGGCGACCGTTTTTTGAATTTATAGAGTTCTTGTTGCTATTCCTGTGGTGTATAGGCTGAAGACAGGTTTGACGCCGCTCTCAATACTAGTCTACCAAGTTCAAGGTTCTTTGGATAGTTATGATGCTACGCACATCAATTTCCAGCTGCTTAAAGTCATGGTCTTCTTCAAGGTTAACCCGCACGTTTACCCTATGCCCCCTCCCCCCTCCCCCGACGAACACACATTCCACTGGCATGTTTTCTTGAGGCCTCAGGATGTATCCTGTCAGTAGAGAAACCTCCCTGTTTGGCCAAGTTGCCTCGTAAATTTGTTTTCTTCGCAATTCGTTTCATTAAGCCCTCATTAGTTAAACGATCTATTCATCAAATTTTCAGCGTTATTTTTTAGTACCGCATTTCGAAATATTCCATTCTTTTTCGGCCCTACCTGTTTATAGCACACATTTCCCTTCTGTACAAAGCTACTCTCCGAACAAATATCTTCAGAAAATAAAGAATACAGGTATAATTAAAAGGAAAAAAGTTTGTGTCACGTTTATGCAGTGAAGAACTTTAAACATTAACTGACTGCATCAGAAATGTTGCCACATTGTACACTCTAATAGCGGAAAGAGCAGTTCCATACGCTTGATCTTTTATGGTTTTCAGGGTGATTCAAGAACAAAGAACAGATTTGTGTTGTTTAACACAGACAAACTGTGAAAAAGAAATTCTCAAATTTTTATGATCTCACAGCACTGTACTCAACTTGAGCACCATGTGTCGCTTGAGAAACATCGAAATGGTAGTACATTTGATTACACACGAATCAACATGTTCTTCTGTATTGAGTCGACGGCTTTAACAACTCGATTTCCCAGATCTTCAATAGTACCTGCCATAGGTGGGACAAAGGCGATGTTTTTTTGTACCCTCCCAGAAAAAAATCGCAAGGTGTCAGGTCCAGTGATCTTTGAGGTCACAAACAATGAAGAAGATGATGTTGTCCACCTCTTCCAATCTAATGTTGTGGGATGATGACGCCGTACCCTAAGGTGAAAGTGAGGCGGCTTGCCATCATGCATAAAAATTAAATCTTGGGAATATTCGTGCGGTTAGGGAAAAAAAAGCATTTTGCAGCATTTCCAAATAAGATACTCCTGTTACAGCTCCCTCCGAAAAAAGAGAAAGAATCATAAAGTCAGTGAACATAAACGCCACAAAATACATTCAGTTTCGGTGAGCCTCTTTCACGTTCGTCGACGACGCCGGGATTTTGACCCTCAAATTCTTACAGTGTGGCGGTTCACTTCACCGGATACGTAAAACGGTGATTCGACCGAAAAGATCAGTCCTTCAGAAAAAAGGTTGTTCTTTGTCATAACCTCGACCACTCAAATACAGAATTCATACTTTCTGTTTTGGTTGCTGGGACGCAATTGCTGCAGTAAATGGTACGTGCAAAGTACACTCCTGGAAATGGAAAAAAGAACACATTGACACCGGTGTGTCAGACCCACCATACTTGCTCCGGACACTGCGAGAGGGCTGTACAAGCAATGATCACACGCACGGCACAGCGGACACACCAGGAACCGCGGTGTTGGCCGTCGAATGGCGCTAGCTGCGCAGCATTTGTGCACCGCCGCCGTCAGTGTCAGCCAGTTTGCCGTGGCATACGGAGCTCCATCGCAGTCTTTAACACTGGTAGCATGCCGCGACAGCGTGGACGTGAACCGTATGTGCAGTTGACGGACTTTGAGCGAGGGCGTATAGTGGGCATGCGGGAGGCCGGGTGGACGTACCGCCGAATTGCTCAACACGTGGGGCGTGAGGTCTCCACAGTACATCGATGTTGTCGCCAGTGGTCGGCAGAAGGTGCACGTGCCCGTCGACCTGGGACCGGACCGCAGCGACGCACGGATGCACGTCAAGACCGTAGGATCCTACGCAGTGCCGTAGGGGACCGCACCGCCACTTCCCAGCAAATTAGGGACACTGTTGCTCCTGGGGTATCGGCGAGGACCATTCGCAACCGTCTCCATGAAGCTGGGCTACGGTCCCGCACACCGTTAGGCCGTCTTCCGCTCACGCCCCAACATCGTGCAACCCGCCTCCAGTGGTGTCGCGACAGGCGTGAATGGGGGGACGAATGGAGACGTGTCGTCTTCAGCGATGAGAGTCGCTTCTGTCTTGGTGCCAATGATGGTCGTATGCGTGTTTGGCGCCGTGCAGGTGAGCGCCACAATCAGGACTGCATACGACCGAGGCACACAGGGCCAACACCCGGCATCGTGGTGTGGGGAGCGATCTCCTACACTGGCCGTACACCACTGGTGATCGTCGAGGGGACACTGAATAGTGCACGGTACATCCAAACCGTCATCGAACCCATCGTTCTACCATTCCTAGACCGGCAAGGGAACTTGCTGTTTCAACAGGACAATGCACGTTCGCATGTATCCCGTGCCACCCAACGTGCTCTAGAAGGTGTAAGTCAACTACCCTGGCCAGCAAGATCTCCGGATCTGTCCCCCATTGAGCATGTTTGGGACTGGATGAAGCGTCGTCTCACGCGGTCTGCACGTCCAGCACGAACGCTGGTCCAACTGTGGCGCCAGGTGGAAATGGCATGGCAAGCCGTTCCACAGGACTACATCCAGCATCTCTACGATCGTCTCCATGGGAGAATAGCAGCCTGCATTGCTGCGAAAGGTGGATATACACTGTACTAGTGCCGACATTGTGCATGCTCTGTTGCCTGCGTCTATGTGCCTGTGGTTCTGTCAGTGTGATCATGTGATGTATCTGACCCCAGGAATGTGTCAATAAAGTTTCCCCTTCCTGGGACAATGAATTCACGGTGTTCTTATTTCAATTTCCAGGAGTGTATTATATGGAGGCACCGTTTCAAGACATGCCACACAGTTGCTGGAGGAAGATGAAGTTCATTGGTCTGTCTGTCTTCTTGAATTCCTAGCGCTCCGTCCGAAACCTTTAAGGCTACGTTGGACATTTTCATCAGACGTGAATGGCCGACTAGTGCTCTACCTTTTGCATAAGAATTTCGTCTACCAGTGATAAATCTGCCTGTGCGGAGGCGGCTTGTTGGTGAATCGATGGTGGAATGCTCGTTCTTTTGGCGCAATGGATTGACCTCGCGGGAATTCCAAAACACAAAACGATTTCTCTTATGGTGTAGTCGACTTGTTGGTAGAAACAAACAACAGCGCAGCTGTGTGTAAACTTCGAATCTTCCCCCAGCCAGGGGAACGCATAATACGTTTCTATCTTTTGTAGTTTGGTGTAATAGACAATTGAAATCTGTTCTTTATTTTTGGATCACCCGGTGCTTTAGATGTCTTGTCTTAACTGCCTAGCTCTGTGTATAATACACTGTACCGCCAAAGAACATTCGAATACAAAGATAAGTAAAAAGGCAGAATATGGCGCTGCGATCGGCAAAACCTATACAAGACAACAACTGTCTGGCGCAGTTGGTAGATTGGTTACTGCAGCTAAAAAGGCAGATTATCAAGATTTAATTGAGTTTGAACGTGGAATTATAGTCGCCACACGAGCGATGGACACAGCATCTCCGAGGTGGCGATGAAGTGGGGATTTTCCCGTATGACCATCTCACGATTGTACCATGAATATCAAGAATCTGGGAAAACATCAGATTTCCGACATCGCTGCCACCGGAAAAAGATCCTTCAAGAACGAGACCTATGACGACTTAAGAGCATGATAGAAGTGCAGCCCTTCCGCAAATTGATGCAGATTTCAAAGTTAGGCCATCAACAACGCGCAAACCATTCAACGAAATATTATCGATATGGGCTTTCGGAGCCGAAGACCGACTCATGTAAACTTGAGGACTGCACGACATAAGGCTTTACGCCTCGCCTGGGAAAGTCAACACCGACATTGTTCTTTTGATGACTGGAAACATGTTGCCTATTCGGTCGAGTCTCGTTTCAAGCTGTTTCGAGCGGATGGACGTGTACAGGTATGGAGACAACCTCATGAATTCATGGACCTGCATGTCAGCAAGGGATTGTTCAAGTTGATGGAGGCTCTGTAATGGCGTGGGGCGTGTGCAGGTGGAGTGATATGGGACCTCTGATACGTGTTGATACGAGTCTGACAAGTGACACGTACATAAACATCCTGTCTGATCATCTACATCCATTCATATTCATAGTGTATTCCAGTGAACTTGGGCAATTCGAGCAGGACAATGCGACGCCCACACAACCAGAATTGCTACAGTGTGGCTCCAGGAACACTCTTCTGAGTTAGGCCACCAAACTACCCAGACATAAACATTATTGAACATATCTGGGATGGCTTGCAACGTGCTGTTCAGAAGAGATCTGCACCCATCGTACTCCTATACGGATTTATACGGATTTATAGTGTCAGACATTGATCGAGTCCATGCCACGTCGTGTTGCGGCACTTTTGCTTACTCGCTGGGGCTCTACGTGATATTAGGCGGGACAATCAGTTTTTTTGGTTCTTCAGTGTCTAAACGACAGTGGAAGTACGCACACTCTTGACTTCCAGTTGTGTTAATCCTTTTTGGATTTCTCTGTTAATGTATTAGAGTATACCTGCTGTATCTGGTGGTTTCATCCTCCTTTCTCGAGATCTCGAGCCTCTTTATTCAGCTGTGTTGGTTTAAGGTGCTCTGCAGTTATGCCTTAGGATGATTTGTGTTCCAAGTTTAACTCTGAGACGAGCTCGGCGACCTTCCCCGGCGCCGTCTCGTTGCAAAGTGAATCCCGAGACGTGGGAGATGCCGGAGGCTTGTAAGGCGTTTGCTGGTGGTGGTGGTGGTGGGGGTGAGACGGGCGAGGCGGCTGCCGGGCTGGGCTGGTCTGGGCTCGCCGAGGGGCTGACGGATGGAGATGGCCGCCGGCGCTGACAGCCGCGCCCTAATTACGTCGTCTGCGAGCTGCGAGCCGCCGCCGCTGGGCACACGCACCCACGCACCGCCGCCGCTGCCGCTGTGTACTACGCACCCATCCCCGCCTCCGCCCCCACCTCCGCCTCCTCCGATGCCGACGCCGTCTCCGACGGCGTTGCTGAAGCGAGCGATTTGCAGCAGCTGCTAACAAGAGCAGCCCTGTTGCTTCCGCGCCTCTTCGTTGCCGCTTCAGGTGACTGCGCCATTGTAGCTATGTCAAGGTAATTGGACTTAAAATAGGCGGCGACCTGTGAAGCAGTGCAGCAGTTTATCTATACGATGTTCCGCTGTATCTGCCACATTCTCTTAACCTCTACAGCAGCGGTCTCCAAACTATTGCCCACAGGTCAACACCAGTCAGCCAATATCATCAGTCCTGTCTGCTGTAACGGGTCAGAGTTGCGAAGTATCTGGCCCGCCGTAATTTCTTTTTTTATTGCAGTCGAACCTTGTTTATCGAGCATCTCCCATAGCGGATGATTCACACAGCGAATTGAAGTAAATGTAAGAAGCTGACTCGCTTAACAAACGCTTGAGTAGTCTGTATAGTAGTTTTTTTTTCAGTCTTTAATAAACATTTTAGAAATCATCTTCTGGCCGGGATCTGACTCTTTGGCCAAAATGCATGAACATTAATTTACGTGTTCTAGTATAAACCACCGCTCTGTAAAATAGAGGCTCCGACAACTGTGTGTTCAGTCAGCTGTACTGATCGCAACGCACCTCGCGCCGCAGTAGGTTTCACCTGTACTACTGTCGAGCTTCCGTGACGATGTTGCAGTTCTCTGAAACGGTTTCGCAAGATCTTTTCTTCTTCGGTCAGTCGCAAACTCTTTTCCTTGCAGTATCTGTGTAACAATCCCAATTCTGATTTGTTATCGTTAACGGATACGAATTTATTAAAGATGCCCTTAAGGCAGTAGCTATGCATGCTTCGGATATGCTGTCTCTTTTCTACCAAATTATGAAGCATAAGCGTAAACGGATAGTTTTTGATATCTTCCTTCTAAAACAGGATGTACCGTACAATAAATTAAAAAATTACTGTACGTTATCATTAATCTGTTTCAGCACCTATTTTTTTTGAATCTAATGCATTGGCCTAGTCTACTTGGATTCCGACGGAAATAAGTGCTTCATTTGCAGAGTGCTGATTACGAGTAAGATGCAGGAACGAATCATGCGTATTAAGCGAAGTAACAGTCTAAAACTTACAATGCAAATGAACCACACTAAACACATAGAATACTGTTCTTTTTGTTTTATGACCAGTTGAGGTACACATAACTGACCCGTGGTCTAGGGCTTGGGACGTTCCGAGTACCAGAAGGCACACTTGAAAATGACTCACATCATGCGATTGAAAACGGTTTAGATGGAGTCCCCCTCATATTCATTACGCGAAGACGACTCGGAAGCTTCTGGTGGTGGTTGTCGGATCCAGTTAAAAATAACAAAAACAAGAATATAACAAAAAAGCCAAAAATATAAATATAAATAAATACATGGAAAATATATATGTATACTCATAAATAAATTAATTTGATCCAATAAAGAAAAAAAAGGAAAGAAGGGGTAGCGTCTCTGACACATAATCAAAACATCTTCGCTCCTGGGTTCGAATCCCACCGCAGCTTAAATTCTGATTAATAATCAGCATTGGTGCCGAGGACTTCCGGCATAAGAAATTACCCTCATTCTGCCAACGGCTTTCTCAAAGAGGGCGGAGGTATGGGCAGAGGTTCAGGACATTCTCTTGTTCTAGGGGTGGGAAACTGCCCCTAAGGGCGAAAGAATGATCAGCGGTATGAGGATGTAGAAGGCAATGGAAACAACTGCATTAAAGACACATAACGTGTATCCCTAGGACATGTGGCCTGTAATTGAAGAAGTGTTATGATGATATCTCCATTCCAGAATAGTTCCCCACTCGGATCTCCGGGAGGGGACTGCCAAGGGGGAGGTTACCATGAGAAAGGATTGAATAGTCAACGAAAGGATAATGTTCTACGAGTCGAGGAGTGGAATTCCAGAAGCTTGAACTTGGTAGGGAAACTAGAAAATCTGAAAACGGAAATGCAAAGGCTCAATCTAAATGTAGTAGAGGTCAGTGAAGTGAAGTGGAAAGAAGACAAGGATTTATGGTCACGTGAGTCTAGGTTAATATCAACAGCAGCAGAAAATGGTATGACGGGAGTAAGATTCGTTACAAATAGGAAGTTAGGGGAGAGAGTGTGTTACTGTGAACAGTTCAGTGACAGGGTTGTTCTTATCAGAATCGACATCAAACCAACACCAACAACGATAGTTCAGGTATACATGCCGACGTCGCAAGCTGACGACGAAGATATAGTCAAAGTGCATGAGGATATTGAAAGGGTAATACAGTATGACAAGGGGGATGAAAATCTAATAGTCATGGGGAACTGGAATGCAGTTGTAGGGGAAGAGTACAAGGAAAGCTTACAGGAGAATATGGGCTTGGAACAAGGAATGAGAGAGGAGAAAGACTAACTGAGTTCTGTTACAAGTTTCAGCTCGTAATAGCGAATACTCCGTTCAAGAATCACAAGAGGAGAAGGTATACTTGGAAAAGGCCGGGTGGTACGGGAATATTTCAGTTAGATTACATCATGATCAGATTCCGAAATCAGTCCTGGATTGTGAGGCGTACCCAGGAGCATATATAGACTCAGATCACGATATAGTAGTGATGAAGAGCAGGCTAAAGTTTAAAACATTAGTCGGGAAGAATCAATGAGCAAAGAAGTGGGATACGGAAGTACTAAGGAATGACGAGATACGGTTTAAGTTCTCTGAGGCTATAAAACAGCAATAAGGAATAGCTCAGTAGGCACTTCAGTTGAAGAGGAATCGACATCTCTAAAAAGGGAAGGAAAACATAGGTACAAAGAAGGTAACTGTTAAGAAACCAAGGATAACAGAAGATCGATGAAAGGAGGAAGTACAAAAATGTTCCGGGACACGCAGGAATATAGAAATATAAGTCGCTGAGGAATGAAATAAATAGGAAGTGCAGGGAAAGTAATACGAATTGGCTCCAGGAAAAACGTGAAGACATCGAAAAAGAAATGATTGTGGGAAAGACAGACTCAGCATACAGAAAAGTCAAAACAACCTTCGGTGACATTAAAATCAAGGGTGATAACATTAAGAGTGCAACGGATAATCCACTGTTAAACGCAGACGAGAGAGCGGATTGGTGGAAAGGATACATTTAAAGCCTCTATGAGGGGGAAGATTTGTCTGATGTGATAGAAGAAGAAACAGGAGACGATTTAGAAGAGCTTTTGAGGACCTAAGAGCAAATAAGGCAGAAGGGATAGATAAAATTTGATCAGAATTTCACAATTCCGAAACCGGCATGGGCTGAAAAGTGCGAGAATTATCGCACAATTATCTTAACAGCTCATGCATTCAAGTTGCTTACAAGAACAATATACAGAAGAATGTAAAAGAAAATTGAGTATGCGCAAAATGTCGATCAGTTTGGCTTTAGGAGGGGGCAATTCTGACGTTGCTGTTAATAATGGAAGCAAGACTACAGAAAAACCATGAAACGTTCGTGGCATTTGTCGACCTGAAAAAAGCGCTAGACAATGTAAAATGGTGCAAGATGTTCGCAATTCTGAAAAAGTATGCGTAAGCTATAGCGAGAGATGGGTCATATACTGTATGAGCAACAGCCAAGAGCGAATAATAAGAGCGGACGACCAAGAACGAAGTGCTCGTATTAAAAAGGGTGTAAGACAAGGATGTAGCCTTTCGCCCCTACTGTTCAATCTGTACATCGAGGGAGAAATGTTGGAAATAAAAGAAAGGTTCAGGAGTGGAATTAACATTGAAGGTGAAAGGATATCAATGATACGACTCGCTGATGACATTGCTATTCTGAGTGAAAGTGAAGAAGAATTACATGATCTGCTGACCGGAATAAACAGTCTAATGAATACAGAGTATGGACTGAGAGTAAATCGAAGAAACACGAAGGTAATGAGAAGTAGTAGAAATGAAAACAACAAGAAAACTAACAACATCGGGATTGATGGTCTCGCAGGAGATGAAGGAATTGTGCTCCCTAGGCAGTAAAATAACCAATTACGGACGGAGCAAGGAGGACATCAAAAGCAGCCTGGAAATGACAAGAAGGGCATTTCTAGCCAAGAGAAGTCTACTATTATCAAATATCGGCCATAATTTGAGGAATAAATTTCTGAGAATGTACGTCTGAAGTACAACATTATATGCTGGTGAACCATGGACTTTGGGAAAACCGGTACAGAAGAGAATCGAAATATTAGAGATGTGGTGCTACAGAGGAATGTTGAAAATTAGGTGGACTGATAAGGTAAGGAATGAGGAGGTTCTGCACAGAATCGGAGAGGAAGGAATATGTGGAAAACACTGATAAGGAGAAGGGGCAGGATGATAGGACATCTGTTAAGACATCAGGGAATGATTTCCATGGTACTAGAGGGAGTTGTAGAGGGCAAAAACTGTAGAGGAAGAAAGAGATTGGAATACATCCAGCAAAGAATTAAGGACACACAGAATGGAATACATTCAGCATATAATTAAGGACGTTGGTTTCAAGTGCTACTTTGAGATGAAGAAACCAGTCAGAAGATTGAAGCAAAAAAAAAAAAAAAAAAAAGGAAATTGAAGATATTCACTGTAATTAATTACATGAGGTTTTTTGAAAATTTACCCTACCTAAGTGACGTAATTCAATTTACACAATGAAAATAAACGTAGTAATTATGATTAATGAGAGTAATTTAACTACAATTTCCCACTTAAGCTGTTTGAGTTCGTGGATCAAGTTTATTGTTGGAAACCATCAGCAGCGACTTCAAATGCTTATCAGCTAGTTTAGATGTGTAAATATTCTTGTAGATTTCCTTTTGGAGAACAGTGTTTCATGGATAAATAGTACCGAAAGCGGAACAAAAGACACGAGCAAACCGGCTCTAGGCGCTTCATTCTGGAACCGCGCGACTGCTACGATCGCAGGTTCGAATCCTGCCTCGGGCATGGATGTGTGTGATGTTCTTAGGTCAGTTATGTTTAAGTAATTCGAAGTTATAGGTGACTGATGACCTCAGATGTTAAGTCCCATAGTGCTCAGAGCCATTTCAACCGTTTTTGAACACGAGCAAACTGATGCAACTGATCAAACTGTATGAGGCTAAGAGTCTTATAAAGTTACAGAAATGATGATTTCAAATATTATTTTTTTTATAAAAATTGCCACATTGCAAGTCAATCCATTTCCAAAACTATGTAAAGAATAGGGTTCTTAGTAATGATTTATACTGGCTTTATCGTTAAGGCACTGTAATTAAATTATGCACTTCTTGTTAAACGCACTGTATCATCACTAAGAAATTGTGGTCACAAAACATACCATTTTTGTTAATTTTTATTTATTAATATTATTTTTGAGACACCAGTCTTCTGACTGGTTTGATGTGGCTCGCTGCGAATTCCTCTCCTGTGCCAACCTCTTCATCTCAAAGTAGCATTTGAAACCAACGTCCTTAATTATATGCTGAATGTATTCCATTCTGTGTGTTCGCCTATCGTTTTTCCCCTCTACAACTCCCTCTAGTACCATGGAAGTCAGTCAGTGACGTCTTAACAGATGTCCTATCATCCTGTTCCTTGTAAGTGTTTTCCACACATCCCCTTCATCTCCGATTCTTCGCAGTGCACCCTCATTTCTTACCATATGAGTCCATCTAATTTTCAACATTCGTTTGTAGCACTCACTACATCTCAAATGCTTCGATTCTCTTCTGTTCTAGTTTTAACACAGTCCATGTTTCACTAACATACAATGCTGTGCTCCATTCTCACAAATTTCTTCCTCGAATTAAGACATGTTTGATACTATTGAACTTCTGTTGGCCAGGAATGTCCTTTTTGCCAGTGCTAGTTTGCTTTTGATGTCCTTCTTGCTCAGTCCGTCAATAGTTCTTGTGCTGCCTAGGTAGCAGATTCCTTATCTTAATCTACTTCGTGACAATCTATCCTAATGTTAAGTTTCTGGCTGATATCAATTTGAACTTCTCTTTGCCAGAACTGTCCTTTTTGCCAGTGCTTGTCTGCTTTTGATTTCCTTTTTGCTCCGTCCATCAGTAGTTGCTGTGCTTCCTACGTAGCAGATTCCTTATCTTCATCTACTTTGTCAATCGTAATGTTAAGTTTCTGGTTGTTATCAATTTGCTACTTCTCATTACTTTCAACGTTCTTCGATTTACTCTCAATCCATATTCTTTTCTCATTAGACTGTTGGGTGGTCGGTTAGTTGGATGATTTGGGAGGGGGGGATCAAACAGTGAGGTTATCAGTCCCATCGGATTAGGGAAGGATGGGGAAGAAAATCGGCCGTTCCCTCTCAAAGGAACCATCCCAGCATTTAGGGAAATCACGGAATAACTAAATCAGGATTGCGTCGTCTAGCTCGGTCATTAGACTGTTCAATCCATTCAACAGATAACGTAATTCTTCCTCAATTTCACTCAGGATAGTAATGTCATCAGAGAACCGTATCACTGATATCCTTTCATCTTGAATTTTAGTCCCACTCCTGCACCGTTCTTTAATTTCCATCATTCCTTCTTTGATGTACAGATGGAACAGCAGGAACGAAGGACAACATTCCTGTCTTAAACCGTTTTTAATCCGAGCACTTCGTTCTTGGTCGTCCAGTCTTAATACTCCCTCTTGGCTCTTGTGAATATCGAATATTACCCGTCTAATCCTATAGCTTACCCCTGTTTTTCTCATAAATTCTAACGTCTTGCACCATTTTACATTGTCGAACGCTTTTTCCAGGTGGACAAATCCTATGAACGTGTCTTCATTTTCCTTTAGTCTTGCTGCGATTATCAGAATTGCCTCTCTGGTGCCTTTATCTTTCCTTAAGTCAAACCGATCGTCATTAGGCGATATGGCGGCTAAGGAGGGGAAGAAATCCAGTGTGCACTCCGTGTTCATTCCGGGTGGAGTCATTCCTGATGTGGAAAGGGTCGTTCCGGATGCCATGAAGAGCACAGGGTGTACCCAGCTGCAGATGGTGGCACATGTCGGCACTAATGACGTGTGTCGCTTTGGATCTGAGGAAATTCTCTCTGGATTCCAGCGGCTATCTGATTTGGTGAAGGCTGCCGGTCTTGCTTACGAGATGAAGGCAGAGCTCACCATCTGCAGCATCGTTGACGGAACCGACTGCGGACCTTTGGTGCAGAGCCGGGTGGAGGGTCTGAATCAGAGGCTCAGACGGTTTTGCGACCGTGTTGGCTGCAGATTCCTTGACTTGTGCCATAGGGTGGTGGGGTTTCGGGTTCCGCTGAATAGGTCAGGAGTTTACTACACTCAGCTGGCGACTACACGGGTAGCGGAGGCTGTGTGGCGTGGACTGGGCGTTTTTTTTTTTTTAGGTTAGAAGACCTCGGGAAAGTACGGGGTGGACTGCACTCTCAAAGGGTGCATGGCAAATACAGGACGTGCTTGGATCAAGGAACAGTCGGAATTGTAATTGTAAATTGTTATAGTTGTGCTAATAGAAAGCACAGAAGCTGAAATCGTTATACGTACAGAAAGCTGGCTAAAGCCTGAAATAACTGAAATAAGTTCTGCTGAAATTTTTACGAAGTTTCAGACGGTGTTCAGGAAAGATAGATTAGGCAGAATTGGTGGTTGAGTGTTTGTATCTGTCAGTAGTGGTTTATCTTGTAGCGAAGTCGAAGTAGATACTCCGTGCGAATTGGTATGGGTGGAGGTCATACTTAACAGCCGAACTAAGTTAATAATTGGCACCTTCTACCGACCCCCAGACTCCTATGATATAGTTGCTGAACAGTTCAGAGAAAATTTGAGACTCGTAACAAATAAATACCCTACTCATACGGTTATAGTTGGTGGGGACTTCATCCTTCCATCGATATGTTGGCAAAAATACTTGTTCAAAACCGGTGGTAGGCAGGAAACATCTTTCGAGATTGTCCTAAATGCTTTCTCCGAAAATTATTTCGAGCAGTTAGTCCATGAACCCACGCGAATTGTAAATGGTTGCGAAAACACGCTTGACTTCTTAGCCACAAACAATCCAGAGCTAATAGAGAGCATCATGACTGATACAGGGATTAGTGATCACAAGGTCGTTGTAGCTAGGCTAGCTGCCAAATCCACCAGAAACAAACGCAAAATAATTTTATTTTAAAAAGCGGATAAAGTGTCACTAGAAGCCTTCCTAAGAGACAATCTCCATTCCATCCAAACTGACTATGCAAATGTAGACGAGATGTGGCTCAAATTCAAAGATATAGTAGCAACAGCACTTGAGAGATTCATACCTCATAAATTGGTAAGAGATGGAACTGATCCCCCATGGTACACAAAGCATGTCCGAACGCTGTTGCAGAGGCAACGGAAAAAGCATGCGAAGTTCAGAAGAACGCGAAATCCCGAAGATTGGCTAAAATTTACAGACGCGGGAAATTTGGTACGGACTTCAATGCGAGATGCCTATGGTAGGTTCCACAACATTGTCTCGAAATTTGGTACAAAATCCGAAGAAATTCTGGTCTAGAATAATGAAATTTGATAGATGAAATGTTTTACAGTGAGATTAAAGGAACAAATCTGAAATTGTTAATTTTTGATTATATCAGACGAAAAATTAATCTTCTGGTAACTTGCTGTCCGCTTGTCTGTTTCTCCCTCCGCCTGTTAAGACACCTTTTCTCTCAAGAACGGTAGATGGCTGGGAGAGCGGTGTGCTGACGACATGGCCCCCTATATCTGCATCCAGTGATGCCTGTGGGCTGAGGATGACAAGGCGGCCGGTCGGTACCGTTAGACCTTTCAAGGCCTGTAGTTTAGTTTAGTTCCACGTCAATGCAATTAAACGATACCGCTATCAATGTCACATATTTCGATATTCGCAAATTCACTCATTAAAACCTTTAGGGTACTTCCCCCTGAAGAAGAAAGGTAAAGAAACGTTTATGAATGCAATTAAAGAAAAAAATTAAAAAACGTTAATTTATAATTATGTCAAACGAAAAAAATATTCCTTTTGTCATTTGTTATCCTACGTCAGACTTGAAGTTAAAACGTTCTCTAAAGTCTTAGAATCGGTGAGACCGATATCTTGCCACTATGAATGTTGATGACAGACAAAAACCGTCGGGTTCCTTTAATCCCGGAATGGATGACCCCTGTTTATATACGCAATTAAGTTTGTAGAAGACCCTCAGTCTACAAGTCTTACCCGCACCTGCCAAATGTTTCTCTTTTATTTTTTAACCTTTCACGCGGACATGAATTTTTGCATCGTGATCATACTCTTCTTTTATGGCTTACTGACATATTCCCTTCACACCTACGCTGGATCACGTAGTTCTTAATTCTAGTGAGCGGTCCACTATTCTCTAAGCATAGCGCTTCTGTTGCAGATAGTGACAGGAGAGAAAATAATGTCGTGAATGCCGTTGTGGTCAAATTATATTTGCTCAAGGACTTTGCAACGTCTCTTAGCAAAACACATATTATATGTGGTAAAAAAGAGTGAGAAAAGAATAATTGAAGCGGATGATTGTAATTGCGTGGACAACGATTGTGTGAACTTTTGTAATAAAGAGATAGCATTATGTGTAATGTTTTTTTGTTCTTGTATAGAATTATGCACTGATTTTTTTAAAGATAATATCTGTGTCGGCGAGTACTGAAACGCCACAGATGATGCTTATTAAAAATCAAACAAAGATGAGAATGTGACAAGTATAAATAGTAGTGACCGAACATTAATTTCTCTGTCGTCTTCTTGGAGTAACGTGAGTGGGAAGAGCCTGTGACGTTATATTGTACGCTTGCGTAGCATTTTTTTGTCAAGATTGAGAGACGTACGCCATTACGTACTCATTGTAAAGGTGTGTGATAATTTAATCTGTTTAAATGTTTTGAATAGAGTTACTTAGTGAAAACTTGCATTATGATTTGTAATAAGCTTGCCTGCTATTTTATCCCATCCTTTTAAGACATTTTCAGTTATTTAAATATTATTCGTGGTGCAGAGCTGAGCTACGAACGAACGAGCCGCTGCCGCGGCGCATTCAAACTGCATTAAATGAAGCCAATCATACCCCAAACAAGCGGACAGGTAATAGTAAACTAATATTATTTCTTTCAGCTTTCGGAATTGCAGAGCAGAGCAGCAGATCTTCTGATGTGTTTTACGGGTCGACGCGGGCTGCTGATGAAATATTATTAACAGTGCAAAATGATAATTTATCTTCATAACGTAAAAGATATTGTGCTGTGCGTAGTTCCGGTCTGGCAAACATTATAGTAAAAACATCTTTATCGCTGATAATAGTCTCATGTTCTCGTGTTAGTCGTGGTACTTATTGGTCTTATACTGTTAACAAAAATCCACTGCAAAATTTTGATGTTGAACAAACATTGCGAACTGTAACATCAGTATTGATAACGAAATAATTTTCAGTAACCCTTTCAATAACTGTAAAGTAAGGAAGATACGTTGAACTTTAATGCGAGTTACAGTAACGAAACAATGTTCCTTTAAGAAAGCTAGATCCATAATAATAAGAACGTAATATATTTTGTTTTGTTGAAAATTAATGATCCAAAGGAAGTCACAGCACAGCATCCCTAAAAAGTATTTAAGGGCTCTCTTCGTAGCAACAAATTTTATCTCATATATTCATTGTTACGCGAGAAATAAAACAAAGCAAATAGAGCCAGCGAAAACTCTCATAGCTCAATCCAATGTTGTAATGCTCTGTGTATGCTGGTGGAGTTCCTTGTGTCTCCGCTTGGCACAACACGATCATCACGGCTGTGTGGTCGGTAGTCTAATATATCAGAGATAGCAGGCTGACCCGAATTAAAGGCGCTAGGAGGATGAGGAAATTGAAGTCTTTTTTTCCTCGCATAGGCGTGTTTTCACATATTAACTCTCCATGCTCTGTCTTTTGCCTTCCTCTTCAGGTCTGTGTAATTTCCGCTTCCCTTGATGTTGTATGTCTTTTATCACTTCCTTCCTCTCAACCTCCTCCCACAAAATAGACCTTTCAGAGCGTCTGTTAGGATACATTCCCATCTTAAGGAATGTCCCGACAGTTCTACTTCCTTTGTCTCATAACCTGTAACAGCCATCTATTGTCGCCAACTCTTTCCAACACCCCTTCCCTGCATCTTATGCTCTCCATTATCCACCATATCCATATCTCTAATGCTTCAAGTTTTTTTTCATCTTGTTTCAGTGTCCATGTTCCTGCCACATACAGTCTCACATTCCACACAAAACACTTACCAAGTCTTTTCTTCAGACTTTTGTCTAGTTAGCAACGTAATAAACATACTCATCCGACTGAATGCCTCCCTCGCTATAGCGATGCAAGTTTTCAACTCCTAATGGGATCTGAAGTCTTCATTGATCGTACTTCGAAGATATTTAAATGCTGTTACTTGGCTAATAATAACTTGTCCTATCTCGATATTTGCCAATCTCCATCCTTCCATGACCACCATACTCTTTGTTTTTGTTGTATTGATTCTCATCCAATATTCCACGCAAGCTTCATTCAGATATTTTATCATTTTATTTACATTTCGCAATCAGCACTTCCAGATGTAAGTTGAACAATAAAAGGGAGAGACAACAACCTTCTCTAACGCCGTTCTCAATGCTGCTTCAGTTCAAGATTTCATTTCCAGTCCATATTTTTACTTTCTGTTGCGAATATAGATTGTCTGCCAGTTGTCTCGCCTTCTAATCTACTCTTTTCTCTTCAAAATATTCATCAGCTTGTTCCATTGTACAGAGTGATTATAATTATAGTTAAACTTTCAAAACGCTGTATAAATAACACCACTGGTGAGAATGAGGTCAAATTGCAACGGAAAATTATCGGAGAAGGGAGAAAACTTATGGCAGAAAAAATATACTGTGAAAATTGATCAATATATTGCGCTGTATGTGTCAGAATACGTACATGAAAATACCTGTCATGCGCACGACCCATTGAAGTTGGTATAAACACGCCGGGTACACAGTTTTTCCTCCTTTCGCGTCTGCGGCGTTCGCCATGACTGTCTCAATGCAGGATCGCGCTCTGCTTGTAAAGCTGTATTACAAGAACGATGACCGTGCACACGTCACTCTGCAAAAGTTCCGGTCACAGAAGATTTTGAAAAAAGTGTTGGTCCGGAGTTTGGAGAAAATGATTCGGAAATTCGAAAAGACTAGTTCTTTTAGTGTGCAACCTGGTAGATGGAGGAAACGAATTGGTTTGACGTCAGTGGAAGCAGTGGCTACAGCAATGCGGGAGACGAGGAGAGGTGGTGTGCAAACTTGTAATCCATGGAGAATTCCTTGAGCATCGGACATACCCGTGAGCACGGTGCGTAAAATCCTACGAAACTTCCTTCTTTAGTGTCCATTCAAAATTACCCATGTGCACGAGTTGTTACCTGTTGACCTGACAGCAAGAGAGACATTTTCTGTAGAATTTCTTGCTCGTATGGATGTGGACAATGATTGGCCGTGGAAGATTTTGTGGATAGATGAAGCCCACTTCCATCTGGCAGGATATGTCGATACACTGAATGGTCGAATATGGGGAACACAAAATCTACACGCAATTCAACCAGTATCACTTCATACTGAAAGGTAACTATGTGGTTTGGGTTTACAGCACCATTTATCATAGGGCCATTTTTTTTCGAAGAGACAATTGCTTCCGGTCCTGTTACCTGTACCGTCACTGGTAAGCGCTATTAGTGTCTTTTGCTCAACCACGTCATTTCAGCTCTCACAACAGAGTGGATATGTGGATGGGATCATTCTTTTGCAAGATGGCAAACCTCCACACATTGCCAATCCAGTTAAGCAGTTGCTAAAGCTCGATTTCGGAAATGCTAGAATTAACAGCCGCAATTTCTCTACAGCCTGATCGTCCCGATCACCTGATCTTAGTCCATGTGGCTTCTTGCTGTGGGGCTACCTGAAAGATGTGTTCAGTGTTCCGATTGCAAGTTTGATTATGATCACCCTGCACTCTGTCAAACACTTTTTCACAATCAATAAAACAGCATAAATTTCTCCAACTTTCTCAATACATCTTTCCCCTGCGATTCTTAACAAGAATCCGACCTGTTCCTCGCCAATTCGTCTGTCCAATTTGCCATATAGCATTCTGTTCAGCACTTTCAGTAATTCTTTATTTGCATGAGAAATTGGTCTGACATTTCTATGCTCTTCACACTTTATTTGTCCTTTTTCAGTTGGTAACATTAGCGCTGCAAGAAAGCCACGAAGACACTCCCCTTTGTCGTATACTTTATCACAGAGATAAACTACTGTCTTTCTTCCCCTGTTTTGCCAAACTCTTCAACACTTCTGTTGGAAAGATATCGATTCCATTGCCTTCCCAATCTTCATATACTTCAGCGTCTTTTCTACTTCTTCGAAGATGCTGTGCCCTTTTCATCATCACCGCAATATTCATCCACTTCTACCTTCATTTCGCACGCCATTCGATCCATCTTATACAGATATTCTATATACTCTTGCAATGGCTGAAAACCTCCCGTGGTGCTTCAGCTATGTACCTCCTGCTCTTTCTATTTCCATGTTAGTGTTCCTTCTTTTACTTTCCAAAACTATCTTTCTAGCCAATCTGTACCTCATTTCATACTTCCCTCACCCTCCATTTTCTCTCTTTGCTCACATTTTTCTTTCAGCCATTTATCTCTTGCTTCTTCAGTTTCTCTTCTTAATTCATCATTCAGTTTACTGTATCTCTTTCTGCCTTCTTTCTGCCATCTTCTTTTTACTCATTTATCGCCTTCTCAATTCCTCCATATTTTTCAACATATTTTCGCTTATCTATTGTTTACAGATACTTTTGAACACAGTGATTTCTAGTACTGCTTTGGCAGACTCCATGAGTCCTTCCCCCATTGTTACCCGTTTGTCATTTACACATTCTTCAGCTCTACTACCTTCCAATTTCTCCATAAACATGTCTTCCAACTCTGAATCCTTACCTACGTCCTTTGGTTATCTCCCAGCTTAATCTTACTTTTGCCTCATCTCTCCACACTTCCTCCAACTTTACTTGTATTTCTCTCACTGCGATGTTGTGGCATGAATTCATGTCTGCCCCTGGGTAAGCTTTGGCATTCTTCAGACAATTCCCAAATTTTTCTGTATCACGATGTAGTCCGTCGGGTACCTTTCTCTACTCAAATTTGAGATCCGAGTATAAAATCTCCATTTATGATTCATATATAATATTTTGTCCACTAATAGCGGATTTTCATAAAAAACATTTAATCTCTCTCATTTCTTATCCATGAATGAAATTCTCCTACTGTATCTTTGTCTCCTTCGCCCACCACTCGTATTAATTCTTCCTTCACCTATAACTGCCTTCTAGGCCCCCATAATGATAACGCAGTCATTTCTATTTTCTTTCTAGTTAAATTCCCGAACCTTCCCACAGTATTCTTCCACCTCCTTGTCTCTATGGCGGCTGGTTGGCATGTTTGCCTGTGTTAATACCACAGCTTTTGGACTACCCTGCATTTTCTCCATTCTTGATTTCTCTTGAATAAAAAAGCGTAAATATCCACTTTCTACCTCCACATTCTCTCTCTATTCCATTTCAAACATGCCAAGCGCATCTAATCTATTACTTTTCATCTCATGCTTTGTATTTTCTAGTCTTTTCGCTTGCAGTAGTGTGCCAACATTCCGTGTTCCAATCATTATGTTCCCTTAGTTAATTCTCCACTTCTTCCTTTCGTATACGTTTCCTCTCAATGTGTTCCTGTCCCAGATATCCGAGTGATGGGAAGTTTTAAATCCACACTCTTTCACAAGAGAGACATACCATGTAGTGCTTGGGAATTACTTGTCATATAGGCAGGAGGCTGCTCAGCCAAAAAACCGCCTCTCACTATGAGGCAGACGCTGTATGTAACTTCCCCTACAGGATACAGTCGTTACTTGAACTCTTTATGCGTGCAAGGAGAAACGGTGCCTCTTCCACCAGCTTCAGCGTTCCAAAAGGCTATTTCTCTGCTGTCGCTGCCGGTCAGGCCTTCACCAGTACCCTGACAAGGGGGCTTTACAAGGTGCTATCAACTGAAGCTAGTTGAACCAAGGTTATTTGACTTGATGTTAATTAAAGTAATGTGCACTAATTTTGATGAAATGTAATAGCAGTTATCACGAGACTTAAAAAGGTAAAACTGCTCACTATTTTTCAAAAATGGAAAGAGCAGCTGAAGTATTACAATTTTACATAAAATGTTATCATTGATTCTGCTTGAAAGGCTACAACAACCCTATTACTTAGTACAAATCTCTATCACTCACACAGTTTCAAATTTAAAAGAGAAAGTGAGATGAAATTTAGATTTCATTATGTGTAATTGATCTTTCAGTAACACTGAATCACACTTCACTCAATTGCTCTAAGATGTTAAAAATTGAAATTACCAGCAAACAAAAAGACAACAGATCGTCATTATTTATTTTCAAAAACTGTTAATTCAAAACGTTTACGTACGACATTGCTCATGCTTTTTTATTCATAGTTTTCTTTTCAGTCTTAATCATCTATTACTCGATTATCATCGTTTACATAATATCGTGGGTTTTGCGTATGATGAAGTGTATATATATAATGTAACGAGTGAGTGGAAGATTAGGAACATTATCACTATGAAATATGGGTCTTTATTAAACTTTCGTTAGTATATTCAGCTTGAGATGTCAGTAACACGCGATTTAAAATTACGTGAATCTATCTCCGACTAATTAATAATTTTGATTAAGTGACTGATTTGTACTGGAAGTAAATTTTTTCGAATGGATCTTCTGTAACGTTTGAGTTCCACTTGACAACAAATCTGAAATCATTTTGTTGCGTGCGCGAGTACTTGAAGCAGAGAGAAGTTACAATAATTGCCGTAAATTAACACAACCTATAACCTACGGTAATGTGCTTTATTAACAAGACTGGATCCACGTATTCAGTACCATTAGAAACGTTGGTCTGTCTTTCATGACAAGGGTTTCTGGTCAGACGAATATAGGATAATAAACAGCAGCATGAGAATATAGCCTAGCTAGAGTAGGATTCGTTGTGAACACCAAGTAAATACTAATAGTGAATGATCAGGAACAGATTACGATAAGGTTTATATTCACGGACTGGCCAGCAAACTGACAGCAACAAAAATAGGTCATGTATATATTTCCACGTCAACAAGTGTAGAGGAAATAAATGTGAGCCTTTTGGATTATAGAGTTCTTGTTGTCCTGCATGGTTACACAACCAAAACGTAATGCCTGCTCGCGGCCTACTCCTCCTTAAACACACCAAAAGGACAGGGAGCTTCAAGTTCGCATGAGGTGGACAATCAGCAAGTGGATGACAACTTGCACCGTATAGCATCTCCTACAGCTCGCAGCCATATAGTGGTGTTAAAGATTTCTTGCAACTGCACACTGATTTCTATTAGGTATTGTGGGTGCGAAATGAAGTCTATTACATGAAAATTCAAAAGTAATTAAACATTAGTTCTTTGCAAGTATCGGCAGAAAGTAGACAGAAAGGGAAAGATAATTTAATCGTTCGAAACTCCCCTTCCAAATAAATATCACTCGGTTTACGAAAATGCTCGGAAATAATATTTCTTGATTCCCATCTTTTACTTCTTGGTTTACAAGCGTCAAGCTGATACAGGCTACTTGCTGTTAGAACTTTCTTTCGACATAATTCTTCACCACAACTCTTAAAGTATATGCATACAGCATATTGAAATAAGTGTGTGACTGGAATGAGGCCTTCCTTGTTGATAGAACCATTAAAAGTTTCAAACGAATAGGTGCCGCCAGAACGGAAATCAGTTTCCGGGGTACATTAGGAAAGTTACTCTTCTTGTAAGTGTTTCATCTGTAGTGGAGGTGACCAATTAACACAATACGTTATCTACAAAAAGATAACACAGCAGTAAGATTTTTGGACTTAATAACATTCTATATGTGGCTTTGAACGCTATAGGTTCTCCTGTGGTATTAAGAAATATTTTTGATAGAAACTAACAGTTTTGAGTGCTGATACACTTACCCAGCCTCTGAATATTAGTGACACTTAGTAACAGTTTTCTTCACTAATGTCTATGGGTGCACTGAATCTGGGGCTAAGATCTCAGTATGGCTGCTTAAAAAGATGCCCCGGCAAATCAGAGCCACTCCATTCAGTGAAATAAGCTGAACTCCATCCAGATAGGCCATGGAAAGCCCAATGGTACCGATCGACCTCTGTGTTATTCTCAGCCGATTGGCTTCACTGGATGAGGATATGGAGGGGCTAGTGGTCAGCACACTGTTCTCCCGGCCCCGAGCAGAGCCGCTACTTCTCAGTCAAGTAGCTCCTCAATTGGCCTCACGAGGACTGAGTACAGCCCGCTCACCAACAGCGCTCGACAGCCCAAGATGGCTACCCATTCAGGTACACGTCATGCCTGACACAATTTACCTTTCATGATCTGAAGGGAACCGGTGTTACCACTGCGGCAAGGCCGTTGGCAGCATGCAGTGAGGTCATATCACGATTGGTGGAGTGTATGCGTGACGCCACCTCTCGGAGAACGGCGAGTGCTGGACGAGAGAGCTGGCGTAGAGGCAAATTGGCGCTGGGTCTCTCGCCTAGCTACGAGTGGCACGTGGCGCACCAGATCCTGTGGACACCGCAGTAAGCACTGATCGTCCGCATGTCTTCTTGCATTTGATAACAATTTTTTAACTTATGTTAACTGATGTGTTGGCAGAAGAGCCAACACCGTGCAGCTAGAGGAGGCCGAAATGCACGCGTTTACGCTCACGCAGACTGGCGTGAGGTCTGGAACAGTTAAGGGAATTTATAGTAGCAAATAAAGTACATAGTTGATGTAATACTTAACTTTAATCCATAATTGGAGAACATCGCTCTTGATGATACATAATTACAATCTCAATATAAACTGGTAATGGCGCCTTGCTAGGTCGTAGCAAATATGTAGCTGAAGGCTATGCTAACTATTGTCTCGGCAAATGAGAGCGTATTTGTCAGTATATCATCGCTAGCAAAGTCGTCTGTACAACTGGGGCGAGTGCTAGGACGTCCCACTACACCTGTCGTGTGGTGGCGCTCGGTCTGCAATCACTGACAGTGGCGACACGCGGGTCCGACGTATACTAATGGACCGCGGCCGATTTAAAGGCTACCACCTAGCAAGTATGGTGTCTGGCGGTGACACCACATTCCGCCCCCGCTAATCGACGTACGGTTGTGTTATAAGACTTCCGCCCGCCGTGGGGAGGACCCCATGTTGACGTATGCAAAGAGGTGGGGAGCCTAACAACAGGCGAGGCTGTGCCACCCGCACCCTGCCATTCGGTCCGAGGGGAGCTAGGAAACGCCTGAAAACCTAGTCCAGGGTGCACGCCAACATGCGGTGTATGTGCCTGTAGAGAGACAGTAGGGGCCGAAGGGTCGACCTCCATCAGAACGGGGCACCCGACAGGCGGAGACGACATCTGGTCCTTAGCGGGCAAGAGTTCCATGTCGGAGGACCGCTGGTCACGGGAAGCGATCGGCGGCGCGTGACCCATGGAGGCGCCCGGCGGTCGCGGCGACGCGTCCACTGCGGGCGTCGCCGGCGGGAGAACAGGCGGCGGCGGCGGCGGCGCGTCGCCATGGGGCAAAATGGAAGGCAGCGTCGGCAACACCTGGGGATGAGGCGAGCCATTAGATGGGTCCCCAGGGCACGGACCGGACGGCACCGTCGCTGAAAGCAGAGGGGAGCGGCAGAACCCGTGCGACGACAGAGGCGCAGCTGATTGAGATGGCGACGCACCTCACCAGAGGCCTCCAAAACCAGATACATAGCGCGGCCGAGGCAGCGAAGAATGCGCCCTGCGAGCCAACGCCGAGAACCTCGATAGTTGCGATAGTATACAACGTCGCCTGGGGCAAAAGCAGGTGTCTGCCACTGCACAGGACCGTGATGCGGCAGGTGCAGCAAAGACATCAAGGATCGATGAGGACGACCGT
Organism: Schistocerca americana; assembly: GCF_021461395.2. Classification (NCBI taxonomy): domain Eukaryota; kingdom Metazoa; phylum Arthropoda; class Insecta; order Orthoptera; family Acrididae; genus Schistocerca; species Schistocerca americana. Next base: position 624,087,848 of record NC_060121.1, on the reverse strand, counting down.
GGAGCAACTCAGCTGGCGAGCGACCATCTCGGGGCTGAGAGCGATACGAGGACAAAAAGAGCAATAAGGCGTCCTCCCGAGAATGCGACTCTTTGAACTTCAACATCTGTGACTTGAAAGTCCGGACCAATCGTTGAGCGGCACCGTTTGACTGAGGTGAAAACGGCGCGGATGTCAAATGTTGAATACCATTGACCTTGCAGAATGACTGACATTCTGCGGACATGAATTGTGGGCCATTGTCGGAAACAATAGTCTGTGGAAGACCTTCAATGCAAAAGATAGCGGATAACGATTGGATGGTGGCAGATGACGTCGTGGAAGACATCCAGACAACAAAAGGAAAATTACTAAAAGAATCGACCACAACCAATCATCGAGCATTCTAGAATGGACCAGCAAAATCGATGTTTAAGCGTTGCCAAGGGGAAGTGGCTTTCGGCCATGCAAAGAATTTCCGCGTTGGGGCGGATTGTTGTTCGGCACACGCCATACAAGAAGAGAACATATTCGTAATCGCCACATCGATTCCGAACCAAGTACAGTGTTGACGAGCAAGTTGTTTGATTCGCACTATACCCCAATGTCCTTGGTGGAGAAGCTGTAAGACAGAGGACTGTAACGAACGTGAGACCACGACCCTGGACTGATCATTATCAGAACGCAACAGCAAAACACCACGTCGAACAAAAAGTCTCTCCTCGTGAGCAAAAAATCGGCGAACCAACGGATCCTCGATCCATGACGTTGACAAGGGCCATTGCGTAGCAACAAAACGCAAAACGGTAGCAAGGACAGGGTCAGCAGCTGTTGCTGTAGCTACACGATGAAAATCAATCGGAAACGATTCGACCACGTCATCGGTTTCCGCATCAATGAACATGCAAGCAAGTTCGGAAGAATCGAACGCTCTATCCTTAGCAACAGGCAAACGGGACAACGCATCGGCATTTCCGTGCTTAGCAGTGGGCCGATACAAGATATCGTAGCGGTACTGCGAGAGGAAAATAGACCAGAGAACGAATTTCTGCGCTGTACGTGGAGGTACAGGCTTGTTCGGAGCCAAGGCTTCCTTCTCGATCTGGGAAAAATTTCTTTGCGCAGACGAGAGCAATTTGGTCGCAAAGGCAATAGGGCGATCGTGTGAACCATCTTTGTGCGCAAACACAGCACCGATCTCGAAATCCGTTGCATCTACCATCAACAAAAGGGGCTTCCGGGGATCGAATGGCGTAAGGCAAGTAGAGGAAAGCAATGCCTATTTCAACTGGCGAAAGGCGCGTTCGCATTCCGTCGTCCAGACGAACGGAACACCTTTACGGCGTAAGCGATGATGCGGAGCTGAAATGGAAGAGGCGTGGCGCATATATCTGTTATAGTAATTGATTTTTCCCAGCACACTCTGTAGCTGCTTCAAATTCTGCGGTGGAGGCAAGTGTTGTATGGCACGGAGGTGCTCTGGACTGGGATGTATGCCTCGGGCATTGATGACATGTCCCAAATAGGGTAAGTCACGAGCAAAAAACACACATTTGTCCTTCCGCAAGCGAAGACCATTTTGTCGCAAGACCTGAAATAATGTTCTGAGGTTGGCTACATGTTATTCTTCTGTTTTTCCCGAGATCACAATATCGTCCAGATAGTTTGCTGCAGTAGGGACCGACGCACAAACAGTTTGCAGATATTGCTGAAACAATGCAGGGGCGGATGCACACCCGAATGGCAGTCTTTTGAATCGATACAAACCAAGATGCGTGCTAACCACCAAAAACGCTCTGGGGGTCTTTGTCCACCAGTATTTGCAAGTACGCATCTGCTAGGTCCAACTTCGAAAAATATTTCCCCGGGGGCAGTTTGTCAAAAAGGTCTTCCGGGTGGGGTAAAGGAAAAGTATCAATCACTAGTTGTGGATTCACTGTTGCCTTAAAGTCCACACAAAGTCTCAATTTTCTGGAAGTTTTTTGCAAAATCACTAAGGGTGAAGCCTAGAGAGAAGCCTGCATACGTTCAATTGCACCTTCTGATTCCAAATCGTGTAATGTTCTTGTGACCTCATCACGCAATGTGTGGGGAACATTGTGCGCTCTGAAAAATTTCGGTTGCACGTTTACTTTCAGTTCCAAATGTGATTTATAGTTCTTAGTGCAACCAAGACCCGGTGCAAAAATGTGTGCAAACTCTTCACGTAGACGAGAAACACTGTCTGAAGGCACAGTCTGGTTCACTGATAGGACCTGATTGACTACAGACAAGTTAAACAACAGAAATAAATCGAAACCAAACAAGTTCACTGCAGAAGAAGAACGAAGGACGTACAATGACACAAGTTTTGTTTGTCCTTTGTATGTTGCAAGAAGGCTGCACTGTCCTAACACAGCGATTGCTTGTCCTGAATAATTACTTAAGTTAACAGATGCGGCACGCAACGGAGGTGTGCCCAGCTGTTTGTACGTGTCGTGATTGATCAAGGAAACTGCAGCTCCGGTATCGAGCTGAAATGGTATTATGTTGCCATTAATGTCCAGATCTACAAAAAGTTTATTGTCCTGCTGACGACAAGAGCGACTGTCTCGTGCAATGTGAACTGACACTGGTACAGAATCACTTGCGACTTGACGTGATTTTCGGCGACGTCGACGCACACTATTTGTGGGACAAACACAGTCACTGTTAGAGAGATTGGCACTGGGTGGAGTGGAATGAACGGCATGAATGTCCATGGGCGAAGGTTCATGAGCCTGAGTATTCTTGGTTCGATTCCAATTCCAGCGCAAAGCAAAGGGCCTGGAATGGTTGTGAGTGTCCGATCGGAGCTTTTTCTGGCAAACACTCTGAACATGTCCTTTTTTATTACAGAAAAGCAAATAGCTTGGCGTGATGGGCAATTCTCACGCGAATGTCTAGTTGCACACCACGGACATGATTTTAGCACTGCATTTGCTTGCTTGCGCGGCACACGTAGCGGAGAGCTTGGCGGCAGATGCGAGGACGGGTGCGAGGGCTGTTCACTGTTCCGTGCAGCGCGCCCGGCGGGCCGATTAACGTGACACACAGCTGGCGAAGTTTCAAATGATTCCTGAGCAAAGTCAAGTGTGTCTTGCCTATCCAATATGTCCATCACTTGTTGAAGGGAGGGATTGTCTAGTTTCAATATCCGTTCCCTTATACGAACATCAGAAACGTTCTGTGCAATTGCATCATGCACTATAGTATCCAAATAAGGGAGTCCACATTCACACTCAAAAGCACAATCCCTAGTAAGGCCTTGCAAAGTTGCAACCCACTCCTGATTAGTTTGACCGGCCGTACGTTTTGTACGAAAGAAAGTATACCTTTCAGCAACGATATTGACTGATTCTTTGAAATATGCATCTAATGCAGACAAAATTTCTGTGTAGGACAGAGTTGCTACGTCGCGTCGGGGAAACAATTTCACTATCACACGGAAGGTGGCCACTCCTACACAAGAAAGCAAAAAAGACTGCCGCTCAATACCTTGAATTCTGTAGGCGGCGAGATGGAATCAAAATTGGCGTGACCACTCCGTCCAGCTTTCCAGTGCCGCATCAAAAGGAGGTAAAGGTGGTGCAACAGCATGTCGTGGCGGCGGTAGCGGTAGAGCGGCGGCTGCCGCATCGTTTTGCATTGCACCTTGACCCTGGACGAGCTGTCCAAGGGCATCCAATGAGGCCTGCGTCTGCTGATTCTGCAAGCGATAAAATTTAGACAGTACATCTGGAGATTGTGGCGAAGCCATGAGACAAGTAAATTAGTGCAATATAAAGAAGAAGACCGTTTTTATACTCGTCGCCATGTGATGTATTGGCAGAAGAGCCAACACCGTGTAGCTAGAGGAGGCCGAAATGCACACGTTTACGCTCACGCAGACTGGTATGAGGACTGGAACAGTTAAGGGAATTTATAGTAGCAAATAAAGTACGTAGTTGATGTAATACTTAACTTTAATCCATAATTGGAGAACATTGCTCTTGATGATACATAATTAAAATCTCAATATAAACTGGTAATGGTGCCTTGCTAGGTCGTAGCAAATGACGTAGCTGAGGGCTATGCTAACTATTGTCTCGGCAAATGAGAGCGTATTTGTCAGTATATCATCGCTAGCAAAGTCGTCTGTACAACTGGGGCGAGTGCTAGGACGTCCCACTAGACCTGCCGTGTGGTGGCGCTCGGTCTGCAATCACTGACGGTGGCGACACGCGGGTCCGACGTATACTAATGGACCGCGGCCGATTCAAAGGCTATCACCTAGCAAGTGTGGTGTCTGGCGGTGACACCACATAAACAAGAGCATTGTCTCTGATCAACTTCCTACACCTGGAACTTTGTCGACTAGTTTGCTGACATGCTGCTGTTCGGAAACGAAGCAGTGTTCTATGCTTAAGTTCTGGAGTGGGATTAAAATTAAGACTGAAAAGAGTTCATGAAAAAAATTTGCTGGTTACATTGCTATATTTAGCGAATGTTAGGAAGATTTTCGGGACCTGGTGTATGGATGAACAGCATAATGAGCACAGAATATGGATTGAGCAGAAAAGTGGAAAGAGATAAGTAATGAATAGCAGAAATGTGATTAGTAACAAAGTGTTCCCACGCGCCCTTCGGGAGTGGTGCGATAGAGAAATGGCTTGAAGGTGGTGCGATGAATCCTCTGGCACACGCTTAACTGTGAATTCCAGAGCAATAGTGTGGTTGTAGTAAAAACTTTGAGCTATGTAGTGGACAGAGCCAAGGAATTCTGTTGCCGTACAAGTAAAACAATGCATGATGGTGCAAGCAAGGGGGATGTGAGACATAGACTAATTCAATGAAATGGAACGTTAGTAACTTAAAGAAGTCTAGTATTATGAATGATCGCATGTAATTTAGAGAAGAAATTTCTGAGAAAATACATTTTGAGCTCAGCATCGTGTAGAAGTGATTCGTGGGCTGTGGGGAAGTTGGAAAAGTGGAGAAGCTAAACTTCTGAAATGTGGTGTAACAAAAAGATGTTAAAAGTTAAGTGCTCTGATATTATAGGAAACAAGGGGGTACTTCACAGAGCTAGCGAGGAAAAGAAAATGAGGAAACCATTAAAGGGAGGAACAGTGTTGTAGAACAAGTGTTGAGACATCAGGAAATAGCTTTCATGATGCTACAGGAAGCAGTAGACGGCAAAAACTGTATGGGAAAGAGAAACAGATTTGACTACACTGCTGCTACGCGGTAACAGGTAAGGTTATAAAGGGAAGTGGCGGCTTTCATCCACTTACATGTATTTCATTTGCATACAGTTCTGTGCCCCACAAGCTCACCCTCAGGTACTTCTCCATAACTTCTGTAACACATGGTGTCGGTGTAACAAAAGTAATTTATTTCACTACTATTTACGCCTTACACAATGAACTAATCAGTTCTGTAGCACATGATCGGTGTAAAAAAAAGTGATTTGTTTCTCTAATTCTTACATCCCGCAAAATACAGTAATAGCTCGAGAAAGCAGTAAGTACCCTGTCGTTAGTGTATTGAAGAGCCAGCCCAACATTTTACAGTCAAAGCTCGAACCCAATATACTAAGTACACACGGCGTCCAGTGCACAACTACGCATAGCAAGGCACTGTGAAAGCGACACTCGTCAGAGAAGCGCAGCTCGATCCGTTCTGCATGTACTATAGTGGACAACAGCTGTGTGGCCCCAACTGTTACGCCCATGTGGTCGCCTTCCCAAACAGTGTCCTGGGGGTCAGAGAAGTCTGTGGCAGCTGTGATCTTAGATTATCCATATCGCTGTCCGAAGAAAGAGATATAGCAAATTCCTTTTCTATCACCGTTTTTAACAAAAATAAATCCGTGACTGAAGTGCACTGTAAAACCGTGGAAGACGTTTTCCGTGCGTCTACTCATTAAACAATGTTTGCATTCGACGTAGGAATGATGTGAAAAGCTTTAAAACTTGTACTGAAATGAAGGCGTATCAATGAAACTGGTTTGAAACATCAGATGTTGTTAGTAGTTAATCTGGGAGCAGACCACTCCACTAGCGTGTTTCCATTCAGTCACGCAGTTGACGTACTACACACAGCGACTTTTAGCGGCACAGCTGTCAAACACATTACCCTTGATACGCGCATAAAAGTGGGTCCTGCAGGAGCTTTGTTTCCTTCGTCGCTAGTCTCTCTCTCTCTCTCTCTCTCTCTCTCTCTCTCTCTCTCACACACACACACACACACACACACACCCGTCCTGAATGTTTCGCACCTCTCTCTTTCCAGACTTCCTCCCTTCTTTCCCCTCCCACACTCACCAACCAACTCTCCTTCTTTTCTCATTCTTTATTTTCTTGCCCCGAAGCTCCATCTCTTCTCTTGTCACTTTCCAGCTGTGGCTTCCCCTGTCCTCACTTCTGCACTCTCGTCTCCATTTCTTTTCCCATCTTGAGAAGCAATCAAGTTGCCACAATACGTGACCCAATCACGAAGAAACTTCGCTGTCTAAACACGTCGGAAACAAACCAGGAAGTGTGGCAGTCACTTCACCGGTTACTCACGGTCGAGAATATCCCCAGACTATTACCGCCATCGTAAAAATTCTGTCATCTCTTCTGTGAGAGGTAAACTGTGTCTTAGAAAACAGCGCACTGCTCGCCTACATGTGATCTGGCGACGTAAGGCTTGTTATATAATTCCGGGCAAAACTGTTATGCCACTTCAATGCCTAGTTATGATAAGAGTAAGACTTATGGCATGTGGCCAACCACATGTGCGATTTTCATATCTCGTCGCAGCAAATACGGATTGCTATAGGCAAACGAATAATTCTCTGGCCTGCTGATCAGTCGTATATTGTTCTTTAGATTCATTCGCTCCGATTTAATTTGCGAAGTGTCAATATGCATGTTCTCATATGGCGGAAACTGGGAAGCTGTTTTCATATACGAGGAAATAAAAAAAAATACAGGAAACTTTTCAAAGAGGAACATTTTATTCGGAAATAAACATTTTAGTGACATTTATACACGTGGCACATCTCTCTACAAGCTTTGTTATTCCATCCTGGAAGAAATTTTGCGGCACTATGCACATCCGCTCTTGCACCACCTCCATAACTTCGTCATCTGACGAAAACTTAGATTTTTACAGGTGCTGCTTCGTTAGAACAAAATCGTTCAGGCTGTACAATGGGGCCGGCCGGAGTGGCCAAGCGGTTTAGGCGCTACAATCTGGAGCCGCGCGACCGCTACGGTCGCAGGTTCGAATCCTGCCTTGGGCATCGATGTGTGTGATGTCCTTATGTTAGTGAGGTTTAAGTAGTTCTAAGTTCTAGGGGACTGATGACCTCAGCAGTTAAGTCCCGTACCGCTCAGAGCTTTCTTTTTTCTTTTCTTTTTTTGTACAATGGGTGCCCAATTTAGCTCAAAACCAATATTTTGACTGAGCACCATCCTCAAGCAGACTTACACCTTTGCAACGCTTCCCTCTGCTTCAGTCATATTTTGAGTTTGTAGCGACCGCGGCCAGCAGTTTTGTACAGTGTAGTGCGTGAATGTTACATGCGAATGTCGTGCTGCGAATGTTCAATTTCGTGCTGTCAGATAAGTCCCGTGCCGGCCACCTGTTCATGCTGTTTACTCCTGCTTTACAGCAATTCGTATGTTCGTGTTTACTCTATGTTGAGTTCTGTCATGAATGTCATTGTGCATAGCCCTTAGTAACCAGTCAACAAGAGTTTATTCGTTTTCTCAAGATTCTTGTCTTGGCGTACACTGCACGAACGATGAAGTCGCCGTCATGCCCACCAAGGAGATATCGTTCTGTATTATTTATCGTTAACTACACTTTGTGATCAACGGTATCCGGACACCCGGCTGAAAATGACTTCCAAGTTCGTGAGGCCCTCCATCGGTAATGATGGAATTCAATACGGTGTTGGCCCACCCTTAGCGTTGATGACAGCTTCCACTCTCGCGAGCATAGATTCAATCAGGTGCAGGAAGGTTTCTTGGGGAATGGCAGCCCATTCTTCACGGAGTGCTGCACTGAGGAGAGGAATCGATGTTGGCCGGTGAGGCCTGGTACGACGTCGGCGTACCAAAACATCCTAACGGTGTTCTACAGGACTCAGGTCAGAACTCCGTGAAGGTCATTTCGTTACAGGGATCTTACTGTCGTGTAACCACTCCGCCACAGGCTGTACATTATAAACAGGTGCTCGATCATGTTGAAAGATGCTATCACCATCCCAGAATTGCTCTTCAACAGTGGGAAGCAAGAAGGTGCTTAAAACATCTATGTACGCCTGTGCTGTGATAGTGCCACGCTAAACAACAAAGGGTGCAAGCCCATCCCATGGAAAACACGACCTCACCTCACCGTAACACCATTGCCTCTGAATTTTACTGTTAGCAGTGCACACGCTGGCAGACGACGTTCACGGGGCATTCGCCGCACCTACACCCTGCCATCTGATAGCTACATTGTGTACCGTGATTCGTTACTCCACACAACGTTTCCCACTGTTCAATCGTCCAATGTTTACGCTCCTTACACCAAACGAGGCGTCATTTGGCATTTACTGGTGTGATGTGTGCCTTATGAGCAACCGCTCTATCATGAAATCCAAGTTTTCTCACCTCTTGCCTAACTGTCATAATACATGCAGTGGATCCTGACGCAGTTTGGAATTCCTGTGTGACGGCCTGGATAGATGTCTGCGTATTACACATTACGAGCCTCTTCAATTGTCTGCGGTCCTGCCAATAAACAGTCGATGTCGGCCTGTACGCTTTTGTGCTGTACGTGTCCCTTTACGTTTCCTCTTTACCATCACATCGGAAACAGTGGACCTAGGGGTGACTCGGAGAGTGGAAATCTCGCGTGAAAACGTATGACACAACTGACACCCAATCACCTGACCACGTTCAAAGCCAGTGAGTTCCGCGGAGCGCCCCATTCTGCTCTCTCACGATGTCTAATGACTACTGAGGTCACAGGTACGGACTAACTGGCAGTAGGTGGCAGCACAATGCACCTAATACGAAAAACGTATGTTTTGAGGGTGTCCGAATACTTTTGACACTTAGTATACGCAGGCTAACTGCTCATACGGGCCAGTACTCATCCCTACGGCCAAATTGGTGACGGCGATGAGCTTTACGCCTGCCTAACGCAAAAATGTGAGGAATTAATGCTGCAGAATGACGGAACATCCGGCAGCGACCAACCCTGCTGTGTCCACGCTCGCCATACGGTTACCGCTACCAAGTTCGCACTGATTGTGAACGAAATTGACCATCAGCACGCGACTGACTTGCAAAATGTGCTGACTTCGTCGCCAGACAGTGATTTGTGCGACCGTCTCAGAGTAGAGTTAATCCTTCGTGTAGCCGCTTTGCTAGAAGATGACCTACGCCGAGAGCTGACGCAGGCAGACTTCGGGGATTTCAAACAAGCCCAGTACTTGCGGCACTTGCGAGGCAAGGCAGACGCTGTTACAGTACAGGACATACAGGACTGCATGCTGAGAATCCTATGGAATAGTCGGTAGCCTCCTGCCATTAACGCAATCATTGCGTTGCAATATAACATACTTTTAGATGCAGTGGCAGGCCTAGCCTATCAGTGTAACTAATGATCAGTACACAAGCACGTTTGCCACTGTATATCGTGCCGACTGCGGTGGACTCAGGCAAAGGTGGACGTACTGGCACAGCTGATTGGGCAATTGCTACCTCCCCGTGAAGCATCCACATTCCGGAAGCACTCACGCAGCAGTTCGTCCACCACCCCACCTACGCTTGCGACGGAAACACAACTTGAAGTATGTAGGTACCACAGAAGATTTGGCGATCAAGAATGCTATTGTACCAAATCCTGCACAACAGTAATGGGACTAAGTTCGTGTCACGACACTCTGCATTGTTGCCAAATTTATTCAAGATGGTGGCGATGACGTCATGCAAGATGGCGGCCTGTATACATGGCAACAGCGCATGACATCATCAAAGATGGCGGATTTTGGAGGGAAAAATAGGCCAGCTGGGTTACCACCACTAACCTAACCCCCAGCAAAAATCGCGGGAATTTTGAATTTTCTCGGGAAAATAGGTCAACCTTATTTTTCTTTATTATTATTCATGATCATTTATTATTATTCATTATCTTTCATTATCATTTATTACTATTATTATTATTATTATTATTATTATTCTTTATTAGTATTATTGGCCTACCTCCACTAGAAAATTGCTCCAAATTCAAATTCCAGCACGATAATGGCTGCAAAACCTTACTTGTCTTTATTATTATTGATTATTATTCATTATCATTCATCATTTATTATTATTATTGGCCTAGCTCCACTAGAAAAATTCGCCAAAATCAAATTACAATACGATAATGTCTCGAAAATTTTAGTTCTGTTTATTATTATCATTTAGTATTTATTCAAGATTTCCGATTTCGGTGGGAAGAAGGCCATTTGCGTTACATCCATAACAAAAAATTTGTCACAAGTTCAAATTCCAACATCATAATCTATCACACATACGAAATAGTCCACATCCTACGAACTTTCGCCCTCATTTATCCTTTCACTGCTAAGCTATGAAAATCGCGTCAAATAATAAAGTGCCCTTATAGTAACCTAATTCATATCCTTTGATTTTGTGTGGGAAAAAAGGGCTGATATCTTTATTTCAAGCAGTACGGCCATCACTTGTTCTCCAACACAATCAGTACACATCTTCGAGATCCCAATGAAGTCGCCACGACGTCCACGCTACAACTGAATTAGTTGAAATCGTCGCCGCACCTGGCCCCGTCTCCCAGATGCTACGATCGCAGAGCGAGCAGCCGCTTAACCCCATGCGCCACAGGTAAGGGAGCAGCCGCATCGCCCTACGTCACGGCCGGTCCAGCGCTCTCGTCAACGATGTGTTTTCATGGACAGTGGAGTCTGCCCCCACTGACCAGTTGGCGCCAAAGCTATTCACTGGGCACGTTCAAACCTGTCGATTCCGACCCTTCGCCATCTACCACGTTTCTTTGTGCGACCGAAAACGCCATGCTACACTTTTGGCGCCAAAGTTTGCTCGACAGTGGAATCCGCAATGGACTGTTTAACAGCACATTTGGTCGCCACGAGACGCCTCGCTAAGTTAGTTGAATCTCTCCCGCTCGCACATTATAACCGGACACGCGCTTCCCGTCCGCCCCGCTGACGTCCGACTGCTTACAGCACACACCCTCAATCGCCCCCTCAATACACGCGACGGACATAGTCTTCTGTAAATATGCTAACACCCACATCGCTCATCTAACCTATCAATTACCTAAGTACTTAATTACATTTCAATTTTAATCATATTAAATAATTCAGTTTACAATTTCATATACCTATGCAAAGGTGTTCAACTACCTACTTTCAACTACTTTTCGAGGACCAGACCGCCACCTCTTCCTAGGAACCCCCGCCGAGTTTGAATTCTGCCAGTAAAGAAACGTCACTTGCGCTTTCGCTAGCAACCTAAGAAAATTGAGCGTAAAGAAAGGGCACTTGTACTCATCCACCCGACCCCCACTTCCTCCTAGGATCAAGCGCCAAATGTGAAATCTGCCAGTAAACAAAGCTCACTTGCGTCTTCGCTACCAATGTAAGAAAGTTGTTAAAAACAAAGCGTACCACCACCACCACTTTCTAGGGGGCGGGTGGTAAAAGGACTCAGCCCACACTAGGCTGATGGAAGGAGGAAGGAGTGTACTTTATTTGTTTGGGAGCAATTTATTTAGGAATGGAGTGTATGTATCACAGAACACACGCACTGGCATGCCCCCACAGCATACAGACAAGGAAACTACTCCTACATAACTCATGTATAAGGCTCTACACACACGCTTGCTAATTGTAAACCATCAAAAAAGTCACTGCACAGCCTCCAGACATGTGAAGCAGACCTAAATAATTCAAAACATTCACGCCCATAGAACCGAACAACTCTTAATTTCTCTAATTAATTGTAAAAAGTCAAAAAAGTCACAGCACAGCCTACAGACATGTGAAGCAACCTAAATAATTCAAAACATTCACGCCCATAGAACCGAACCACTATTAGTTTCTCTAAATAACAATCCATCTAAAAAACCCTGCTCTATATTCGTCAACTTTTCAAAATCATGCACCTGTCTTTATTTAAACAACTAGAGTTAGACAGCACCACCACCCTCTGAATTTGCCACTCAGTCCATTGTCCAGCTGACTTAGTACACAGGACACCCCTCCTGACATCAGAATATGTGAATAGTTTCACATATCTTTTTAAAACGTTTGCATGTTAGGTTTCGATATGTAAGGCTGGCCTAAGGCAGGTTCTAAACTCCAGTAGTGCACTACACTTGGCAAGACAACCACACCCATCAAGATATTCATTCCAATCCAGGCCTGTATCTCCTCTACAGATAAATTTGTCCAGTTATTTGTTGACTCACTCACAGTCTGACCAGATTGACGTTTTGGCGCAAAAACCACCCAGACTGCACTGTGCTGCTCGGGGAAGCAAGGAAGGATTCCACTCTATTTCGAGCCCTTTTATATAGTCATGGAGTATACTTGTCATAAAACACCCACACTGATCTGTCTGTGGTCATGTCACACAGCCCACAAACACGTAAACGACTCCTAATTTCACCACACAATAGCAAACTTCTCTTAAATAATGCAGTACACAATATCCGCAGACGAGCTCTGTACTCTTAAACTCTCCAAATAACGCACAGCACAGTGCACACACATGCTTTAAAAATAGTGCGACAGATGCGCCCAAACACCCTCACCCAATACCCTGCCCCGAACTGCCAAACCGACCAAATGTCTCTGCTCGGCATGCCCCAAACATGACCTCCTCACAGTCGCATTCGCGCCTAACTTCGGAGAAATTCATATCACCTATGCGCCTTAGGTTACGCTCCAAGGAAGGCCATGCACGCGTGCGGTCGGCGGGAGAGGGTGTTCGAGAGCCTCCAGCCAAGCTCAACTTCCCCGTGCTCGTGACAGCCGATCAGAAACGTCACTCTCCTCTTACACATGTGAAAGCTGCATTGTTCTTTTCATGTATACCGCGGGCGTGTCAGGTCTGGACCTGCCTTCACGTCTGTTATCTGAATAGCCCATAGCTCGTTGACACACACGATTACCGCCGCCGCGAAAACACTTATTACTCGCTTGCAGCCGAGATGGTGACGGAAAACCAATTACTCTGATGTGCACTGCAGGGGCATGTAATGATTGACAGCAGTCGATTTATTTTTTCAAACAACTTATTTAACCATACAGTGTATCTATCACACTATTACAAAACACCCACCCAGATGTGCCCTGGGCCATGTCGTACGGCCCACAGACACACACTCACTCATAACTTCAGTACACACAATGGCAAACTGCTACTAAATAATACATCACACAGATGTGTAGATACGCTCAGTACTCGTAAACTATTCAAATAATGCATAGCAGAGCCTGCAGATCCGCTCGCAAAATAACTCAGCAGACGTGCACAGGTACCCCCCACCGCACCCTGTTCACAGGATCGTGAAGTCACGCGTCCGTCTGATTACAGAGCGCATACAGCCCCTGCTCGGCTTCCGCAAGCGTGAGTTGGCGCGGTCGACGCGCTGTTCAGCTGTCAAAGCACACACAGACGTCCATCCACGACCGCGATCTGTCACAATCCCGACCGCGACCACCGAACGCGAGTGCAAGTCAACTTTATATCAACGTAGCATAATTCCAAAGTGCAGCCTCCATACGCTAGACACATCATAGCAGCAGCACGTCTTTATCTTCTATGACACACTGCGCATTGCTCCTGACACGACATTACATAGCCCTTTAACTAAACATAGCTACACATCCCTGCTCTCGCCTCGTAGCGTGACCAGACATCTAAAACCTTCTCAATATTGTTCTTACTTTGCAACATTAAAAAAAAAAAAAGAACCAATTTACTCCTCCCACCGCACCTAACATCACAGCCATCCCACCATCAACATATGGAAACGTCCTCAAACCTATCTTGACGCTCATATATCACCCCACAACCCATGTCCATCAATCAATTTACCATTCTCATCCCCTCTTTTCGAATTACAAACGTAGCCTCCATCTAAAGGAAAACCAACTCATCTTCCTCGCACTTTCAATAGCAAAATTAATTTTACACACACCCCGAAATACCAAACGCAATTAAAGAGTCAAACTTTTATACAGACCATCAAGCACATACCACACTCGCGCTAATATTCAAAGCCTGGTCCATATTTACCACCTCCAACTTGAATTAAATATTATTGCCATTGCCCAAAATTCTGCCAGCGCTCGATTTAGACCTATTTTTCCACTCTTAACTGTTGTCACTAGCTGTCCAATATCACCATCTACTGATTGAATAAATTTCCACATAAAAAAAAATCTCTTCCAATTATCTATGTCATCAAGCTGCACCCCCTGACGATAGCAAACAAATTGATCTTCTCTAGTCATTATACAACTTTTGTCAGGGACACATCTCAGTCGCTATCCCCGATAATGAATACCCGACCAGTGTGCATAAGGCCTGTGAAGACATCGCCGACGCGGGTTTGTGTACTGTAATCGTCATCACATTTCATGGAACAACAAGGAAAGACGCGAATTCGCTCGTCCTCGATGTTCTAATGTCTCACTCCTTCCATCATGCATTACACTACATCCATTCAGCATACACATTCATTCGCACCCCCGTTTAGAGACTCCTGTATTTTAACACATAGCATCATTCAACAACTATCACTTGCTCTTATCTAATAACTCATCCATCAGGTCTGGGGGCAAGGTCATCCCATTCTTTCTTTCTTTCTTTCTTTCTTTTAGCAGGAGAGAACTATTTTTGCAGTGATAGCTAAATTGCGCCATCAACTTAACATCACCAATCGCAAAACATATCTTCAAATATGTAAACAGTGTTACTCAATTACACAGCGTTCCCGCTGAGGACATGACCTTCAATATTACAGTTCTGAATCGAATAACCACCAAAACAAGTACTAAATGCTCAAACTAATCCCATTGCACCTTACAAAGCGAGTGTCCGAGAGTCTGATCGACTACTATGCGCGAGGTCTTAGAAATATGTAAAGCGTTGTCTGGTATACTCTGATCTTTTTTATGTGTTCGAGAATTAAGTATGAATGGACGTACTGAGCAGTCATCTATCAGTGCTCGCAATGATACTTGCAAAGTAGAGGAGGTGTGGTTTACCCATGACACTGGAATTAGGAAAACATGCTGTCACATGACTGGTCAGTGTTGGACTTACTGTAAAATTTTTCGCGATATCAGCTGTGATGGATTACATTACAGTAGATCGGTGGTGTCTTATCCATCCCATCCGTGCATTGGGTAACACATAATGATTGAGTGACAATGCTTATTTGAGTTGGGGAAGAAATTTTTATTGATGGACCGCAACTTCTGGGGTTGCTAGCACCGAAAACAGTGATCAAGTACTTGTGTGCAAAATGAACAATCACTAGAAATGGAACGCAGAGTTATCAACAAATGTGTCATTACGACATATGAGTTTAAATGTAGAGGCGATCAATCACTTTCGAGGCGCAGTTTGGAAAGTCGCCACAAGGCCACCAGGCTCTTCTAGTTTCCTTGTGTTGTGGCTGTCCTTTATTGAAAATCATTCAATGTTATGCTATCGACTGTGAGAATATGATTTACAAGGTGCAAGGTATAGTTTCCTGTGAGAGGCTGTGCATCAGTCCACGTTAATGTCTGTGCAGGGCAGGAATTCTAGTTAGTCAGAGGCCAACAGCACACTAAAGTACGAGGGCTGTGCTTAATATCACCAAGTATGAGGTGAATTTTATAATATTATATTAAAAATATTTTTGGTCTTCTAATACGCGAGTCTGGAGATGTCTGTAGAAAATGGAGCAGGCTCTGATCAGAAAGACTGACGCGTTTCTGACAACGGGAAAAGGCTCTCGAATTAGCTGAACTGTTCTGAGAGCGACTTGGGTCGACTGAGGGTGCTCTGATGTAAAATGGTGATTTTGTACCGTATAGGAAAATGAATTGTATCTTCATTACAAGGACAAGGTTCACGTCGGAATATTGTTATCGTTGGTCTGTGTTTAAGTATATAATATTAAATGCCCTATCCTCAGTGAGAGGGGTGTGTATGTCGGCAAAAGTATTTGCTTATTTGCCTACATGTATGCGTAATTTAGTACGTTTAATTGTTCACCAAATATGACTAGCTGTGGAAAACAGAATTATTATGTTCTATTGAGCTGGATTGTATGGGGGGGGGGGGGGGGGGCAGGCGTAAATGCTTGTACAAAATTATTATAACAGGGTGGGTGGCATATAAGTAGAACAAGTTCCGTGAAAGCGTGTGTAGAAGGAGTGAGCGAGTAGATGACACGACTCATCTACGACTGTATCATTAGGACATGTAAATAAATGTCGGATAAAATAAATTGAGGTCATTTTTCTTTTCTTTTTGATCATATGTATGACTTCTGCTTGGAATTATGTTTGTCTATTTGTTTTAAATGCATAGTCATCTATGCTTAGAAAGGGAGAATGCTTATTTATTATTAAGTGAGTTTTGGGAGGAGCGAATAGGCTTTTATATATGCAAGCCTTTAAGATTTGTGATTGGAAATTGTCAGCGCAGCGTAAATGACGTCGGGTTCGCTGGCTGGGGGAGACACTGTATACATGTCGAATTGGAGATGCAGGGGAGGATAGAGATCTGCGCTATTCAGTAATCCATTTGTGCACTGTACGTCGTTAGACAATAACTGGAGAGCAGGTATAGACAGAGCCCACTTCAGCATGCTGGTGCTGGGGCTGAGTGGACGTAGGGCAATGCGGCCGCTCCCTTACCTGTGGCGCATGATGCTCTGCGACTGCTCCCTCGGCGACCGTGGCGCCTGGGATACGGGGCCAGGCGCTGGACGATTTCAACTTATTCAGTTGTAGCGTGGACGTCGTGGCGACTGCACTGGGATCTCAAAGATGTGTACTGATTGTGTTGGAGAACAAGTGATGATGGTGCTGCTTGTTATATAGACATTAGCC
The DNA here is from genome assembly GCF_021461395.2 of Schistocerca americana. Taxonomy (NCBI): domain Eukaryota; kingdom Metazoa; phylum Arthropoda; class Insecta; order Orthoptera; family Acrididae; genus Schistocerca; species Schistocerca americana. The sequence goes on along the minus strand of NC_060121.1, from coordinate 624,070,714 downwards.
CTTTTTTCCCACACACAATCAAAGGATGTGAATTAGGTTACTATAAGTGCACTTTATTATTTGACGCGATTTACATAGCTTAGAAGTGAAAGGATAAATGAGCGCGAAAGTTCGTAGGATGTCGGCTATTTCGTACGTGTGATAGATTATGGTGTTGGAATTTGAACTTGCGACATTCGTTCGATTGCCAGTCTGTGTCGCAGCGATCTGCGTATCTTCCCGCGAACAGTGCTGCAGTGGTGTAGGCCGCATACGTCGTTCTCTTTAGCTGCCGAAACAATTCTTCTATCGCGAGGTACAGGACACATCGTAGACTTATGCAAGACGTTTGTGTGGGCTTCACTATTGCACACATTGCAGACACGATACTAGGAGCGAACTTCCTCGTATACTGCGACCTTCTGCCTGAAATCGCCAACAAATGCCTGGTCAACCAAACCAGGGGACTGACGGCTGTAGGACTCCAGCGCCACTCAACTATCAAATCCTCTAAATTGATTGAAGCCACAGATAGCTTGTACGTCATCCTAGTTCTAAATTTCCTGACAAAAACAAGACCACCAGACCTTAAGATGTGAAGTGTTACACATACACACTGTAAAGACTGTTGAGGGGCCCTAACAGCGCAACAGTATTCTCGCGTTGGCAGGATTCGACAGCATGATTCGAGGGCGCATCATGCGACTGTCCAGTAGTCCTTGGTCTTCGCTGATGGATCTTGTGCCAAAAAAGTGTGCTGCATGACGCTCTTGCCGTAATTGTAGCTATAATACCCCCATGGTGCCATATCGTTATCTAGTGCCGTTATTCTGCGATTACAGCTATTTATTAATTAACAACAGTTTTCCCTAAAAACCTGTTTCGAATGTCTTTACATTAGGTTATAATCTTACTGCTGGAAAAATTTAGAGTCGAAACATTTCTAACAGTACTCCAAGACTTGTACACTGAATCAGTGACGAGGAAGGAGAGCTATAGAATACTGCTGGATTCCTTCACAGTTTTCAGTAACCGTAAGAACAGTTCACCTAACAATACTCCTGAACGAGCAGAAAAACTACAAGCCTCGTATGATACAGATTTAGAGCCTTCGTTCCCTAGTGAATGTGTACATTTCGCGGAACTTTTGAAATCTCCTGTGATTAGTGATATACAAGTCGAAATGAGTACATTTTTAGGAAAAGAGAGGTTACAGTCCGTGTTTCCGAATGTTGACATTGCTCATAGAATATTTATATGTATGGCACTTACAAATAGTTCCGAAGAACGCTCGTTTTCGGCTCTTAAGAAATTGTACCTACGTTCTACTTTGTCTGACGAGAGATTGAACGCCTTGTCCATTCTTCACATCGAAGCCGACCTCCTAACTGATAACTGTCTGAACTATGAAAATATGATCAACGAGTTTTCTGCCGTCCAAGTCAGGAACAAAACTTTGCTGACTGGTGTGTTTGTTTATTTATTCTTATTAGTTTAAATGAACCATGGAACTGCCATTCGTGGGGAGGCTTGCGTGCCTCAGCGATACAGATGGCCGTACCATAGGTGTAACCACAACGGAGGGGTATTTTTTGAGAGGCCAGACAAACGTGTTGTTCCTGAAGAGGGGGAGCAGCCTTTTCAGTAGTTGCAGGGACAAAAGTCTGGATGATTGACTGATCTGGCCTTGTAACACTAGCCAAAACGGCCTTGCTGTGCTGGTACTGTGAATGGCTGAAAGCAAGGGGAAACTGCAGCCGTAACTTTTTCCGAGGGTATGCAGCTTTACTGTATGGTTAAATGATGATGGCGTCCTCTTTGGTAAAATATTCCGGAGGTAAAATAGTCCACCATTCGGATCTCCGGGCGGGGAGTACTCAAGAGGACGTCGTTACCAGTAGAAAGAAAGCTGGCATTCTACGAATCGGAGCGTGGAGTGTCAGATCCCTTATACGGGCAGGTAGGTTAGAAAATTTAAAAAGGGAAATGCATAGGTTAAAGTTAGATATAGTGGGAATTAGTGAAGATCGGTGGCAGGAGGAACAAGACATTTGGTCAGGTGAATGCAGGGATATAAATAAAAAATCAAATAGGGGTAATCCAGGAGTAGGTGCATTAATGAATAAAAAAAATAGGAGTGCGAGTAAGCTACTACAAACAGCAAAGTGAACGCATTATTGTGGCCAAGACAGACACGAAGCCCATGCCTACGACAGTAGTAAAAGTTTATATGCCAACTAGCTCTGGAGATGATGAAGTAATTGATGAAATGTATGATGAGATAAAAGAAATTATTCAGATAGTGAAGGGAGACGAAAATTTAATAGGCAAAGGTGACTGTAATTCGATAGTAGGAAAAGGGAGAGAAGGAACATAGTAGGTGAATATGGATTGGGGGTAAGAAATGAAAGGGGGAGCCCTCCTGGAAGAATTTTGCACAGAGCATAACTTAATCATAGCTAACAAAGTGGCTCTGAGCACTATGGGACTCAACTGCTGAGGTCATTAGTCCCCTAGAACGTAGAACTAGTTAAAGCTAACTAACCTAAGGACATCACAAACATCCATGCCCGAGGCAGGATTCGAACCTGCGACCGTAGCGGTCTTGCGGTTCCAGACTGCAGCGCCTTTAACCGTACGGCCACTTCGGCCGGCTATCACAGCTTCCACTTGGTTCAAAAATCATGAAAGGAGGTTGTAGACATGGAAGAATTCGGGAGATACTAGAAGGTACCAGATAGATTATATAATGATAAGACAGAGAATTAGGAACCAGGTTTTAAATTGTAAGACATTTCCAGGGGCAGATGTGGACTCTGCCACAATCTATCGGTTATGAACTGTAGATTAAAACTCAAGAAACTGCAAAAAGGTGGGAATTTAAGGAGATGGGACCTGGATAAACTGACAAAACCAGAGGTTGCACAAAGCTTCAAGAAACTGCAAAAAGGTGGGAATTTAAGGAGATGGGACCTGGATAAACTGACAAACCCAGAGGTTGCACAAAGCTTCAGGGAGAGCATAAGGGAACAATGGGCTGGAATGGGGGAAAGAAATACAGTAGAGAAACAATGGGTAGTTCTGAGGGATGAAGTAGTGAAGGCAGCAGAAGATCAAGTAGGTAAAAAGACGAGAGCTAGTAGAAGTCCTTGGGTAACAGAAAAAACATTGAATTTGATTGATGAACCGAGAAAATAAAAAAATCTGTAGTAAATGAAGCAGGCAAAAAGGAATACAAACGTCTCAAAAATGAGATCGATAGGAAGTGCAAAATGGCTAGGCATGGATGGATATAGGACAAATGCATGTAAAGGCATATATCACTAGGGGTAAGATAGATACTACCTACAGGAAAATTAAAGAGGCCTTTGGAGAAAAGAGAGACACTTGTATGAATATCAAGTGCTCAGATAGAAACCCAGTTCTAAGCAAAGAAGTGAAAGCAGAAAGGTGGAAGGAGTATATAGAGGGTCTATACAAGGGCGACGTACTTGAGGACAATATTATGGAAATGGAATAGGATGTAGATGAAGATGAAATGTGAGATACGATACTGCGTGAAGAGTTTGACAGAGCAGTGACAGACCTGAGTCGAAACAAGGCCCTGGGAGTAGACAAAATTCCATTACAACTACTGACAGCCTTGGGAACGTTAGTGCTGACAAAACTCTACCATCTGGTGAGCAAGATGTATAAGACAGGCGAAATACCCTCAGACTTCAAGAAGAATATAATAATTCCAATCCCAAAGAAAGCAGGTGTTAACAGATGTGAAAATTATCGAACTATCAGTTTAGTAAGTCACAGCCGCAAAATACTAACGCGAATTCTTTACAGACGAATGGAAAAACTGGTAGAAGCCGACCAAGGGGATGATCAGTTTGGATTCCGTAGAAATGTTGGAACACGTGAGCCATTACTGACCTTACGACTTATCTTAGAAAAAAGATTAAGGAAACGCAAACCTACGTTTCTAGCATTTGTAGACTTAGAGAAAGCTTTTGACAATGTTGACTGGAATACTCTCTTTCAAGTTCTGAAGTTGGCAGGAGTCAAATACAGGGAGCGAAAGGTTATTTGAAATTTTGACAGAAACCAGATGGCAGTTATAAGAGTCGAGGGGCATGAGAGGGAAGCAGTGGTTGGGAAGGGAGTGAGACAGGGTTGTAGCCCCTCCCCGATGTTATTCAATCTGTATATTGAGCAAGTAGTAAAGGAAACAAAAGAAAAGTTCGGAGTAGGCATTAAAATCCATGGGGAAGAAATAAAAACTTTGAGGTTTGCCGATGACATTGTAATTCTGTCAGAGATAGCAAAGGACTTGGAGGAGCAGTTGAACGGAATGGACAGTGTCTTCAAAGGAGGATATAATATGAACATCAACAAAAGCACAACGAGGATAATGGAATGTAGTCAATTTTAGTCGGGTGATACTGAGGGAATTAGATTAGGAAATGAGACCTTTACAGTAATAAAGGAGTTTTGCTGTTTGGGGAGCAAAATAACTGATGATGGTCGAAGTAGAGACGATATAAAATTTAGACTGGCAATGGTAAAGAAAGCGTTTCTGAAGAAAAGAAATTTGCTAACATCGAGGATAGATTTAAGTATGAGGATGTCGTTTCTGGAAGTATTGGTATGGAGTGTAGCCATTACGGAATTGAAACATGGACGATAAAAAGTTTGGACAAGAAGAAAATAGAAGCTTTCGAAATGTGGTGCAACAGAAGAATGCCTGAAGATTAGATGGGTAGATCACATAACTAATGAGGAGGTATTGAAGAGAATTGGGCATAAGACGAGTTTGTTGCACAACTTGACAAGAAGAAGGGAACGGTTGGTAGGTCATGTTCTGAGGCATGAAGGGATCACAAATTCAGCATTGGAGGGCAGCGTGGAGGGTAAAAATCGTAGAGGGAGACCAAGAGATGAATACACTAAGCAGATTCAGAAGGATGTAGGTTGCAGAAAGTACTGGGAGATGAAGAAGCTTGCACAGTATAGAGTAGCATGGAGAGCTGCATCAAACCAGTTCAGGACTGAAGACCCAAACACTAACAAACGTTTAAAATATTTAAGATTCTAATGCGGTTTTTATTACAACGTAGAGCACATTCACTTTATTTACACACTATGTATTGCCTGTTTTTTTACAATTGTCGATGGCAGAATGCGGAACTAAGCCTCGTTTACGTGCAAACGTGACCGAGGGCGCTTGACAATACTAAACAGTACCCGAAAGACCCAGGCCACTCGGCTCTGTTCAGTGAAGCCATACTGATACTGTAGTAAATTACAAGCGATGTGTATTCTTGGCGTCTGCTGAAATGTATAGCCATTGCAGAAATATACATTATCGGAGAGTAACCTCAGATGAAAAAGTGTTAATAAATAACGTAGTTCAGTTCTGTCGCACGTAAAAGCTTTGCTAATACCGTTAGAAGAGCTATGGTGAGAGCAGTAGCTGCAGTACAAAACTGTTCAGCCCTTACATGGATTAAATGTATTGTGTACACTTAATATGCAGCATCTAGATACAGAGACCGTAATTCTTTAACGTTGTTGTTGTTGTGGTCTTCAGTCCTGAGACTGATTTGATGCAGCTCTCCATGCTACTCTATCCTGTGCAAGCTTCTTCATCTCCCAGTACCTTCTGCAACCTACATCCTTCTCAATCTGTTTAGTGTATTCATCTCTTGGTCTCCTTCTACGATTTTTACACTCTACACTGCCCTCCAATACTAAATTGATGATCCCTTGATGCCTCAGAACATGTCCTACCAACTGATCCCTTCTTCTGGTCAAGTTGTGCCACAAACTTCTCCCCAATCCTATTCAATACCCCCTCATTAGTTATAAGATCTACCCATCTAATCTTCAGCATTCTTTTGTAGCACCACGTTTGGAAAGCTTCTATTCTCTTCTTCTCCAAATTGGTTATCGTCTATGTTTCACTTCCATACATGGCTACGCTCCACGCAAATACTTCCAGAAACGACTTCCTGACGATTAAATCTATGCTCGATGTTAACAAATCTTACTTCTTCAGAAACTCTTTCCTTGCCATTGCCAGTCTACATTTTATATCCTCTCTACTTCGACCGTCATGAGTTATTTTGCTCCTCTAATAGCAAAACTCCTTTACTACTTTAAGTGTCTCATTTCCAAATCTAATTCCCTCGGCATCAACCAACTTAATTCGACTACATTTCATTATCCTCGTTTTGCTTCTGTTGATGTTCATCTTATACCCTCCTTTCAAGACACTGTCCATTCCGTTCAACTGCTCTTCCAAGTCCTTTGCTGTCTCTGACAGAATTACAATGTCGTCGGCGATCCTCAAAGTTTTTATTTCTTCTCCATGGATTTTAATACCTACTACAAATTTTTCGTTTGTTTCCTTCACTGCTTGCTCAATATACAGATTGAATAACATCGGGGATAGGCTACAACCCTGTCTCACTCCCTTCCCAACCACTGCTTGCCTTACATGCCCCACAACTCTTATAACTGCCATCTGGTTTCTGTACAAATTGTAAATAGCCTTTCGCTCCCTGTATTTGACCCCTGCCAACTTCATAATTCGAAAGAGAGTATTCCAGTCAACATTGTCAAAAGCTTTCTCTAAGTCTACAAATGCTAGAAACGTAGGTTTGCCTTTCCTTAATCTAGCTTCCAAGATAAGTCGTAGGGTCAGTATTGCCTCACGTGATCCAAGATTTCTACGAATCCAAACTGATCTTCCCCGAGGTCGGCTTCTACCAGTTTCGCCATTCGTCTGTAAAGAATTCGCGTTAGTATTTTGAATCCGTGACTTATTAAACTGATAGTTCGGTAATTTTCACATCTGTTAACACCTGCTTTCTTTGGAATTGGAATTATTATATTCTTCTTGAAGTCTGAGGGTATTTCGTCTGTCTCATATATCTTGCTCACCAGATGGTAGAGTTTTGGCATGACTGGCTCTCCCAAGGCCGTCAGTAGTTCTAATGGAATGATGTATACTCCTGGGGCCTTGTTTCGGCTCAGGTCTTTCAGCGCTCTGTCAAACTCTTCACACAGTATCGTATCTCCCATTTCATCTTCAACTACATCCTCTTTCATTTCCATAATATTGTCCTCAAGTTCATATCCCTTGTATAGAACCTCTGTATACTCCTTCCACCTTTCTGCCTTCACTTCCATGCTTAGAACTGGGTTTCCATCTGAGCACTTGATATTCATACAAGTGGTTCTCTCCGAAGGTCTCTTTAATTTTTCTGTACGCAGTATCTATCTTACCCCTAGTGAGATAAGCCTCTACATCCTTACATTTGTCCTCTAGCCATCCCTACTTAGCCGTTTTGCACTTCCTGTCGATCTCATTTTTGAGACGTTTGTATTCCTTTTTGCCTGCTTCATTTACTGCATTTTTAAATTTTCTCCTATCATCAGTTAAATTCAATATTTCTGATGTTACCCAAGGATTTCTACTAGCCCTCGCCTTTTTGCCTACTTGATCCTCTGCTACCTTCACTTTTTCATCTCTCAAAGCTACCCATTCTTCTTCTACTGTATTTCTTTCCCCCATTCCTGTCAATTTTTCCCTTATGCTCTCCCTCAAACTCTGTACAACCTCTGGTTTTGTCAGTTTATCCAGGTCCCATCTCCTTAAATTCTCACCTTTTTGCAGTTTCTTCAGTTTTAATCTACAGCTCATAACCAATAGATTGTGGTCAGAGTCCACATCTGCCCCTGGAAATGTTTTACAATTTAAAACCTGGTTCCTAAATCTCTGTCTTATCATTATATGATCTATCTGAAACCTGTCAGTATCTCCAGGCTTCTTCCACATATACAAGTGTTAGTTATTATTAAGTGCTCTGTGCAAAATTATATCAGGCGGCATCCTTTTTCATTTCTTAGCCCCAATCCATATTCACCTAGTACGTTTCGTTCTCTCCCTTTTCCTACTACCGAATTCCAGTCACCCATGACTATTAAATTTTCGTCTCCCTTCACTATCTGAATAATGTCTTTTATTTCATCATACATTTCTTCAATTTATTCGTCATCTCCTGAACTAATTGTCATATAAACTTGTACTACTGTAGTAGGCGTGGGCTTCGTGTCTATCTTGGCCACAATAATGCGTTCACTATGTTGTTTATAGTAGCTTACCCGCACTCCTATTGTTTTTATTCATTATTAAACCTACTCCTGCATTACCCCTATTTGATTTTGTATTAATAACCCTGTATTCGCCTGACCGAAAGTCTTGTTCCTCCTGCCAGCGAACTTCACTAATTCCTACTATATCTATCTTTAACCTACCCATTTTCCTTTTTAAATTTTCTAACCTACCTGCCCGTATAAGGGATGTGACATTCCACGCTCCGATCCGTAGATCGCCAGTTTTCTTTCTCCTGATAACGACGTCCTGTCGAGTAGTCACCGCCCGGAGATCCGAATGGGGTACTATTTTACCTCCGGAATATTTTACCCAAGAGGACGCCATCATCATTTAACCATACACTAAAGCTGTATGCCCTCAGGAAAAGTTACGGCTGCAGTTTCCCCTTGCTTTCAGCTGTTAACTATTACATTATAAAATAAATTTGATTTTTCCACATTAGTCTGTAAAATCATGTAATAGCAAATCCATTTCTCTGTTTGTTCGTGTTTATTTAGTTATTAGTTCGTGCATCGAAATCTCGATTTCATTATCATTTCTCGCACTTTCCTAATACTGAACGTACTTTTTTTTATCTGTTACTCATTCAAGTTATTAGATCGTAAAACTAATGTTTAATTTTAATTTTGAATGTATCTCTGTAGTGGTACTTATTAATTTCTAATATATGACAAATTCGTTTTAAGTTTTAGGTCGTAACATACCTTTTTTAAGAATTTTAAACAGTTTTGTGTAAAAGAACATATTAAAAGTGAACGTATAAAAATAATCCGTTGTCTCCTACAAGCTCTGCTGTATTTTTAGGCCATAAAATAAAAGTTATTTTCCTTGTGTTCGTTTCTGTTGTCTTTCGACAGAAGAATGTGTTAACACAATGCAGTTTTAAGTTTGTTTTATCCGCTGCCATTCAGGAAACATATTAAATTTTGATTAAGCGCGACTAGACCGCTGATGCGTCCTTTTGGACAAGGAATAGCAGAGTACGGAAAGAGCTCACAGCGCTCCCACTCAAAACGGCAAACGGCAATTGTGGAGTGCTCGAGTAATAATTATTATTTAAAACATGTTTTTCTTTGGGGGTAGGGTGTGTGGGAGGGGGGGGGGGGGAGAGCATGTTTATGGTGTGCCTAAGAGCGCAAAATTTTTAAATCCGTCACTGGCTGTAGTGTGCTAAATGCACCGAGGTGTGCTGAACAGCTTGTTAGCAGCCACGAGCAGCAAGGCAATATTATCCGATGCCCACCTAGAGTACTGAAGCTATTGGCCTCCTTGGCATTTGTTTCAAATGTTTAGTAAGTACTGTATTTAAAGACTGATAATTCTGCACGGCGTGAGCTGGCGAGGAATCCAGTTTCCTTGTGCCTTTCTGTGACGCCTTTGGTGCTGTGTATCTCAGTATGGTGGTTTCTGTATGCGCCAAGCTAGTATTTGGCAATTTTAATCTTTTACTTGAAATCAAGATTTGTTATTATTGAGTATTTGATGTTACTGATTGTAATTTCTGTTTGTGGGGGGTAGACCTCACGCCCTTACTGGGGAGAGGTATTATATTTGGCTTGTAACTAAAGTTGTGTGTTCTCAGCCTAACGGTACGCACGAGTGGATCATGTGTGGTTGCATGCTCCTACTTGCATATTCTCTGACTCAGTGTTGAGGAGCCCATCGGGTTATGACTATGCAGTTTAACCGGCCATCTGCCATCTGGTGCGTATCCCTATTACCGTGTCCATTAGCCTCTAAGAGGCCCCATTAAAGGTATTACTTGATTTTTTAAACTTTTGGGAATTATTATAAAATTATTCTTTTAAATGACTTCATATATCACTTCTTGTTATTGCTGGGAAGGCTAACTTGGCATGTAATGAAGGGGCCGCTCCCGTACTGAAGTTTTAACAGTTGAATTTTTCAGTCGCCCATTTTAGTATTACTGTGTGTATTAATTTTTATCAAACCTGTAGCGCTGTTGCTGTTTAGTATACGCTGACAGCCTTGTATCGGCAGCGGTTGACGGCACGCTGTTTCTCTGGCCCTGGGAAGGGACGCGTTTTCCTTCTACTTCGGCGGTTTTCCCGTCATCGCACTAGACCTGAGTGTTGCAGGCTACACGCGATTCTGCAGATCTCTTACAAGCCTCAGGATGAACAGTTTGTTGTTATTTTTTTTGCATCGTGTCGCGACGGGTGTGTCGTTGGGTTAGGAAGTAGTTGACCCAGAATATCTGAAATTGTAAGGTCCTTGTGGGCGTGTAATGAAAGCCATTGGACAAACCGAGCACTGAGTTTCTTGATTTAAAAAAAAAAATTAGGGGTTGAATTGTCATTATCGCTTTAATTATATTTTAGGAACTCGGTAGTTTATTTAGGTAAATAACATGATTTATGTGTGACAGGCTTGTGGCCAATCAGTGAAGTACTACTGTTGTTTCGGTTCTACATGTAGATAGCCTTTGGGTCGCTAGGCCGTATCTTGTCTACGTGAAAGCAGAATAACCAGTGGAGACATGCATTTCAATGTATTTTATTTCATGTTTTTTAAACTTAAATTCAAGTTCTGTTGAGGGATTGACCCACAGTTGTGATCTAGTTGCGAGTACAGAATGCCGCCGCAGGTTTATTTAATTAAATAATTGTTTATAGTCCGGCCACCATTGTGTAGCACAGTTGGTGTTTTTTAAGTACTATTTGTAATTTTATGTGTAGTGTAAATGTCCTTATACATTTTGAATTTAATTTGAAAATCTTAACTATTTGTACGTACTTCGCGAGAATCTTGGTTGGCTTATGACTGAATTGTTGTCAAATAAAATATTTTTTTGGGAATGATAAATGACGCATCAAGTTGACCTACCCTTCCATTGGGCTTCCATGGGAATTCTAGTAGCAATCGAAGTAGTGAACTACATCAACGTTATTACGGATCATCTGCATCCCTTCATGTTTGATGTCTTCTCCTGTAGCAATGGAATCTTCCACCAGTATAATTGTCCGTGCCACAACACCAGGATCGTGCCACAGTTCTTTGAGGAGAGTGATAGTGAACTCACATTGATGTTTTGTCCACCAAAATCGCTTGATATCAACCCAACAGAACAAATCTGGAATGCTATGGGACGCCAGCTCCGCGTCCACTAACAACCGGTCTATAATTCACGGGAATTGCGTGATCTGTGCGTAGACATCTGAGGCCACAAACCCCTGAACCCCACCAAGGACTTGAAGAATAGTTGCTACGCAAAATCGCTGCTGCATTGCGTTTCACAGGAGGACCATCACGTAACTGAATACGTGGTCAAGGGTAAGCAGCTCATCAGTGTACCTCGTGAACAAACGAGTCTTTATATTTTGTTTGGTTTTGTGGTCTTCAGACTGAAGACTGGTTTGATGCAGGACACTATGATAACTGGTCCCCAGCACGCCTCTTCGTATCTTTTACAACAATGCAACCCGTATCCACATGTTTACTATAGTGGTTCCTTCGACTCCCTCTAAAATTTTTAACCACGACACAACCCTCCAGTGCCAAATTTGTTCCTTGGTGGCTCTGGATGTTTTCTTTTGGTCAGCCAGTGCCATAAATATGTTTTTCCTCCAATTCGGCCCACTATCTCGTCATTAATTGATCGGCCTATCCATTTAATATTTAGGATTGTTCCGTAGCACCGCATTTAAGAAGCTTCTCTTCTGTCTGAGCTTGATATCGTCCACGTTTCGACACTGTGCAAGGCTGCAATCCACAAAACTACCTTCAGAATAGATATCTTGACATTTTAATTTGCATTACTTTCAACTTGTCTTTCCAGCGAAACGCTGTTTCTATCATTATTACAATTTCTTCGCAATACCTTAATTTTTTTGTTCTCCCTCAATTTTAATTTCCTTTCCAAACGTTTTCTTAGATTCTTTGATAGCATAATCAACGCAGTGACTTAATAACAACATGACCGTCGCTTCACCATCATGTCCATCGATTCTCACAACTGTAGCCTGTTTTTTACATTTTGGTCTCTGTATTTTGTCCCTACTACCATCAAAATTTCAAAGAATGTATTCAAATGGCTCTGAGCACTATGGGACTTAACATCCATGGTCATCAGTCCCCTAGAACTACTTAAACCTAACTTACCTAAGGACAGCACACAACACCCAGTCATCACGAGGCAGAGAAAATCCCTGACCCCGCCGGGAATCGAATCCGGGAACCCGGGCGTGGGAAGCGAGAACGCTACCGCACGACCACGAGCTGCGGACTCAAAGAATGTATTCCGTTCAACACTGTCAACAGATTTGTCTTAATCTACTAACTATAAATGTCGGTTTGCCTTTCTTCAGTTCGTGTCCTAAGACAAGTCGTAGGGTCAGTAATAATCCCCGTATTCCTACGTCCCTCAGGAACTCAATTTGATCTTCCCTGAGTTTTGCTCCATCCGGTTTTCCCATTACTCTGTAAATAACTCCTGTCAGTATTTCGCAACGATGGCTTATTAAACTGAATGTTGGCTAATATTTATTCCTATCAGTACCGGCCTTCTTTGGAATTTTTATCATTTCGTTGATTTTGAAGAACAAGGTTACTTTGCTTTCTTCCTACAGTATACCTTGCGCACTAGGTGGAATTCCTCTATCGTGATTGGTCGTCCCAAGGAATTCAGTGATTGTAAGGGAATGTCGTTTTATCCATGCTTCTTGTTTCAGCTTAGGTCTTTCAGTGCCCTGTCAAATACTCCATTTGCTTCCTCTTCTCTTTCTAGAATATTTCTTCAGATTAGCAACCCTTATATTTACCATCTATGTATTCCTTCCATCTTCCAGTCTTCCCTTCTTTGCTTAGTGTAGACTTGCAGGTTGAGTTCCTAACAATCATGCAGATGCTCCTTTCTCCAAAGACGTCTTTCATTTTCGTATTAGCGGCATGTATCTATCTCCTAGTCACGCTTGCTTCTATAGCCTTGCATATTTTTTGTCCAGGCATTCCTGCTTTACGATTTTGTAGTTCCTGTCAGTCTTATTCCCTAAACGTCTGTATTCTCTTTCGTCTGCTTCATTTGCCCCATTTTTATATTTTCTCCTTTCCTCGTTTAGCTTCAATGTATCGTGTGTTAGCCAAGGATTTCTATTGGGCCTTGTCTTTTTCCTATTTTATCCTCTGCTGCCTTAGCTATTCCTTCTTTAACAACTACTCATTTTTCTATTGTGTTACCAGTCAACTATGTCTAGGGTCTTACGAAACTCGCAACGTTCCTCAGTACTTTCAATTTATCATTATATCGTCTCATTAATTTTCTACTGTTTTGTAGATTCTTTAGTCTGTAGTTCATTGGCAATGAATTATGGTCAGAGTCCACATCTGCCCCAGGAAGACAGTTTTAGTTTAAACTCTGATCGCGAAGTCTCTTTTCCATGTATACAATCTTATTTCATGGTGTTAGCCCCTAAACTACGCTCTATGCAAAGTTCTATCAGGTTGGCTTACAATCTCATTCATTTCCCCCATCCCGCGGCCTCCTGCTATTGTCCGTTATCGTTCTGTTCCTACAATGTAATTCCAGTCACCCATCAAAATCAAGTTTCGTTCCCTTAACTGTCTGAATAATTTATTTTGTCTCATCATATATTCTGTCAAACTCTTCGCCGTCTACGAGCTGCTTTGCATACAATTTGTGCTACAGTACTTGCTGTTGGCTCTGTATCTACATTGGATTCGGTAATACGTTCACTTAGTTGTTCAGAGTAGCTGACCCGCATTCAATATCAGAACTACTCCTGCATTATACTGTTTTATTTGTGTCGATAATCATGTACTGACCTAACCAGAACTACTGTTCTTCCTGCCATCATATTTCTCTAAATCCCGCTATACTGAATTTCAGCACATCCATCCCTATTTTTAAATCCTGTGACGTACTCACCCGGTTAAGAGATTTAATATTCCATTCTCCGATTCTTAGGATGCCGTTGTCGTTCTGCTTGATGACATCATCATCCTGAGTAGTACGTACTCGGGGATATGGAATACTTCATCCCAGAGGATGTCATCATTAATCCGTACAATGGAGCTGCATGTCCTCGGAAATACCACAACTGTAATTTTCCCTTGTTTGTTTCGTAGTAGTCGACACACAACGTTTCTAGTTATAACAGTATTCGTGATTCTTTTTTGATGTACGGGAAGCAACGTACCATGGCAGTGGCCTCTTCAGGACTCTATTAGTTCGCTTTTCTGATGTCCATATATCACAGGACTTTAGTCCGTGATACGTCTGGCTAACGGACAACCCAGATCGAAGTGTGTAGCTTGAGGTATAAATACAGCTTTCACTTTAGTTGCAACGTATCGTAAGACATTCTGAAATTTGAACCAGAGACCGTCTGTGTCGAAGAAAATGTATGACTGTTCCATCTGTAACTTTATAGACGTATCAATTGGCACTAACAGCGTACGTTAGTCTGACTAATTTTAATCAACAATAATATTTTAGAAGCACTGCGAAAACATTCCACTATTCTTGTCATATAGCCCTGTAAACTACAGACTGAATCAGAGACGTCACTGTGTAAGTACTGTATACACATGTAACAGTCTAACCCCAAGCAACAAACTTTGTGACAGGCTATCTGTCACACCGTACGCACTCTATTGACTTAATCGTTGTACTGGCTTAATTAATATGCCGACTGTGGCATGGACGGCTAGTGGTCCGTATCTACGTTACAGGTTGTGATTTCAACTTTTATAAGAGTTCAGTGGATAGAAATAGTCTATTTCAGGCTACGTCGACATCCCTGTAATTCGTGAAATGTGCGAACACTTGCCGTATGGTTTATAATTTGATATGTATACAAGCCACTTTGAAACCTGTCACTGTAATAAATTAAATATTAAATAAGTGGCTTCAGTACCTATAAACTTCTATATAAATGTCTTTTGTAAATTAGTATAACTTAACAATAAATTATTTTAGTGTCTTTTACGCGTTACATTAAAATGGCTCTGAGCACTATGGGACTTAACATGTTACATTTAAGGAAATACTAAAGAAGCTGGAAAAAAATAGTTGTAGATGTGAAACGCTTGTCTCTAAATCGTGAACCGTCGTTCATATATTGCAATGGCTCTGATTACCAGGCCGCTGAGCGCCCTGTAACCAACAGCGCCATCAGCATCTCTTCTATGTATGGATGTACAAAACACTTTCATTTAGTACCAAGGCAGTACATTATTAGATAACTTAATGTCAAATGTGTGGAACAGTTCAATGAAATATAATTTATTGTAAAATTGTATAGTTTGTAAGGGCTATGGCGCATTACACTACAATACAATAATTTAAAAAATTTCATAATTTACAACGTGATTGCTTTATAACTTGTACTTACATTAAGTAAATTAGGATACTAAATATATCATATGTAGTAGATAGTTTTTAACGTTTAGTTACTATATTAATATAAGATTGTTTAAAATTAATTCTTTAGTGACGAATTGTGATTTTTGTAGGGCCACGAAGCGTCAACAACATCATCAAAACAGTCGTTTCTTATGACTGCTGTAAGTATTATATGTACAGGGCTATTACAAATGATTGAAGCGATTTCACAAATTCACTGTAGCTCCATTCAATGACATATGGTCACGACACACTACAGAATCGTAGAAAAACTCATAAAGTTTTGTTTGGCTTAAGCCGCACTTCAGGTTTCTGCCGCCAAAGCGCTCGAGAGCGCAGTGAGACAAAATGGCGACAGGAGCCGAGAAAGCGTATGTCGTGCTTGAAATGCACTCACATCAGTCAGTCATAACAGTGCAACGACACTTCAGGACGAAGTTCAACAAAGATCCACCAACTGCTAACTCCATTCGGCGGTGGTATGCGCAGTTTAAAGCTTCTGGATGCCTCTGTAAGGGGAAATCAACGGGTCGGCCTGCAGTGAGCGAAGAAACGGTTGAACACGTGCGGGCAAGTTTCACGCGTAGCCCTCGGAAGTCGACGAATAAAGCAAGCAGGGAGCTAAACGTACCACAGCCGACGGTTTGGAAAATCTTACGGAAAAGGATAAAGCAGAAGCCTTACCATTTACAATTGCTACAAGCCCTGACACCCGATGACAATGCCAAACGCTTTGCATTTTCGGCGCGGTTGCAACAGCTCATGGAAGAGAATGCGTTCAGTGCGAAACTTGTTTTCAGTGATGAAGCAACATTTTTTCTTAATGGTGAAGTGAACAGACACAATGTGCGAATCTGGGCGGTAGAGAATCCTCACGCATTCGTGCAGCAAATTCGCAATTCACCAAAAGTTAACGTGTTTTGTGCAACCTCACGGTTTAAAGTTTACGGCCCCTTTTTCTTCCGCAAAAAAAACGTTACAGGACACGTGTATCTGGACATGCTGGAAAATTGGCTCATGCCACAACTAGAGACCGACAGTGCCGACTTCATCTTTCAACAGGATGGTGCTCCACCGCACTTCCATCATGATGTTCGGCATTTCTTGAACAGGATATTGGAAAACCGATGGATCGGTCGTGGTGGAGATCATGATCAGCAATTCATGTCATGGCCTCCACGCTCTCCCGACTTAACCCCATGCGATTTCTTTCTGTGGGGTTATGTGAAAGATTCAGTGTTTAAACCTCCTCTACCAAGAAACGTGCCAGAACTGCGGGCTCGCATCAACGATGCTTTCGAACTCATTGATGGGGACATGCTGCGTCGAGTGTGGGAGGAACTTGATTATCGGCTTGATGTCTGCCGAATCACTAAAGGGGCACATATCGAACATTTGTGAATGCCTAAAAAAACTTTTTTAGTTTTTGTATGTGTGTGCAAAGCATTGTAAAAATATCTCAAATAATAAAGTTATTGTAGAGCTGTGAAATCGCTTCAATCATTTGTAGTAACCCTGTATAAATTTGGTGCTGTTGTAGGTAAAGAACTGCCTATGGAAACTAATAAGTTAACCGTGTCCAAATATGGCTGGCTCTGAGCACTATGGGACTCAACTGCTGTGGTCATAAGTCCCCTAGAACTTAGAACTACTTAAACCTAACTAACCTAAGGACAGCACACAACACCCAGCCATCACGAGGCAGAGAAAATCCCTGACCCCGCCGGGAATCGAACCCGGGAATCCAAATATGCTTCCTAAGGATTCAGAATTAGTTTAAAACGTTTAGCATAAATTATATTGTAAAATATATAAATGTACAATCATAAATATTGCTGTTAAAGTGTTTTTAAAGATATATAGTGCAGTATGCATTTTCACTTCCATCGTGTAGTTAATAGTAGGCCGTGAAACAAGAACGTATTATCTACATATTCGTTAATTTAATTGCCATTTCGGAATGTTAACGGTAATATTCTCTGCATAAGGTCCAATTAATTTTAACAACCTACTATTGTTATTACCAACCTGAGAGTAAGTATCACACACACGGTAATTCATCTGGCCCGACCGCTACCGTTTTATGCAACCCGTAATGTTACAACTGGTCTTCATAGACCATGAGCGAGATTTTCATATTTTCTCTCTCGCTAAAAGCACTATTAGTTCAACAGAATAAATGAACAAGCCTTTTTGTTGGAAAATTAATTTAATTAAATTTTGCACCAGTATACTTTTCACTGGTGGCCACAGTTTTCGAATTATTCAAGAAAAACGTGAAAAGCGACCTTCAAATACATCAGATTCGCAGTCGTTGTTTGGCATCAAACAGCTTTTGAGGTATCATTTCTTAGACACGCTCCCCATCTTCCTTCTTGAGTTTTCACTCGTATTCACAAGGAACTTGTACAATCCCGTTATTAAATTCATTGCACAGGTACTGGCGATTTCAGCTAATCATGCTGCCGAAATCGGAAAAGGCTGATTTTAGACAACTGACACCCCGAATGCCAATATTTGTTCGGGCTAGTAAATTCAGATCTAGATTTATATGTAAACAGGACAGCGAAAGCGGTATTAGATGTCAGATCATCGTCGTCCATCACTTCTGCCGTATGTCAACGTGCTGACTTACCATCAGATTTCTCGGCCTTGTATCAAAGTTATTAACTTGAAGTACGCCGTCAGGTGTTTAATTTACTGTTAAGTTTTAGTACTTGAGAACATAAAATAGTTTGATATTTCCTATTATATTCAATTTTCAGCTCATGTTTTTCCTATATATCTTTACTTCTTATTCTTTTCCTGGAAACGTTATCTCTTTAAAGTTCTTGACTATGCTTCACCTCATGCATTTCTTCCGGTTAAGGAAATGTTGACGAAATTCGTTAAGCAGAACGACATCTTCACTGAATCTTCATTTATAAGTTTTATTCATTTATTCAACGTCGTCGTTACTATTACTTGTAGAGAAGACGAAGGGCAAATTATAAGTGTTAGCAGTTGTAACGTCTGATTCTGGTGGACTCTGGTGTGTTGGGAACTGCTGGGCAGCAGCGGAAACAGAAACGTACCGCGAGGAAATTGCTGGAGTACACTGGTTGCCTGCTTATTTGTGCGTGTAGCGTTTACATCATCGAGTGAACATTCATTATAGCGTTCTAGTTTAAACCCTCATTTAATTATTTTTCAAAACTTGATTGCATAATATTTCACGGGCTTTAAAACATTTAACATGAGCTTCAGGCGGGTGGAACGCATCGATACTCTTCAGTTTTGTTTTTGGACATTTCCTGCTAATTTTTAAAGTGTTCTGAATAATACGCTGTAATTGAAATCTGTGGTGAAGTTACGCTTCGTCTGTTTTCCACCCACAACGCTTATGCACATGACAGGGAACTGATTATTCACAGATTCATTTCACAGTTAATGAGTAAGGATGATTTTTGTGATGAATGAGTAAACTGATCGAAAGCGCCCCGTTTTAAAGCTATGGCCTTCCTTTTTATGTAAAAATTTCGATGAACTGAAAAAAGCTGTTACTATTTGTCCATGAAGTTACGGTTGATTAGTTTCATGAAAAATGTTAGAAGGAGTTAATTGTTGTCTCACTCGAAGTTTTGACGTAAAGTTACAAATGGATATTGATTTCTGCTTAGTGTAATACGTCACTATTTTCTAAGTTGTCATATTTATCTATACCTCTGCCAAATATAGAGTACTTTGTGGCCACATTCATATTAACTAAGATGTCAAGTCTTTTCTAGAGTAAACCTCCTTCTGTGGGGAAACGACTAGCACCTGTGGCGTGGAAACGATTCATGACTGGATCCTTATAGTAAATACTGTACCATCATACTTTCTGAACACTATGAGACTGGGAATCATTTCAAAATACATAGGCACAAGTTCTGTCCAAGCCCTTTTCCAAACGTATTTGTCTACATTTCCAGGTAATGCAGTGTACTGACTTCTTCATTACTTTCAGACCGTCGTGCGATTGGTTCAAATCCAAGGACTTCCACTGGAGCATATCGACTTGTTGCTTGATATTTCTCAACAATTTTCGTACATATTTCCTATCACTATCATTTGCTGCCTTATACACAAAAGCAAACCGTGACGTCATCTTGGTGTAGGACAGTTCCTGGCTACGGGGCTAGGAGAACGATGACAACACGTTTTCAACGGTGAGTTAGTAACGATTCATCCCCATACCACGTAACGCATAGCTGGAAGACTTAACATTTCAATGATCAGTCTAATTAATCGTTTCACAATACATCATCTCTAGTGAAATTTTAATTGTATTATAATCATTTTCGACACTATTCTTCAGAATAGTTCAGTACTAGCTTTATATAATTTCTTGGACTTTGATGCAGTTCTTTACTTTCTGAATTGATGTCATAATTTTAGACTTACATGCTGTGGTATACACTGTATGACCGAAGTACGTGGTCAGCAGTATGTAACGCGGAATCGACCACCAGATGTCACGAGAGAAGTGCCCACCAGAATAAAAGAGGCAGAGGGTATTGTGTCGTCAACAGACAAGCAGAAACAGCAGACGGGGTTAGTGAATTCTAACGTGGTCTTGCCATTGGATGTCACTTACGTAACATGTCCACAAGGGACATTTTAGCCTTCTCACTCTACCTAAGTGGACTGTTGGTGATGACTGTGAAGTAGAAAGAGAAAAGAGCAATCAGAGGCGAACCAAGACCAGGAAAAGGTTGTGTTACGGTAGGGAGGGATTGTAGAGCACGGCGATGGTTAGCGTAAAAAAATCGCTAGTAGTCATCGGGAGGATTCACCGGTGAGTTCCAAAGTTATATTAGTAGTCCGGCAAACACTATAACTGTGTGTAGGGCGTTTTTAATGATGGGGTGCAATGATCGATCAGTTCCTCGTAAGCCACACATTGCTGCAGTCATTGTTGAGTGACACTTGAGGTGGTACAAAGAGTGGGCCACTGGGCACTGGGTGACTAGAAAGTAGTTGGTTCAAATGGCTCTGAGCACTATGGGACTTAACATCTATGGTCATCAGTCCCATAGAACTTAGAACTACTTAAACCTAACTATCCTAAGGACATCACACACATTCATGCCCGAGGCAGGATTCGAACCTGCGACCGTAGCAGTCGCGCGGCTCCGGACTGAGCGCCTAGAACCGCTAGACCACCGCGGCCGGCTAGAAAGTAGTGATTTGGAATGATGAGTCACACTGCACCCTCTGTCAATCCATCGGCAGTGCTTGGGTTTGGTGAATGCCGGGAGAATGTTACCTGCCACCGGGTGTAGCGCCAACAGTGTAGTATGCAGCAGGTGGTATCACGGAATGTGAGTGTTTCTCGTGGATAAGTTGTGGTTGCCTTATTGCACTTAATAAAACGATAATTGGGGAAGGATATGAACACGTTTCACAGAATTGTCTTCGATGTACGAAGACGTTCATTGTGTCAGCATGCAGTGCACCCTGTCATACAGCAGCATCTTTGAGGTTCGTGGACAATAACATTCCTGAAATGAACTAATCGTGCCAGAGCCCCGACCTGAAACCAAAGGAACACATTCGGAATGAGTTAGAGCGTCGTCTTCGCTTCGAACCACAGTGCTGAACATCACAATCTTCTCTGGTTTTGACTCTTGAGGGAGATTAGGTGGCCATTCTTCCCCAAACATTCAGACATTTCACTGAACCTGACAGCAGCAGAGTTCAAACTGCACAAAACGGCGAAGGATGGGTGCATCCCATATCAATGTCCACTAACCGGTGTCAGGAATTTTTTGATAAGGCAGTGTACATTAGGCTCTAAATAACAGTAAACCAAGGGTAGTGAAGTGTAGTCAAACTACGTCATGAGATACAGAAGGAATAAAATTAGCAACTGGAGCCCCACAAGGCTTCTGTTAGGACGGCAAAGTAATTAGAGACAGAAGAAGTAAAGAAGATTAAGAACGTGCACGGGGAATAGCAATAAATTCTTTCCTGAAAAAAAAAGAAAACTCTTAACATCACAGAATTATGTTGTGGAAAGGAAATTAAATGTGGACGATAAACGGTATTCACAAGAAGAGAATAGATTATTCTGAATGGTGGTTCAGCATAAGAATGTGGAAGATAAATGTTCAAATTTGTGTGGAATTTTATGGGAGTTAACTGCTAAGATCATCAGTCTCTAAGCTTACACACTACTTAACCTTAATTAACTAAGGACAAACACACACACCAATGCCCGAGGGAGGACTCGAACCTCCGCCGCGACCAGCTGCACAGTCCATGACTGCAGCGCCTTAGACCGCTCGCATGTGGAAGATTAGATAGGTACATCGAGTACGTAATGAAAAGATATTGCTTACATTTGGAACAAAATTGATCCAGCCTGGGTAAAAGTTGGAATCGGGTATGCGACACATCATTAATCACAAAAATGTAATTAAATTTGTAATGGAGATCGTATTGGGGAGTGATGGGGGGGGGGGGGGAGGTGATTGTGGAGGGAAACCTTGGCTTAAAAATGTATACAGATTGAATTAGATGCGGGGCTCAGTAGCCATGCAGATATGGAAAGACTCTCACAAGATACGCTAGCGTGAAGAGCTGCATCAGACCAGTCTTGGTGAATTATCCACTACTAAGGAAATCAACCTCCCCACAACCTTCGGTCCTGCAGTACTTACTACCTCTTCACACTTTACGTCAATACCCATTGCATACCCAGCAGCTTATCATCTTGCACCTATTAAATAATTGTCAGCATGTAGGCAACACAACATTCTTCGTCACTGTTGGAACTGTCACCTTATGTCTATTGTGTCCATTTTCGATCTTCTATCAACAGAACACACAAATATCCACAAATTCCATACAATATTAAATCACAAATTGACACACTAAAGACTGTAGTACACGGCAATGATTATCATCCTACAACTGTCGACAATATTTATTCAGAAATAAACAAAACTAACAAAAGTACTAAAAAGTGAAGTTATATTTGACTGAATGCAAAATAAAGGCAAATACACTGTCTACATTGTCGGGGACAAATAAGAAATAAAATGCAGTATACTTTACGAAAAGCAAACCTAAAAATCGGATTCAGATCACAGAAGACAGTAAGAGGACACATATGGTTTTCGCTAGAACACTCTACAAAATTTTGTTGATGTGTAGCCTATAAACTAAAATGTAATTATGGAGTGCGAAAAAATATACATTAGTCAAGCAGAGGGGGTTAAAACGAAATTCATTGTAACATGAATAAAAGTTACAATAATCAATCAGTGTTCATTACACACCGTACACGTCTGAGAGAACACAGGGTTCAAACGGCTCTCAGCACTATGGGACTTAACATCGGAGGTCATCAGTCCCCTAGAACTTAGAACTACTTAAACCTAACCAACCGAAGGACAGCACACACATCCATGCCCGAGGCAGGATTCGAACCTGTGACTGTAGCGGGCGCGCGGTTCCAGACTGAAGGGCCTAGAACCGCTCGACCACACCGGCCGGCAGAACACAGGGCCTGTCAGTTTTATACACAGTTTATGAAGGCAAATATCTAAACAAAAAGTTTATGAAGGCAAATATCTAAACAATCTTGAAGAAATAATAATCTTTACTTATGACGAAAAAGATCCAAGTAAGATTCCAAACGAACACAGCGCTCTAAGAAACAAAAATATCAGCGAAAACTTCAGATCAACATGTGATAAAATCACATCAACCAGATGTCCGTACTATTGTGTTCTGCACGGAATAACCATGCCAACGATGACGCCAGAGCACCTATGAAACGGGGTAGTGAGTCGCTGTATACACAGTGACAGACGATGCAGTATGGCACAGAGAAGATGCCTACCATGTTCTCTGAGGTGGAGGGCCATAGAAAGAAAGGAAGCAGGACAGTAGCAAACTGATTTAGCCCGATCGCTTAACGTGAATGGTTCTGTTGTTTCTCGGATGTGGCGACAGTTTACAGGCAGAAACTGTATCCCGATGATCAGGGCCTACCACGAATGACTTTAGAAGAGAGGCATGTGAGCTCGTAGCATCCACTGGAGGTGTTGTATCGAGGCAAACGGTGTGCAGAAGGTTTCGGCAAAGTGGCCCTTATTGTCGGAGACCTGCTATGTGAGTACCTCTGAGGCGTCTTCACAGAAATGAATGTCTAGAGTGGAATTATCGACATGTCACCTGGACGGTCGTACAGTGGGCCAATTTTGTTTTCAGAGATGAGTCAGGATTTAGTATGGAGAGTGATTTTCGATGGATTCGCATCTGGAGGGAACGTGGAACACGATTTCGGGACCCGGAGATTGTGGAAAGAGACCGAGATTGAGGAGGATCCACAATGGAGTGGGCAGAGCTTATGTTTACCACTCGAATCCCTCTTCATGGAACTGTACGGGTAAACCTGCAAGGTTTAGCTGCTGTCAGGTATCATGACGAGATATTGGGACCTCATTTCCTGTTGTTGCGAAATGCTGTGAGCCGAAATGTGGTACTGATGGACGATAACGTTCGACATCATAGACCACGGGTGACTGATGTTTTCTTGGAAACGGAAGATATTGCATGGATGGCGTGGCCTGCTCACTCTTCCGATTTGAATCCCAAAGAGCATGTCTGAGATGCACTACGGAGACTGCTTGAATCGCGTCAGCATCCACTAACCACTTTCCAAGACTGCGAGCAGCTCTGCAGGAAGAATGGGCATTATTGCCTCAACATGACACTGATGACGTTATTCACAGCACGCTCCGTCGTTGTGAAATCTGTATTGCTGCCAGAGGTGGTCACACGCCATACTGAGCACATTAACTTGTTGTTTGGATGTGTGCGTAAATCCCTTAAGTTGGAAAAAGTGAAAAACATTTTTGTCTACAATTATTGATGTTGCAGTTGTTTGCGTTCTATATTCTTTACCTTGTGTTTACTTTACTATCACCTGTTTATACTGTTTGTGGCAAAATAAACGCAAACTTTGCGAAGTCCCCTTCTGTTGCTTTAATTTTGGACTCTATCGTATTATCATGTATTTTTTCTAGGACCGCTGACGATTGGCATCTAGCTTTATACTGGTCCACCAAAGTTAACCAACGAAACTTGTGGATATTTATATACATAATGTCGTTCATTAATTTCATGAGGGCTGCAAAACATCTTGAATACATAACCTGTGAAAATGGTCGTAGAATCAGCTTAACAGTTAAGGAATTAGAGTTGGTAGTAAGAATAATATGCAGAAGACCGGTTAAGGAAAATGATATTTTTGGTCTTAGGAAAGATAAAAACACCAGACAGGCAATTTTATCGTAGCACCTGATAATGGAAGCAAGACTAAAGAACAATGAAGACCCGTACACAGGATATGTGGACCTACAATTATAGTTCGAAAATGTAGACAGGTTCAAGATAAAAATACGCCGAAATATAAGGTTAGGCTATAGTTAAAGACGAGTAATACATAATATTTACAGAAACCGAAAGGAAACAATAATGTAGAATGGAAGACCAGGGTCGAAGGGCTCGGATTGAAAACGGTGGAGGACAGGTATACAGTTTTTCACCACTAGTGTTCAATTTCTCAGTAAAAGAAGCTACGCCAGGAATAAAAGGTCACGGTTGGGATTAAAATCTGGGTTGAAAGAATATT
The DNA here is from genome assembly GCF_021461395.2 of Schistocerca americana. Classification (NCBI taxonomy): domain Eukaryota; kingdom Metazoa; phylum Arthropoda; class Insecta; order Orthoptera; family Acrididae; genus Schistocerca; species Schistocerca americana. Next base: position 624,045,508 of record NC_060121.1, on the reverse strand, counting down.
AATGATAAGACGCGTTAAAGACACTGCTATGTCCAGCGAAAGTGAGGAACAACGGCAGGACTTCTTAAATGTAACGAGGAGTCTGATGGACAGACAGCATGGGTTGAGCGTAAATCAAAGAAAGACGAAAGGTATGAGGAATGCCTCTAACGCTAGCAGCCATAAATTTAAGATCAAATTTCTGCTACGTAGCAAGCACACTTAGGCAAGATCGACGAAGCAAGGAGAAGCGGAAGAAGGAGACAAGTACTGGCAAAAGGGACTCCTGGGTAAAAGAAGTCTACCACAGCAGAGATTGTGAAATGAAATCCTTGCCAACTATTAACTCTGTTGCCATCTTGGAGCTGTGAAGTGCAAACGATTGCAGGCCTCAACAGTAGACGTCTACAATACAGAGCTCCGGCAACACTGATATGCTGAAGTATACATCTACAGGATCACCTTATGAGACTAATGTGGGTCAACAAGCGTAACTACCGCACCAAGCCCTCTGCAACTTTCAGGGGCTCTTCCTCCGCAGACTGTACTTATAGTAACACATATCCCCTTAGTTGAAATGTTTCTGAGAATATACTTTTCTTTCTTAAAATAAATGCTTTATTTACAAATCCTTTATAATTATACATTGCCGGCCGCGGTGGCCGAGTGGTTCTAGGCGCTTCAGTCCGGAACCGCGCGACTGCTACAGTCACAGGTTCGAATCCTGAATCGGGTATGGATGTGTGTGATGTCCTTAGGTTAGTTAGGTTTAAGTAGTTCTAAGTTATAGGGGACTCATGGACCTCAGATGTTAAGTCCCATAGTGATCGGAGCCAATTTTAATTATACATTCTTAACCCACTTCCTTATGCGATTACTGTGTCCTAAAACTTTATAAAAAACAATGATTGCAGCTAATTACAGTTTTATTAAGTGAGCTACAGCCAGAACTAATTAACAATGGGCAACTTATTTATTATTAATATTCTGTTTAGGAAGACTACCTATAACTAGTCTATGCTGTCTGCAGCGTCACAGGTGTGTCAGCAACATACAAACCTACTTATGGACCCTTGGTCATCGAGCTAACCCCGATGAGCATGTCCCTGACACAGGGCAGGCCAAGGATGTCAATCGCTGCAGGTTCCTAACTAAATGTCCTAATTATAGGTCCTAATAACTAATTCTATTTTATGTCATATCCGGTGGTTTTCATATATTGGTGGTGTTGTACCCCTCTCCCCCTAATCCTGTACGTGGCGGAATCCAGACTGTAAAGAAAATCGGCTGTCCACGCACAGGCGGTATGGGAATAGGGCCCTGGACTCAGTTGGTATTAGATATATCTCAGATTGTTAATTAATTATTGTCCCGCCGGCCGAAGTGGCCGTGCTGTTCTAGGCGCTGCAGTCTGGAACTGCGAGACCGCTACGGTCGCATGTTCGACTCCTGCCTCGGGCATGGATGTGTGTCATGTCCTTAGGTTAGTTAGGTTTAACTAGTTCTAAGTTCTAGGGGACTAATGACCTCAGCAGTTGAGTCCCATAGTGCTCAGAGCCATTTGAACCATTTTGAACCTCAGGTATTCTATCAACACTTTGGTAATACCTCGTTAGCCAATTTATTCAGAGTTTGAGAAGTGTCTTCTCATCTAAGTAAGTGGTAAGTGTCATTGTCAGGTAGTTGGTCTCTTAATGTAGATGCTACATCATTGAAAAGGGGGCACTCGTTAACCATGTGGGAGTACCCTCTGATGCGCATTCACACACTGGCGTAGCCTTCTTCCTAAACTGACACACATATGTCGGGTAGGGCCTATGATCAGAGAGATAGTGGAATAATGCCCAGGGTGGCTCAAAGTACTTCATGCCCAGTCGTTCCCTAACATCCGGTAGAAATTCAAATGTTCTACGACCTTTTCTTATGCTTCCCACGATTCCTGCCACAACTGCTCACCTCTTCGCCTTATCTCACCTTTATCCTCAACGCTAATAACTAATATTTCCTCTGTTTTCGCAGTATTCCCGTTTTTGTCCCAGTACCACTTAGCCTGACCTCTGATTTTAATGTCCAGGGGGCAGAGCCTCATTATGACTAATAGGGCTCCCCTGGAGATGTCCTGTAGGCTGCTACAGATCTCAATATCACATTTCTCTTAACTCTTCTCACTGTCAAGGCGGTCACTACCCTCGTGAGCCCGTGCACTCAGACTCCCGAGCTGTAACCCACTATTAATGTTAGGATACTATTGTGATATAATTTTATGAGATGAGGAAGATGAAATCTTTTACATCCTATGGCGATGAGACTGTTTATAACTTGAAGGACTCAATGTGTTTCCCGAAGTTCCACCTTTCGTCAGTGACGACTCCCAGGTTTGCATCTCACATCGCCGAAGAACCAGTGAGCTCTCAATTCTCACAGTTGTCAGATCAGCTGTCCTTTTAGCAGAAGGTATGTAGATTTGCTTGGTGAAAATTTCATCTTTGTGTTTTGGAACCATAGTTGTAGTTCACCTATAGCCCTTTCTATTTTTGGCTCTATGTCCTCTTGGCTACGGCCGCTAACCAACAGGAGGTTGTCCGTGTAGGCTATCACCTCTAGTACTTGTTCTCTTTATTGTAAGTTATCCAGTAACGGCTCCATGTGGATGTCCCAGAACAGGGGACCTAAAACGTAACCCTGAGGGCATCCCTTTTTAATTGATTTTCCACTCTCCCGCTAGGGAGTGACAACCAGACCTGCCGATCCTCGCAATAGCTCCTCAGGCAACCATAAAGCGGCCCTAGACATTCTTTCTCCTTCAAGCAGGAGAAGAGCGAAGGCCACCACATGTTGTCGAAGGTGCCCCTGATATCCACCATGATGCCAAATACGTACTTGTATAGGGTAGAGCCACAGACCTCAGCCGCCAGGGCGATTGCATCAGATGCTGATCGCCCAGGCCTGAAGCGGAACTGCCTGCTGCTCAACCCATACAGTACTCGGTGTGCAGCCAGTCTGTCATCCAGAAATTTCTCTAAAATTTTCCCAAGCGGGTCCAAAAACATATAGGTCTGTATGATTTCGTTTCTGCCAGGTCTTTGACAGGTGCTTTTTGGATGATTACAACATTTTCGATTTTCCCGATCGTCGGGAACTTCCTCTGCCTGAGGCACTCATTAAATAGATGAGTGAGTGGTGCAATTAGCTTGGGGGGGGGGGCTAAGAATTGCACCACCTCCGCTACAATACCGTCTGGTCTGGGAGCTTTACCTCTCTTCAGCGATCTTATGTGGGCAGCCACCTCCTCTGCATAAAAGGGGTAGACTGCAGTATCATTGTTATATTCGCCAAGGTTATCATATCGTAGCTGTCGTTGTCCTTCAGTTTCTCCATCCGCACTGACTTCAGGCAACAGGGACTGGGGGAGGACCTCTGCAGCCTCCTGCTAAGATTCCGTCATCCCGTCCCCATGCCTGACTGTTGACAACTCCGTAGGAGAGCGGATTTTCTCTCTAACGAACTTATAAGGTGTACCCCATGGGTCTAGCCAGTTGATTCAGGACATAGCTCTCCCAGCTTCTTCTCCTTACCGCTCGTAGTTCCTTTTGGAACCTCTGCTTGGCCTCCCAATATTGCAGTAACCATCTTTGCTGTTCTAACCAGACGACACTGCGCTGGTAGTGCCTCCTCAGCCTTCTGACAGACCGGCGCACATCCTCCAGTGCGGCTGTCCATGGTGATGGAGAGGCCACAATGGCCTTTATCCTAGTTCGTACAGCTGCTTTCACCGCTCTAGTTATCACACTCACCAGTTCCTCAGCTTTCTCGTCTACGTCTATGTCCTCATGTATATCACCCTCTGGCGAAGCAGGAATGTCGCACTCCCTCGCTAGGCGTTGCCAGTCAGCTCTTCTATAATTCATTTGCACTTCCCACCCCATGGCCCAGCGGCACTCTCTATCACCTAGTGTGAAAGTTATGAGATTATGGTCGCTAGTGGCGCATTTTCTTCAACCTTCCAATGTTGGATGATGTTGACAGCGTTTGATGTGACTAAGGTCACATCAATATTTGTGCCTTGTCGTCCTCCCAGTGCGTAGGTGGGAGTGTTGCCGAGCTTGTTGGTCACCACTAGTTGCAAGGCCATGATGAACTCTTCTACCTTTTCTCCGTTAGTGTCCCTTGTGCCGCTATACCATAGGGGGCATTTTGCATTGACGTCAGCAGTTATTATCATTTTTCGCCCCTGCAACGCCGTGATTACTGTAGTCAGGTGGTCAAAATGTCTCTCGATGTTATCACCGTACTGGAAGTACATGTTTACAAGTGTAATTACTCCCACGGTAGATTGCAACTCCACGACGTTTCAGTAACTAATTGTGTTCTGTGATAGTATCGTAACCCTCAGAACATTGTTTGTTATTACTATCGCCACTCTCGGGTCTTCGCCTCTGCTGACAACTTGCCATGTCGCGGCTGCAAATGCTATTTTTCCAGCTTGAGAGTACGGCTCCTGCTGACAGAGCACGAGAATATGCGTTTGGAGAACAGTAATGTATGGAAATGATTCATGGACGGTAGGAAAACTGGAAATGTTGAGGGTGTTGAGAATTAAAGTGTTTGAGGTGCGGCGCTATAAAGTATGTTGAAAATGAAATGGACGGATACGACAGGAATTGCGAATCTTCCCCGCAAAATAGTCAAGTAGAGGAACTGGGAGAACGTAATTAATTCCAATGCTAAGACCACATTTTGCTGTAGGTTCCAGTACACCCTCAAATTAAATATTTCCATGTGCAAATTTGTATTTGATACTTGTCAAGTGTTACAATGGTATCTACACCTCTGGAGTAAGTTCATTGTACTGACATCATAATCTCAAGAAATGTTACTGGTGGTTCTTAGAACATACTGTCATCACCTAACGGTTTTACCGGTTTTTCAGTAACGTTTCAGCACCAAATTGGAAGGAGGAGGACAATATGTCAGTATAATTATTGATTTTTGTTCCATATGATTCGGTTTACTCGAGGTTGGGATTAGTCGAGGTTAAGTGCAAGAAAGAACTTCTACAATATTTATGAATTGGAACTGTGGTGCCAAGTCTCTCTGAAGCATCTACAGACCGTCTTGCCTATAATTAACTACTAAATAACACAAACATATAACGAAAATTTGCACATAAGATAGGCAAACGCGATTTTAGGATGCAAAGAAAAAGCAATTTTAATGATTTTATTCTGATGTTGCACTTTAACTGGAAATCATCAGCTTGTTTAGCCACACACACACAAACACACACACACATATCACTGCCAAAACTGGTGACAGTGTCCAGCGAAACTAACAGAGTGGATATCACGCAAGTAAATTCTTTGATGCAATTATTTACGGTTTATCGGGTGCAAGATAACAGTTGTAGGTTGCCCATACGTATAATTACAAATCTCGGAAATTCAAAGTTTGCACGAAAATAAAACTATAAGATTTGGAGCGCAAAACACACTTTGCAACACAATGAACATTCAAGTCAAATGTTTCCACATCTTATTTAAGTAGTAGTACCAATAAGCGAGTTGTGCCCATTCTGATAAGTTATAGAATGGGCACCACTCGCTTTATTGGAACTGCTTAAATTATTTATAGGTTAGGAGAAATAAATGCCAACGGCCTTGCTGCAGTGGTATCACAGAATCGCGTCAGATCACTGAAGTTAAGCGCTGTTGGGCTCGAATGGGTGAACGTCTGGATCCGCTGAGCGCTTTTGGCAAGCGGGGTGCTCTCAGCCCTTGTGAGGCCAATGGAGGAGCTACTTGACTGAATGGTAGTGGAGGAAACATGTATTGTGCGCACTTTGTAGAAACGGAGCATCAAATCTGTGTATCAATAGGACGTAAAATGATAGTCTCCGAAGATATGTAGTGTGAATAAACGAAACATGTTTGATACACAAACGAACAAACTCAATTGTAAAAGACGACATTTTTCTGGTCTCTATGATAAAGCATAATTGAAATAGCCACTCCACAGGTTGTATATAATTTATGGGGAACAGAAATGGGTGAAAGTGTACGAAAATATTAGCAGTAACGTTACAGTTAACGGAAATAACTGCGAATGTGTCGTTACGATCCACCATTGACTTTACATTTCAAATAGATATGTTTCTTCTGACCAGGACAAAATATCATGCTAAATGTTTCGATTAAGTTCCCACCTAATACGGCTCAATTTTTACCCATGGCCTCCCTTAAAAAATATGGCAGTATCTCAGCATGTTACGTGTTACAATTTAGTGTACTCAAACACTTCCGAATCATTCTGTATATCTTGACAGTTCTGTGCCAACAAGCTGCTCCAGTTCTTCATTTGTATTAATTAAAATGCTGCAGACTTTAGGATGAGATGACTCAAACATCCAGATGTGTGAAATCAGGTGATCGTCGAGGGCAGTATGCAGGTGGGCCAGAAAAATGTAGACACTCTTTGATAGTCAATATCAATGGAACAAAAAGATATACCGTTATGATTATTGCACGGGGTGAACGCTATTTTTTGTGTTCAAAGTGACCCCCATTAGCAGCCAAACAATGTCGATGTCGCTGAACTGTCAGTATTACCAGTGTGATAGCTGCAAAAGACGCCTCTGTGGTTTGTCGTAGCTCGTGCAGTGTAGCTGACTTCTGTTGATAAACATTATTTTTCAAAGCCTCCATAGGTAGATGCCAGGAGATGTAAAGTCTGGAGACCGTGGTGGGTATTCAACTGCTCCTCTTCGACATTTCTATCGTCCAGGTAGATTTTCATCCAAGCAGTTACGGTTGATAAAATCGATGTTTGTAGCATATGATGATACACATCACCAGTTGCGATACCTTCAAAGAAGAATGGGCTAAACGGATGGCACGATAACAGACCACACCACACATTGACACCTGATAAATTAACATCGTTGTTTCAAAAAAATATATACCCAGTTTCCATAGAGAATCATTTAAGAAGCTTATGAAAATCGTACCAGAGCTTTTAGAGATTTTGGTAACAACCTTAGGCAGCGACTAGTCTTTGTACAGTGTGTAACAGGTACAGACACTTTAATGTGTGGTATTTTACATCTGTAGGTATTAAAATCCATGGAGAAGAAATAAAAACTTTGAGGTTCGCCGATGACATTGTAATTCTGTCAGAGACAGCAAAGGACATGGAAGAGCAGTTGAACGGACTGGACAGTGTCTTGAAAGGAGGATATAAGATGAACATCAACGAAAGCAAAACGAGGATAATGGAATGTAGTCGAATTAAGTCGGGTGATGCTGAGGGAATTAGATTAGGAAATGAGACACTTAAGGTAGTAAAGGGGTTTTGCTATTTGGGGAGCAAAATAGCCGATGATGGTCGAAGTAGAGAGGATATAAAATGTAGACTGGCAATGGCAAGGAAAGCTTTTCTGAAGAAGAGAAATTGTTAACATCGAGTATAGATTTAAGTGTCAGGAAGTCGTTTCTGAAAGTATTTGTATGGAGTGTAGCCATGTATGGATGTGAAACATGGACGATAAATAGTTTGGACAAGAAGAGAAGCTTTCGAAATGTGGTACTACAGAAGAATGCTGAATATTAGATGGGTAGATCACATAACTAATGAGGAGGTATTGAATAGAACTGGTGAGAAGAGGAGTTTGTGGCACAACTTGACAAGAAGGAGGGACCGGTTGGTAGGACATGTTCTGAGGCATCAAGGGATCACAAATTTAGCGTTGGAGGGCAGCGTGGAGCGTAAAAATTATAGAGGGAGACCAAGAGATGAATACACTGAGCAGATTCAGAAGGATGTAGGTTGCAGTAAGTACTGGGGGATGAAGAAGCTTGCACAGGATAGAGTAGCATGGAGAGCTGCATCAAACCAGTCTCAGGACTGAAGACCACAACAACAACAACCTATATATATATATATATACATATATATATCAGTGTGTTGGTTGCTTTTTGCCTGCACTGAATGGTCTTCTCACAAACACGTCACAAACTTTACAACCTGATGGTTTTTGCACACTCATAATTCCACCACTAAGTGAACTATTTTGCTTCGACGCACCCACACTTTAACACCTGTCTTGCTGCCCAGGGGAAAATAAGCGTTAATAGAATTCTCTTGCTCCATGTACTTGGAGGTACTACCCAGAGTAAAAACATATGACTTATAACAGCTATAGTTATAATGGCCAACGATTTCATTAGTTACTCCATTGATGCTGTTACACTGAATTCACGCATGTTGCCAGAATTTTTGCAGTGGGCCAGTCTTTGTGTGACATCTGCTTTTTATAATTTGATCTTAGCACTGTCTTTGACATTTCACAGGAACATGTGCCTCTCATGAAGCGATTTTATCCCAGCTCTATTTATGGAATATATAAATAATGTCTAAGCAGCAAACGACAAGACTGCGTAAGGTCATTCATGTTTGACATGCGCAGACCTGTTATTCTGGCGTTGTGATGCGTCAGTATTGAGCTGACTGTTAGCTTGTTGGCACGGATATCACTAGTTAAATAGTATTTCCTTCTTTTCCGTATGGAGTGTATTATGTATGTTGAGTTTTAGTGTTTTGTTGTCTTATCATGCCAAGGAAGTGTGTAAATCATGCAGATAAATTCGCTGTATTTGTGGTGAGATGACCTTCAAATCACATGGTGACATTTAATGACTTATGAAAGAGAGTTATGAACATTTCCTTTGGCTGTCACGTTGGTGATTTGTATAAGAGCTGGGCCATAATTGTAAGCAGTGTTTCGTGTGTTAGAGTGTTGACTGGGTAGAAAAATGGTACGCACCACATGCCATTTGCAATTCCCATGATTTGGAGGGGTGGATGGATAAGAATCAATCGTAAATCGAGACATACAGTTATGTATCCGAATTTTCCATCTGCAGAGAGGCTTGTCTTACACAATGAAGAGCTTTCTGCACCAGTATATCCAGATACGACTTCAATCTATAACTCTGGTTCTGAACTACCTCAAAGTGAAAATGATTCAGATGTAAATAAAAATAATAGTACGTACAAAGGCAGTAGTTGTTCATCAATACCATACTTTCCCAGTCAACAAGACCTTAATGACCTGATTCGGGATTTAGACCTGTCTATAGAGCAAGCTAAATTCTTAACTTTCAGACTCAAAAGCTGATGTACGAATATGTACTTATCGCCGCCTAATATGCAGTTATCGCCTTCGCCTCGGTGGTTTCAAAGACTGCTTTTATGAAGAAAATTGTATTATATTTTGCAATGATCATCAACTCTGGTCAGAGCAGTGGCGATTTTCGTAGTCTCCTCTAAGATTATTCTGAAGGCTGTGCTTCTACATATTGGCAATCAACTTCCGTCAATACTTGCAGCGCATGCCACTCATATGACAACATGAAATAAGTTTTAGAGTAAATCCAGCATGAAAAATATAAATGGAATATCAGCACTGTTTTCAAGGTTCTGGCCTTATGACTTGGTTTTCAACCTGTGTTCATGAAACTTAGTTGCTTGTGCGAATGGGACACCTGAGATAAGAACTGTGACTACGTTAGAAAATCGTTGCCTATATGTTGATGTCTTATCCTAACCAGAAAAGTGTGTCGTCAAAGCTATGAATAAACTTTCTGATGGATTTTTGTGTTTGAAACAGAAAGTACGCCAAGTCACTGATGCTAAAATGAAAGAGAGAGCTTAATGGGATCACAAATATGTGCTTTCCCTTGTGGCATCAGTCTCTTGACTTGTTCGACGCGGCCCACCACGAATTCCTCTCCATCATCATCCAGGATTGTTAAATCCCCTGGAAGAAACCAGCCTCCCAGTCTTGCAGATAAGTATGTAGCAATCTATTTTGAAAGCATAAAGTAGGAGAAGATTGTGACATAGTGGCTGATCTGCATTATTATAAAGCTATGGGATTCAAGATGTCCTTCCAAATTGACTTCTTGGGCTGTCAGACTTTCTTTCTGGCAAATTTTGGAGCTGTCAGCGAAGAGAATGGTGAGCATTTTCATCAGTAAATTTCTACAATGGTAAAGAAGTACTAATGTAAGTGGAGTTCTAATACGCTGGCTGACTACTGCAGGACCAAGAAGAGAGGCGTTCCAGATGCAAACTATGCCCAATAATTACTATCTACCACCTTATACGTAAGTCAGAATGATTCGTATATCATTTTGAGTTAGATAGCTAATTTCTGATTTTATTACATATTACCAAAAATTTATATGCATATTATACAAAACTGCTTGGCGGGGAAAATGGAAATGATATTTGCATTGAGCATGACAAACACTACTAGAATATCATATTTTTATTCTCGTGAAAGAAAAGTTCAGTTTTGTCGACTAGTGTTATTAGTCTTCAAATGACGTAAGTGCTGATGTAATATTGTTCAGTACACTATCCTCAGCCATCAAAAGAAATATCTGCACATAAAAATTCTACACCGTACAGAGTAGTGTAGATTTCTACTACTTATGACAAAATTTAATTGTGAAGTCAGTTTGGCCCAGAACTACACACATTTCACAAATATATCGCAAGCGACTCTTTTGCGGGAGATTGTTTATTGGAATGTTTTTGTTTAAGCTATGACCTTCGCCTGTTCAGTTTACGCTATTAATTGTGAGACCTCCTGGATATCGTTCACGATTACCTCAGATATTCAATGCAGTTCAGTTCTGCAGCCTACATAGAGGTTTTCTAGGATTTTGACTCCGTGAAGTATATCAAATTGATATCCAGTCACAGATTCTGAGTCCGTAGAGCCTATTTGCATCTCACAGATGGGAAAAAATCCCCATATGGAAGATGGAGATCAGTTAACGGGCCGAAATCCAGAAGCCTGTCCACACTGTTGCCAACGCATTTCGGTGTAGACCGTGCACTTTCCCAGCGAACCGTCAGATACACACGGAACAACGACTTCCCCGCCAGAGTGGCATTATTAAAGTGCACTCAGTTCGATTGACACCACACACAGTAGGCCGGGTGGAGGCGGCCCCAGGCGGAAGTGGGCCAAGTTAACTGGGGAGTGGAACGTGGTCCACTACAGCGAAAACACAGCGGCAATAGCTAAGCTGCTGCTGTCAGCAGTAAATTCAATCTTGGTTGCTATGTCCGTGTGTCCTGAACACCAGACGCTCCCGTAAAGGAACTATAAAAGGCTGCGTTTTCTGGACACGTAGGTCCATCGTCATAAATAGAGCTGAAGAGATTACCTGCTTATTTTTGTAGTCATCTTATGTTACATGTAGCAGCCATCTGTTGGCTCCCTGCTATTGCCCCAGAGATATCACTGATTGAGCAGCAGTAAATTATGTCCTCCAAAGAGTTTATACCACATAACCGCTTTCCTGTATGTCTGATAGAATTTAAACATGAAAAGCTCAGTATAACAGAAATGATCTACTGTGTACTACCAGTATTATCCAGACGTCCTGTTCCATTCTTGTAAAGCTTTACGAGAAAAATAACTTTCTTTGTGCGATCATTTGCTGCCTGTTCTCTCCTATTGCCAGAGACGTGAGATAGAAACAGAGAACCGTCTACCTCGAACATAGATTCTAACTTTACCTAACTGGCTTTAGCAGAAACAATTATGTAAGTTTTAAAATACAAAAACCCCAATGGCTTTCGACCACCAAGGCATTAATACAGTGATATACGTCGGCAGTGCTGAGAAAACTCAGAACGACTTTGATCACTTGTTCTGTATTCTCTCAGGGCTACTGATGTATAACAATGAGTAACAGCCTTGGAGGCCTAAAACGATGTCGGTTCTTAAATTAAAAAAAAAAAATTTAATTGGTGTTGGCATTTTGTCCAATTTCAGTATTACAGCACCGGAACCTGCGTCAGTGTGCTTCATATATTGAACATAGAAGAAATGATATCGATGTCACAATGATTGCCGTTTATTCAGAAGGTATGATAAATAACAGCGCAAGCAACATACAGTTAAAGTGCACGATATTGGCAGCAAAAAAGTCCCGGCAAACATGGGACCGCAAACGAACTGTTTACGAAGTAATTGCGACTTTGTATTTACTACCCACTACTCACTTGATTTTGTATAAACGTAATCCCAGTTAGGATAAAGTAACAGTACTGTATAAAGTTAAGGTAAGTTGTTGGAGGTACGCTGGTAGATGTTTTGAATGAACACGACGAATGTTACATGACTCTTCTCGTAGTTAAAGCAGGTGTTCAAAGTGCGGTAATAACACGTGGATTCACCATACACCTGACGCCTCAATGAATTTCAAATCCTTTGAAACACGCCTGGATCATTTTGTAATTCCTGACAAGCACTGGCAATTCTCTGTTCTAGTTCTTTAACCGGAAAGGCGTGCAATACACATTTAAGGTATCCTCAAAAGCACAAATGCATTAGGTTCAGATCAAGTGATATTGGAGACCACGGTACGGGTCCTCGTCACCCAGTTAATCTTTGGCCGTACGGCTCATCACATACCGTCTCACCATAGGAGCAAAATGTGCTGGTACTCCATCAAGCACGTACCACAGTCTCTGGCGTTGTTCGAAGGGAACATTCTCAGAATATTCTGCAAGATGAGCAACGTCGCTGATGTAGAGACTCATGCACAGCACGTGATTCGGAGCGCTGATGACTACAAACGTGAGTGAACCCTGTTTCATCAGTAAATAAAATTTCATTTTCAAACGTAGGGTTGCATGTAGCTTATTGTTGCATCCAATGACAGAGCGTCACTGTAGGACCAAAGCCTGCTTCACTAACTCACTGAAATCGTTAGAGGTGGCGCATGCATTATTTTCCAGACACTACTGTTGCTCATTCGAGTAATATGTGTGGCAAGTCACGTTATCGAGACTCTTGGTGAGTTTTTAGTTGCTTACAGCACCAAATCTTCAACGACAGGTGTAGTTCGTGTAGCACCTAGCCTCCCCCTTTGCGTGTGCAAAGCATCCAGTTTCTCGGAGACGCTGATGCAACCTCGCAAACTTTCGTCTCGTGAAGTGAAGAGGTAGCGTATGCTTCTTGGTACAAGCCTGTAGCCTCTTGAGCATTGCCGTTAGCTCTACCACACGTGAAATGCATATCCTCATACTCCCAATTATTGCAGTGTTACATGTTATCGCGACCAGTCGCATAACCTATAAACACAAACCACAGCACGGATTGGTATGTAGTGGTTACACAGTATCTCGTCAGTAGTGACTAGCAACCACAAAGCCGCAAATTCCCTGTAACTGTCGAATTCATGTTTATTGAGACTTTTTTGCTTCTAGTATCGTGTAATTTCCACTACATGCCTATAATACATGACGTATTTCCCCAGTATAACTTTACCGTAAAGGGGACATTTTGATCTCTAACAACCCTGCACTACACTTGTTGATTAAACCACGAAATACTGAAGGTGTTTCTACACTCAGCAGATCTGCAATTACGTCATAGTTAGCGTGGGGGCAGAAGGACAGAATAAATCGTCAGCTGCCGAGATCGCTAAAATAATTTATTCATGTGCATGACTGGTTTTGGAAATTCTCTGTTGACATCTTCTGATCAGCAAAAGATTGGACTGAAAATGCTAGGATACAAAACTAAAGTAAGAACACACATAATTATATAAAAATTTGCAATACATGCAATAACAATACGCCTACATCTATGTTTGCGTCATTGTACAATCTTCTCCTTCAGTACGGTAAGTGGTTCTGTACAATGTATGTCCATGTAGGTATCGCGAATTATTCTAGAAGTCGGTATGTCAGTTTTAAATAACAACTATGTACACACATATTAGAGCAGAGATTTCAAGTGCTCATATTCATCACCACATTACAGGTGACATTTCCCAGCGTAAACAGTCTTAGTGGCACATAAGTATATTAGACGGCGCACTGGTAGTACCAATCGATACTAACGTCTCACATTAGATTAAAACAAGGATCTGCTGCTCTGTATAGTTAAATATGCCAACGTTATTATCATAACACAGCAGCCAAGACAGTATTCTACATAAAAAGAACATGTCCATAAAATCGTGTGCATTATTCATAAAATGTAATGTCCGCCACGATAGCTGAATGCTCAGCGTGATGGACTGCCTTCCCTACGGGCCCGGGTTCGATTCCCGGCTGGGATTTTCTCCTCTCAGGGACTGGATGTTGTGCTGCCTTCGTCATCATTTCATCCCCACAGGGCGCGCAGGTCCCCCAATGTGGCGTCGAATGTAATAAAACCTGCACCAAGGCGGCCGGACCTGCCCCGCAAGGGGCCTCCCAGCCAATGACACCAAACGTTCATTTCCATTTTTCCATAAAACGTAATTTATGCATAAATCTTTTTACATCATTTTAGAATATTGAATTTTTTAAAAACATTTTCTACACATTCTTAATAACTCTTAACCAAATTTTCCTTTGTACAAATTCACAACAAATACGACAACCTATAACCACATAAAAGATCAATGACGGTATCATATATAGGTTGACGTTAATACATCTAGGATAAGCTCAATATCTACTGGCATAGATATGATAATTCATTAAGAATACATAAAAGTATGTTTACCACCAAAGGAGCTATTTAATTTTTGTCATTTTGTTCTCAGTTACGTCCTTTACATGGGCTTATCCAAGACAACACGTCACTCGAGGTCAAGGTGGAATCTCGTCGCTTAACGGCTAGTTGTAGCCTGATACTTGGTATCTAGATGAAGACATGTACAGTGTTTCATACAACCAATGCACTATTATTCCAATCGCTTTTAAACTGACCCCATTCTCCGACTTTACCAGCTAGCTCTTCCATATGCCTCTCCTAGAACAAATAATTGTGTTCGAGTGATATTCATCTTATGTAACGAATTTCAAAATGTCATCATATAACACAATATGCCCAGTGTCCAAATCATCAAACATTTAAAAAGAACGTTATTACAACAAATCATTAAGTCAACTTTACATGCAGAATTGCATATTCACTTTTAACCCAAAAACTTTTGGTAAAATATTTCTGAAACATTTTTTAAACAAATCTTAATATCAAATTACTTAAATTGAATCTAAGGCTTTCCTAAAAAAATTATTATCTTTGCTTTATAATCTCATATTTGAGCTAGTTTTATTACATCCACAAATACTCGACGTCGGAGGAGCAATTAAACAATATGATATTTTTCGTCTGGGACATATACACTGTACCTATCTACCACAGGAGCTGCAATTAATGTTTTGAATTCTGTAAGCAAACATGCTGGTTGTTTAGCTTGTATACGACAATATGTCATTAGACGTTTAGCCGAAAGCTCGGTAACTACGTCTGCGTACAATTTTGTCACCCGATGTATAGGTAACATCTCTTCCACATTTGATGTACCATTGTAATATTATTTGATCACATGGGATTGTAATTGCTCCAAACCGAACCTGTGAACTACATATGCATCAAACAAAGTTTTGCATCACCTCGGTTCCGAGAGTTCCGGAAGCTGTACAGAAAATTGGAATAGAGATTAACATAAACATCATTTTCGCCATTTTATTACAAATGTAAACCACAGATTGCATGTTGTACCACCATACAACGAGACCTTTAGAGATGGTGGTCCAAATCGCCGTACACTGACCGGGTTGCCTCCAAACACGTCTCCGACGATTGTCTGGTTGAAGGCATATGCGACACTCATTGGTGAAGAGAACTTGATGCCAATCTTGAGCGGTCCATGAAGCATGTTGTTGGGCCCATCTGTACCGCACTGCATGGTGTCGTGGTTGCAAAGATGGACCTCGCCATGGACGTCGAGAGTGAAGTTGCGCATCACGTAGCCTATTGCTCACAGTTTGAGTCGCAACACGACGTCCTGTGGCTGTACGAAATGCATTATTCAACATGGCGGCGTTGCTGTCAGGTTTACTCCGAACCATAATCCGTAGGTAGCGGTCATTCGCTGCAATAGTAGCCCTTGGGTGGCATGAGCGAGGCATGTCATCGAGAGTTCCTGTCTCTCCGTATCTCCTCCATGTCCGAACAACATCGCTTTGGTTCTCTCCGGGACGCCCTGACACTTCCCTTGTTGAGAGCCCTTCCTCGCACAAAGTAACAATGCGGACGAGATCGAAACGCGGTATTGAGCGTCTAGGCTTGGTTGAACTACAGACAACAAGAGCCGTGTACCTTCTTCCTGGTGGAAAGACTGGAACTGATCGGCTGACGGGCCCCTTCCGCCTAATAGGTGCTGCTCATGCATGGCTGTTTAAATCTTTGGGCGTCTAGTGACATCTCTGAACTGTCTATGGAACCATGTCTGTGATACAATATTAACACTCAACATCTATCTTCAGGAGTTATGGGAAACGGGATGATGGACAAACTTCGTTTGGTGTGTTTATTTACAGTCATACAACAGACATTAAATTTACGCAGTTTCACAAATCACAAGATGGAAATTAGATTTAGAAAGCAGGTATTCATTTAACAAGTGCAAAGGCCCACCAATTTTAAATGCTCAGAGTTTAAAATTTAACAACACTTAAAATCCTTAAAACATCCAAATTAACACCATTAGCGATCACTTAATATGAGAACTCAAACAGGACCCAACAAATCATTCCCGTCGCCAACAAGCGTGATACTTGCGTTTTGTCAGTATGTTAGGACAGTGCTCAGTATGTGCTGTGAAGTACAACTCAAATGACTCCACCAATCTCACTCCAGACAGGGTCGAACGAAACGCCATAGTCGCTTGTCATTGTAAAAGGTGCACTGTAACGGGTTCACATAGCTTCATTAGCCCTGCTAATCACATATATCTTTCCACAAAGCGTTGCCCACGGCATCTCTCGCCATGTATGAGTACTCTATGAGAGAAATCACCTTCAGGCTCGCATGACGGTCCGGACACACATCGTTGAGACGGTCTGAGAGTGCTCTTCATGCCTCTGCTACCGCACCCCACTCCCTGTCGGCGAAACAAACCGCTAATATCCACCACAGATCTTGTGGTTGACTGCAGTACACGAAGTTTCCGGCATCGCACATCCAAATTAGTTGTGTACGCAGTCAGTATTCACCGAGAAAAGCTGTTCAATTACAGACCACATATCCGGTGGATACACGTTACGTGTCTTTAATGCTGTGGTCACCATTGCCTTCTGCACCCTCATGCCGTTGAAAACCGCTAATTCTTCCGCCTTTAGGGGCAGTTTCTCCATTTGAGAAAGAATAGGTTTCAAATTCACCTGAACTTCCTAAGATATTCCAAATCCACGTAAATTGTAAATAGTGTTGGCGCTCCTTACTAACGAGAAGAACACGGCAAGTGCCATAAGCGAACACTCGGGCATGCTTATCTGTAGATTGTAGACTTGTATACTTTGCCAAGTATAGGTTGTGTTTATCCATTAAAATTACTAATAACTATTTTCTTGAACGAGAATGTTAATCATTCTCTTGCCTAGTTAGGCTGGCGACCGTTTTCCATTATCAGTTAAACAGTGCAGATGGCCAAAATTTTGTTTGTTACTGTTCAAACATTTACGTAATTCTGACTCTCCTTTCCGATAAGCCACCTCTGTTAGGTACAACACGGTCAACATAACAAAATTCCTCTCGGAGGGTAACACTGCTCTGTTGCGTTATACCATAATTACTTTAACAAAATAGTCTTATTTCACAACCTGATTCCAGTTTTAAGGTTATGGTACAGTAGTAGCAGCAGGAGTGTTATACGTGGCGACCGTGACAGGACGTTGTTCAATTTGCACTTACGAGTGGGAAAAAATTATAAGTAGTTAGCATTTTACAAACATAGAGTGAACATAAAACGTCGAGCGGCACGAACCTGTGCATCATTTGAGAGACCGGATAGTGAAAGTTCAGTTTAAATTGAAAATAAAAGGTAACAGTGCTTAATAATAGCTAAAATGGACAGGAAACTAGAAATGAAACTAAATACGCAAGAGCAGAATGCAATCGAGAGCAGTTCAGGCAGCACACCAACAGATGGCATTACGCGCGAGTTAAATTACGTACGGTACCACGCCGATGTCAATAAACAGATAGAAGCTATGAATGTCGCTCGTGCTAAGGAAAACAATATGAGCGATGTTGTTGAAGACAGTCGCTATGTTAATGAATCGCGGGATATGTTCGAGTCACCAGAAACTGAGAGGGAAGTAGGACTCGAACACGAAAATGTAGCAGAACCTAAAAGTGAAAAGAATTGAGATATGATAGAATTGTTAAAAATGTTGTCTGCACAAATCGCTGAACTGTGGCATCAAAATGCTGCGCAAAATGAGAATATTAATGCACAAATCACAGCATTGGGGCAACAAAGTAAACATATCGAAATGCAGGGTTCCAGACTTGGTAAACAAATTGAAGAAGTCAACTCAAAGGTAGGAGTAGTGAGCAATGAAATTAAAAATCTTAAAAGCGAAATTACTGTCATCAATGGCAATATTGCCAATGTACAAGGACAAATTGATGACATTAACGAAAGATTTGTCTCTGAAGTAATTAAAATTCAAGATCAAATAGAACCCTTAGTCTCTACTAAGGTGGATGAAAAGGTATTCGGTATTAAATCCGAAATACAAACAGAATGTAACGTGGAATTTGCACAGATTAAACAATCTGTAACAGAAACAAGTAGAGAATTAACCAAACAAATTCTTACTTGCGAAAAGAAGTGTGACCATAACACTTCGCAAATCCAAGGCAAAATGTATGACTTGGAAAGAAAAATACAATCAGGATCTAAACATTTTACTGAAAAAATGCCTTTCAGTAAAATATTAGAGGGCGAGGAAAAATTCGACCCTGCTAAGAGACATAACGGTTGGCACCCCCTCGATTTTGTAAAGAATTGCGAAAGAAATTTTCCTGAATATTTGACTGACCAGGAAAAAATCAATGTTGTGATCAGTGCACTAACGGGAGAAGCAAAAAGGATACAAACCAGATGTCTTTTGAAAATTTTAAGCAAATATTTATTGACGAATACTGGTCAGAACAAAAACAAGACCAGTTGTGGCGTGAGTTTCTAATGGCCAGGTTGTATGACACCAGGGGTAGACAAACCATGAAAGAGTTTTGCGAATCATGATACAGAAAGCTGATACATCTGAAGGCTAGGAGAACTGAAGCCGAGATTGTTTGGGTTCTTTGGCAGAAACTGCCTGAGGATTCTAAAAGATATGTTGGGAGTGCCCATAGAAGTTTTTCTGCGTTTCTGGAAAGGGTAGAGGATGAAGATCACTGGCGAAGAAATCGCGAGCCGCGTCCCTATAATAACAACAATTATTCGCGAGAAAGCAATGACCAAAACGAACGACCTGAAAACGATAGATTTCGTGTAAACACGATTCAAAGAGGTCGTGCGAGAGGTAGAGGAAATTATACGATGCGCGGTAGAGGATACATGGCTCGGAATTTCCAAACTAGGGACGAAATGGAAAACTGAAAACCGCGTGTGTTACGGGCCGGATTCACGCGGAAACCGGTTTTGGGCCCAAAGAAAATATGTCAAATAATAAATTCGAGAAGGAAAGATGTAAAGCCCAGGGCAGGAAGGGTAAGTACGCGACTATGGAAGACAGGCGCGGAGTGATACGTAGTGGCGTTCCCAGTGCGAAGTCACGTGACAGTTTGTCCTCGGGGCAACGGTTGCCGGAGCAGCGTACATTGCATTTGGCAGCACACAAATATGGCAGACGTCAGAACTAGATGGCTGCCGGAGAAAGAAACAGAAGAGGCGGGATCGGACACTTCCGTTGGCCGGTTTCAGTAGTAGATGAATGTAGAAATGAAAATAAAGTTAGTATGTCATATGATGAAGATGACTCAGTATCGGAATCGTGCGAAAAGACTTCATTAAAGAATGAAATGGAGATAGAAAACGCGAGTGAAAAAGGGAATATTGGTACTGTTAATAATGTATATGAGGTAAATGACGTAGATGTGGGGGAGGTTATGATGAAATATGCCACGCAAAAGAGATGTGCACAGCTAATAATAGGTGAAAGTGATGTAAAGGAGGACGCTAGTAAACATGACATTATAAACAGTGCAGGTGAAATTATTGTTGATGGAAAGGTGTTTTGTGGCTCGAATGCAGAAGGGTCTGGTAGGGATTTCGCACGATTATCTGAAACTGATGTTAAAGGAATCAATGAAACGAAGGTTATCAATGTATATGATGAGTATACTATGTACGAAACTAAGGCTGAGATTGTTCAAAGTAATTCAACAGAAGTACCTGAGTGTCCAAACGGTGTGCATTGTGTAGAAAATGAGTCGACAAACGAAGTGGCTGAGGCATCTAGTGATAATCTGCTCCACTGTCTAAAAGTTGCTTTCCTGGTCGAATCTGATGACGAAAATGAAATTGGTGATAGTTCAGATGGATACAGATAAGAATAAATATACTATCTTTCCCTATTGTTCAAAAGTCGAGTATTTAAGTGAATCTGGTGGTGAGGAAGAGAGTAGTGATGACTCCAGAGATGATGAATTTTCAGGTGTAAACGAAAGTGAATATACATTTACTGAAAGGGGGTATGAGAAAATTAGTGAAATTTTTCCAAAGCAAGATACAGAAAATAGAACTAGGCCAAAACAGAAGGAATTATTAAGTAATGTAACACAGGGGCATAATTTGCAGGAACCTCCAGATGATACTATACTGGGGCAAGCCTTAACACATGTTTTGAAGGAGTGTGAATTACAGGAACAAAAAGAACCACCTGATGAAATGATAGCAGAGCAGGAGATGTTGTACCTTTCTAAAGACTTTGAAATTCCAAGACTTAAAAAGCCACCTGATGAAACAAAACGTTGGCAAGATCTGAATAGCTTAGTGAAAGATGTAGAAAATAGGAGGCCTAAAAAGCCACCAGATTTAAGTCACTGTTTGTGAACCATAAAAGTCTGCCTTGTTAATAAAGAGACTGGGGGCAGGATGTATGTATATACTCTGTTAATACAATGCACGACTTTATTATTATTGTATCTGAAAGTTAATTATTGTTTTGTTGACCTTGAGGCCTGGGGCAGGTTGTTTATTTATTGTAGTGTACTGTTTGACTTTGCTTAGGAACTGTTTGTTTTCAATTGAATACTTATTGTTGCCAGCCTAATTATGAAATAGGGCCATATAGTGTGACAAACCTGAAAACTTTATGAATAATGATGCTTATGGTAACTTAATGAAAGTGCAAAGAACTCCACCGGATAATAATTTGTTTCTAATGTACTTAAAGACCAGAAAGGGCTGACGTTTGCACCATGTTGTGTATATAAAGGTACATGTCCTCAGATGAGGGTTGTTAAGCCTCAGGGGACATGCACTCTTTGCATTGTCAAGTGTCTGACGAGCACTAGGTACCTCAGTCGTTGCCAGCACCACTTCCGTTTCTTTTCGTGCTGCCAACCTTCCTCTTCATCATTCAGAACTTTTACTATCTTCTTTCCTTCTTCTCTATTAGAGTGAAAAGTGTAGAAATAATGTAAGATACTGTGTATTGTTTGTGGAAAAGTAAATAAATAATTAAATTGGGTACACTAGAAAATGATTAAGAATAATGAAAGTATAGTGGGTACAGTAAAAAGGAATAGGAACATGTAGTTAAAGTAAATGAATAAATGGTTCTATGCAGAAAGATGCAAGTGTGAATAAAGGTAATGTTTAAAGTGAATAATCTAATATGATTAATGTCTAAAGATGGTTGTATAGAAATGGGTAAGAACGGTGATGAAAAATGTTCTGTGTCTAAACTGAGGAGAGAAACCTGATTAATATGTGTAAAGTAGAAATGAGATATATGTGTCTAGTGCCACAAAGAGTAGGCAGAAATCACTTACAGTAGGATGTAAAATTATTGATCTGAGCTTGACAGATCTGATGACCTAAATGTGTAGTTAAACACTCGGTACTGACTTTAAAAGAAATATTACTGAGTAAGAAAAATGGGAAAAAAACTACAATTCGGGGACTCTCAAACAACCCCTGAACATTGTCATTATACCAAAAATGTCATTTAAATTTTTCTCTATTAATGATGTGTATATTAACTGATTTTGTCATGGTGTAAAGAAAGATTTAATATTATGAGTGTCTAATTACTGTTTTGAAGTTACAGGTTTTATGTTTTATACCATTAATGCAAATTATACCAAAGATGTGACATAATAATGAAAAACTCAAAGGTGATGACAATAAACTGCTCAAAAATATGTTGTTGGGCAGCAAAACAAGACAAAAGAATAAAAATGCTGTGGTCCTGAAGTTGGGGGCTACCAAATATGCTGTGTGAGCAGTAGCCAAAGGACTTGCCATAGTGGGGCAAGGAATTAAGTGGTTACAAACTGCCAAACCTAGAGGATGGGGCAGTGAATTAATTTAAAAATATGTTTTCTTTAGTGTTTTTAATCTAAATTGTGTTTTTGTGACTAAATGTTTATAGATAAAGACTGCCAAACCAATAATGGGCAGAATGTGTAACATGGACTGTTAGCACTGAGGCAAGCAGTGTAGTAAGTTAGGTTTTTTGATCAGTGTGTTATGAACTGACTATTCTTATTGAAGTCAGTGAAAAGTTATTATAAAATACATATGCATTCTTATTCAAATGGATGTAGATGTTTGTTTTGGACTGCCTTGTTTTAAAAATACAGCAGTGATGATTAAAGATAGGGTCTGAATAGGTTAATGTGTTTATGTGCAATAAACATTTTGGACTGCTATTAATGAAGAGCAGGTTTAAAGTTAATTACTTTGAAAAAAAAACCTTGAAAAGTTACTTTTGTATTTAAAGAGTCAGTTGGAAAAAGTTCTCATAGCTGTTTTGTGTAAATATTAGTACATATGTGGATGCAAACTGAATTTTTCAATATTTCATTAATTGCTGAACCTTGCAAAATGTACTGTGATCATGAGTATACTTGTGTGTCTCTGAAAGTTACATTCATTAAAAAATATTGAGAGAGAAACTTCTGTTTTATTAAGTTAAAATGTTCTGTGCTGTTGTGTATATGTGTATTTTCTTTATTTTATTTGAAGGCTATACCATATTCTAGTAATATGTAGATTAGTTTGTGTGCTGTTTGTGTATGAAATGAACATGCTCAATGATATCTTGTGTAACGATGCAAAATTAGTTTCCTTAACAGTCTGAAAATGAAAATTACTTAAAATGTCTTACTTTTTGAAAATGTTTTGGGAAGAAATGTACGAATTTCCTTAGTGTATATACTGTATATTTGTAATATGTTTTTTTCCCCAACTGAAATTGGATGGTATAATTTTGTTTGTAGCCAACACCACTTAGGTGTTATGGATGTTTCCTTAAAGTATCCCTGATGGGAAACTTCAACGGAACATGGGGCATGTGTAACACCTTAACTCTAGTGCTCTACTGCTTTATTTTGCTTTTGTTTCATTTAATATTACATCGTTAAGCTTCTGTAAATATTGTTTCATTGAATCGATAACAAAAAATTGTATACTCCTTTCATTATACAAACTTTGATGTCATGGTTTAGTTCTAAGCTGTGTAGCATATCTTTCATTTAAACTCTTTGTCCCATTTGGAGGGAACAAAACTTATTGTATATAATTGTAATTTTGTGTAAATAATTTTTTGTAGAGATGTCAATATGTGTAAATGTTTTGTTTTATTTAATGCATTTGGTTGCTGTTATGTAAATTGCTGATCCTCACTTAGGATTCTTAGTTAGTTTGTATGTAAATGGTGTAGTGGTTCCCCTCGGGAACGGAACTGTGTAGCGTGCGCAAATTGTGGTTGGCCTATGTAGAAAAGGTGGAACTGGTAGTCAGTCGGGGACGAGCCACCGGTCGGAGACGAGCTACGAGTCCGTGCACAGCCATGTAAAAGATGCATATTGTGCTGGTTCCGAGAGAGGCTTTTCCTACTACTTTGCAATGCCTTGGATGGATGGATAAATAGCTGGAACTATTCTGGAATTTGTATCTATCATCGCCACCAAGAAATGACTGAGTCCAGCAATTCTACCTGCAATTCCACCTACCAACGTGCAGTTGCCACCACATTGCGCAATCATTGCATTGGAAAGGTATAATGATGTGCAGGGAAGGATCAGCATAATGGATGTGTTATTGTGCTCAAATATAAGGTAATTTATATCTGAATTTATGTACCCACCTTGATTTTTCTCCTTATCATAACACCTATCAGGTTCCTCCCCGTTTGAACTAAAGTGATTACCGAGTGTCCCTACTGAAATAACAATAAATCCCAGTGTTAGCTAATTGATTCCTCTTGAACATAGTAAAAAGAAAGTTAAAGTTAATGTGGCTTGCTGAAAATAATTTTACAAGTAAAACTGCTTATTAATGTGTTGTTGCCAACTTCAAATTAAAATTTCTCAAGACTGAGGCTTATAAAGTTTTGCTTAGTAAATGATCACATTGCTCTCTGTAGTAAATTCTAAAAGGTGAGTTAGATTCTTGCAATTTTGCCAACATTGTGTTTCGCTGTAGTAAAAGTGGAAAACTGCAGTTGTGAAACGTTATATACTCATGTTTGTTAAGTATATGTCTCTCTTGTGTATAGGAAGTGCATATTAATAATATAACAGGATCCATAGTTTGTCTATTGTATTAATGCTGGGTAACAAGTAATGGGAAGACCACTAATTATAAAAACCATAATTTCTTTATTCAAACGATAATGAGAAGCAACCTGTGAGTGGATTCCAATTAACTTTCATTTTAAATAGTAAATTATTTAACTGAGTGAGACTTCACATATGTACAATTTATGATCCTGTAGTGAATGTTAATAGTAATGATATAAATACTATTCAGTTTGAACAAGGCCTGAAAGTAATAGTGTGTTTCGGTATCTGTTATAATTTTAGAAATATTTTGTGCTGCTCCAACTGTTAGTTTCAATCTTGCCGTAAACATATGAGTGTGTCAGAGTTCATTACACTCACGTGTGGCCAAGTATAGGTTGTGTTTATCCATTAAAATTACTAATAACCATCTTCTTGAACGAGAATGCTAATCATTCTCTTGCCTAGTTAGGCTGGCGACCGTTTTCCATTATCAGTTAAACAGTGCAGGTAGGCAAAATTTTGTTTGTTACTGTTCAAACATTTACGTAATTCTGACTTTCATTTCCGATAAGCCACCTCTGTTAGGTACAACACGGTCAACATAACAAAATTCCTCTCGGAGGGTAACACTGCTCTGTTGCGTTATACCATAATTACTTTAACAAAATAGTTTTATTTCACAACCTGATTCCAGTTTTAAGGATATGGTACAGTAGTAGCAGCAGGAGTGTTATAGACTGTTTCTGAGAAAACGACAGTCAGGGTTTTGGGTAAATATTGAAAGGTGGCTACACTGTGCCACTGCGCCAGAGATTGCGCCAAAGAGTACTATTAAGCCGCCTCCACAGTGCGTGTTAAGAGATCGTGGCAGTCAGTGCTAGTGGAGAGCTCGTAGAGGACAGTGCGTATTAAGAGCTCATGGCAGTCAGTGGTTGTTGAGAGTTCGTGGCAGTCAGTGCTAGTAGAGAGCACAGTGTGTGTTAAGAGCTCGTGATTGTCGTGAAGTCGGAGTGAGATGTGGTAGTAAAGAGTGTTGCTCCTTGTTTTATGCAGTTATTTGATGGGAGAGATAGCAGATGTTATTGTAATGAGTGCATTTCGTCAATATATATGAAGGTAAAATTTATAATGTTTTTTTTTTTTATTAATTGTCTATCTGAAATAATGTGTCACTACAGGTTCAGTCAACAAAGCATCTGGCTTGTGTTCTTGGATTAGAGTGGAATTCTGGTTTTCTTGCGTAATTATAGTTTTCTAATTTTCTTTTGTCACGTCTGTATAGTTGGTATTTAAAAATTCTTGTCTTGTTGGAAAAGAACCGTGCCAGATGCATACGTTGAGTCACACTCCCACATACAGAACAGTTACATTTGTGCTTGGATTTTGTAGGTTTTTTAGTTGCTGGGGACTTAATTAATTAACTGTGTTTACAAAAATTTTCTTACATTGTTTGTTGCAGTCAGATAGCGTAATAATACTAGTCAGGGCCAACCGATTACGAGACACTGCGTAATCGGACATACTAAAAAATAAAAATATTTTCAATCATATTTAATTAAGCCCCCATGCACGTGGCGACCGCTGCTTCGGATCGTCCCTTGGATCCTTCTGATTGTGAAAATTGTAGACTGTAGTATTGTTGTAGTCATTTGTAGTTCAGTAATTGTAGTCTGTATTGAATGTGTAGATTTGGTAATTGGCATTCTTCTAATGGTATTTTTCAAAATTTAATTTTTATTGCCTTGTATACGCGTTTGACAAATTAGTGCAATTATTTCAATTGTTCGATTGATCGTGTCTGAAGGAAACATCTAGTGTGAATAGTATTGTTGGAGATAAGGAGGCACCGTGTGTAATTTTCGTACAGTGACGAATTTTTTGTATATTTTGTAAATGATTACGCGATCAATGAAAAAGGCAAAAATGATGAATAGTGAGGACGAAATTGTTATGATGGCGAACTCGCCGACAGAGGAAAACAGTATGATGGATAATGAAGGGGAAAACAATGTAATAAGTCGGGAAGACAGTCCGGAACCATTTCAAAATTTTTCTCAATCAGAAAATTCGCAGAATCTGAGATTAACGACAGAAGATTCTGGAATAGTATCGAACACAGATAGCCTTATGGCTATGCAGAAGGAAGTTAGTTTTGCGGGAAATGTTAGGGGCGAAAAGAATTCTGAACAACTTAATATGGAGCAGTTGATGAGTGCTATATTAAATTTGGGAGCACGTATGGAAACACGGTTAGACTCACAAATAGGAACGATTAAAACTGAGATGGGAACAATTAAAACTGATATGGGAACAATGGGAACAAAGTTAGACTCACTGGGATCACAAATGGGAACAATGGAAACACGGATGGGAACAATGGAAACTCGGTTAGGATCTGAATTTAAAACAGAGATGGGAACTTTGGAAACACGGATAGATTCACGAATAGGGACATGTTTCAAAAATATGAAAGATGAATTAAAGAAAGAAATCAGGGAAGAAGTACAACCGATTCTAAATTCTCACAATAATAGATTAATTGCAGTAGAAATCAGACAAAGGGAACAGGATAGAGAACAGGAAGAAAGAGATCGCGTGATAGTACAAAAATTTTCAGAGTTAAATTTACAACGTGCAGACGATAAGAAAGAAATATTTGAAAGAATTGAGGAATCCGTACCAAATGACAGAATAAATAACTTAACGCAACAGTGTGAACACTTAACTACCAAATGTGACAATACTGAAACCCGAGTCGCGACACTTACGGAAGACATAAATAAACAGAAGGAACAATTAGGTGACTTATCGGAAAGAGTTGAGGAAATTTCAGATAAACTGACAAATCTTAGTTTACATGGGGACAGAGATTCGGATGATACAGCTCCATTGCCATTTGCAGAAACCGAAGAGTATCAGAACATAAATAAGCATGTTGAGAATCAGGGAAAATTTAATGAACGAGTGAAAAAGGAATTTGAGGCATTACGGAAGCAAGTCAAACAAATTGAAGGCGAAATAGTAGGAAAGGACAGTAGAAGGAATTTAGAATCACAGGTAGCAGAGGGGTTTGAAGAAAATAATTTGTTTCATTTACGGGATGCAACAAGAGAGCGCCAGGCGCGTGAACTTGACAATAATCGACATTCGGACTGGGACAGACGCGGTAGGTCTTTGTCGCCACGAGGCGAAAACTTTGATTATAAACACTTCTTAACTGTTCGGAAATTTAAGATCTTCCGTAATTCTAAGAATGACATACATCCATGTGCATGGTTAGATCAATTTATGTACGCACTTCCACCAAATTGGCCACTAAGTCACAAACTGGAATTTATGTGTGGATATTTAGAAAACGAACCAGCGACGCGGATGCGTGCACTCATTAGAGATTGTAATAATCTAAATGATTTTTATCATGCATTTCTATCGGCATATTGGTCCGAAAACACACAAGACAGAGTCAAACATAGTCTGATTATGCAGCGTAATTTTAAACAGTCTGAGTTCCGTACGCCGGCAGAGTACTTTGAAGACATGATTCGAAAGAATCAGTTCCTGTCCAACCCTTATAGCCCGACTGAATTAATTCGCATTTGTTTAACTAAGTTGCCACAATCCATAAGACAAATTGCTTTAGCTGGAAGATGTAAGGACGACATCGAGACTTTTAAGACTTTGTTGCAAGAACTTGAGTATGACAACGACGACGGGACCTCTTGTAACTTTTTCAGTAACAGTATTTACAATAGATTTCCAGAGAAAAGAGATAGTGATCGGAACGGGCGTTATGTGAGTAACTTTGAGAACGATAGACGTAACAGACAGGACAATAGATACCAGCCCTATGACAATAACAGACGTTCTAACAGAAATTACACAGACAATAGCGGTAATTCGTACCGGAATGATCAGTCATACGGAAACAGTAATCGGTATCATCAGGACAGAAATTATTCATACAGTAATAGAAATTCTTACTACAGAAATAATCAGGGTAGTAGATACAACAATAATTTCAGAAATGACAGTCGAAATTACACAAGGAGTAGTTATGCAGACAGACAGGAAAACAGAAATTTTAATAACAGACACAGCCAAGAATTCGCATCTAACAGACAGGAGGGACCTAATTGGCATCCTCCACGTGACAGAACTTCTGAGAGACAAGTGCAAATCGTAGAAATTGATCCGCGAAATGACGGGAATAATCAAAGACGTGACGCAAACAATCGACAATGACTTGCAGCTTCGGCTTCTGGCAGCAATATAGACGGTTCAGAAAGTAATGACAATACGACTTTACACTACGTACGCCTGGAAGACATGAGAGACATTTTGCTAGACGAAAAGGAAAATAATGTAGACGCATTTTTACATCCTGTTATTGAAGTATGTGTGGGTAAGAATAAGTTCACTGTAGTTTTAGATTCTGGGAGCCCATTGAATGTCATTAGTGAATCAGTTTTTCGTATATGTGTAAGAACTATTGCTTGTCCTGTGTTACCTATTTCTAAAACTACAATTCGAGGTGCGATTTCTGGAAAAAGTGTGGAGGTCAGACAACAGACCAACTTAAATTTTATTTGTCAAGGATACGAATTTTCTGCCAATTTTATTATTGTTCCATTACTCAATACACAAATTATATTAGGTATGGAGTTTCTTAACGCACATAAGGCAATTTTGAACTTTAAAGAAGGAAGTGTAAATTTGACTGTTGCTGGAATGCCGAAGTGTTTAAAATTTTTCGAGTGTTTAACAAGATCTGAGTCAGATACAAAATGTTTAAGGTTTCTTACTTCTGATGTTTTCGTTGAGCATTATCACGACAATGTGTTTATTCGTGATAATGACAATAGATACAGAGACGCGATGGATGATATAATTAATAGCGAAGAATTAATTAATGAAAAGGTTAAGAAAGCTGAAGTGCCAGATGACGTTGCAAGAGAAGAGCTGCACCACATTTTGACTTCACATGCTACAGTGTTTAGTCATCACACAGGAACTATAAAAGGCTTACAATATTTATTTAAAGTAAAAGAACACACACCATTTCGCGGGAAAACGTACGCTATTCCTTTGGCTTACAGAGACAAGGTTAAGAATGAACTTCAGTACATGTTAGATCAGGGCATTATTGAGCCTGCAGTCAGTCCTTATACTAGCCCATTACACGTTGTTCTTAAAAAGGATGGATCAATTCGTCTGGTTCTGGATTCCAGACAGATAAATAATATCATCATTCCTGAAACTGACCGCCCACAAAATTTAGATGAACTTCTTCAACATTTCCATGGAATTAAAGTCTTATCCACGATTGATATGCGCGCAAGTTTTTGGCAAATAGAACTCCACCCTGATTGTAGAAAATACACTGCTTTTTTAGCCTTTGGTAACTGTTACCAATTTCGGAAATTACCGTTTGGACTTACTGTATCTTCAGCAGCATTCATTCGTAGCTTAAATGAAATTTTACCTGTTTATCTTCGTGACAATATTACTTCTTATGTTGACGACATTCTTATTGCTAAACGTTCTTGGAGTGAACACAACAAAATTTTGGATTCATTATTACGTATTTTTGCACGAGTTGGCATGACAGTGAACTTGGAAAAATCAGAATTTGGTCGTTCTCAGGTGAAATTTCTCGGTCACATTATTTCTACAGAAGGTATTCTTCCTGATCCAGAAAAATTAGACGCTATTCGTAATTATGCTGTTCCTACCACAAAACGTGATGTTCGTAGTTTTCTTGGTGTCTGTAATTTTCTTCGACGCTTTGTTAGATTGGACGATTTGGCCACACCTCGTTTATGTGAACTATCTGGAAAGAAATCTAATTGGTGTTGGGATGAGGAAGCTCAGTCAGAATTTGAACAGCTTCGTGATGCTTTAGTTGCTGCTCCACTTCTTTCACATCCGGATTTATCTAAAGAATTTTGTTTGGCAACGGACTCATCATACAAAGGCCTAGGTGCACATTTATTTCAAGAGATAGAAGAAAACGGCGTTGTAGTACAGAAAACTATTGCATTTGGAAGTCGCGTTCTTTCTAAATCAGAAAAGAATTATTCGATTACGGAACTTGAAGCTTTGGCTGTTGTTTGGGCTTTCACAAAATTTCGCACATTTTTGTTTGGCAGACATACTAAGGTTTACACCGATCATCGAGCTCTCGAATTTCTTATGTCGACAAAATTAACTCATGGCAGATTGTCACGATGGGCGTTGTACCTACAGGAATTTGACTTTAGTATTGTTTACATACAGGGTTCTTCAAATATAGTTGCCGATGCTTTATCACGTGCACCTATGGGTTTGAAACAAAGTGCTGAAGAGGACTGCAACGAAAACAATTTTTGTTTGATGTATATTCAAGGTGTTGCGTTTGAGAACTTTATTTCGTCTTCGCTCCAGGACATCGCTAAGGAGCAAAATAAGGATCCAATCTGGAAGGACATTAAGGAGAAGTGGAGGAGAAAGGAAAGCGTGGCGATTAGACAGCATTATTTAGTCCGCAATGACATTCTTTTTAAACGAAAATCGGTCGACAGCTCCGTTTGGTTAGTTTGTATTCCTGATGAGTGGGTCAATAAATTGATTTGGTATACGCATTTCAGTTATGCACACTTTGGTCCCCGAAAATGCTTTCACAAATTACGAGAAAATTGTTACTTCAATAATATGGAAAAACGTATTCGATCTGTTCTTGCCAAATGTAAATTATGTCAAATGGCTAAGCCTCCAACGATTTCTCACAGAGCACCGTTGTTTCCCATCATTCCAGCGAAATTAAAGGAGATGGCTGCAGTCGATTTGTTTGGTCCAGTGGTTCGTTCTACTAATGGTTTTGCGTACATTTTCGTAGCAGTGGAACTGACATCAAAATATGTGTGTTTTACACCGTTACGCAAAGCAACAGCTCGTTCAGTATCTAACGCTTTTATCAAACATTTTCTTAAAGAAGTTGGTCATGTTGACAAGGTTATATCAGATAATGGATCACAGTTTCGTTCTAAAGTTTGGCTTCGTACTCTACAGCGTCGTAAAATTAAACCAATTTTCATTTCACTTTTTCACCCTCAATCTAACGCTTCAGAAAGATGGATGAAGGAAATCAATAAATTGTGCCGTCTTTATTGTCATCAGAATCACAGAACTTGGGATCAGTATCTTCATATTTTTCAAAACATTCTGAATGAACTTCCTAATGACTCAACTTCTTTACCGCCTCTATTAATATTAAAAAATAAAGTACCAACAAATCGCATTTCTGAAATCGTTCCTTTTCCGCCTTCACGGAAACTACGGCATTCTGAAGTTGTTAACCTGGCTCTACGAAATATTGCATCTGCGGCTGCAAGAAGAGAGAAATCAGCTAGACGTCCTGGTCGTTCAAAATTCTTGTCGGTTGGTCAAAAGGTATTAATTAAGTCCCACCGTTTGTCTCATAAAGGAAAAGGCTTGTGTCGCAAATTTTTTCTGCTTTATAACGGTCCATACAGAATTCGCAAAATTATTCATGATAACACTGTCGAAGTAGAAACTCTTAAATCTCGACGCTCTAAAGGAATACATCATATATCAAACGTTAAAATTTTTGTGGAATAACATACTTTAGAGAAACTAACAGCTACATGTAAACATGCGGAGAGTACAAGGATACCGCGCTGTGTTTTGGCGGCGGCACATACTCAAAGCAACAGTCAAGTCTGCGCGCCGCACAAAGCAGTCGTTGACCGCGAACAATAGCTTCCTACGTCACGCGCCTACAGCTGATCGAGCGCTCAGTGCGAATGCACTGACAGCCGTAAACAAATACTCAGTCTAATTTCTCCGACTAAATTCAGTATAAAGCTATAGTGACTTGATGAATTCTGTTATTAACATTCAGTATTTTGCAGGATACGGTTGTATAAAGTATTTAAGACCTTCAGGTAAATTTTGTGCGTGTCCGACGTTAAGACGACTTGCTATCGAGAAATTTTCAGGAAGAATGTAATTTCGAAGAAGAAAGTAATAAACTAAAAAAGGGTAACTATTAATTGAGTTTATTTTTCAGGTAACAAATTTCCACTTAGGTACGTACTTAGGACGTAATTTGCTGCTCGCGATTACGTGATTCATACTTTGTGCTAATTTCATGTTCTATGGATTTACTTGTGAAGCGACGTGCTTGTATACATTTACTGATTTTGACAATTATTGATTAATGAACTGGGTTGTGACTTGTATATATTATGCATCGCTTGGCTGCACTGCTTTTTCACTGATGTCATATTTTTTTTAATTATGTGCCTGCTGTGCTTATTTATTTAAATTATAATTGTAACCTGATTAATTGTGCTGACTGTGATTATGTATGTAAGTTATACTTTGTCATTTATCTGCTTGCGCCTTCATGTTTACTTATTAGGATGACACATGAACATTTAATTGCTTATGCTGATATGATGTTAATGACCTGTTTATTACGTAAGATATATGTTTGCTGCTTTTTGTATGGATTACATATTTACACATTTCTGTTTTGTTGCCATAACTGCTCTTTAATTTGGTGTTTAGAAATGCTGATATACTGTGTATAAACATAGAGTTTAGGTCACACTATTGGATTAATTATAGATCGTTCGCTTGGCAGAGCCTCGTTGTAGGGATTGTGCTGCATCCATTTGTTGACATTCTGTTCTCCACTGGTATATTTACTCGCTATTGCTTGTTTTGCTTACGCTCAGTGCCTTACATTTTAAGATAAGAAAATGAACTGCTATAATTCGACGAACGACATTAGTACAAGAAAGTCATTGAAGTCACATGAGCTGAGGTTTTATGGAAGCTGTATAAATTTATGCTAATAGGAAGGAAGCTAACGACATGACATACCATTACGAGGTTTAGACCATTAACAATTATTAGACTGCATTTTTCGTAAGCAATTGAAATAGGAAGTGACACTTGACACAAGAAATACTCCACATGTTTGCTTCTGTTTGCCATAATTCTTGAAGTGGTGTACACACTGTGAAATATTATGATCATTCACACTCCGTAATCGTACTTAATTACTGAGAGTTATTCGAACTAAGTCTGTTAGAGGTCATGTATGCATTTCTTTGTTTATAATTTATAATGAGTAGAAAATTTGGGTCAGATGGATTACACAGAGGTTGTGTGTGGACACTGTGTCTTCGGATTGTATGGGATGCTGAATTGAAGTTGCATTAGGATTTTATCTGTTCTTGTTCGAGGAGACTGACTAGAGGAAAGAGTTGTTATGGAAGTGAAATGATATTGGTGCTGAGGTTTATATTTATCGATGTATTATTATAGGTATTGAGAGTATATGAAGTTGTTTGTGGACAAGAGGTAAGGTGATATTGGTGCTGAGGTTTACATTTATCGACGTATTATTGAGGTATTATTGAGATTATGTGATGCTGATGATTATTGGAGTTTTGGTGGATAAGAGGTAAAGTAAGTGAGGAGCATATTTTTTTTGTTGGTCTTATGGAACAAAGAGGATGAAGAGAGCAGACTAAAACACTAAAGTAGAAAGAAGACAGTCTATACACACACTTTGTTAAATCACTAAGCAGTATATACTTTTTTTTGAAGAGAGGAAGTAATTGCATATCGTGGCTCACTGACAGTTGTTCAACAACAGTACATTTTGATCTGGCTTGGCAGACATTCGTCTTGACATGATGACTATGACGTTGACTAACTATTATTGACTATTATACATTGCTGCCAGTACTACTTGATACACATGATGAACATCAGATTTAGACAGAATTTCATTTACACAATTAACACTATTCAGTTACACAGTAGTACTTAATGTGGATGAGAGATGAGTGAGTGTGTTCTGTGTGTTTTCCTTTACTAATCCTACCCACCTATCTCCTAAATATTATTTTATTTGTTTGTAGTGGCTTGCACTGACACCCATGAATATTATAGGTTTACTGGTATTTGTGTATTGTAATAGTTAATAGGATAATTATCTGATATCATTTGTGTGTTTGTTGTGATTTGTATGTTACTGTAAAAGCATCTGTATGTGCATTCAAACTATTGTTCATGCCTGAACTGTCTGATTAGTGAAGATAAATATTCTGAACTGTTACCTGCACTTTTCAACATGATGTGTGACATTTGGTCGTGTTTAATTTCTGCTGATGAACTGTGTGATCAGTGCTAGTGAATTTTTTGGAACGGCTTCTGCTGAGAGATTTGACTTTTTGCTGTCTGCACCTACTCAATATTGCTGGGTGCCACGGATGGACTGCTTCTACTAAAAAGATGTCCCCTGTTGCTGTGTGCACCTGATCAACATTGCTGATGCCACTAATGGACTGCTTCTACTGAAATGGTGTCACTTGTTGGTGTCTGCACCTGCTCTCAATATTGCTGGGTGCCACTGATGGTCTGCTTCTACTGAAATGGTGTCACTTGTTGGTGTCTGCACCTGCTCTCAACATTGCTGGGTGCAACTGATGAACTGTTTTTACTGAAATGAAGTCACTTGTTGCTGTCTGCACCTACTCAACATTGCTGGGTGCCTCTGATGGACTGCTTCTACTGAACTAATGTGACTTGTTGCTGTGTGTACCTCTTGAACTTTACTGGGTGCCACACATGGAACTGCTTCTACTGAAATAATGTCACTTGTTGCTGTCTGCACCTGCTAAACTTTACTGGGTGCAACTGATGAACTGTTTTTACTGAAATAAAGTCACTTGTTGCTGTCTGCACCTGCTCAACATTGCTGGGTGCAACTGATGAACTGTTTTTACTGAAATGATGTCACTTGTTGGTGTCTGCACCTACTCAACATTGCTGGGTGCAACTGATGAACTGTTTCTACTGAAATGAAGTCACTTGTTGCTGTCTGCACCTACTCAACATTGCTGGGTGCAACTGATGAACTGCTTCTACTGAACTAATGTGACTTGTTGCTGGGTGTACCTGCTAAACTTTACTGGGTGCAACTGATGGACTGCTTCTACTGAAAAGATGTTACCTGTTGGTGTTCTTTTTTGTATAAACTAATCATTGAAAGCATTTTATGTGAACATTTGTATAAACTGATTTTTTGTATATTGTGTAAACTATTATGTAAAGTCACATGTATGAAAATAATTTGTATTGCCTTCTGTATTTCATATGTTAGGTTAGTAAAAGGTCAGTGCAAAGCCAAAATTTTTAACTAATTATGTGATGTTTAGGTATTAATATTATCTTTTATTTTTGTCTGTATTTTTCTGGACGAATTTGGTGGTATTTTCACCACCAATGCTGGCAAAAATACCATCAAATTCTGGCCTGTGGAGGAGGGGCATATGAAAGGTGGCTACACTGTGCCACTGCGTCAGAGATTGCGCCAAAGAGTACTATTAAGCCGCCTCCACAGTGCGTGTTAAGAGATCGTGGCAGTCAGTGCTAGTGGAGAGCTCGTAGAGGACAGTGCGTATTAAGAGCTCATGGCAGTCAGTGGTTGTTGAGAGTTCGTGGCAGTCAGTGCTAGTAGAGAGCACAGTGTGTGTTAAGAGCTCGTGATTGTCGTGAAGTCGGAGTGAGATGTGGTAGTAAAGAGTGTTGCTCCTTGTTTTATGCAGTTATTTGATGGGAGAGATAGCAGATGTTATTGTAATGAGTGCATTTCGTCAATATATATGAAGGTAAAATTTATAATGTTTTTTTTTTTTATTAATTGTCTATCTGAAATAATGTGTCACTACAGGTTCAGTCAACAAAGCATCTGGCTTGTGTTCTTGGATTAGAGTGGAATTCTGGTTTTCTTGCGTAATTATAGTTTTCTAATTTTCTTTTGTCACGTCTGTATAGTTGGTATTTAAAAATTCTTGTCTTGTTGGAAAAGAACCGTGCCAGATGCATACGTTGAGTCACACTCCCACATACAGAACAGTTACATTTGTGCTTGGATTTTGTAGGTTTTTTAGTTGCTGGGGACTTAATTAATTAACTGTGTTTACAAAAATTTTCTTACATTGTTTGTTGCAGTCAGATAGCGTAATAATACTAGTCAGGGCCAACCGATTACGAGACACTGCGTAATCGGACATACTAAAAAATAAAAATATTTTCAATCATATTTAATTAAGCCCCCATGCAATATATGTGCATCTTAACGAGTGAGCCGTTTAGCCGAAGCGGGAGCGGGGTGCCTAGCTTCACGGTTTGACAGCTCTGCTCCTCGTGTTCGAAACCCAGTTATAATTTTTGTGTTTTTCGTTTGACTACCCATGTCCGTAGAACATTACTAAACGAATATTTTCCAATTTATTCTGAAATAACATTTTTACTTTTCATCTACGAATAGCACGTGTGGCAAATGAACAGAAATAACAATAGAAAAATAAAAAAATACTGGAGAAATCATTTGAAATTGTTTTCGGTGAAATTCCTTTCGCGTATTTTGATTCACAATCAACTACAAGCGCCAGTGTTTCGGTAAAGTAATCTGTTATGCGTGTTCTGCCGAAAACTTATTGCCAACACGTGAAATCTTCAGCAATTTTAACAACGTTCCATTCACAAGTGAGATTCGTAGGAAGAGACGTGTGTGGCAAACCTGTCTTCGCGCGATGCTCGTGGTGTTCGGAATTTTGATGTTCCAAATGTTTCTACGATTGGTATCATCCAAGGGAATGAAACAAATCTTCCTGAAGAGAAAACATTAACAGTTAAATATAAGTATTAAGAGCTGCTAGTAATAATGAAATACAAGAATACGAAAACTTAAAAAGATTACAACCTCGGAAAATACAATACACAATATATTCTATAATAGATGTAATTTATTGTGAAGCCCAAATCTAACATTACAAATTCAGTATTTCGTCTGTTACCCAAGGATTTCTACTAGCCCTCGTATTTTTACCTACTTGATCCTCTGTTGCTTTCACTACTTTATCCCTCAAAGCTACCCATTCTTCTTCTACTGCATTTCTTTCCCCCATTCGTATCAGTTGTTCTCTTATGCTCTCCCTGAAACTCTGTAGAACCTCTGGTTTAGTCAATTTATCCAGGTCCCATCTCCTTAAATTCCCACTTTTTTGCAGTTTCTTCAGTTTTAATCTACTGTTAATAACCAATAGATTGTGGTCAGAGTCCACATCTGCCCCTGGAAAGGTATTAAAATTTAAAGCCTGGTCCCTAAATCTTTGTCTTTCCATTAGATAGTCTATCTGATACCTTCTAGTATCTCCAGGCTTCTTCCATGTATACAACCTTCTTTCATGATTCTTGAACCATGATTAAGTTATGCTCTGTGCGAAACTCTACTAGGCGGCTTCCTCTTTCATTTCTTACCCCCAATCCATATTCACCTAGTACGTTTTCATCTCTCCCTTTTCCTAATATCGAATTGCAGTCACCCATGACTGTTAAATTTTCGTCTCCCTTCACAATCTGAATAATTTCTTTTATCTCATCATATATATCATCAATTTCTCCAACATCTGCAGAGCTAGTTGACTTATAAACTTGCACTACTGCAGTAGGCGTGGGCTTCGTGTCTATCTTGGCCATAATAATGCGTTCACTATGCTGTTTGTAGTAGCTTACCCGCACCCCTATTTTTATTGTGTCATATACTGATTTAGATTCAATGAAAAGATGGTGCACACCAACGTAGAATTCATTGGTCTTTTCTACTATTTGTCGGAGAGTAAATACCTGGTTTACAGCTGACTTTCCTGAACTGAACCCGCACTGATAGCTTCCAATAATATCTTCTGCTGTAGGTGAAAGTCTACTAAACCAGATATTTGATAGTACTTCATGTATAATATTTAAAAGTGTTATGGCTCTGTAGTTGCTGAATTCAAATATATCTCCTTTCTTATGTCCCAGACACACTATCCCTACATTTCATCCTTCTAGTAACTCTTCCTTTCCCCAGGTGAAGTACACAATCTTGTAGATCGTACGATTTAGCTCAACTCCTCCAGCTTTCAATAGTTAAGATGTTATATTGTCAGTCCTGATGCTTTACTGTTCTTCGATATGGCAATTGCTTTATTCACTTCTGCTTGGGAAGGGGGAGGTACTGTCGCATCATATTCTAGAGCGATTGGGATATCGTCAATAGGGGACTCTAAAGCATCCAACAGTTCACTGGTATACTATATCCAATGCTCTAATACCGCTTGGTCATCGGTTAGTTGTGTCCCATTTTTACTTTTACACGGGTAGATGCGCGGTTTAAGTGCTCTTCTTTCACAATTAATTTTCTTAAAAAGTTTTCTAACATCATTTGTTTTTCCAATTGCCTCCAGTTCTTCTATCTGTTTTCTTTCCCATTCCCCTTTCTTTCTCCTGCGTAGTTTCTTCTCTTCTTTCCTTTTATCTTGATAATTTCTTTTCTTTTAGCCGGCTGGGGTGGCCCAGCGGTTCCTGGCGCTACAGTCTGGATCCGCGCGACCGCTACCGTCGCAGGTTCGAATCCTGCCGCGGGCATGGATGTGTGATGTCCTTAGTTAGGTTTACGTAGTTCTAGGTTCTAGGGGACTGATGAGCTCAGAGGTTAAGTCCCATAGTGCTCAGAGCCATTTGAACCATTTTGATAATTTCTTACCGCTAAACGAGTGTATGATTTCTCAACCATTTTCCTGTGTGCCAGATTTTTCTCCTGACTTACTCTCTTATAGTCTTCATCAAACCAGGAATTCCTCGGTTGTTTACCTTCTTTCCCTAGCACATCTTCTTCTGCTTTAGTGGTTGCATCCCCGCAAGCGTTCCATTCCTGATCCAGGTTATCACTTACACAAGGGATGTATAATGCAAGATTCTCAGCAACCTTCTCAGAGTACGTTTTAGAAATGGCTCTGAGCACTATGGGACTTAACTTCTGAGGTCATCAGTCCCCTAGAACTTAGAACTACTTAAACCTAACGAACGTAAGGACATCACATACATCCATGCGCGAGGCAGGATTCGAACCTGCGACCGTAGCGGTCACGCGGTTCCAGAGTGTAGCGCCTAGATCCGCTCGGCCACTCCGGCCAGCAGTACGTTTTAGAGATGTCTTTTAATTTCGATACCATATACTTACTCTGACGTGTTCCTTTGACTTTTGGCTCTGAGCACTATGGGACTCAACTGCTGTGGTCATCAGTCCCCTAGAACTTAGAACTACTTAAACCTAACTAACCTAAGGACATCACACACATCCATACCCGAGGCAGGATTCGAACCTGCGACCGTAGCAGCAGCGCGGCTCCGGACTGCAACGCCTAGAACCGCACGACCACCGCGGCCGGCTCTTTGACTTTCCTTACATTGTATATTCGAACTCTTAGTTTCGAAATTACAAGGTAGTGGTCTGAATCTACATTAACTCCTCTATAAGTTTGTACAACTAGTAAGTTTGAGGAATGCCTGCCATCAATAATTACATGATCAATTTGGTTGAAGGTACGCTGATCAGGGCTACACCATGTTGCTTTATGAACCCTTTTGTTTGGGAACATAGTGCTACCTACAGCCGTGTTATGTGACAGTGCCAACTGAGTGACTCTGTGACCATTGTCATTTGTGTATTCATGGAGGCTGTGCTTTCCTATTGCTGGGAGATAATGTTCTTCTTTACCCATCTGTGCATTGAGGTCTCCAATAATTATTTTAGTGTCATAAGTTCTATCGAGGCTCTCAAAGGAGGGGGATACCGCCTTATCGAAGTACCTTCAGTGCCAGACGGTAAGGTTTGCGTGCGCCGATGGAGTCAAGAGCTGTGTCGGCGGTAGCGTAGCTTCTGGCAGGGTCACCCAAGCCGGAGTGGTCTTGAAAAAGGAGCCAGACGAAGTGTGTCCCACAAAATAGGGCAGGGAGTGCTCTATAGACGTAGTGAAGCCAGCTTCCCTAAAGGAGTAAACCTCATACAAATCCTGATGTATATATATATATATATATATATATATATATATTTCTTGTTCAGAAACCTCAGAGTAAAGAAGCTGGACGGATTTATGGACGACATGGCACTGGTAAAGAAAACGAAAACAAAAAAATTATGTGTTTGTTTGAACCTGGCAAGTGCAATCTCTGTACAGGGTGGGGGCCTGAGGTCCCTGCTAGATCAACTCGATAAAACCAAGGCAGGCATAATTGCCCTACTGGAAATACAATGGACTGGACATGGAGTGCTTGATGTGGGAAGCTGGATAATTTTCTACCATGGTTCAGAGAGCCACCATGAATCTGGTACAGGGTTCGCAGTAAGACGAAAGTTTAAACACCTAGTGAGTGGATTCACTGGAATAACATCTAGGATCTCACATATGAGATTGAAGACCCGATTCTCAAACTACTCATTGATCGAGGTACATGCACCCACAGAAGTATCAGATGAGCAGGATAAAGACACTTTCTTTGAGGGCCTCGAGAGAAATAGTTGTAAGTTCAGGTTCGAAAACGTCAGATAAAATTTTATTAAATCTTGGTGTTTGACAAGAGTTCAGTCTATCACCATCTCCATTTAATATGAATACGACCTAGTTATGAAGTGGAAAGATGAAATACAGCCACGAATTAAAACAGTATCTAGATTACCTTTAAATATTCTTTTGTATACTAATGACTGGATAATTATACAGGATAATTTACAAAGCGCAGTATACAGACTGAAACGAAAAGCTTAACTATGTGTGCAAACAGGGTAAAGATAACAGCTTTCAAGGGAAAGATTCTAGCCAGATCGAAAATAATATTAAATGAGAAAATTGTAGAACAAGCATCTAGAATGTGGTATTATTTGTAACTATGACAACGACATTGACAAGAAGGCTAATAAATATCAACGGATAAATCGAAAGAATTTTGGGGAGAAAAACAAAATATGAAACAAATGAAATTGTAGAACTAAGTGTCTGTACTTTCTCTTGCATATCGTTCCGAGTGATGGCCAAAAAAAAGTCGGGTATAAAAGCGGCAGAGATGAAGTTCATCAGATATTTTTTTTATAATGATCACACCATCATTTGACTTTATTGTTGTTTACTTATTTAAGACCCAAGTTTCGGCCTTTTATGCTATTTTCAAGTGATTGGTTACGTCACCAACATATTTCGCAGCACATCATGCTCAAAATTAGCCATTAATTGAAATAAATATTTCTTAATTAATTGCCAGCACCTGTGACCGAGCGGTTCTAGGCGCTTCAGTCCGGAATCGTGCTGCTGCTATGGTCGCAGGTTCGAATCCTTCCTCAGGCGTGGATGTGTGTGATGCCCTTAGGTTAGTTATAAGAAGTTCTAAGTATAGTTGTATGATGACCTCAGATGTTAAGTCCCATAGCGCTTACTGCCATGTGAACCATTTTCTTAATTAATTCTACATGTACATCTACAAGGATACTCTGAAAACTACATTTCAGTTCCAGGCAGAGGATAAATTATTTAAGAAAAATATTTCTTAATTTATGGCAAATTTGGAGCTTGATGTCCTGCAAAAGATGTAAATGACATAACCTCATTCACCTGAAAATAGC
Organism: Schistocerca americana; assembly: GCF_021461395.2. Lineage (NCBI taxonomy): Eukaryota > Metazoa > Arthropoda > Insecta > Orthoptera > Acrididae > Schistocerca > Schistocerca americana. Next base: position 624,003,392 of record NC_060121.1, on the reverse strand, counting down.
ACAAAAGTCCGTGACCTGGGTCGTAATTAAATAAATAATAATACGGTCAAATGGTGGTGTGTTCATTTAAAAATTATTTTATAAGTGTTTCTCAGCAACATCAAAAACTGTTTAATGGGACATGTAAGAGGGTGTAGTAAAGTGAGTGAAGTAAAGACTGAAACTACAAGATCTGGTTTACAAATCTTTTCATTTAATAACAAGTCAGAAGATAATCGAATGAAATAGTAGTATCTCAGCATCATGCAGACATTTTATAGAGATATCTGAATTGTGTAGACGAGCATTGTCCTGTTGGGTAATGGTAACACTATGCTGTCGCATGCTGACATCATGTCAGAAAACAGATTTCCAAAAAGGAGAAGGAAAGAGAGAACTACGTAGACGCTGTGAAATACCAATTAATGAATGATAGAGACCAGAACAAGTGACTACAACACCTGATCCTTGGAAGAAGACAATAATAATGAAGAAAGTCCATAGTTTAAGCCATTTCTGAGTTAATTGGCTTTGAAATTTGCCAGCCCGGCCGATGCTTCCACAAGTTTAAGCGACCCGGCAGAGATGGTTCTTCGTTCTGTTTCCTAAACCGAACAAGGTGAAAGGGTACAGTACCGCCCGACATTGAAAATAGGTACAGGATTCTTCGTTATTCTTGTGAGAACAACATATTTTTTGTAATAATAACTCAGTTTCACTTAATGCACCGAAGCCGGATACCAGGGTGGGAAAGAAGGACAATTTATTTATTTAATTGCTCACATGAGCACTCCCACAAAATAAATCCCTATATCCAATTTGGTGAGATCTGCGAAATGAATGAATGTATGGTCGTCTGCTAACTGCAGATAGTGAATGTGCAATATATGATCATCTTTGAGACGGTCCTTTGGTCGCCTTTGGTGGAACCAAAGAGATGAAATTTACCTGAGCTTTAAGTGCCTGAAATGTGGCTGACCAATACGGTAGCAAGGTGCTCCCCCACCTCGGCGGAGGTGCGAGATGACCTGAAGAACGGCCATGTATCAGCACTCTGGCGCTGGATCTTGTGTTGGTAAGACCTGTTATAGGTGTGCTCCGCAAAGACAAAAGAGTGGAGAAAATGGTATGCATGGGAAATACTTAAGAGTAGTTTGGAATAATTATTTCTCTATTTCAGGAACATTTTGTGGGGAGAATTAAATGACAGGCAGGTAATATTAAGGGGATCGTAGTAATCTTCGGAAGTGACCAACGGTCACAATGAAACCACGTGTAGCAATAAGTTGAAATACTTGCGAGTGCTAGTACTAAGTTGGAATACTTGCGAGTGCTAGTACTAAGTTGAAATACTTCCGAGTGCTTAAGTAAAGATGAATTACTGGCGCGTGTTCTATAAGTAGGAAATATTTAAGAAATGGCGTGTGCAGGACTTGAAATTAGAGACGAGTACTTCCACGTGCTGAGTACTGTGTGAGTCTCAATCTGTGTCTAAGACAAAGGATAAAGAGAAGTACTCGTCCATGGTATCAGTTGAGGTCTCACGTGTGTGACGAATATGTTCTTAATATTACTTTGCGTATTATTTTTCTGTGTGACGCTTGATTCAAACTATAATACTCTGAGAAAGAAGCAAGGTGAGTCAGCCGTCTATCCAGAAACGCCACTTGGCTTGCATTGCACAGGAAGACGTGCATATATCCTCCAGAGTTTGTAGTAGGAAAGAAAAGTTACGAAGTGGGGCAGCGTCGTGTGAAACTGGGACGAATACTAATTGAAGTGGGAAAGCTGAAATTGAAGTGGTTCTAACGTTGTGACTATTCTTTGTGATGTGTGTTGCCAGTGTGAAGTATTTTATGTAATTTAGGTATGTGTGGTTTGCATGGGAGAGTAGTAAGATAGGTTCAGAGGCAGTGGCTTATGCATGTTCCTTTCTGTGCCACTTGGTCTGGAGTAAATTTTCGTGATGATGGCTGTGAGCGTCGAAGTGTGAGATATAACAAAAGATCCACCATCCTATCCAGAAAGTGCACTGTAGCGTTAGATAATTACAAGACCATAAGATAGAGATTCACCAATGTAAAGCCATGCCCACTGGGTGGAGTTTCTCATGTGTAACTGTTGAATAAAATGTAATGGTGTGTTTAGTTTATATTTGAATCATAATAGAATTTATCGGAATAAAAACGATAGTGAAAAGAAAAAGATTGAAGGCCTTGTTTTTCGAATTGTGTGTAGTCATGATATCCAGAATTTATAATGTGTGCGCCATTCATATTCAGTGTGATGGCCACGTATTGATCAAAGCCGTTGGGTAAGAAAGAAAATTTGGTATTGACAGAGTGTTTGTAAATTTCTAATAGTCAGATGTGCGTTATCCGTTTCTGTTGCGTAATATTCAAACACGAGAATAATTTGTAACTTAATTGTGGGCACTAGAGCTCATAATCAGTCATTGAGAAATAAGAATAAATCCACTCGCTTGGCAGACCACTCATCTTGCAGGCCTGACTGCTTGATGCCACAGTATGAGCAAGGCATGTGGGTGCCTCTCAAAGGGATCGATAAAAAATTTGGACATGGGGAAATTGTAGGGACCGAAGCTGAGCTAAATGCTGAGCCATCTCGTGTACTATCACGTAAGGTATAAGAAAAACTGACACTAATTGCATGTGACTGAATGATTCAATTTGTACTCGCAAAAGTTTGTTTCGCTAACTTCAGTGCTAATTAACTCGGAAACAGCGCGACCAATCGAATATTTTTCTTAACAATTATTTCTCAGCACTACATACCGTGCAACAGCCTCACAAGCTTTTCAGAGTACCCCACACACCGTGTAGGTGGCAAAGTCATCTGTAATACGAGGGCTACTCAGAAAGCAAGGAACGGTCGGCAGCGAAATGGAAACCACAGTGAAAATCCGATGAAGCTTTGCACAGATGTGTTTGGCAGTGTCTCTAGTCCACCCGTAGATAGTGTCCTGTCGATGTTCTCAGTTCTGAGCGTACAGTGAGTACGTAAATATGCTTAGAAAGTAGTATTTCCCGCCAAGTATGGATGCCCGCCGCAAGATTTCGCCTGATTCGTGCAACCCACATGCATTTCCTTCTTCATGGTAGTTTTGGCCGTAAACTACAGGGACAATGAGAACGCTCATGCAGTCTTTGGGATGGGAAATGTTTGATTACCCACATACGGCAGGGACTAGGCTCTCTCTGATTTTTATCTCTGCTCAGATGAACCGCTGGCTATGAAGTCAACATCGAGCTGCAGTCCAGCGTAGAAAATTGTCGGAAAAGCACAGGTGACGATGGTATTGGAAATTTGATACAATGCTACAACAGATGTAGCCGCAGCTGAAAGTTGTTCTACATCTACATCCATATTCCGCAAGCCATCTGACGGTGTGTGGCGGAGAGTACCTTGAGTACCTCTATCGGTTCTCCCTTCTATTCCAGTCTCGTATTGTTCGTGGAAAGAAGGATTGTCGGTATGCCTCTGTGTGGGCTCTAATCTCTCTGATTTTATCCTCATGGTCTCTTCGCGAGATATACGTAGGAGGGAGCAATATACTGCTTGACTCCTCGGTGAAGGTATGTTCTCGAAACTTCAACAAAGGCCCGTACCGAGCTACTGAGCGTCTCTCCTGAAGAGTCTTCCACTGGAGTTTATCTATCATCTCCGTAACCCTTTCGTGATTACTGACTGATCCTGTAACGAAGCGCGCTGCTCTCCGTTGTATCTTCTCTATCTCTTCTATCAACCCTATCTGGTACGGATCCCACACTGCTGAGCAGTATTCAAGCAGTGGGCGAACAAGCGTACTGTAACCTACTTCCTTTGTTTTCAGATTGCATTTCCTTAGGATTCTTTCAAGGAATCTCAGTCTGGCATCTGCTTTACCAACGATCAACTTTATATGATCATTCCATTTTAAATCACTCCTTATGCGTACTCCCAGATAATTTATGGAATTAACTGCTTCCAGTTGCTGACCTGCTATATTGTAGATAAATGATAGCGGATCTTTCTTCCTATGTATTCGCAGCACATTACACTTGTCTACATTGAGATTCAATTGCCATTCCCCGCACCATGCGTCAATTCGCTGCAGATCCTCCTGCATTTCAGTACAATTTTCCATTGTTACAACCTCTCGATATACCACAGCATCATCCGCAAACAGCCTCAGTGAACTTCCGATGTCATCCACAAGGTCATTTATGTATATTGTGAATAGCAACGGTCCTGCAACACTCCCGTGCGGCAACCCTGAAATCACTCTTACTTCGGAAGACTTCTCTCCATCGAGAATGACATGCTGCGTTCTGTCATCTAGGAACTCTTCAATCCAGTCACACAATTGATCTGATAGTCCATATGCACTGCTCACAGTTGCAGATAAATCAGTTTTGACTTTCACTGTGGTTTCCATTTCGCGACAGATCCATCCTTACTGTCCGAATAGCCATCGTACTATTCCAGTTATGAATCACTACAAAGTACAAGTATTGACTATTCAAGCAAATACATTGACTGAGCCACTCTGACCTAACAAGAGCTACAGATCGAAGTGGAAGTCATTGCTCCTTTCGTGCCGCGGGGCTTAGCCCCGTGCGGAAGCGCTGCTTCCAGTGATCTGTATATCCTTCCGGCCGCAGTCGATAAACTCAATCTCTGGCCCACCGCTGATTCTAATTGATAGCCATCTGCCGGCGGGATTGCAGGGTGGCCGATTGATTGTGGCGCTGCGCCGTGCTGCGCTGTGCTGCGCGGCGATCCCGCAGTACGCTCCGGCCTAGGGCGGCGCCGTTATATATACGCCTCCCGCGCGCTCTGACCCCTTACGGCTTCGGGGAGGCCGAAAATCCGAAGTAATGTGTACGTCGGCTTCGCCGCGCTCATCTGGTTTTAGCCGAGCTTCCAGTAAATTACTTTCATTTAACGCCGTAGGCGACTGGATGCAACGCAATTTGTGGTATACAGCAATCAGTCAGTATTAATTACCGCTCTCAGGAGGATACATGGGCTGCATCTAAGCCCATCCTCGCCCTAAATTTGATTAATGCGGCTATGACTTACGCCTTGGATAATAATAATTTCGAGACTTGATTATATACCATACGGCGTTTGACCATCTCCTCTCCCTTTGCTCAATGTACTGCGTGAATTTGTTGTAGATAACGAAACAACTAACTGAATAAAACAAATTTTACCAAATTCAGTCTTGAAAGTAACAGTCATGATCGTGATCTCCAAAAGTATTGATGTAAAACCAGCGCGATGGCCAGGTGATCGATTATCTCCATTTCTCTTCAGTCAGGCACTAGATAAGATCGCCAAAATACAATGGAAAGAAGTATGTGTCTAACTCTTCTTCAATTTCTACACTAGTAATGGAACTATAAAATCCTCTGGACTTTCGCTTGGAACTCTTTTATCTGCCAAACTACCAAACGAACTTTCTTATTCTAATTTTCACAGATAATTTGGCGTTACTTGGGACAACACGTAGCCTTGATTTCATAAAAATCGGATCACGAAAATAAAAGATACCGCAATTTAAAACTCTGCTTAAAACCACCATGTCTGTGTGTTTCGGCACACTAATCTCCAGAACCACTACTCGAATTTTTATAGGGATATCACGGGTGAGGTGACGTATAGGCTTTATTTCATCGAAATTGAATAACGCAAAAATGATATTGTGATTTCAAAATCTCAAATATCTGTCTAGGTCAGCAGTTCATAGGTTTAACTTAGTCATAAAATTATCATGGTCTAGTACTTCAAAGAACCAATAGATGGTTCTGTTAGTTTTTCTAACTCGGTGTGAGAAAGAAAGAGCTGACAAAAGTCATGCGACAGCCATATTCACATATAGGGACACAGTGTTTTCGTATATACGAGGTATAAAGGGGCATTGCAACGGCGGAGCTGTCATTTTTACTCAGGTCATTCAAATCAAAGGTTTCCGACGTGATTACGATGTGAATTAACGGACTTTGAGCGAGAAATGGTAGTTGGAGCCTGACGCATGGGACATTCAGTTTAGGAAATCGCTAGGAAATTCAATATTCTGAGATGAGCAGTGTCAAGAGTGTCCTCAGAATACCAAATTTCAGACATTAACTCTCACCACGGACAATACAGAGGCCGACAAACTTCACTTAACGACCCGACTTTTACGTAGAATTGTCATAGCTAACAGACTTGCAACACCGCATGAAATAGTCGCAGAAATCAATGTGGGACGTACGAAGAACTTATCCGTTAGGACATTGCGGCGGAATGTGGCGTTTATGGGCTATAACAGCAGACGGCCGACGCGAGTGCCTCTGGTAACAACACGACATCGCTTGCAGTTCCTCTCATTCGCTAAAGACCATGTCGGTTGGACCTTAGACGACTGGAAAACCGTAGCCTGCTCAGATGACTCCTGATTTCAGTTAATAGCACCTAATGGTAGTGTTCGAGTGTGGTGCAGGCCTCTGAAGCAATGGACCCAAGTTATCAACAAGGCACTGTGCAGTATGGTGGTGGCTCCATAAAGCTATGGGCTGTGTTTGCAGGGAATAGACTGGGTTCTCTACTCAACTGAAACGATCATTGACTAAAAATGGATATGTCTGAAAATCGTTACGTTCGGCTGCCTGGTGACCATTTACAGCCATTTTGTGCTTCATGTTCACAAATAACGATCCACCATGTCACCGGACCACATTTGTTCGTGATTGGTTTGAGAAGCGTTCTGGATTGTTCGAGCGAATGATTTGACCATCCAGATCAGCCGAAATGAACTCCATCGGATATATATGGGACATACTCTAGACGTCAGTAACGGCTCAAAATCCTGCACCGGCAACAATGGCTTCCTGAGTCCGTGCCATGTCAAGCTGGTGCATTACACTGGGCAAAAGGAGGACGGACACGTTATTAGGAGTTATCCCATGACTTCGGTCACGCAAATTAGGGGAACAACTTAACTTTTTCAAAAAGCTATTAGCTCTCTGAGTTTTTAAATTTATTGTATTTGTGAAAATGATTTTGTTGATTGGTATGCCAATATTATTGAATGCGAAAATATCTCTGTCTGTTACGTTTTCACGACTAATCTGCTGAACTATTTTCGATGAAATTTGATTCGGGGATTGCTCGAAGCCGGCCAGAGTGGCCGAGCGGTTCTAGGATCTACAGTCTGGAACCACGCGACCGCTACGGTCACAGATTAGAATCCTGCCTCAGGGATGGATGTGTATGATGTCCTTAGGTTAGTTAGGTTTAAGTAGTTCTACGTTCTAGGGGACTGATGACCTCAGCAGTTAAGTCCCATAGTGCTGAGAGCCATTTGAACTTTTTTTTTTTTTTTTTTTGGTTGTTCGAATCCTGAGAAGAACATAGACTAGTTTAGGATTTATAAAACAAAATGGTCTCCTAATGTAACAGTCTTTGTCATCATTGAACATAAATCATGTCAAAAAGGTATAAAGTTTTCTACACATTGTAAACGTTGCAGGGTCTATAGCTACTTCAATAGCATTTTGCGTAAATGTGCGCTTCTACAAAAGCCCCTCTTCACGCACTCCACGATTATTACGCTGTGTTTGTCGGTGCATGTGCTTTGGGGCGGTTGGGGAGGGGGACTGATGACCATAGATGTTAAGTCCCATAGTGCTCAGAGCCAGCCATTGGGGAGGGATGGGGGTCAACATCAGGAGCTATTCTTACACGAACTGGTAAACACCTAAAGGCCTCCTGACGTTGTTGCACCCACGATAGCTTACTCACTCACCATCACCCATCATAACAAAACTCGAGCATAGTCACAGGTAACAACTGGTGTGTAATAATTATGTTGACAAGAAGTAGGAGATTCACTGTTATGCGTCTTACACTTATCAGTGATCTAGCAATAATTAAGAGGAATACAACCGAAGCTGGACACACCGTAGGAAAACATAATGAAATCGCAGTCTAAAGTGGTTTGGAAATATCTTATGAAAAGGCACAGTACATGAACTGCAACACAAATCTTGGAGTCCTCAAGACGAAATATAGCATCAAATCTCTACACTTCACCTACGTGAAATCATCAGCAGTACTGGCAACGATAAATCAAGTGATAAACTCGACCAGAAAAATGCCACGAAGCCTAAAAATTCACTTGGAATATTTATAACTAGAAACATACATATTTGTAAATACTATTTATAATAATTATTATATTTATATAATAATATGAGCTAATAATACAAACATTATATCTATAGTAATACAACATTTACAACGAGAACAAGCTACACTTCTTCCAGTCACTCTGTCCCATAAGCACTCTGCGGAAAAAAGACCTGGCCATTAACTGTGAATGTAAGCGTAATAGAAAAGAAATGACATTGTGATATATACTAAAATGTAGACTTTCACGGCCGGAAATATCATGTCCATTATACACTCCTGGAAATGGAAAAAAGAACACATTGACACCGGTGTGTCAGACCCACCATACTTGCTCCGGACACTGCGAGAGGGCTGTACAAGCAATGATCACACGCACGGCACAGCGGACACACCAGGAACCGCGGTGTTGGCCGTCGAATGGCGCTAGCTGCGCAGCATTTGTGCACCGCCGCCGTCAGTGTCAGCCAGTTTGCCGTGGCATACGGAGCTCCATCGCAGTCTTTAACACTGGTAGCATGCCGCGACAGCGTGGACGTGAACCGTATGTGCAGTTGACGGACTTTGAGCGAGGGCGTATAGTGGGCATGCGGGAGGCCGGGTGGACGTACCACCGAATTGCTCAACACGTGGGGCGTGAGGTCTCCACAGTACATCGATGTTGTCGCCAGTGGTCGGCGGAAGGTGCACGTGCCCGTCGACCTGGGACCGGACCGCAGCGACGCACGGATGCACGCCAAGACCGTAGGATCCTACGCAGTGCCGTAGGGGACCGCACCGCCACTTCCCAGCAAATTAGGGACACTGTTGCTCCTGGGGTATCGGCGAGGACCATTCGCAACCGTCTCCATGAAGCTGGGCTACGGTCCCGCACACCGTTAGGCCGTCTTCCGCTCACGCCCCAACATCGTGCAGCCCGCCTCCAGTGGTGTCGCGACAGGCGTGAATGGAGGGACGAATGGAGACGTGTCGTCTTCAGCGATGAGAGTCGCTTCTGCCTTGGTGCCAATGATGGTCGTATGCGTGTTTGGCGCCGTGCAGGTGAGCGCCACAATCAGGACTGCATACGACCGAGGCACACAGGGCCAACACCAGGCATCATGGTGTGGGGAGCGATCTCCTACACTGGCCGTACACCACTGGTGATCGTCGAGGGGACACTGAATAGTGCACGGTACATCCAAACCGTCATCGAACCCATCGTTCTACCATTCCTAGATCGGCAAGGGAACTTGCTGTTCCAACAGGACAATGCACGTCCGCATGTATCCCGTGCCACCCAACGTGCTCTAGAAGGTGTAAGTCAACTACCCTGGCCAGCAAGATCTCCGGATCTGTCCCCCATTGAGCATGTTTGGGACTGGATGAAGCGTCGTCTCACGCGGTCTGCACGTCCAGCACGAACGCTGGTCCAACTGAGGCGCCAGGTGGAAGTGGCATGGCAAGCCGTTCCACAGGACTACATCCAGCATCTCTACGATCGTCTCCATGGGAGAATAGCAGCCTGCATTGCTGCGAAAGGTGGATATACACTGTACTAGTGCCGACATTGTGCATGCTCTGTTGCCTGTGTCTATGTGCCTGTGGTTCTGTCAGTGTGATCATGTGATGTATCTGACCCCAGGAATGTGTCAATAAAGTTTCCCCTTCCTGGGACAATGAATTCACGGTGTTCTTATTTCAATTTCTAGGAGTGTAATTATCCGGGCTGTTATGCCGTGGTCGGTTGATGAATTTTGTCTCAATTCCCAACGTTTCGTCTCCGACTGCGGGAGACATCTTCAAGGGGGTCCGTAGGTCGATGGAAGGTCCAACACACCCACTGGCTCGCTACTGACTGTCGCTAAATTCCGTGGCCGCGCGCTCCCGCGCAGAGCGCACGGCCACGGACAAATATTACCGCCTGATACTGAAGACGGTATCTGGGTGGGCAGCAGCGCAACAGAATCTTATTCCATGACAGAATGGTTTAGTTTTACTGCACTTAGCCATCCAGGGATTAGTGGAATGCTGAAGACAATCCCGGAAATGGCGGACAGGGATAAAGAGTAATATGAAGAGCCTTAACCATTCAGGAGAGTGAATCATCAATCCAAAACATATTGTCCATGGTTGAGGCGCTATCGGCCAGCTCTGAAATAACCTTTGGACTCTTCAGTCACTCCCAGTAACACTTCTTTCTCACCGCCTTTCCACCAAAATTTATGATAAACTTGTACACTACCTAAATCTGATCCAAGGATTTGCCCCTTACGGCATGAAACAGAAGTTGTTGCAGTTTAATGAAAACGTGAAAGCCCACAAAATTTCTGCCCCACAAGCTGCAGTGGAAGCTGTGTATCCAGATGGGGCAGAACGCTTATTCTTCTCCAGATCCAATCAGCATTAAACTGGACCCAATTCCCACCAATGATATATCCCAATAATACGTGGATTACTCAGTTATAAACTGCGACCCAAATCCGCATCACAATTCTAAACTTGCGATGTCCAGAGTAAGTATAACAACTACAAAATGCCACAAAGAACGCATTTAGCAATCTAGTCAGTACTCGACGTGTCTCATGTGAGCGATCCACCTTGCGTCCATGACTTGTACCACTTCAGAAAAAGTCATTATTTCTACGGAGAATCGCTATGTACTCGTTACCCACTAGACATTTGTGATGACCTCTCTACATGCGAGACAAACGGTTTCAGAATTCGCACGTACCACGAAATAAACGAAACTAAACGTCCGTAAATCTCGCAAAGTACTAGAAAACATTTCTCAAGCTTTCAGAAAAGATTCCGCCCCTCGTATCCGAGACTAGACAGCAACGGATTATCTACCCAACGTTACCTGCAAGACATCTTCACCATCCCGCTTCATCCCAGTGTTGATCGGTAAATGATGTTCTGTATCTAAGAACATACGAACATTGCTGTTCCACATTTCACTCCAAATTTCCAGTTCTTACACAAAACATCTCAAACACTAGTGAGCTGACAGAAGATAAAAATTTTAAAGAAAGCGAAACACTGTATCCATTGAGAGGTGTCATCACTTCACTGAAGGTTCCAGCCTATCTCTAAACCTTTTTCGTTCTTTATAATACTATCCATTACACAGAATTCTATCAAGAAGAGTTGAAAATTATTCAAATTCTATCTTTAATCATAAATTCTTCTCTCAGGTCCCAACCTACCAATAAGCCTAGCGAATGACCTCAACAAAATCTTTCAAAGTGCCCTCTCCCGACCCATGTCCCAGTAGCAAGCAACAAAAGTTCGTATTCACAATGGAGTATTAACTACATAGTAAGTGACCAACACTTTCATTTTACTCTACCTTCAATACTCTAAATAAACAAAATCAATTGTTTTCGTTACCCTCGATAACTGAAGAGCTTGTTCTTGGTGTTGTGGTGTGCTGTGTGAAGTCGCGATCTGTAATTCAAGAGGTATACCCATCTGATAGTATTCCTTCTTCATCGCTGTGGTCATACATCACTATCAACTGCATGTTTGCTGGTACCTTTCACACACTTGAAGCAACTAAATATTCCACACTGTCCCCTCTCCTCTATATCCTGTACCCAAGCACACCGCTTGGCTAATGCCTCTGCCTTTCTTCTCCAATGCGTTCTGACACCATCTATCTAACACCCTCCAGCTCTCCAGTGCATCCCTCCAACGTCACCTTAATTTCCCCATCGAGTGGTTTAACAGATGGAACTTCAATCAAATCCATATTTAAACCTAGTCACTATCTTACACTGCTCTAGTCAACATTTCTTCCACTACAGTTTCCCCAGGCCCAGTGTACTTTTTGGGACTAACCACTGATAGAATACTAACCTGGAATGTAGATCTACCCACTGTCTTTAAAAAATAAAATATGGTAAACTGACTAAATCAGTTAAAACTGCATTTACAGATCCCATATTTTTACCGTCACATTTTTTTATCATTATCGCCTGAATATGTTTCTCTACATAAATTCACTGATTACTTTGATATCTTAAACAGACATGACCTGATCTTTCCTTTTGAGATCTGTCTGTATTCCACACTAACACCAGTCATCAATTTCACAGCCATTGTTATCTTCTTGTACCAGTTTCTAACCGAGTACATTAACCGAAAATTTAGGTCACAGCATTTAGTATCTCACACATTACTCATCAATCAAGGCGTTCTACTTCACCGTTATTCAAGTTACATGTTCAATCCACTACGACCCTGTATACGTCCTTTTCGACTGGAAAAATGTAGCGAAGTACCAAATTAGTCAGCCCAGCGCATTCGAGTGTGAATACTGTGTCAACTGTTCAAACAAACATGCAGTTCATAAAAAAAGTAAGGAAAGTCCAACAAATAAAGGATACTAAATGCATACCCTGTGTAGAGTTTGGAATGATATAAGAGTCTTTCAAACAATGAGTCTGCTATGAGAATCTCATAGCAAACGGACATAGGATAATGAGGAGCAAAAATTTATCTAGGTGTTAATTAAAAAAAGCAACTAAAACACTAAATGCCTATGTAACCATCTTGCATACAGCCTTCCTACAGAATCTAAAAGACTTGAAGCAGCGTAAAGGGATAAAAAGTGCATGAAATCCATCTTACCACAAAGTGTTTGCGGGGTCTGGAGTGTCTCGTGGAGATAGTCGCCCTTTCAGTACTTAATACTGCTCCCTAGCAACGAACTGGTCGAGTGCACATATGTTGCTTGCGTTTGTTAGTTCAGGCTGATAGAATTTGATTAAGGAATGAGACACTAAAATTAGGTAATGAGTTTTGCTTTTCGGGCAGCATAATAACTGACAACGGCCAAAGTAGAATTTGATGAAAGCAAGGGAAGAGTTTCTGGAACAGAGGAATTTGTCATCACCGAATATACGCTGTCCACCGAGAAGGTCTCGAGACTGAATCTGTTACTGGCATTGACGGTGCTCTAAAATTACCCTTACAAGCTTCTCGGACTTGTCGTGGAGACTGAGCAGATAATATTCTGAATTGGGACACATGTCCGGAAATTTATCGTTTCCGTGCTACAATTTTTTGAAAACATGTGCGCAACGCGATTAGTTTCACAAGTAATTTATTAGGTGTGAGCAAGTACATCACTTGTTTTATGCTTCCACTTATTAATAAACAAAGAAACAAAAATAAACCTTAATCAGTTTTCACAAACACTGTTCTTTAAATTTAAAGGTAAACTGTTTTTTGACCTTTCAAAGGAGGGTTATCATTGTGATCCACTACAGGCAAGGTTCGATGTGGCGACTGTCAAGCGGTGCACACATTGTTCCTACGAATGATGTTTTGATGCACACGCTGTGCCATACTTCGTGTCTCTACTGTCTGTCCTGCACTAACCACAACTTCTGCCACCAGATTTTCTTCTCTGTCTAACTCTCATTCGACTCCAGAGGAATCCAATGAAGCCAAATTCTATGATCATGGGTGCCATGCGACTGGGCCACACTGACCTATCCATGAGTGTCCGAATCGTTGACCCAGATGTTCCCGAACATGACGTGAAAAGCGAACGGATTAGCCGCCATGATGGAGCCATATGTCCCGACGGACGTTTAATGTTACTGCATTCAACAACACTCCCAATACTTGTTGCAGGCAGGTCAAGTAGACGCAACCAGTGAGCTTGGGTGGAGGCACGTACCACCCAAACACACGACCATCATTAATGTCTGCCCACGCACTGATACGAAAACTGTGTTGGAAACCCTGGACATGCGTGGTATGTGGGTTTTCGTGTGCCCAGAGATGGCTATTTCGAGAACTGAGAACACTATTCTTGGTAAATTTACATTCGTATGTAAAGAGAATTCGCCGTGGAAATACTAGGGTCTGTTGATGCAGCGACGCGGAAACTGTAAAGAACTCAATGCGTGGATCAAAATCGGCCGACTGTATTCTTTGGAGTTGGTATGGATGTAGTTGTTGGTCATATAGCATGTGGCAGTAGGGGGTGGTAGCAACGACCATTACACCCACAACTGCTCGTGTACTCGTTGACGGGTTCTCTTCGACGAGATGCAGAACGGCTTCTTCCAGTTCGGGTGTGCGGCTTCTCCTAAGAGCACCACTGTCACGCTTCATGACGGTGGAGGTACCCCTTCCTCGAGACCATTGCGTAATTGTGACGAAAAGGGTAAGCGATGGAATAGGACGTAGACGAGAACGATCTTAATAAAGCAGCTCTTCCATTACTGTGACCTTCGTCGCAGATAATAATCATGTCGATATATTCTGCAAACGTGTACTCAAATGTACTCAAACATGTTTCTCCAACACTTGGAGACACGTAGATGAGGCTCGAACAAGGTCGGAGAGGTTCGATGCACATCAAATGACGTCAGCCGATCCGACGTAAGTACCCACTTGTTTTCAGCCGGCTGTAGAACGAAACATCGTATATGTATAAATGAAGTCAGTTCAGTAAATGCGGCGGCAGCTTGAGCTAACAGCTGTAAACAACAGACTTGTAATCGATCAGTCATAAACAGGGAGGCGATGCTCGTACAGCTGAGCGTCGGTTATTCGAATTAACTGGGGGATATGGGTGTTCGGAAAACCGCATAATTCGGATAATCTAACTGTATACTTATATTTACCAATTTAGCAATAAGAACTATACATATTTATAATAACATTAATCTCTTTTATTATTACAAAGGCAAGTACTGTAGAAATGTATGTTGAGCAGCTGGTAAGCAAAATACATGTAATGCTTATGCGTTATGTATATATAGAATTAAAGCTTTGTAAATCCATATTTTTCATTTACGCAAGCCAACCAGCTTATGAGCAGCTAAGTCACGCACTTTTTTTCGGGATAGAAATGTAATACTTCTTCTTTCAACTTCAGCTTCAAACCATCGCAAGGCCATACCTACGCACGTAAATGCTTCAGAAGCAGCCGGTATACTTTCATCTTCATTTTCTTTATCAGTGACGAGATTTACGATTTCACTGTCCTGCATAATTTTCTGCTCTGGAACTGCGTCGTCGACACATATCCATTCTTGAACGTCTCCTTTATCACATCATAGAGCATTTCGGACATCATACTGTTCGTCATTTTCAATTAGACACTGAGACCTTTCAGCCATAACAACATTTTTATTACAGACTTTTTGAAATTCCCATGCTGCTTCGATCATGTAGGACGAATATTTTAAATCAATATTTTTGCGATTTATGAACAGACTTTCATCTACCTTCTCTTCTCTTTCTGAGAACTACTTACAAAACAATTCTTCTTTGTAATACCGTTTGAAATCAACAATAATGTCTTTCTCCACGGTCTTTAATAATGAGGTAATGTTAAGAGGAAGAAACATCTCATTTACGAACTCGTCATTTTTGTTTAAGATATCACACAATGGATGCATTGGTGCGTTGTAAAGAATCAGTAGTGTTTTCTACCTTATGCCACTACTTAACTGTTGAGCTTTCACAGGGGGCACAAAAACATAACACAAACCACGCCGTGAAAATCGTACTATCCATCCATGGGTTCCTTTGTGAGGTGTAAACAGTAGCCATCTCAGACATATTAACGTGTTTGAAACAACGCAGTTTCTTACGTTTGCTAATGACTATCACAGGCATCAGTCGGTGGCTAACAGTAGCATTAGCACACGGTAAAGCAGTTACAAGATCCTGTTTTACTTTAGGGCCACGTCCTGCTAATTCATGACTTGAAGAAAAAGTTTTTCTTGGCAAAACGTTCCAATTGAGTCCACTTTCGTCACCACTGTAATCATTTTCAAGAGAATCATCTTCTTTCCTCGTATGTCCTTTAGTTTGGTTTTGAAAGGATCAGCTGCTGAAGAATCAGTAGACTGTCTTTCTCCTTGTAACTGAAGCTCATGAATATCATTTCTTGCCTTAAAGTCTTTTAACGAGTCTACGTTCGCTTTAAAACTCTATGGCCCTCCAAGACTTTTATTAAACTGAATGGCCTTTTCAAACAGGATGGACGAGAGGTAGGTTCTCTTTGAGACCTCTTTTGTATAAACCAGTTGTAAAGAGCATCATCCAGATCATTGTTCTTGGCGAGCTTGATAGTTTTATAGGAGTCTGGTCCCAGCCTCCCACAGTCATCAAGAGAGCCAGGTGGGATGCGATGACGAGGATCTATCTGTGCTCCAGAGCAACAAGACGTCACTGACCATAACACATTTATTAAGCAAGAATACAGAACTGTCTTAGGTTCGCCGTGATTTCCCTACATCGCTCCCGGCAAATGCGGGACTGGTTCCTTTGAAAGAGTATGGCCGGCTTCCGTCCGCTTCCTTCCTTAATCTGATGGGACTGATGACCTCGCTGCTTGGTCCCCTCCCTCAAATCAACCAACCAACAGAACTGTCTTCCAAAGTGCTGCACCACAGCCAGGCTGGCAGAGCTGTGGCCTCGTCAGGGGAAATGGTCCAGCATGTGCTCAAGTTCTAACAGAGCAGCGAAGTGGCGGGTATCAGCAATTACTTCACGGGGTGGCCATTGACCGGGTGGCCGTTGACCAGTGGATACCAGCTGACTCCGATTCTATGTATTGATCTCCGAAGTGCTCTCATTGACGTCGAAGATTTAGACCCAGGAGTCATGCTGGTTCACAGGGGTCCCCTCTCAGATCCTGTTTCAGAGACGAGAGCTGGCATCATCAGTATCAGCCTCAGGAACCGGATAAGCAGCAGTAGTGGCCCTTCCTCTTGAAGGCAGATCACGGAGGCGTCAGGTCACGTAGTCCAAGCCTCCAGTAGGTTGCAGGATGACGACAGTCTCCGCCCCCCTTAAACGTTACCTCGGGTATTGTCAGTGCAACTGTCGGCAGCAGCGTCCTTCCACTACACTCATGGCTCCACAGACCATAAAAGAGAGCTAGGCATTCTGACTATCGACCTCCATAGCCTCTTGTCTCACAGGATAGCTACAATGACGCAAGGGAGGAGAATACACGCTGGGCAGTCGGCAATCTGCACTCAGAAATCAGACATTTGCTAAAAAGTGTGGAATATTTATGTTGGCGCCATTCTGAGGTGGTAGGGTTGGCTGTGACATCATATGTCCTGTTGTTCCCTTGCTGTCAGCTCTCCTAGTGACTTCAGACTTTCAAACATCACCTTTCAGAGGCTCTTTTCTACTTGTTGGCTACCTGAATTCTTATTGTCGCGTTGTCACTACTATGACGGTATCCCTCGACTTCCATGACGTCATTACGCTTCGCTTGCAGACTTGGCCTCTCGGTTGTTCTCCCTTTACTGCAATTGTAACAGCCTTTCCCTAGCTGGCAATCTACTGATCATTAACTCAAGCACTTCAACTTCTGGAAGCTGCCAGGATAGAACTTGGACGATTTTTTTGTGTCCGCCAGGGATACTATCTTGGTGTGTAACAGTTTTATGACTTGTCGATCTATAAGCACAATCAAGCTTTGATATAAAATTTGTTGCTTTACATCTATAATTGTCAACTTACTGACCCGGTAGCCATTAGATAAGTTGGTTATACATTCATCTTTCTCTGATTGTCAGCTTACCGACCTGGTAGCCATTAGATAAGTTGGTTACAGATTTATCTTTCTCTAAACTTTTACTAATTTCGTATTTATCTCTCACAGAAGTGATAGCACGTTTGGGTTTGGACATTTTATGCTGTAAGTTTACTTTACATTGCAACTCTTCATTGCTAAGATTGAGGGGGAGGGGGGAAGGGGGGAGGGAGAGAAAAGGAAAGCATAGTGGGCGAACGAGTAATAGTTTGGTTAAGGTGTCGTTCGGCTGACCGAAGTTCGGATAATCAACGCACTACTGTAATGGACATGAAATTATAGTGCTCCAGCGTCATTGTGTCACAAATATCAAAGGAGCAACATCTCTAAATCAAACATTCAAGACATTCCGCAGAATGTTTTGAACGAAAGAAATGTTGTCCAAAGTTTGTCCCGAACGAAAAACGACGCGTCGACGTCTACTGCGACTTGATAGGAACGCAAAATGTGTACATTCATCGCGGTAACGAGACTTTATATTATCAACACAGAGCTATCACAAAACGACAAAATGCAGAAATTCACACGAAGGGTCAATACTTTGACGCCACTGTGGGTATTCAAACCAATGTCATGGGTGAGTTTCAGAACATCACAATGAGATAGTTTTCTGACAATTTCACGCTCTTGTATGAACGTTCTGTGCGTGGTGCTCGTGTGGAGTGTGACTATTTAGGACACCTGAAGCATTAAAACCGCTATCTCAGAGTTTCCATTTTTTTAAATATAAGTTCAGTCCCCACGCTTTGTATATTGATGGAGCACGTCAATGATGCATGCTGCTCTACGCATCTCCATAACACTAGCTTACAAGTAGTCAAGAGTTGACACTATCTGAACTAAGAGATAATGAGTCTTTTGTGAGCGACTAAGACTGCTCACGTTTTAGATGAGTAAAGTTTCAAATCTATGTTGTGCATCCACTCTGATAAGGGAATTTACATTCTGGATGGGTATGGCTGTGTGCAAGTTTGTTGGCCTAGCAATTAGGTAAAACCGAAGGTCGTCAGAGTATAAACGATATTTACAATGGGAGATAATACTCGATACATCTGTAACACGTAATGAGGAAAGTAGTTCACCCAACACAGATCATTGTGACATTTTTGTTCGGATTTCTACACACTGCTGGTGGGAGGTAAGGTATGAGTGGAACCATTGTAGAATACTTGCGGAAAAGCTTTGACTGTTGAATTTAGCAAGTAGAATATCAAAGCCGACAGTGTAGAAGGATATTCTGAAATCCAAAAGTTACAAAATAGTCCCCAGTTATTTTTTATTGGCTTGTTTCAGTCTTAAACAGTAGTAGTCCTGCGAGATTAGGAAACCGTACTGGTAATTATCTAGAAAGTTATCTGATATTAAGTACTTGGTAATATGATCATGAACTGAGTATTTTGAAGCCTCAGATAATGCTGGCAGACTGCAAACGGGCTTGCAGTCAGATGATTCCTTGGCTGATACTTTTTGGGTAGAGGTTTTATAAGCCCCTATCTCCAGGCCATTGGGAAGATGCTGGAGGTCAGAGACTGGTTCAAAATGTCCGTTATTAGGGGCAGTAATGGGTTGACGAGGAAAGTGATCAATTGAATTGTAATACTGTTATGTCCCTCCCGTGCCGAAAGAATTTGCGCACTTGACTTCCTGACCGTGCTAATCCTTTAACGGCTGCAGAAAAAACTTTTTGTTTGCAACAGCCGGCCGCTGTGGCCGAGCGGTTCTAGGCGCTTCAGTCCGGAACCGCGCTGCTACTATGGTCGCATGCCTCGGGCATGGATGCCTGTGATGTCCTTTGTCCTTTGGTTAGTTAGGTTTATTAGTTTTAAGTCTAGGGGACTGATGACCTCAGATGTTAAGTCCCATAGTGCTTAGAGCAATTTGGATCTTTTGTTTGCAACACCGACTGTTACTTGAAGGGAATCAATGCTTTGCGTCCTTGTGTGTTGATCAAGTAGAGATATAGGCGAGGAGAAATATTTAGAGCCTCATACGATCTATAGGTTCAAATGACGATTTGAGCTGTCTGTTCCTAGGCCTCCCAGATTTTTCCACATAACAGTGGACTTTCGAAAGTCCTCAGTGTACCTGAGTTTTACATCTCTTACGGACTGCCTAACGAGGTTGCGTAGTCGCCTGTAGGAGAGCTGTTTCTCAAGGACTGCGTGCCGTTTATATTTCTTGTATGCTGCGCTCTAATTCTCTTCTGGGTTGAGCGATAAGCCATTGTGGAAGATTTCTTCTGACTCTGTAGTTTTTATAGGAGCGTGTGTATCGTATAAATTATTCATCCTCTCAGTGAAATTAGATTCTCCGTAATTTATTTCAAAGCTGTAGTCTGCCATTGCATATAGAGATATATCATAAGTATCAGCACTAAGCTCAGATATATTTAAGCCCTAAAAATCTCCAAATGTCACCAAATGCATTTTATTCTTCGTACATTGCAACAAGTCATGAATATTACTTCTTGAGCAGCAAGCCAGGTACGTAGATCTCGTTACAACGAATTACTTGGACACTTGGCTGCGTATATACCAAAAGAGGTGTGAGTGTCTGCTGTATGATGAGCATAAGCTAGAGTCGGAAGCAGAGAGTATTCTTTATAAGGAAAAACGGCTGAGAATAGTAACGAGTGTGAAAATTATTTACCATCTATAGTGAAGGATGAAAAGTAGTTAGCGTAATCTGCAGCATACGGTGGGAAAGGAGGAGATGAATTAAAATGGCCAGTGCTGTCAGTAGAGAAAGTGCAGGGATGATGACAGCAAGGATTAAATTATAAATTTAACAATAAAATTAGAAATTACTTCTATAACATCGAATGTTATTTTGTTCTTGGAATTTCGAACCAGGAAGGTGACTGAGTAATGTAACCAGGAAAAGAGTAATAATTACGGTACTACTGTTACGTTTAAGTGGCAATCAAATGAAAACTCAACAGATGGAGTAAAATTAAGTGAATTGTTTATTATTTTAAAAGCAATCATCATAACTGTTAATAAAATCATCTCACAGTGGGACAAGACTGTCAGTGCATCCATAAAGAATTGTTGGCGGTTGCATACGGAATCATGTTTGTAACCTGGCTTGACCTCTTCATCAAAAGCAATTCGACAACAATGAATGTATATATGGAACTAACATGGGGAGAGATCGGGACTATATGGAGTATCCATAAAGGCTTCACAGCGAGACAACTGCAGCATAATAGAAACAGCCTTCGCAATATGTGAGCCTGCTCACATATCTCACAGTGGCATAAATTTATAAACAGTTATTGCGAATACTACTCAGATATTAAACAATTTACTTACTTGAAACTTCCTCGCAGACAAAAACTGTGTGTTGCATCGAGACGCGTTTAAGTGCTGATGACATTGCTATCCTCAGTGAAACTGAAGAAGAATTACAGGGAGTGCTGAGTGGAATGTATAGCCAGCAGAGTACAGAATATGAACTGAGAGTAAATCGGAGAAAGACGAAAGCAATGATAAGTAGCAGAAATGGGAGCAGCGAGAGACTTTACTTTAGGACAAGTGATCACGAAGTAGATGAAGTTAAGCAATTCTGCTATGAAGCAGCAAAATAATCTACGTCGGACCAAACATGATATAACAAGCAGACTATCACAGGCAAGAAGGGAACCCCAGGCCAAGCGAAGTCTACTAGTATTAAACACAGGCCTTAAGTAGTTGAAAAAAATTCTGATGAGGTACGTTTGGAGCACGGCATATGTGGCAGTTAAGCATGGATTCTGGGAAACCCGGAACAGAAGAGAATTAAAGCATTTGAGATGTGGTGCTACAGACGAATGTTGAAAATTAGGTGGATGATAAGGTAAGGAATGAAGAGGTTGAGCAAAGAATTACGGAGGAACGGAACCTGTGGAAACACTGACAAGAAGAAGTGACAGGTTGACACAACATGTGTTAAGACATCATTGAATAACTGCCATGGTACTAGGGCGCGCTTTAGAGGGCAAGAACTGTAGAGGAACACAGATGTGGGAATACATCCAGCAAATGATTGAGGTCGTACATTGCAAGTGATACATTGAGATGAAGAGGTTGGCACAGGAGAGGAATTTAAGTCAGGCCACACCAAGAATGAAAGATAAAGAAATAAAATAGTAATTATAGTTATGGAATTGTGATTCAAAAAAAAAAATTAATAAGTAAATAAAGTAAAGTAAATGACTTCGGAAGATATATAAAAATAATTAACGACTTTACGTAACTTCCACATTTATCAGGTTTTGAGATTCCTTCCGTGACAGAATCGGTCATTCTTCCTTTACTGTCGGGGTTTAGGTGATTCATAGTTACCAATGAAATGACTGGCGCTTAAGATGGAGTTTGTAAAACAAACCTCTGTTAAAATAACACTTACTCCCTCTTATTTCTAAATCCATTCACTTACACTGTGGATGGAACAGCGACTCTGACACGATACTAAGTGTCCTGCTAAGTAATCTAGTCTCCATATGAAAGTTCACAAAACATCATAGGTCCTACCACATTCATCACATTGTCTTTTTAAACAAGGGACAAATAAAATTATTGCTGACCATTTGTTATCAAATAAAAGACACATTATTTAATCGTTGCACAATGAAACAAATACGGTGTGGGGAAAGAAACATTTGCATTGGAATGACAAACGCCGTAAGATATCTTCTAATCTCGCATAGAGAACTCCTTTTGCAGGGCATAGTGCGGCATCTCGACGTGGAAGTAAGTCAACAAATTGTTGGAAGCCCTCAGCAGAAATATAATCGCGAAAGTGTTGCCGGTGCCGGATTTCGTGCTCTAACTGCTATCTCGATTATGTCCCATGAATGTCCTACAGGATTCAAAAATGGTTCAAATGGCTCTGAGCACTATGGGACTTAACTGCTGACGTTGTCAGTCCCCTAGAACTTAGAACTACTTAAACCTCACTGACCTAAGGACATGACACATCCATTCCCGAGACAGGATTCGAACCTGCGACCGTAGCGGTCCCACGGTTCCAGACTGTAGCCCCTAGAACAGCTCGGCCACGCCAGCCGGCCCTACAGGATTCATGTCGAGCGTTTTGGGTGGACAAATGGCTCTGAGCACTATGGGACTTAACTTCACAGGTCATCAGTCCCCTAGAACTTAGAACTACTTAAACTTAACTAACCTAAGGACATCACACACATCCATGCCCGAGGCAGGATTCGAACCTGCGACCGTAGCGGTCGCGCGGTTCCACACTGTAGCGCCTAGAACCGCTCGGCCACTCCGGCCGGCTTTGGGTGGACAAATCTGTGGCTAGAAATTTTTAGAATGTCGTTTAAACGAATCACGAACAGATGTGGTCCGTTGACATGGCGCATTGTCGTTTGGGATCATGAAGTCCACGAAAGGCTGAAAATGGGCTCCAAGTAGCTGACCATAGCCATTTCCAGTCAGTGATCGGTTCAGTTGGACTAGAGGACCCAGTCTACTCCATGAAAACACAGCCCGAGCCATTATGGAGCGTAACCATTGTGCACAGAGCCTGTTGACAACCTGGGTTCATGGCTTCGTGGAGTCTTTGTCACACTAGAGACCCACCATCAGCTCTTACCGACTGAAATCTGGACTCATATGATCGGCCCACGGTTTTCCTGTGGTCTAGGGTCCAACTGATATGGTCACTAGCCCAAGATAGGCGCCGCAGGCCATGTCGTGTCTTAGCAAACGCACTCGGGTCGATCGTCTGCTGCCATAGCCCATCAACGCAAAATTTAGCCGCCCAGTCCTTACAGATGTCTTCGTTGTATGTATTGTGTTGATTTCCGCATTTATTTCATGCCGTGTTGCTTGTCTGTTAGCACTGAAACCTCAACTTAAACGCCGCTGCTCTCGGTCGTTGAGTGAAGGCTGTCGGGCATTGCGTCGTCCAAGGTGGGAAGTAATGCCCGAAATGTGGTATTCTCCGCACACCCTTGACACTGTGGATTTAGGAATACTGAATTCACTAAAGATTTCTGCAATGTAATGTCTCACGCATCCACCTCCAACCAACCATTTCGCGTTCAAAGTCTGTTAATTCCCGTCGTGCGGGAATCACACTGGGAACGTTTTCGCATGAGTAACCTGAGTACAATTGACAGCTCCGACAATGCACCGCCCTTTTGTACCTTGTGGAAGTGATACTACCGCTGTCCTTATATGTACATATCGCTATCCTATGATTTTTTCACCTCAGTGATGTTAAGTTCTCTTCCCGGATGAGTAACTGATTCAAAAGGGAGCAGTGCCCCCTGTGGAGGTTCGTTAGAATGATCTCATCTCGGCGAAGTGGCTGGATGGTGCCATTCCACGGTCGAGTGATGACAAGGTGACGAATAATTTAGAACTACCCTCGTTGTTTGCACAGTATTGCTTTTTCTTACAAAACTCCTTGAATTTTATTTTAATCACAAATAAAAACTATGAAGTAAATAAACTACATTCTCAGTACAGTTTAATAAGTGGCTGAAATGTAACTTTTGCTTAGTTTACTAGCAAGTTCCAGTCGAAATCCGAGGTGTTCTCGCAAATGTTATTATTGAACGGAAGTGGAATTCGCGTAATCAGCAATTTTCTTAGAAATACTGCTACTTTTCCTATGCTCCATCAATAAATACATTGGAAAAATAGTAAACAGGAAACAGAATAACAGCGCGCTCAGGAGAGGGGCAGCTGCAGGTACGGGGGCATGGCTCCTGGCAGAAATTCAGGCTGCGGTAATCGGTACTGCGGAACGGACCCGCTACGAGGTAAGCGCCGCGTTCCGTAATAAAGGTAATCTCGATCTGTTTGCTGGCACATTATCGGGTGCACTAACTGCAGCAGTTTTAATAAAAATTCGTTAAACTGTTGGGAGCAATGCTACTGAAATCACTACTACAAAAACGTATGTGTCTGAGTACGAGAAATGCGCACGAGATTTGTAAGAAAAACTATCTGTTACGACGGACGAATTAGAACTGTTTAGCATAGAAGAAGATGAGCGGGATGACATAGACAACCTCCTAATGCAGATTTCCCGTGAAAAATTCAGCACTGAAGTAAGGTGCAGATTTTCAGGAGCAATAGGGTGTGGCGAAGACTATCAGGTGGTATGAAACCTCGACCAATAATTTTGAAGTCTGTCTCGTACTGCAAAATCGGAATGATCTTTAATCACAAGAAAAAAATTAGCAAGGACACGAGTTACAATTGGAGAAGTTCTTATACGGGAACAACTAAATGCTCTGAGGAAAGCCATATCCCATTTCTGCCTTCGGAAAGTGTGGGCTCAGGATGATAATTATCAAGACCGCAGCTGGAAAGAAGGCAGTTACAAACATGACATAACATAATACATTATCTAAAACTATGCGAACAAAAGTGAAAACCCTCGATTAGGTCTAATAATAATCTAGTGTAACATCCCTTGTACTCTAAATACTATCCTGAACTTATTATAACTCTGTAAGTGTCTCTGTAACTGCGCTTTGATCTACTGTTCTTGTAATTGTAACTCAGTAACAATCTTTGCACATGTGCATTCATTTATCACACTTATAGGCATGTTACCCTTAACAATAGTATCAATTTTATTTACTGTTAACAGAAACAGTTTAGAACTCTCTGCATTTTAAAAAAGCGATTAAATGAAAACGAAGCGGAGGGAAAGAAAGTAAGTAAACTGGAACTCAGCAGTAGAGGATCAGCTGATATTCAAATTCCTGGCCGATAAGAATGTGCCCCGTTCCGAAATTCAAACTCGGGCCATTTGTCTTTTCCTGAAAAGTGTATCCGTGAAAGTCAGAGGTCCCCAGTTCAAGGCACGATCTGGAGCACAGTTTTAATCTGCCAGAAAGCTTCATGTCTGCGCATAATCTCATTTTCGAAACATTTTGCATAATGTAGTTAAGCCATGTTTCGGCAACATCTTTTCTTCCAGGTGTGCTAGTTCCACAAGTTCCGCAAGAGAACTTCTGTGAAGTTTGGAACGTAGGAGACGATGTATTGGCGGAAGTATAGCTGTGACGACACGTAATGAGTTGTGCTTGGGTAGCTCAGATGGTAGAACACTGTTGATATATTCCCATATCTCCCGGTCTGTTCCAAGTATACCTCCTCCTACTGTGATTCTTGAACAGAGTATTCACTATTATTACCTGAAATTTACTAGGGAACTCCATTAATCTTTCTCCTCTCTCATTGTTAGTACCAAGCCCATATTTTCCCATAAAAATTTCTTCTACTCTTTCCCCTACAACAGCCTTCCAATCACCCATGAGTATTAGGTCTTCGTTGCCCTTTACGTACCGGTTTAACTGTTCAATAACCTCATATACTTTATCTCTTCATCTTCGCCTTCGACTTCGTCATGTATACTTGAACTATCGTTCTTCGTGTTGGTTTGCTGCCGATTCTGGTGACAACAACCCTATTACTGAACTGTTCACAGTAACTCATTCTCTGCCCTACCTTCGTACTGATAACGTATCCTAGGCCTGTTATACAATTTCCCACTGCTGTTGTTATTACCCTAAACTCATGTGACCAAAGATCCTTGTCTTCTTTACATTTCACTACAGTGACCCTCACTATATATATATTGAGCATTAGCATCTCTCTTCTCAGATTTTCTAGCTTCCCTACTATAACGGGCAGGCGTGTCAATTAGCATCATAATTAAAATCGTGGATAAATAGACTTTATTTTATAAGAATTAAAAAGGGGAAAGTAATACGAAACTTTAATAACTGCATAGTATTACTAAGAAGCAATATAATGAAAAGTAATAAAAAGCAAAGTAGCAAAGACCAAGCGGGACAGAAAGATATAGGGGTGCGTTTGCTTTTTAATACATATAAAAGAACATGAAACACATTATTGAGCTCTCTACCTTTAGTTATCGCGATCGGGCTAGTCGATGAAAAAGTGGTACGCGACTGCGAAATTCGTTAAGGAGATTATTTAAAGACTCTTCAAGCACTTTTAAAATACATTACGTGTGACGAAGTGATCAGAGACGTTTATTGTCGGGTGAAGTGAAAATGATTCCGACAACATAATTCGAACTTTGTGTTAGCTGGGAAAAATACTCTTGGGAAACTATTATGGTTGTGGAACCCACGAAAGTTGTACGCAACGGAAAGCTATAGTTTACGTAATTCTGCATTTTACAAAATTGTGAAACGCGGAACATTAAGAGAATCTTATCCTTGGACAGTTGCGGGGGTAACTGATACAAACAACGCGACAGCATAAAAATAGTTCGCTTATTAACTACCAGGTATGAAGGATAGGATCATCACCTCCAATCCCGATTCATATTTAGTTAGTGAAAAGAAAAGTGTTAATAAACAAACTACATTTCAATTTTATCCACGGTTTCCGCTTCATTACGTAGTCTTGACTACATGATAAACAATATCTGTGGAAGTTGTATACAACGTATCGTCATAATATTTAGCCAACCAACATTGTGGGACACCAAAATGTAAATGCATGAAATTGTTCTTACAGCGGATGTATAATGCGTGAATGCGACGAACTATATTGAGAAACTGAACATCCATTACGTATTTACATGTTTATCTGCGAAAATAGTCCTTGTCGGTACGTCAGCATAGAGTTCGAATAGAATCGCTGGAACATTGCAAACCATTCAGATTAATCGAACATCTAAATACGCATAGTGTTGTTTCTCCTCACCCCCGTGGCGGTAATTGAATGAAGAGTCAGCCGGGAATAACATTTAAATCAATTGACGACCATTGATCTAGCGTCACGAATTTTCGAACGTCCATTGCCATGTATGAAGGCGAGTGATACCACGAGTGTTAACTTCGATCGAGGGGTGCCGTCGTGATCGTATTGCATGACATTGGGCGGTCACACTACCACGTTCAAGCTTCTGACATTACACGCACATATCTACAGAAAGTTTATCCTTCCGTTGGTTATTCAATATTTTTCTCATGGTCAATTCCACCTTGACAGTCTTCTCCTGGAGATCCGGAAAAGGGGACTAGACCGGAATCTTTTTCCAATGGATAGATCATCATGACAATTTTTCAGTTACAGGCCACATGTCCTGTGGATACACATTATGTGTATTTAACGCAGTTGTTTCCATTGTCTTCTACACCGTCATGCTATTGATCACTGCTGATTCTTCCGTCCTTACGGGCAGTTTCCCACCCCGAGGACACGAGATTTCCGTGAGCCTCGGTCCGCTGCCCCGCCATCTTTGAGATTGCCTTTAATAGATTGAGGGTGACTTCTTATGGAGGAAGTCTTCGACCGCGGCTGCTGATACTATTTATTCAAAATCTAAGTGATGATGTGGTTCGAATCCGGGACCGAGTAAGTTTTGATTATTCGTTAAACGCGCTTACCCCGAGAGCGTGGATTATGGCCTAATGACTAAATTAACCTGACAACACAGATTTTGATGCAGGTTTTGATGTCCTTGAATGAGGAGAGTGGCACTTGGATTAAAGATAGCGGAACAGTAGAAACAAAAACAAATGTAACCCGGTGAAATAAAACAAAAGTAAAGTGAGAGTATGAAGGAGAATTACAAATTTTTTATGTATCTGACTATAATTAGATGTTAGTGTCTCTTATGTGTATCTTGCAAATATTCATAGATCGAAGCTCTGAACTTGTAGGCTAGGTTTAGTTTTTTTTTATTGTTAGCCTTATGGTGTTCCCCTTACAGCCATCCGCCCTAGATACTTCTAAATTACATGCAACAGGCACGCGTAACAATAGCTAGTTGGTAAGGAAACACTACTGATGATGTAAAACATAGGCAAAAACACAAAAATCATCTTGATATCGTGGAGAGCCACAGCTGACACTAATGTTAGTGATTAATGAAAACCACCTCAGCTGTATTTTACCCGTTTATTGGTATAAGACTGTCTTAAGGCTGTTATAAGTGTGAGCTCACTATTTTATTAGTCAGGATGCTGGAGCCTTAGCCTAATTTTCTGTTTTTTTAACTGCAAACAATCGGACGTTGTTGTACGAAAGAATCGGACCGTAAAATAATAAATGTGTGATAGTAATTATGAGGTGATTTTCATCAATCGTTAACTTGAAATAACATACTGAGATAACAAGAACTCATTTAGTTTACGTGAGTTAGCTCACATCTGTCATTTCGCTTCGGCGAGAAAGGAGTAAAGATCTTCGTACACTGTTAAGTATCTGGTTTGCACATATATTGGTAACTGGTATTTCTTACTCAGAACATTACTTAACAGTTTTTGATGTCAAGTCCTACCGGTTGATCCATCGAAAAAGAAAAATATGTGATTTGTGTCTTCCACTTCACAGCAGTCACATAAAAAAGATGCTACTATACTTATAAAATGTAGGTGCTGAGCAAATCAACAGTGGTGGAACTTCACCCGCTGCATGGTAACTGGAAATTTTTCGTGAGCACATGAGTGCATGGTACCAACGCTTGGATCGCAACACTGGTGTTATTTGCGCATAGTATTTTTCTTTAGTTGTCTGGGGAGCTTTCCGTTCTCTGTCCCACTCATTTCGAATTTTCTTGCTGTGAATCGGTATCAGATCTTCAAATTGACCGTCTATAGTCTATCGCACCTTCGGTCACTGATTTCTTAAGAACAGACTATGGTGAAAACAGCAAGGTGACCCACAGGAAAATGGCTATCCATTAAAAACCAGGGAAGATATTAACCAATGAATAATGCTGCTGAAGTGGAACAGTTGAGGTGACTATTTCAGCAATTGCATTTGGTAGCTACGTATGATCTGTGTAGTGCTCACTTTCACAAAATATTATCGACGCTTCCGAAAGAAACATAGTTGTCCGAACAAAATATATAAAGGGGAGAAGCGTCAATTTTCTGGATATCGTTCTTATACTGACATAATTGCCTTACGAAGGTGACTCAGTAGATAAGCCGCAAACGCCTGGATACCACATATCGTTTTAAATTTCGCTCCTATACTCACGCAGAAGGTGGCATCACATGCCTACTCCAGGGCAGTCGATACAAAGTACTCATGTGCTCACGAAAACCTTCCAGTTACCATGCAGCGGGTGAAGTTCCACCACTGTTGATTTGCTCAGCACCTACATTTTATAAGTCATCTCGACTGCTAGTGATACAAGGCCGTTGGGATCCAGCACGGCGTTCCGTATTACCCTCCTGAACCCATCGATTCCATATTCTGCCAACAGTCATTGGATCTCGACCAACGCGAGCAGAAATATCACGATACGATAAACCGCAATCGCAATAGGCTACAATCCGACCTTTCGAAGTCGGAAACGTGATGGTACGCATTTCTCCTCCTTACACGAGGCATCATATCAACGTTTCACTAGGCAACGCCGGTCAACTGCTGTTTGTGTATGAGAAATCGGTTGTAGACTTTCCTCATGTCAGCACGTTGTAGGTGTCGCCACCGGCGCCAACCTTGTGTGAATGCTTCAAAAAAAAATGGTTCAAATGGCTCTGAGCACTATGGGACTTAACATCTATGGTCATCAGTCCCCTAGAACTTAGAACTACTTAAACCTAACTAACCTAAGGACAGCACACAACACCCAGCCATCACGAGGCACAGAAAATCCCTGACCCCGCCGGGAATCGAACCCGGGAACCCGTGCGTGGGAAGCGAGAACGCTACCGCATGAGCACGAGGTGCGGGCGCTGTGTGAATGCTCTGAAAAGCTAATAATTTGCGTACCACAGCATCTTCTTCCTGTCGATTAAATTTCGCGTCTGTAGCACGTCATCTTCGTGGTGTAGCAATTTTAATGGCCAGTAGTGTATCTTCGCAGAGAGGCTGCTGCTGTCACGTTGTCGTCCTAGGAGCAGTCGGACAGCGCGCAATTGGCTGACTTCTTCACAACCCTCTCTGCTCTCTCGTTTCCGACTGGCGTGCAGGCTTGACCCTACGTCGGAACACTGGCCGCCTTGGTTATCCACTGATGGCAAATTGTTTCTCTGTCCTGGGGTATTTCGCTATGCATCTGTTCTGTGGGCTGTAATAATTTATTGTCACAGTAATGTTGAGTGGTGAGTGTACCGTTTTCATAGATTTGAAGATCAGTATGTCCCAACGATAACAGCTGGAGCAAGAAGAAAGAAATGCTGCTCTCATCCGTGACTGGTCGAGTTCCTATTTCCTTGGCAGCATCGTTTGCGATGCTACCGATATGCATGTGACATAATGATTATGGGGAGAGACTACCCGCATGCCACTGTGTGGGGCGTGAGACTGCATGCCTTGCAGTCCTGTTACATGAGGTTGCAACTGCATTCGCAGTTGGACGCAGGTCCACAATTGCTTATTGCCCCAACGTAGCGGTAGTCTGCCGCTATAGTTGACCGTGGCCGACCACCTCCTCTCCTTCTGGCAGCAGTGCCTGTGGTTTGGAAGGCTCCCCATGTCAAACAGTACTATTGTAATAGAACTAAGAAAACTAGGTTCAAATCTGGATACGTGCTCGTATTTCTTTTCATCTTTACATAGGTAACACATTAGGGGACCTTCTTATTCATGTAAACGGAAGTATGTTCTGCAATATTCGTTCTTACTTACATAGAAGAGCGTGCTCTCACGGTAACGAGTTCCTTCCATTGTTTGATTTCAGTCTGGTCATACGACGAAAGATAAAATTGTTTTGAGTGGAGCAATAAGAAACGTCATTAATCACTTATATTCCTTCTTTTCACATATATTGCACTCTTTCTTCGAATACATCTGGATTTCTGAGGGTGTGGTTATGCAGGAATCTGAAAGTACAGCTTAAACTGTTGCGAGTAAACCGCCAGCAATCTTACTTACAGTCTTGCGTGCTACAGGTATTTAGCTGCGATCGAATCCTTAACAACGCTTTCGTAAATCTGTCATTCAAGACAAGTATCGCACTACAAGATCCAACGCTTTCGTAAATCTGTCATTCAAGACAAGTATCGCACTACAAGATCGGCGGACGTCACGTGACCGCCTTCAGATGTCAGCCGAGTGTCAGATGCACTTCCGATTTTTAGTCACACCTATACACAGGACTGTCGGCCCTACAACCACTACAGCTAATTTTATCACCATTTTTAAGGATAGATATTATTTTGACCTTTAACCAGTCTTTTGGTACTTTTCCATTTCTCAGTTCTCGATCAAAGATATGAAGAGGTCTCAAATGTGGAAGTAACCCACAATGTTTCCACTGTCCCATATTAATACCATATAATCAGCTAGCTTTCCTATTCTTTGTAACTTTTAGAGCTTCCGTTAGTTCTCTCATATAAATACAGTCCAGGCCTATTGTGTTATTTGACTCTGGTAACATCTGAATTACAGACATGCTGTGAAATATTATAGCTGAAAAAGATCATCAGTCTCATCTCACACAAACACCGAAATTGTTGTAGGTATTGCAAATATTGTCACAAAGCCAGTGAACACAAAAAAAGGTATTTCAATACATACGTTGATGAAGTGACCAGTAAGTGGAAAAAGTTGAATAAAAAGGGACTATGTATTGATCGTGACAGTAGACTAAACATAATTTTGTTTGCGGATGACCTAACTCCGACTGCAGAAAATGGAGATGACCTTCAGATGGGGGTCTATAAGTTGCAACGGAAAGACTCGTATTACAGTCTAACATTGTCTGCATTTAAAACGAAAATGACGGAATTTCAGAGAATACAACCAGTAAGATCTCAAATAATAAATAAAGACCATAGCAGTATCAACGCTTACTTATGGAAGTGAAGCATGAACGACAAACAGACTACAAGAAAGCAGAATAGAGGTTCAAGGAATGAAGTGTCTAAGAAGGGTGGAAGTATGTACACGGGAAGATAGCAAAAGAAATGAGACGCAAGGAAAGGTTTAGGAATATATAACCTAAACGTAAAAATAAAGGACCAAAGGAATATAGAAGGAAATGAAAGAAACATGTAGACCGTAAGAGTGGAGAAAGGCTCCCGTAAAGGCTCTCAGTTACACATGTACTGGAAGAAGAAATCTAGGAAGTCTATACGAGAGATGGAGTACCGTGACGCCCTACTTTTCCTGTTCAATAAGTGAAGAAGAAGAAGAAGATGATTATGATGAGGAGGAAATGTGTTAAGGCATCACCGAATAACTTACATGCTCTGGAGCGAACTGCTGAAGGTAATAGCTCTAGGAGAAGGCCTACTTCCGAATGAATCCAAGAAGTTGGTTAGCTGCATGTTATACTGTGCGAAATACAAAATCTGTTGGCTTTAAGTGTAGTAAACACATTATGACACGGTCAGGTTGATACATATTCTACTTGTTCGCGTGAAGTACAGTCGCCATCGGTATGTTGTACTCGGATAAAAAGAGGCCTTTGGGTCCGTGGGAAGTACATTTCACATTCCTCTGAGACTTTGCATAGTGAAATTTTCCCTGCCAAACTTATGACAGTCTCAAGATTGAAAAGAGCGCACATCTACCGAGCGACATAGGATAAGCACAGATAACTTAAATACGGGTATTCTGACACGGGTTTGAATCTCAGAAGGGAATACAACGTCTTTGCTACGGAGTATCCTGGCTCTAACTGCACCTGCATCTATGCTCCAAAAGCCACGATATGGTGTGTTTGTGCGGCGGAGAAGCCTTTTCATACCACTGTGTTTGTCGCATTTCCGTGTTTCGTTCGCGTATAGCAAGTGAGAATCACGGTTGTCGCCAAATATTCATGCGAGGTCTAGTTTTTCTGATTTTCTGGTTCTGGCCATTTAGCGAGACATATAGTGGAGCAATTATTCACGGAACGTGTTATCTCGGAATTTCTGTAGTAAACCTCTCCTATTATTCAAAAAGCTTCTCTTCCTACGGCTGCCAACGTAGTTTGTTAAGCATCCTCGTAATGCTACCATACCGACTAAACAAACCAGTGACGAAACTCGCCATGCTTCGGTTTTTTATATCATTCTTATATTAATATAATCAGGTAATGACCGATACTAAAAGATCAATCACAGAAGTGATTTTTAAGCGCCTTCTTTTCTGGGTTAAATATATGCCGTTACTTTCTTCCAAAGAATATCAGACCTGCATCTCAATTTTCTACAATTTTGTTCATTTGATTTTATTCCACTATATGTCGCTCCAAATGGCTACTCCTGTAGTTTCTGTACCAAGGATTTGTTGTCAGTATTGTAATCAAGCAGTAGCGGATCTCTCCCTCTTCTGATGGATAACACGTTCAAGTTATTTACGGTACACTCCAAGTGACAGTCCTAGGTCAATTATCGATCATCTGCTTTTCATCTATGAATTACACTGCCAAAATACATATCGGAAGCTCGTCCATGAGCCATAGTTGAGAACAAACGTGTGTGTTGTGCCTATTATGGCGTCACACTGATCGTTAGTTTGCGGTGTGGTGTCCTCTTATTTCAATACATGATTTACAAGGATTCCCCATACCGCTTAGTCAGGTCATCCTGCATGCTTTGTCTAGAGAAAAATAAACATCACTCACTGATTCAATAGTAACTAAACAGATATGACATTGTCTCTACGAATGTCTTTGCAATGAGTACACCGGACAAAAAAAAAAAAAAAAATACCGCCTCACTTCCACGTCCAGAAGACATCACCCTGATATCTGTATAACCGTCTCTACTTGTTGCAGTGGCTTCATTTCAGAGGGAGAGGGGGCCCAATAGTTTCTTCAGGTATAGTACTTCTAGCTTTAGACACCCATTGATAATTATAGAAAATAGAGCTGAAAATCGAGCTACAAATCGCGACCCCTCTGGAGGGTACTGCTTGCTAAGTAACACTCACTGCTTCAACAAGTTCCAGACATTTACCATGAAATGGAGGCCGGGTGATTTAAAAAGGCATTTGAGATGTCTTGAGTGTTCGTCAGACCAGGAACGCACATGCACAGCCTATGAACAAGGCTCTTGAGTTTTTCGAAGATGGGAACCTCTACGATTTAACAATTATAAACATACACTATCAAGACACAATAATTCAAGTGAACACCTCTCAAAAGCGACAGAAATCTTATCTGGCAGCTCAAGGCGAGCAGCAAGAGAGTCAGTGGGGTTCTGGAAAGTACAGACAGTGATGAGGAGCCATCCTGACTCCAGTACTGTGGCCACTTGCTCAGGTTTCTCGGTTGATGATCCACAGTGTGGTTGCAGGGTATCTGCTTTCAGATGTTTCGCTCTGTGCATGCCAAAAGCCATATGTCCGGTGGAGCATAACAGATGGATTTCCAGTTTCGGCAATGGGGTCCAAATTCCAACCTTCATCACTTATGAACAGCAGTCAGCAAGGGAATCAGCATGGGAACTTGAACCAGGCATCCTGTGTGAAGGCTATACACAGCAGTGGTCATTGAAGAGAAACTGTTGGTAGCCCCTTAGTTCATCTGGTTTATTAGTTTCAGAGAGGACAAGTTACTCTCTCACTTATTTTTCGCTTACAGAATATTATTAAAGCTTTTAGTAAAACCTGACATACCTTCAGCAAGACTCTAGAAAGTTAACTGCCTGAGCAGACACTGATGGAGCCTAGTAGGGCGCTAAAAGCATGAGGTATTTTTATGATTCTTAGCTCATAGAGAGTACATGTTGGGAGTTGAAAGCAATTGGCGGCTAGCCCATCCCTTAGTAAGTCTTGCCGCACAGGTCCACAGCCGTACAGAGCAGACAGGGCAGCCCCTCATCAAGTCAGGTTTCCAGCAGAACAATTCTGCGATATCTGCCGTGACGCCAACAGAAGCCTGGGCTGTAGCGACAGGCTAAAGGAACGCATCTAAACAGTGGAGTTATAAACCAGGAATTGTGTGCAGAGCCACGCATAATAAAATTTCACATGTTTTTGTGTTTGCTGAAAGTGCAAATAGGCCAGTGAACCACTTCCCTGGCCACGTCGGTTGTATAAGAAAAATCTGGCGTCTGAGAAACACCTCATAGTTAAGGACTAACAAGCTCTTGCCCTGGTTCGAGATGAGTTAATGCTGTGATGTGACAGGGGAGGTTTAGCGCCTCTAGGGCCCTGCGATTGGCTCAACATGGGGTGAAGTCGGTGTCATTCGTGCATTTTGTGGGAAATCGGAATTCTTTTTTCTGGAGAGGTGTGGGACGTTGGTCTAGAAGCAGTTATGGTCGAAGCTCTCGCATGCGTGCTTGGTACTTGCGACCTGTCCTGAGACTGACTTCACTTGTGAGTAGTTTAGCCTGGGGAACCCGTGCTGAAGTTCTCACTGTACCAACAGTGTGACTTTAAACGTCTCGGACTGCTCGTTTGCCGAGGGCACACTTATTCGTTTTTGGTTTAGCAGTCTTGACGTTTGATTTCTTTGTGCGCTCTGTCGTATAAGTGAGCCAAATTGGTCCTTGGTATCACCAACGAACAGGTCTGTCACGCACTGGAATCTGCGTGATTTCAGGGCTCTGGTAGAGAGTAAATTGCGATCTGTCTGCCTGATCGCTGGACCATGAGATTTTTCATTTCTTTTGTGGCCGCAATCGATTCACAGGTGCCGCCTCTACGTCTCACCTCCGCCGTACGCATCTCGCCAGCAGCAAGTTACATTGCCGCATGAAGAAAACAATGTAACGTACTGCCGCTCCGGCATTGTCAGGGTATACAGTTCTCACTCGCCACTTGCTCTCAGCTGCTGCTATTTAGAGAAACTTCAGTAGATTTCATCAGTCAAAGTCTGATTAGCATCGGATGAATTCAGATTGCGTTATCTACATTTTTAGGACCAGAGTGCTTGACTCATTCCCTCGTCCTACGCAGTATTAAATCACCTGTTAGTTGTTCACAGTACTCAATCAATAACTTTTTTTAGCGCAATTTATGTCTGTTTTTGGAAAATAAAGGTTGTAGGTATACTAACTTCCCCGTGTGAAATTGCTATAATCCTACTGGGTGCCTCCCCAAATGGCAGATAGGGTAACGTTCACAGGATATGGTGGACACCAGAGAAATAAAATACCTGGGGCTGACCAAAACTAGCAAGACAACAACTGCTGCCTTGCAGTTGGGAGTTGGGTTTTCAAAGGCTAAGGGAGGATATCCCTGATTAAAAATCACCCATCCCCAGTAGGGGTTAGACGCAGGGTGTGCTCTGTAAAAGCTGCTCTGTAAAAAAACAATAGTTGTGAAACTTCTACAAAGTAGATCCGAACGGGCGAAGGAAGATGGTCATGTCATGAAAAAGGACAAAGAGGATGGAATAAAAGTAAATGAAGGACGGAAAATAAGGAAGAAGAGAAATATAAAGCGTGGATCAGATCTATATATTGGTACTTGGAATATGAGACCCCTATATCGCCCAGGAGCACTGAAAGTAATGCTGCATCAAATAAAGAATCTGAAGTAAAGTATAATAGAACTACAAGAAATTAGATGGACGGGGAGTGGAGTTTTAGAAAAGAAAGAAGTGAATATGTTCTATACCTGCAGCGAAATAAATCATGAGCTGGGGCAGGATTTGTTGAACATCATCAATTAAAGCATTTGGTAATAGGTTTTACACCCACTAGTCCAAGATTATCAACACTCAAGATACAGAGGAAATTCTTTAACAATTCCATGTCCATGCACCAACATAAGAATCCGAAGAAGAAGAGAAAGAAGTATTCTATGAATCTTTGGAAAGAGAATCTGATGAGTGCCCAGGGCATGATATTAAAATAACAGCCGGAGATCTAAACGTTCAGGTGGGGAAAGAACAGATTTATAGACCAATAATTGGCCCCCACAGCAAACATGCAACAAGTAATTAGAACAGAACAAGGCTTATACTGTTCGCAGCGTCTGGAAATATGATAATAGGATCAACCCTGTTCCCACATAAAGAAATACGTAAGGGAACGTGGACCTCATCGGATGGAAACACAGTAAAACAGATGGACCAAGTGTTGATAGATGTGAGACATAAATCAGATGTATTTGACATGAGGAGTCTCAGAGGAGCAAACATAGATAAAGATCTTTTTCTGGTATGGGCACGAGTGAGGGCAAGGATATCTAACGCAGCGAAGGGTGTCCGACCCAGGGTACAGAAATACCATCTAACAACTTTATAATCAGTGGAAGTTAAAGAACAGTACCAGGAGAAAATAAGGCGGATTCTGGAAAACGTTGGAGACTATGACAGCATCGAAGATCAGTGGGAAGCGATAAAAAATACAGTGGAGACATCGGCAAGAAAGATACTTGGAACTGGGACAAGACAAGTAAGACCATCATGGTTTGATACTGAATGCGAAATAGCAACTGAAGACAAGAAAGAAGCATGTAGAAGGACACTGCGATCACACTGTACAAGTTCGATAATAGAAGAATACAAAGAAAAACGGTGGATTGAAAAGATGACTCACCAAAGAAAAAAGAGAGAATGAATGAAATCAAGTGTCAAAGAAATGAAGCTCATGAGAAGCAAAAATAAAATAAGAAAATTCTATAAACAGGTGAATGCGGCACGGCAGCCATTTGATAGTAAAAGAAGCTTAATAAAAGATGAGACAGGTAATATAATAAGAGAAGGGAATATGTGAATGATGGTGCAGGTATTTTCATAGTCTCCTCAAGCGTAGAATAACTGTACCAGGGAAACCAATAGAAAAGAATGGGGAAAAAACTAGTGAGAATAACAATGAGCGAAACACAAGATAATATAATAATAGGAGATATAATGTCCACTAAATTGAGTATTGAACACTGCCCCATCAAATATAGAAGATGTGAAGATGGTATCTGTTCTTTCGGACACGGAAGGAAACTGTAGAAGAGGCCAAGGCTCATCATTAGCTGCAGAACCAAGAAAGAAGAAGGGCACTAACTTCGGCCTACAGTCTCAAGCATTTAAATAGTCCAACTAGGGATACCTTTCAAGTTGCTCAACAGCTGCATGTCTATTCGCCGAAAACTTTCTGTTTCCGTTGTTTTACCCTGTCTTCTAAAGCACCACAGCTGCAACAGTGCTGGTTTTCGATAGCGCCATTTTGCAATGGAAGGTGTACTTTAAACACAAAGACGTGCAAACAGCTTACAAACTTAGCTGTTTCGGAAATGCTTCCACCCTTGCCCAGTAGGCAATGATAAACCCTTTTCGGTGTCATATATATCACTACGTATCCGCATTACTACAATCACTGCATTTACTTCCGCGACTCCCTTCCCCACACAAGCTTTGTATACCTTCCACTGCTAGTGATGACACTTACCGTGTACGACTGTTTATTGCACGTTCATGCCGTACGTAGGCGGTGATCTCATTAAAGTCACTGGACCATATAAGAGAGAAAGGGTAAAACGTGGTCACTGATTATGTTGAAGTAATCGTCTCGATTCATGTTTACGGTAACCTGAATGAGTGGTCCTGGGTCTTGGTACGACAAACACTCCAAAACATCACAGACCCACCTCTGGCCTGAACTCCACCCACCCAAATAACTGGTTAAGCGCGTCATTAGGCCGTCGTTTGTAATGTGGAATTTCTGTGCTGTATGTACTTCTTTGAGCAATGGCCCTTTGTCAATGAATCCACTGAGTGCTGCTCTCTTCACAATCGCTCCGCAACTGGTTGGTACGGAGCTATTTTCATTAACAGCAGCATTTAATTGAGACTATCATTGCCAAAGCGCGATATTCGTCCCTGGTCCCTCTCTATTTTGATCCAGTTCGGATCACTTTTCTTACGTCTTGTCATATGGCTGCGAGACAGTTTGCGTCGATCACAAACAATTCGGATAACTTCATTCATCCCCGAATACGACAGTTCTTTTCTACCAATCTGTCACACCTCTGTGATTAGCCATCTTACTGCACTCATTCTATACAACCGACTGCCACACACAACACTTCAATGACGTGACTTACGTCTGAGAGAGTATTCCAAAGTGACCAGTACGCTCGTTTGAGCAGGTAGCTAGTACTTCATCTAGGTAGCGTAGAATCCGAAACATTCTAATGAAACGCGAATGTTATACAGAAAGTAACATCGCGCCCCACGAAAGTGTAACAGGATTTCTGTTGTTGAAAATATACAGGATGTTAAACGTACGATGCACGTTGTCCGGCGTCGCACTGAAAACGTTACCAGGAAGGCAGCTCAACACATACGCACTGGCACGTAGCTCGGTCTCCAACGGTTGTCGTATGGGGATATGAGGAGCTAACACGGTAATCGGATTCTTGTAATTTCTTTATATTTATGGTAACTGAAGATGAGCACTAAAATATCAACCCAGTAATGCTGACTGCAGCAACACTCAAAAATTCTCGACAAAATAGACCTTGTAGTTTTCCAACCACGTTTAATACGCTAAAATACGGCCGGGTGTTTCTTGACAGGCTGTGTGGCTAAGTGCTCATGATGTGTAAGACTTACGTTCCATTTATGCCTAATGCAGCATTTTACACAGATGTTCATATTCTACAATCATTTCCGTGAAACGTAAAATACGTCCAGATA
Organism: Schistocerca americana; assembly: GCF_021461395.2. Lineage (NCBI taxonomy): Eukaryota > Metazoa > Arthropoda > Insecta > Orthoptera > Acrididae > Schistocerca > Schistocerca americana. Next base: position 623,963,185 of record NC_060121.1, on the reverse strand, counting down.
GACAAACAGTCAGTAGTGCATGAGACTATTTTTATTTCATTGTTAGAATATATACATCATTTGAATGAAGTATTCATCAAATATACGCTAAATAATAGGTAACTAATAGTAATTTTGTGAAAAATTTGCAACTTCTTATTTGTAATTGCACTACTTCTTACAGGGTGTTTCAAAAATGACCGGTATATTTGAAACGGCAATAAAAACTAAACGAGCAGCGATAGAAATACACCGTTTGTTGCAATATGCTTGGGACAACAGTATATTTCCAGGCAGACAAACTTTCGAAATTACAGTAGTTATAATTTTCAACAACAGATGGCGCTGCGGTCTGGGAAACTCTATAGTTCGATATTTTCCACATATCCACCATGCGTAGCAATAATATGGCGTAGTCTCTGAATGAAATTACCCGAAACCTTTGACAACGTGTCTGGCGGAATGGCTTCACATGCAGATGAGATGTACTGCTTCAGCTGTTCAATTGTTTCTGGATTCTGGCGGTACACCTGGTCTTTCAAGTGTCCCCACAGAATGAAGTCACAGGGGTTCATGTCTGGCGAATATGGAGGCCAATCCACGCCGCCTCCTGTATGTTTCGGATAGCCCAAAGCAATCACACGATCATCGAAATATTCATTCGGGAAATTAAAGACGTCGGCCGTGCGATGTGGCCGGGCACCATCTTGCATAAACCACGAGGTGTTCGCAGTGTCGTCTAAGGCAGTTTGTACCGCCACAAATTCACGAAGAATGTCCAGATAGCGTGATGCAGTAATCGTTTCGGATCTGAAAAATGGGCCAATGATTCCTTTGGAAGAAATGGCGGCCCAGACCAGTACTTTTTGAGGATGCAGGGACGATGGGACTGCAACATGGGGCTTTTCAGTTCCCCATATGCGCCAGTTCTGTTTATTGACGAAGCCGTCCAGGTAAAAATAAGCTTCGTCAGTAAACCAAATGCTGCCCACATGCATATCGCCGTCATCAATCCTGTGCACTATATCATTAGCGAATGTCTCTCGTGCAGCAATGGTAGCGGCGCTGAGGGGTTGCTGCGTTTGAATTTTGTATGGATAGAGGTGTAAACTCTGGTGCATGAGACGATACGTGGACGTTGGCGTCATTTGGACCGCAGCTGCAACACGGCGAACGGAAACCCGAGGCCGCTGTTGGATCACCTGCTGCACTAGCTGCGCGTTGCCCTCTGTGGTTGCCGTATGCGGTCGCCCTACCTTTCCAGCACGTTAATCCATCACGTTCCCAGTCCGTTGAAATTTTTCAAACAGATCCTTTATTGTATCGCTTTTCGGTCCTTTGGTTACATTAAACCTCCGTTGAAAACTTCGTCTTGTTGCAACAACACTGTATTCTAGGTGGTGGAATTCCAACACCAGAAAAATCCTCTGTTCTAAGGAATAAACCATGTTGTCTATAGCACACTTGCACGTTGTGAACAGCACACGCTTACAGCAGAAAGACGACGTACAGAATGGCGCACCCACAGACTGCGTTGTCTTCTATATCATTCACATCACTTGCAGCGCCATCTGTTGTTGAAAATTGTAACTACTGTAATTCCGAAAGTTTGTCCGCCTGAAAATGTACTGTTGTCCCAAGCATATTGCAACAAACGGTGTATTTCTATCGCTGCTCGTTTAGTTTTTATTGCCGTTTCAAATACACCGGTCATTTTTGAAACACCCTGTATTTATAATTACACTACCCTCGCGTTACCCGTGATGTAACTTCTTGAAACGCCCTGCTGAACCCGCAGGCAGGACAAATAGTAGGAATTGTGGACGGGGGCCAGAATGAGCGGCTGTCAGTTACATTCCAAACGTAACACTTTATTTAGTTCTCCGAACATTACAGGGCAACTTCTAAGCTTGACTATCGACAGGAAACGTACTTAATTTGAAAACGGCTGAAGGCCCATGAATTAAATACAAGTGCTATAATTATTTTTTTTATTTTTCTGAGACAGAAAGCTCTAGGCTTTAATCTTAAATAGTATTTAACGCCAAGCGATGTAGCACTTGACTAGTCAGATAGATTAAGTTTTTAAAAACGGCTGAAGGCCTATAAATTTAAAACAACATAACTACAATAATCTTTCAATAGGCAGATGGCCCAAGCTTTATGACCAATAAGAAACCTTACATCAAACGACTGAAGGCCTTTGTTAAAAAAAAAAAAAAAAACTAAAACCAGTTTTCCAAGGCAGAAGGCCCAAAGCTTTTAACCTTAAACAGTATTTAAGCTCAAGTGATGTAAGGCTTGATAAATAGGAATCCAAAATTTTAAAGCTGCTGAAGGCCCATCATTTTAAGAACAATACAATGACAGTAAATTTTCAACAGGCAGAAAGCCCACAATTTTATGCTCAGATGTGTAATACCTGATAAGGAGGATCCTTAAAACTTAAAGCGGCTGAAGGCCAATGATTTTAAAAACAATACACTACAATAAATTTTCAACAGGCAGAAAGCCCACAGCTTTATCTTTCAAAAGGAAATACTTGATAAGTAAGATACTTAAAACTCAAAGCGGCTGAAGTCCGACGCTTTTAAAAACAATACAATAAATTTTTAACAGGCGCAATGCCCAAGCTTAATCTTCAGACAACGTAAGCATTGCCCAATTTAGAAAAACTTACTTTTAAAATGGCTGAAGGCCTTTGTTTTTAAAAACACCATTACAAGCATATAAATACCAACCATCGGCTATGAGCCACTAAAAATACTCAATTAAACGCTAATAAGAAGGCAGAATAGGCAACGGTGCTCAGAAGTTTCCAGGGGGCTCGGTCTGCCCTTGAAATCTTAACGTTAGCTTAGGTGAGACAAGAAGTCGGCCCAACTATACTCGATCCGCCAGCAACACAACCAAGAGACAGTCACCCATCGACAAGACAACTCGCTAACCACCGACCAATATACGAGAATTCCAAAGCCAAAACGTTACAGACATAGCCGCCCACAATCAAAAATGCATTAAGCTCTCAAAAACTACACGCCATGTTGGACAGCGGCAGCAGGTGAGGAAAGGACACTGCCTGAACCAGGGCAGATAACTGCAACACTAACTGCCACAAGGCAGAAAATTCCGCTGGTGCACTTGAATTTAAAACCGACAAATATAGTTAATTCCACCACATGGCAGCTAAATCTTCACCAACTCGAACAGTCGCAGCTGCTCCTAGGAATACCGCCAACAGCGAACCACCAACCCCAAGGGGACAATGTGAACAGACGTGGCTTCAGTAAGAAAATCACCACTCAACTTTCCTGCCTGGGTTGGTGAGCCACGGACCTCGTAGCACTTGGAACAGCCCCCACACGCCCCGACACTGTGTAGAGACCGCCAGCAGGCCCGGCCGACGGCGTCGCGTGGAGACTTGCTTACTCATCCGCTCCAACCGACTGACTGCCTGACAGTATGCTAACAACATTTAAAACAAGTTATCAGTGGACATGACACCAACTACACACACAGTTTGACTAACACTTGCATGAATACTTGAACGACACTCAACAGCGGCTGTGAAATCACGAAGACAAATCAGGAGTCGATACACACGCACACAGCCAACCCATAAGCGATTGGCGAGCCCATTCACGTCGTCCAGTAGGACAACCGACCGACGATCCACGAAGACCGACACCAGCTGAAGTGATGCGTGGTAGCAATGGTCGGGTGAGCCATGGACATCCAGGCCTCACTGCTGCTCCAACCCAACTGAACTAGAGCCGCGTTCCTACTCCACAACTGGCAGATCCGAACTGCCCTCCTGGCATATTCCAGCTCACTCCACGACAGATGACAACTGGGAAGTAATAGCAGTGCAGCAAAGATAACACATGAGGACTATATCGATAGGCGCTGCTGCTGCCACTGACGGGCAGACAAAGCAGCAACTCAGTGACAACAGAAATTGAAACTAACATAACGAGGTGGTAACACTAAAAAACTGGTTGTAAAATAAGAGATGGCACGAGCGCGAGCCACCCACGGCTCACTTCTGTTAGTCCCTATCGATCTTCCCCTTCTCTCTGTCCTTCATTTCCTCTCTGTCCATCTCTACCCAGCTCTCTGTTCCCCCCTCCACCCTCTTCTTTCTGTCCATGTCCTCCTGTACCTCGCTCTGCCCTTCCTGTCCTCCCACTCTCTATATAATCTGCTCCTGCTCCTCTGTCAATCTACTCCTTTCCCCATCTCTTACTCCTAAATCCTTCTGCTCCTCTCTTTGTCCCTGTCCTCCCCCCCTTTAGTCTGATCATCCCCTCATCCCCCTCTACCATCACCTACTGCACTCTATCTCTGTTCATCTTCTCTTCGTTCCTTTCTCTGCCCATCTTCTCCTCTCCCTCTGTCTGCCAATCTTCTCCGCTACCCTTTCTCTGTTCATTTCACGCTCCCTCTCTGTTCATCTCCTTCTTCCCCTCTCTATGTCTTGCCCCCCCCCCCCCCACTGTGTCTCTCCATCTCCATCTTGCCCCTCGCTGTCTGTCGATTTTCTCTCCGCCTTCTCTCTGCACATTATCACACACCCTTAATAGAGCTGGTGCTTACCCCAGAGTTTTTATTTTCTGGTTGTAAATGAAATGTTCCGAGAGTTTAGGATGAGCTTTTTACCTGTGGCCTTACCCGCATATTGGTGTGTCAGATATACACTGATGAGGCAAAACATTATGACGACGTACTTCATAGTTTTTTGTCCCTGCTTGTAACGTAATACATCACTGAATCTTCGTATAAGGGATCCGACAGTTTTTTGTAGGTTTGTGAAGGTCTGTTATTAGACGTCTATGTATAGATCATGCAATTCGCGTAAGCAACGGGCGCTGATTTACATACGCGTGATGGCATCCGATAGTGACCCGGAGGTTCCACAGGATTTACATCAGACGAATTTGGTCGCTGAAATATCAACGTGGGTTCACTATAACGTTTCTCAAGGCACTGTAGCACGGTTCTGGCTCTGAGACATGGACAATTATACTGCTGAAAGATGAAGGCCGTCGGGGAAGACATCACGCATGAATGGATGCAGTTGGTTCCCAGCTGACAGCGTGTCTTCGATTACAACCTCATGTCCCACGCAAGCGCAGGAGATTGTGGAATCCTGTCCATTCGTATAATATAGGGTGCCTAGGAAGCCGTTTTCTCGAATAGCTAGACAACAATCCAGAAATCTTATTAATGGAGTTTATTACAGTAATTGAATTGACAATACTTAACTTACATATGTACAGGGCTGGGTCGCAAGCAATTGGCGACATGTAAATAATCAATGTCCTTCGATAGATAAAATTTTCATGCATTCAATTGATATAAGGCACAAGTCTCAACTGAACAGTTAGGGTGACGGCTCGTCTTCTGCAACGTCTTCCCTACCTCTCTTCTAGTGCGGCCGAGGCTACCTGAAGCGGCGCTTATATTGTCCTCGTACACAGGCCGCTCGTGTGGTTGTGCAGCCCTAATCAGCGTACTATTGGCTGACGCCGTCTCACAGCCTTCTGTGTGGTTGCGTTCCGTGCCGACGTGTCGGCGCTTGATGTTACGCCGGAACAGAGAATGCGTCCCATAGCATAATACTGCTCCTACCAGCCTGCGTCCGTGACGTGCTGCACGTTTCGATCAACTGTTCACCTCTATGACGGCGCTTATGGAGACGACCATCGATCTAGTGTAGCAAAAATGATATTCATAAAGCGCCGACACGTTTGCATTGATCGGCGATCGAATGCCCGGGGCCCTGTCCCACTGAAATCGTAATTGACGATGTCGTTGAGTCAACATATGAACATGTAAGGGTGGTCTGCTTCGGAGCTCTATGTTCAAACACTGTACAATTAACGATGTGCTCCGAGACACTTGTACGCGAACCAGAATTGTGCTCTTTCGGCAGAGATGCCACAGATCATCGTCTGTCCAACTTTACACAGAAAGAAAACGTCCGAACCCACGTTATGTGAAGGGTTGAGGACATTCAACTATTTAGTGTCTGGTGGAAGTTTCACTGTTCTCCCTCTTTCCGTAGATACTAACGCCAGCAGCACGTGAACATACGATCAGATTCGCCGTTTCGAGATACTCGTTCGCAGGCTCTGCATAATAATATTATGCCCTTTGCCAAAGTCGCGTATTTCAATGGAGTTCCCCATTTTCAGCCCCTGTCTTCGCTAGTGTAATCCCCTGTCCGTGTCTGCTCCGCTTACGCACTTTCGTTACCAAATCATGTCCTCGCTACGCCACTAGGCGGCGGCACCCAGCGTCGCGGTAGTCAGTGGTCGTAATGTTTCGGCAGTTCAGTGTATTTCACGTGTATTCAAATATTTCACACGTGTTAGTGGCATATGCCAACGATATCTATAGCGACTTTTGCACTGAAGTTCCAGTTTCACGCAACTAAATTTTTAAGAGGCCGTATCTCCTGAAAGTTGTGCTGTACTATGATATACACAACTGGCCATTAAAATTGCTACACCACGAAGATGTCGTGCCACAGACGCGAAATTTAACCGACAGGAAGAAGATGCTGTCATATGCTAATGATTAGCTCTTCTCATACACAAACAGCAGTTGACCGTCGTTGGATGGTGAAACGTTGTTGTGTTGCCTCGTGTAAGGAGGAGAAATGCGTACCATCACATTTCCGACTTTGATGAAGGTCGGATTGGAGGCTATAGCGATTGCGGTTTATCGTATCGCGACATTGCTGCTCGTGTTGGTCGAGATCCAATGACTGTTAGCAGAATATGGAATCGGTTGGTTCAGGAGAGTAATATGGAATGCCGTGCTGGATCTCAACGGCCTCGTATCACTAGCAGTCGAAATGAGAAGCATCTTATCCACATGGCAGTAACGTATCGTGCAGCCACGTCTCGATCCCTGAGTCAACAGATGGGGACGCTTGCAAGACAACAACCATCTGCACGAACAGTTCGACGACGTTTGCAACAGGATGCACTATCAGCTCGGAGACCATGGCTGCGGTTATCCCTGACGCTGCATCACAGACAGGAGCACATGCGATAGCGTATTCAACGACTAACCTGGGTGCACGAATGGCAAAACGTCATTTTTTCGGATGAATCCAGGTTCTGTTTACAGCATCATGATGATCGCATCCGTGTTTGGCGGCATCGCGGTGAACGCACATTGGAAGCGTGTATTCGTCATCGCCACACTGGCGTATCATCCGGCGTGATGGTATTGGTTGCCATTGGTTACGCGTCTCGGTCACCTCTTGTTCGCATTGACGGCATTTTGTACAGTGGACGTTACATTTCAGATGTGTTACGACCCGTGGCTGCACCCTTCATTTGATCCCTGCGAAACCCTACATTTCAGCAGGACAATGCACGACCGCATGTTACAGGTCCTGTACGGGCCTTTCTGGATACAGAAAATGATCGACTGCTGCCCTGGCTAGCACATTCTCCAGATCTCTTACCAATTGAAAACGTCTTGTCAATGGTGGCCGAGCAACTGGCTTGTCACAATATGCCAGTCACTACTCTTGATGAACTGTGGTATCGTGTTGAAGCTGCATGGGCAGCTGTACCTGTTCACGCCATCCACGCTCTGGTTGACTCAAGGCCCAGGCGTATCAAGGCCGTTATTACGGCCAGAGATGGCTGTTCTGGGTACTGATTTCTCAGGATCTATGCACTCAAATTGCGTGAAAATGTAATCACATGTCAGTTCTAGTATAATATATTTGTCCAATGAATACCCGTTTATCATCTGCATTTCTTTTCTGTGTAGCAATTTTAATGACCAGTAGTGTAATTTTGCGGTTGTATATGTGACTACTGTCTGCGAAATGTGTTGTGAATATAATTATTATTAAATAAATAATAAATTAAAACTTCACGCATGATGAGCCAGGTTTTCACGCATCTCTGTATTTGGCGTCATATCATCTGAATTACCTCTCGAACAGCGACATGTTTTTGTAGGTAACTTCAGTGGTAGATGTGGATACCGTCTGCAAAAAGTGTACCAAAATCATGTGTTACGTTCGTTGAAAGTGTGTAAAAACTGTCATTGTCATGTACTGGACCACTAAATTCCTTAATAGGTAAGGGGTTCTAGCCCCGACAGTGATGATTTATAGACAGTAAGTGATATGTGGGCCAAGTTTGGTTGAAATCGGTCCATCGCTAAACGAGGATATGATTAACATACCACAAATATATCGTACATACATCCATTTTTTAAAAAAAACTCATGTATATCGCACACAGAAATCCAGTTTCCGTTGTAAATACATATTCTTCGTTGTCATAATTTCATAAAACATTGTTTAAATTAAAAATAAACGTTCTAAATTTATTTATCCTTACCTATTTTACACTTCAAGGAAATGTACATGGAATCTGCTCCTTTGTTTAAAACGTTGCCATGGCAGGGAACTCAGACAACCCCGATAGTAGGTATGCACGCGGTCCATCGTAAAAATAATTTGGTTTAAGGGTATTCAGGGAAATGGGAAAATTTCAAAGTCGATTAACTAGAGAATTTTTGAAAATATGTCGAACTGCTTTGGCAGACTGCTATTCGAATTCCGGTTCTTTGCATACCATATATGTACGTATAAAATACAAAAATCCGACTTTCGTGTGGCCTCCTTGTTAGCTGAACTGGCCGAGTTAGGAATGTCCTGGGAAAGAAGTCCGAGGAAACAGAGTCTGAATTTAGCACTTCAGATCAGTGTGTCAATTGCGTCTGCTAACAAAACGGCGCCACATTCAATGTAATGGTTGTGCAACTATTGACCAATTCAGATACTGTTGCTCGCGGGCAGCGCTGCAACTGCCCAGTCTTAGCATGACGGAGACGTTGATCCTGATGTGTCCTTTTTTGTGATGGAGGATGGCTCTATTTACTGGGATACGTAGACTCATAGAACAGTCTACATAGGTGTTCTGAAAAATCTCTCTACAGTTAGAGCAAGAGCATCTGCATTATTAGGAAACTAGGGTGTACGTGAGTTGATATCAACGTAATATTCTGGAACATGTTTTACTTTTAAGGTTTACAACTTTCTGGAGAACGAAAATTTCCTCTGCAAAAATCAGCATGAATTCCGATAACAGAGATGTTGCAGAACTCTCTATTCCTCCATGACATCTATAGCCGTGTAAACTTCGGCTCTCTGGTTGATGCCGTGTTCCTTGACTTCAGGAAGGCGTTTGACATCGTCACGCACTATCGTTGAGTGAAAATAGGAACGGACCAGATTTTCAACTGATTTCAAGACTTCCTTACGGATGAAACTCAATACGAACTTTAACGGTAGAAATGTGACAGGACGGTCATTGTTTGCAGCTTATATAAATGGCAGGAGGCGTCGGAAGCTCCTTAAGACTATTTGCAAATCATAGAGTTGTCTATAAAACAGTATCGATTTGCAGAACGATCTGCAAACGATTGATAAATGGTACAGGCTCCGGCAGTTGACTGTGAACGTAAAGAAATATAACGTACTGCACATACGCAGTCAAGGAAATTCCCTTCTGCATGACTTGCACCACCGACGACGAATTGCTGGAACAGTATCTACAGTAAGATATCTAGGATTAATTAACCAGAGCGACCTTAAGTGGGACGGCCATATGAAAAAAAATATTGGGAAGAGCAGACGCCTGATTGAGATTCTTAGGAGTAATCTACTGGAAATAGAACTTATCCATTAAGGAAATGGATTACAAGGTGCTTGTTCGACCGATTTTTTAGTATGACGTAGATGTGGATGTAGATATAGATGGCAGTGTAACATGAATTGGTGGACTGATCTGTTCTTTCAGATAACTAACAGTTAACGAAATGACCTACGGTTACTGGAAGTAGGACAATACTGGAGCATACTCCTCAGATATCTCTCTGACACAGTTACAAGAATGTCCTTACCGTCAAACACACCGCATAATACTGTCTACCTACGTCAGCAACGTATTAATACACGCTTGGTAGCCGACAGTCAGTTGTTCCGATGTGACACACTCTCAACACTGCGTCGCCCTGCCGCGCATGCGCGCTCTGCCGCAGTATGATTTACGTATCCCCGTGACCGCCGCCGACCATAAACCGAATACTGGCTCCCCCTGCACGTTTACGACCTGCTTGGCGTTTTTAACGGCCATCCCCGGCTTATTTAGGGTGCTAGCACCGCCCATTAAAACAGTGATGATAGCTGGAAACAAGGGGTCCAGACGGTGCATTGCTCGGGTCTCTAGAATAGTGTCCACTATCTCACGTGTGCAAGATGTCTGTGCACAAAAAGTCGTAAATCCCGTCTTGCCGAATGCGCTTGCTCTCATGTGGAGTGGGAAAAACAATAAAGCGGGGAACCATATCAGTTTGTTAGTAACTGTATTGTCGATGGCAACCTTTAAGTTGTGTTCGCGGTTGTTCCTTTCCACACTCGACACTTCTTTTGGCGATTGCGATCGTCATGATTCTAACGCCACTGGAAAATACTCTACCTCTGCATCTTTAATCCACCTCACAGCTTGAGTGACGACATAAATTGTCGCATTAGTACGTCGTGCGTTTTAAGGACAGTTGTCGATAGCTCTCTTTATAGGCAAAAATTTCTTTAGCTTTGCTGTCAGTGCCACTACGCGCGACCTTTCCCTGTAGAAGCGATATGCTTTTCAAGTGCAGTAGAGATTCGACCATTCGAAACCTGGGGAATCAGAGTATTCGAATATATGCTTATTCGTATTCCCGACCATTTGCGAAAACGCTACCACCTGCTTAATAGTACGTTGGGCAACCTTTGGAACATAGTTCATCAGCGATTGTGCATGGCAAAGATTTGACAAGTCCTTGATACGTTTTGGAAGCGTGTGACACCACATGTTTACGTGCAGGTCATGCAGTTCCCATAATTGCAGGCTGGTAGTTTGCGGGTCGTATCCTGTAACGTCCCATATCTGTCCAATCTGATTCACAGCAGGCGAAGGTGTTGGCCACGACATAAAAGTGGGATCACCGTCATGCTCCTCAAACCAATGTACCATTCTTGTCTTGTGACACATACCATTATCGTCCTGCAAAGTGCCACCGTGAAGACAATGATGCATGAAGGGATTTAGGCGGTCTGTGCTAATATTCACGTAGTACACAGCTGTCATGGTACCTCCGATTGCACAGGTCCCATGGAACCTAAACTGAATGTACCCCTTTGCAATATACTACCCTACTGCCTTAAGTCCGTGGCGTGATTCTTGTTTTAGACAGGCAGTCGCTTTGAAGACAGCGTCTCCGTACACTACCATCAATCTAGTGCAAGAAGAAACACGAATCACCTGAACAGGCGACACTTGTCGATTGGTCCACAGTCCAGCCTCGAATATCACGTGTTCATTGCAGTAGTAACTGGCGATGTCGTTGGATCAACGCCTGAACACCTCAGAATCGTCTGACGCGAAGCACCAAGTTCAACCTTACGCATTTTACGGTATGCTCTGAAACAGTAGTACCTGCACCAGCACCGCCACTGCACTCGTTAGATCGGACACGTATCAGCTGGCACGTTCTGAGACGAGGAGTGAACGTCGAAATCCAACTCGAGGTTTCACCATCACCCATCTAATTTCCATAGATGCCCAGGACGGTAGCAAGCGGACATCCAACCAGTTCCACTGTCCCCCAAAGGTCGTTCGCAGTCTCCGGGTCATGACAATCTGTCACTTGTCAGTGTCACTTATGCCAGTGGAATTCTACGTTTGCGGCCTGTATTGTGGCTAAAATGATTTCGTGTTGGTCTCTGCTTCGCTTATGTACTCTGCTTTTTAAAACTTATCCCTAGAACTCCAGTGTTATGCGCGTTTTGGGGCCCCTTAGGAACATGGCTGTGAAGGAGAGGAAGGAAGCCAGTGTGCACTCCGTGTGCATAATGGGGGGAGTCATTCCTTATGTGGAAAGAGTGCTTCCGGATGCCATGAAGAGTACATGGTGCAGCCAATGCAGGTGGTGATGCTGCGGGGCGGGGTCGGTCGCCTGCGTTTTTGTTTACGCTATCATTCAGTTCAACTACCTCGATAGAATTCTTGCCACTGACATTTCTCTCGGCTGGCTGTCTACGCCACTCCACCCAGTCAGCGGACTGCTGCTGTCTATAATCAACGTTTCGGTCTGTGTCATTATGTCTGCTTCCAACAGGACTCCCTCGCCCTCGGTACCTGGCTATGTAATTAATCGATTTTTCCACTCCTATTCTATTTACATGTGCCTCGTTTCTGTTTTCATTTCGCTTAAGGGGAGACCTACAATACCTCCTGGCATTCTCCTCCTCGTTTAGATTTTCTACCCTCTCCATATAATAAATAAATTGCTCAATATCATCGCTAGGTGCCGAAATATTTTATTACACCAGTACAAAGGCAACATATTCTCTGCTCCCATAATGATCTGTCCTGTCTCCACTTTAGAGCTCAAATATGACAAAGTTGTGACCCATTTCTGCACAAATCTGTTAATACTATCTTTCTTCGGATCATATTTTTCACCTTACCAGAATTTGTTTAAAAGTTCCATCTGCTTTAGTTTTCCCCAATATTTCTCAAAAAGTGCCTGTTTAAAATACTCTATCTTGTATTGATTCACTGCCCGATTTCCCCACACTCTCGATTCACCCAATCAGATTTGACGCTATGAAACCAATTTCTTGCTTATCATTCCATGATTTGGGCAAAACGTCTTCAAAATCGCCCCAAAATTCTTTAGAATGTACATTTTTACTTCGATCAAATCGCAAAAACTGCCGATGTGTCACATATGCATTTTCTGAGGATTCTACCACACAATTAGATGTTACACGACCACTACTGTTAATAACACTTCGTTCCACTATTTTTAGTCTACCATCATGGTTAGGCACTTGTTCAACTACAGCTGTATTAAATTGACTTATGTTATTTCCCAGGTTAGTCAATTTAGCAGACACTTGCACACCAAATTTCTCACACACATACTTTCCTTCTTTGATTTGATTGCCCATTCTAGTTTGACTATCGTCACATTGTTTTACCACAATGCTTACTTGTTCTTGCATTTCCTTCAAATCTACATTTACTTGTTTCCCTAACTGTCTGCTGTGAGCAGCAACTTGGTTCATCTTAGATTTCAACAGCATTATTACATTGTTGTTTTACTTTACTAACTTCACTTTTTACACTGTGACTAAACAAAATCATATCTCTTTCCATGAATCTCTAAATTCTGAAATTTTGTTTTCCATTGTGGATTCCATTTCTACTGGCACGTTAGTAAACCCTTGATTAACTTCAGAAATAAATCCATCAATTTTAGTATGCATCCCATTTATCTCAGAACTTAAAGAATTCGTTATATCAGAACCCATTTCCTTCAATTTGATATTCATATCAGAATCCAATCAATTCATTTTGATATGCATATTCCCCATATGTTTCAAAATATTTGCTAACATTTCTGACACTATCTTTCTGCTCACAAGCAACTGACAATGGTTCCTGCTTTATCTCTGTAACAGTAACAGGTGTAAACTTAACATTAACCTAAGATTCTGCTTCACTTCTTTCCTCCCGAATAGCGATAGGTGTGGAATTTTCAACCTGCAATTCCCTTTTTAGCCTTTGAACACGAAACGGTATAAACGTGACATCGGTTTCCACCGTGTTCTGTTCATTGTCTCTCCCATAATTAGCATGCATTGAATTTGGCAAGACACTATCATTTACTTGTGATACATCAAAACTAAATTCATCAGTCACTGCATCACCTGCATGTATTACTTTCTCCACATTCTCGTCTACTATAGCATGGTTATTATTTTCCGCCATATTCACGTATTTCTTTCCACACATACTCCCACCATACTAAGTAGAGTAAAACTTAGCTTTTTTCCTCGTCGTCAGCACTGCGAGATGTTACAGCGGGTCCGTCCGCCAAGCTCTGTCCCCCCCAGATGTAGTTTCTGGGTCCACACTCTGTCTACTGCTGCCAACTGCCGCGGACTCCCGGCTGCTGTTCATTGTTGTTGCTCGATGTTCAGCTGTTGCTGACGTCGTCAGCCGCCTTCTCCAGCGATTCTTCTAGCCACTAAATCTTCCACTACTGATATCCTTTGCTGTGCTTTCTGAGTCACTTTTTCCTTGATCATACGTTTCCTCTGTCTTTATATCAAAGTTTATTTATACACGTGTGTGTCTTTTCTTTTATCGGGTTAGCTACACTGCTGCTTATAAGGTTCGCACTCATTTTGAACTTCACGATTCCCGGACGTTAAATGCACCAATCACGGCGAGGCGGGGTCGGCCGTCTGCGTTTATATTAACGCTGTCGTTCAGTTCACCTACCTCGATAGGATTCTTGCCGACGTCCTTTCCCGTTGTGGTAGATGATATGTGCTAGGCAGTGTAAAGCAGCGTTGATGAAAACAGCACCTTATACCTGCTACACAGAGGCCGCGTAAATCTAGTTGAAAGTCAGTTCCTGAAAGTTCATGATTAAAAATGAGGCTTTCGGAATCTTCAGTCTACTTGCAGGAAAGCGTTTAAAATTAGATTAACTCCGCTTTTTATTCGTACTGAAAAACACGAAATGGCTATCAAGTCCGTATTTAATATGGTAAAACGTTACAATTCGAAGTTCTACGTCTGTATAACAAATATTCACTCGAAAAGCAGCCAAAATTTTTAGTAAGTTCGACCCGACTAATTGTCACGTTCTACCAGTCACAGGCCCACAACTATTCGAGAGTTAAACATTCCATCGTTTCAGTGGTCTTCTTCGTAAGAGGTGCTCGCCAAAATATTCCGTACAGGGCACGAAACACGCCACGCAGAGTTGTTACTACGGCCAGAAAGTACACACGCTCGTATCTCTCAAACTATTGAACTTAGAAACACCACACTTTCATTAAAATGTTCGTAACTCCAGGCGCGCCAGTCACGATATGTTCGAGCCGAAATTAGCTCACTATTTCCTCATCTTACAGAGTATTTTTAAGGAGCGATCTGACAACGTGTTATCCGTAGACCGGCTAGCAAGCGACTTTTCTTTATGTACTCTCCTACATGCCCACTCTTCTTTTCGCGCGGGAACAACTTTATTCTGATTGGCTGTTGATCTAAGTGACCAATCAGAACGTTTCTCCCAGATCATAATCGCAGCAAATCTTGCCTTATCCTATCAGTAATTTGATAGTAATTAATGTCAGCAAAACTTCAAATTCTTGTATTTTGTTTAATCAAAATAAACGAAGTGTGAAATATTCTTCAAACTGATAAGTAAACGTATTCCGCCTCTAACTTCCATTCTGCCAGCTTTTATACAAAAGCAAGCACACACCGACATACGTCACCTGCATCGTGATTGTAACATAACTTTCCAACGGTTCTTTTGTACAAGGTTTTACGAAAAATGATATATTAAATTTTAAAATATGTCCCATATACACTCTCTCAAACATTCTCACGCACTCACACGGCATTTTTATGCACTGATGACTTTGTAATGTCTTTAAATGATAATGAAAGTTAATCTGTTATTGTTCTTAACTTGGATGTAACAAACAAGCGTGGGTTTTAGGAGTTTTAGGTAATCCTCTTTATCTCCAAAACTATAGTATACAAAAATTTGAAGTTTTGACAGCTTCATTCCATTAATAGCTAAAGGCTGAGTACCAAATTTGAACAAAATAGGATAAGAAGTAATATGGATTATTTAGATTCGTATTGACTGATTGCTATGCTGCGCAGTTCTCATATCAGGCAGCGTCAGCTGTGCTGTGAGCAAAACGAAAAAAAAAAATAAGAAAGTAACATAGCCTTCCAGCAGCCACCTTACTAGACGGCTGGACTGGAACGAACATCATCTCGTAATAACTTGCTGCGCTACAGCGACTTATGTCGGTACCAGTGACGTGTGTCGCTTTGGATCGGAGGAGATTCTCTCTGATTTCGAGTGGCTAGTGGAAATGGTAAAGACTGCCAGTCTTGCTTCCGAGATTAAGGTGGAGCTCACCATCTGCGGCATCGTTGATAAACCGACTGTGGTCTTTGGCGCAGAGCCCAGTGGAGGGTCCGAATCAGAGCTTCAGGCGGTTCTGTGACTATGTAGGCTGCAGATTCTTTGACTTGCGTCATCGGGTGGTGCGTTTCTGGGTTCCATTTAATAGGTAAGAAATCCACTACACACAGGAGGCGGCTACACGGGTAGCGGGGGCTGTATGGAAGGGACTGGGCAGTATTTTAGGTTAGAGGGTCTCAGGGAACCACACAAAGGGCGTCTGTCTAAAAGGGGGCGCGCAAAACACAGTAAGGTAGTTATAGAAACGATCGGTATTGTAGTTGTAAATTGTCGTAGCTGTGTTGGGAAAGAACCAGAGCTCCAAGCCCTAACAGAAAGCAATGAAGCTCAAATAGTTATAGGTACAGAACGCTAGCTAAAGCCGGAAATAAGTTCAGCCGAAATTTTTTTAGACGATCCAGCAGTGTTCAGAAAGGGTAGATTGAATACAGTTGGTAGTGGAGTATTTATTGCTGTAACAAGTAGTTTGCTTGTACTGAAATTGAAGTAGATAGTTCCTGCGAAATAGTATGGGTAGAGGCTATACCTGACAATCGACTAAACTAGTAATTGTATCGTGTTACCGACCCCCCCCCCCCCCCCCCCTCCCGACTCAGAAGGTGTAGTTGCTGAACAGTTCCAAGAAAAATTGAATCTCGTTTCAAATAGGTACCCCACTCACACAATTATAGTCGGTGGTGTCTTCAATCTACCCTCGATATGCTGGAAAAATTATACATTTAAAGCCTGCGGCAGGCACAAAACGTCATCCGAAATTGTACTGAATGCTTTCTCAGAAAATTGTTTTGAACAATTATTTCATGAGCCCACTCGAAGCGTAAATGGTTTAGAAAGCATACTTGACCTCTTAGCAAAAAATAATCTGGATGAATAGTGTGTATCGTGATGAATACAGGGATTAGCGACTACAAGGCAGTTGCTACTAGGCTGAATACCGTAATACCTACAACCATCAAAAAGAAACGCAAAGTATATATGTTTAAAAAAGCTGATAAAATGCTCTTAACGCCTTTTTAAGAGACAGTCTTCACTCCTTCAGATCTGATAAAATAAATCCCGTGTGGCTAAGGCCTCCCGTCGGGTAAACCGCTCGCCTGGTGCAAGTCTTTCGAGTTGACGCCACTTCGGCGACTTGAGTGTCGGTGGGGATGAAATGATGATGATAAGGGCAACACAACACCCAGTCCCTGAGCGGAGGAAATCTCGGACCCAGCCGGGAGTCGAACCACTGCCCTTAGGCATGACATTCCGTCGCGCTGACCACTCTCCGATCTGATCATGCAAGGGTAGAAAAGTTGTGGAATGATTTCAAAGAGATAGTATCGACAGCAATTGAGAGATATATACCACATAAATTATTAAGTGATGGTACTGATACCCCATGGTAGACCAAACGGGTCAGATTGCTGTTGCAGAAGCAGCGAAGGAAGCATGCCAAATTTAAAACAACGCAAAATCCCCAAGAATGTCAATACTTTGGAGAAGTTCTAAGTAGAGAGCGTACGAAAATACGAGATGCTTTTAATAATTTCCACAACGAAATTCTGTCTCGGAATCTAGCAGAAAATTCAAAGAGATTCTGGTCATACATAAAGCACGCCAGTAGCAAGACGCATTCATAACCTCACTGCACGATAACAATGGTGAAGTCACTGATGACAGTGCCACTAAAGCAGAGTTAATAAACACGGTTTTCCGAAACTCCTTCACGAAAGAAGACGAAGAAAATATTCCTGAATTCAATCAGAAACGACTGCCAAGTTGAGAAACATAGAAATAAATATTCTTCGTGCAACAAAACAGCTTAAGTCACTTAACAAAGCCAAGGCCTCCGGTCCTGATTGTAAATCGGTCAGGTGCCTCTCAGAGTATGCTGATACAATAGCTCCATATTTAACAATTACATACATCCGCTCGCCCACAGAAAGATCTGTACCTAAAGACTGGAAAATTGCTGAAGTCACACCAATACGCACAAAGGGAAGTTGGAGTAATCCGCTGAATTACAGGCCCATATCACTAACGTCGATTCGCAGTAGGGTTTTGGAACATATACTGTATTCGAACAATATGCAAGTACCTCGAAGAAAACGATTTATTGACACATTGTCAGCACGGATTTAGAAAATATCGTTCTTGCGAAATACAGTTAGCTCTTTATACTGATGAAGTAATGAGTGTTATCGACAGGGGATGTCAAATCGATTCCAAATTTTTAGATTTCCAGAGGGCTTTCGACACGGTTCCTCACAAGCGTCTTCTAACCAAACTGCGTGCCCATGGAATATCGCCTCAGTCGTGTGACTGGATCCATGATTTCCTGTCAGAAAGGTCACAGTTCGTAGTAATAGACGGAAAGTCATCGAATACAACAGAAGTAACATCCGGCGTTCCGCAGGGAAGTGTTATAGGCCCTCTATTGTTCCTGATCTACATTAACGAGGCAGAAGACAATCTGAGTAGCACTCTTAGCTTTTTTTGCAGATGATGCTGTCATTTACCGTTTTATAAAGTCATCAGATGACCAAAACGATTGCAAAATTATTTAGATAAGATATCTATATGGTGCGAAAAGCGGCAATTGACAGTGGATAATGAAAAGTGTGAAGTTATTCACATGAGTACTAAAAGAATTCCGCTAAATTTCGATTACGCGATAAATTACACAAATCTGAAGGCTGTAAATTCAAGTAAATACTTATGGATTGCAATTACGAATAACCTAAATTGGAACAACAACATAGATAATGTTGTGGGTAGAGCAAATCATAGACTGCAATTCATTGGCAGAACACTTAGAAGGTGCAACAGGTCTAGTAAAGAGACTGCTTACATCACACTTGTCCGGCTTGTCCTGGAGTATAGCTGTGCGGTGTGGGATCCGCATTAGGTGGGAGTGACGGATAACATAGAAAAAGTACAAAGAAGAGAACTCGTTTTGTATTATCGCGAAGTAGCGGAGATAGTGCACAGAAATGATATATGAATTGGAGTGGCAATCAATAAAACAAAGGTGTTTTTCGTTTCGAATGGGTCTTCTGATGAACTTTCAATCACCCGCTATCTCTTCGGGTTGCAAAAACGTTCTGTTGGCACCCACCTACACAGGCAAAAATGATCATCGCGATAAAATAAGAGAAATCAGGATTCGCACATTAAAAGTTACGTGCTCATTTTTCCCGCGCCCCATTCGAGAGTGGAACAGTAGAGGGACAGCTTGAAGGTGGTTCATTGAACCCTCTGCTAGACTCTTTATTGTGAATTGCAGAGTAATCACGCAGATGTAGATGTAGACGAACACCAAACGCGGGAAAATGCTACATTGCTAATGAACCATCGTAAATATAAATACTCCACATTTTATTCCAAGGAAGTCATAGCTTATAGTTAATGCGTGAGGTTGTTACCATTATTAGCTCACCATTGGCATGTTACATACCAAATTAATTGCGAAATGTCCTGTTTTATATGCTACTGAAGTCGTAAATTTTTCGAAGATTTAATAATCTGGGATCATGGAGGAGATGGATAAAGTAACGTAACTACGCCGTGTCAGAGGCCTCCCACTCGTCCACATAAATTTGGACATCACATGGCGTGAGCTCTGCATGACTATAATGCCCAATGTTTCTGGTCCCACAACTCGAGGCAACTGGAGGAACGGGAAAAGACAGTGTGTGACAGTCTGTGACCAGGTACGGTATATTGAGGTTTGTTCCTCATTACAACATGCTCCGCAGACAACGTCTCACACGGGGATAAACCATCGGGATAGTAGGAGAAGAACGGAGTGTCAGGAGTATAGCTCAGAGAAAGACATTCCCAGAATGTGTTACAAACGTGAAGATGGAAAAAAACATAAAAATGTACCCACGTTCGAGCCTTCTCTTCTCAGTTGTATACGGTACGTCATAGCCACAGGGCCACACAGAATGAATGCAGGACTCCTTTTTTTTTTTGTCATCAGTCTTCTGACTCGTTTGATGCTGATGCGGCCTGCCACGAATTTCTCTCCTGCACCAACCACATCATCTCAGAGTAGCACTTGCAACCATTGCCCTCAATTGTCTGCTGACTGTACTCCAGTCTCTATCTTGCTCTACAGTTTCTTCCATCTACAGCTCCCTCTAGTACCATGGAAGTCAGTCCCTCATGTCTTAATAGATGTCCTATCATCCTGTCCCTTCCCCTTGTCAGTGTTTTCATCATGTTCCATTTCTCTCCGATTTTGCGTAAAACCTCCTCATTACCTATCTTATCCGTCCACCTAATTCTCAACATTCGTCTGTAGTACCACGTATCAAATGCTTCGATTTTCTTTTGTTCCGACTTTCCCGCAGTCCATGTTTCGCTACCATACAATACTATGCTCGAAACGTAAATTCTCAGAACTTTCTTTCTCATGTTAAGGCATATGTTTGATATTAGTAGGCTTCTCTTGACCAGGAATGGCCTTTTTGACAGAACTAGTCTGCTTTGGATGCTCTTCTTGCTTCGTTCGTCATTGGTTATTTTGCTGCCCAGGTAACAGAATTCCTTAACTTCATCTACTTCGTAACCATCAATCCTAATGATAAGCTTCTCGCTGTCCTCATTCCTGATATTACTCTTTACTTTAGTCTTTCTTCGATCTACTCTCAATCCATACGCTGTCCATTCCATTCAGCAGATCGTGTAATTCTACATCACTTTCACTCAGTATAGATATGTCATAAGAGAATCGTATCATTGATACGCTTTCACCTTGAATTTTAATTCCCCTCCTGAACCTTTCTTTTACTGCCATCATTGCTTCTTCTAAGTACAGATTGAACAGAAGGGGTCAAAGACTACATCCCTGTCTTACACACTTTTAACCTGAGCATTTCGTTCTTGGTTATTATCCCCTCTTGGTTCTCGACATATTGTATATTAATCATCTCTCCCTTTAGCTTATCCCTGTTTCCCTCAGCATTTCGAACAACGTGCACCATTTTACATTGTCGAAGGCTTTTTCTACGTCTAAAAATCCTATGGAAGTATCTTGATTTCTTTAGTCCTGCTTCCATTATCAACAGAAACGTCAGAACTGCTTGTCTCGCGCCTTTACCTTTCCTAAAGCCAAACTGATTGTCATATAAAACATCCTCCATTTTCTTATCCATTCTTCTGTGTATTATTCTTGTCAGAAACTTGGATGGATGAGCTGCTACGCTGACTGTGCGATTATTCTCGCACTTGCCAGCTCTTGTAGTCTTCGGAATTGTGTGGATCATATTTTTCCGGAAGTCAGGCCATTCTACACAATATCGTGAATAGTCGTTTTGTTGCCATTTCGACTAATGACTTTATTTGATCTTAAGCCCTCCAAAGCTCTCTTAAATTCTAATTCTAATACTGGACCCCCTAGCTCTTCTAAATCGACACCTGTTTCTTCTTCTCTCGCATCAGACAAATCTCACCTCTCGTACAGACCTTCAGTGTACTCTTTCCACCTATCCGCTCTCTCCTCTGCATTTAACAGTGGAATTCCGCTAGCTCTCTTAAAGTTACCAAACTTTCTCTTAGTTTCAGCCAAGGTTGTTTTGTCTTTCCTACATGCTGAGTCAGTCCTAACGACTATCGTTTCTATTTCGATTTCTTCATATATTTCGTGCAGATATTTCGTTTTAGCTTCCCTGCACTTCCTATTTATTACATTCCTCAGAGACTCGAATTCCTGTATTCCTGGATTTCCGTAAACATTTTTGAACTTCCTTCTTTCGTCGATCAGCTGAAGTATTTCTTCTGTTACCCAGGGTTTCTTTGTACCTATATTTTTCTTTCCAACTTCTGTTATGTCGCTGTTTAGAGATGTCCTTTCATATTCAACCGTACTGTCTACTGAGCCTTAGAGAACTTGAAGAGTATCTCGTCTTTCCTTAGTACTTCCGTATCCCACTTCTTTGCGTATTGATTCTTCCTGACTAATCTTTTAAACTTCACCCTACTCTTCATCACTACTGCATTGTGATCTGAATCTATATCTGCTCCTGGGTACGCCTTACGGTCCTGATTCTGATTTCGGAAACTCTGTCTGACCATGATGTAATCTAACTGAAATCTTCCCATATCATCCGGCCTTTTCCAAGTATACCTGCTCCTCTTGTGATTCTTGAACAGAGTATTCGATATTACTAGCAGAAATTTATTACGGCACACAATTAGTCTTTTCTATCTCTCCATCATCAGCTTGCGACGTTGGCATTTACACTTGAACTATCGTTGTTGGTGTTGGTTTGCTGTCGATTCTGATAAGAATAACCCTATCACTGAACTGTTCACCGTAGCACACTCTCTGCCGTACCTCCCTACTCATAACGAATCCTACTCCCGTTATATCATTTTCTGCCGCTGTTGATATTACGTAATGCTCATCTGAGTATAAATCCTTTTTTTCTTTCCATTTCACTTCACTTACTCCTACTATATCTAGATTGAGCCTTTTCATTTCTCTTTTCAGATTTTGTAGCTGTCTACCACATTCATGCTACTGACATTCCGCACCCGACTCGAAGAACATTATCCTTCAGTTGGTTATTCAATCTTTTTCTCATAGTCACCTCCCCCTTGGCAGTGCCCTCCCGGAGATCCGAATGGGGGACTATTCCGGAATCTTTTGCCAATGGCGAGACCATCATGACACCTTTTCAATTACAGTCCACATGTCCTGTGGATACACATCATGTGTCTTTAATGCAGTGGTTTCCATTGCCTTCTGCATCCTCATGCGGTTGATCGTTGCCGATTCTTTAGCCTTTAGGGTCCATTTCCCACCCCAAGGGCAAGGGAGTGTCCTGAATCTCTGTCCGCTCCTCTGCTCTCTTTGACAAGACCGTTGGCACAATGAGGGTGACTTCTTATGACGGAAGTCTTCAGCCGCCAATACTGATTATAGATCAAAGCTTAAGCAATAGCGGGTTTCGAACCCGAGACCGAGGACGTTTTGATTATCAATCAAAGACGCTACCCCTAGATCACCTATGAAAGCAGTATACTTTTCTAAATTTGTTTATAGCACATTTTTTTAGGACATCTGCAGTTGGTGTGTCTTTATCAAACATTTAACTACGAGAAATCGCTCCTAGAGTAACAAGGCCTCATTGCGCCTTGGCCATAAAACAACATACTGCAATAGCACGGAAACAATCGAAATATGATGAACCCTGTATGGAGGCTCAAAAGTAGCAATCGAGGGACGTCATGTGACCGCTTCTCATGTCAGCCGAATGCCAGACGCGTTTCAGAATATAGTCAGTCGTTCTGGATTCAGCCTATAAATTCTATGCCAAAACCCTGAATGTCAAACTAAAAAATGGAATTGAGAAACTAATATCTGAATAATGATCAGTTTTTAAAAAGGAACGGCCAACAGCTGAGGTTTTGCAGTACAACAAATTATAGAAGGGAAGCGAGAATACAGTAGGGAAACCCGTCTCGGTTTGATATATTCTCGAAAGGGATTTTATTTTGTCCTATCATTTTGTCCCTTATTCTTGTATTTTTTTTTTCTTTCGTCTCCTTACCGATTCCTTGGAGACCCTCATCATTTATTTTCTTATGAGTTCATCTACCTTTCAGCTTACATCTGTAGAACCACATCTCATATACTTAGATTCAGTTTTTTCCAGCTTTTCCAGAGTCCAAAGTTCACTTCAATACAAAACTGTGCTCCGAAAGCACATTCTCAGAAATTTCTTTCTGAAATTAATGTCAGTTTGATACTACCATATTTTGTACTTTTTCCCTTTGCTATTCTGTTTTCTATGACATCTATGCTTTGTACGTCGTGTGT
Organism: Schistocerca americana; assembly: GCF_021461395.2. Classification (NCBI taxonomy): domain Eukaryota; kingdom Metazoa; phylum Arthropoda; class Insecta; order Orthoptera; family Acrididae; genus Schistocerca; species Schistocerca americana. The sequence continues at coordinate 623,939,277 of NC_060121.1, read as the reverse complement.
TATCTTCCTGCCAAAGGAACAGGATCATGTTTCTTGCTCTGCTCTGTGGCACCCAATTTTATTTTAAGTTTATCGCTACTCTCATTTCTGATGCTCCTTCACTTTTTCCTGCTTTCGGACTACTCTCAGTCAATGGAATGTGATTGTTAAACTGTTCTCTTCTGTCAACAGATACTGCAATTCTGTATCACTTTCACAGAAGACAGCAATATCATCACCCAATCTTATCGGTAATATCTTTTCACCCTGAACTTAAATTCCAATCTCAACCTTTAATTTATTTCCGTATAAACAGTAGGGATGGAAGACTGCAACTCTGTCGTACAACCTTTGCAATCCGAGCACGACGTTCCTGTTCTTCTATGCTAATTGTTCTCCCTCGATTTTTTTACCTGTCTATCCATGCGGAACACACGTCTCTTGCTCATAATATGCTACATTTAGAACTAATTATATTGCCGAAAGCGTTTTTTTTCTTCTAAAGTCAGCATACTATACTAACGTATCCTGATTTTTCTTAAATTCCACTTCCATTGTCATGTGCAATTTGAGAAACGTCTCTCTGATGACTTTACGTTTTCTAAAGCCAAACTGACCGTTAGCTAACATGGCCGTACTTTTATTTTCCAGTATTCTGTATTTAATTCTTGTTAGCATCGTAGATGCATGAAATGTTAAGCTGGTTATGTAATAGCTCTCTCATTTATCTACCCTTTTCATTTTCGGTAATGTGCAGATACTTATTTTCGGTACGTCTGATATGTTGTAGAATCAGAGACCTACAGACCGACTTAAGCAGTCGTTTGGTTGCTGCTTCCTCCCCACATTGCAGTATACAGAATTTCAAAGTTACCTAATCATTCCTCAGTATATCAGTATTCCACTCGTTGATTCTTCCGGGCGATCCTCTTAAACTGTTTCTACTCCTCATCATTGCTAAACAGTGCTCTGAATTTTTTTGGTACGTCTTAATACCAAGTATGTGAGTTCGGAATTTCTATCAGACAGTGATATAGTCCAAATGGAGTCTTCCCGTGTTTTTAGGCTTTTTCCGAGTATATTTCCTCCACTTGTGATTTTTAGAAATTGTATTCGCTGTTATTGATTGATAGTTTACGAAGAATTAGTTTTGCTCAATTCTCAATTCTTCTCCCGGAGCCTTATAGTCCTGTGAATCTGTCTTGTATTCCTTCACGTGTCACACCGTTCGAAACACTCATGATTATTAGATTTTAAGTTGTCTTTACATAACGAATTACACGTTCAGTAACCTGATATACGTCTACCATCGCTGCCACATCTATTTGCAAGGGCGCGATATATATCTGAAATACTGCTGTCGTACGCTTCCTGTCGATTCTGATGAGAATAATTCCATCACTGGACTCATGCTTTGCCCTACTTCCCTATTCATCACGAACCCTGCTCCTGATATGCCATCTTCCGCAGCTGTTGATAATACTCTATATGCTTCTGACCAGAAATCCTTATCTTCCTTCCACCTCACATTACTCATCCCACCGTTTGTAGATTGAATCATTGCATTTCCCTTTACACATTTTTTAATTTCCCTGCCACATTCACAGTTTCTGGCATTTCACGTTTCAACTCATAGAACGTTACCCTTTCGGCGATCATTCAGTTTTCAACCCATGGTCACCTACCCTTGAGATCCCCTCCAGGAAATCAAAAAGGGGAGCTAATTTAAAATCTTTAGCTACTGGGAAGGACACTTTCTCAGTTGCAGACCACACGTCCAGTGTATTCGCGTTATTTATCTACAATTTAGTTGTCTCCATTGCCTTCTGCAGCTGCATGCAGTTGATCATTGCTGATTACACCACTCCTTTAGCGGCTCTATCTCATCTCAAGAGAGGGAAAGTGATCTTTGGTAAGTTCGGTGGCAGATCAAGGGCGACGCGTTATACCGAAAGTATCGTCCGCCTTTACTGATGATTATTATTTAAAATTAACGAGAGAATCATGACGTTTTGGTAACTAGTGAAAGACACTACCAATAGACGACCGTGCAGTGCAAAGCGCAGTGTTATCTACATCAGCTGCTTTTTTCCCAGGTGTTTCTTTAGCTCATTATAATTGTTGGTAAGCAACGTGACTGGCGCTCTGTAAGTTATCTTTTACATATGATGAGAATTTAGTGAGCTGGTAACCAAGGTAAGTGTATCGTGGAGAACAACCATCAGCCATCCTGTCATATACTGTAGAAGACTTCCGCTGCATCTTACCTACAGAGAACAGAATGAACAATCCTTTCAGCGGAAATAGAGATAAGCCTGGAAATGAACCACACAATTAAGTGCAGTATTCTGAAGAAAAAAGAAATTATTTTTGTCAGTCCCACCGACATCGACCTCATTAGAGATTGAATATCAAATCAAACTTGTAGCAATACATTTTGAGAAATTATTCCTAAATATTAACTGCGTGGATGACGATATCGAAATGTTGTTTTCTCTCAGTCTTTCACTATCGACAAAATTTAAATTTCTGGTTTTTGTAACTGCCTACGTGTATGTTGCGAGAGTAACATGGAACTAGAATGAGAATCGTTCTGACTCAAACGCATGCTTTTAAACAACAATTCTTCCCTTGAACCATACGCAACAAGAACGGATAAGCTATTGGAAAAGTGACATCGGAACTCTGTGAAAAATATCCTTGGCTTGTACAATCTAGATGGAGAAGTGGATATGGATGTACATCTCATATCCAGTAACATACACTGTCCGCTATTACCCTGTGACTAAGTAAATGTCTTTTCTTTCAAAGACTAAAGCAGTTAAAATATAAGGGAATCATGATGTAAAGATTTATCCACAACTAGTGTCTTCAATATAGAATCATACTATCAGCGTTTCAAGGTTTTGCAATAAATGAAATAACGACCGTGTCAGAATGTAGGTGTAAAAAGGATACAAACCGAAGGTACATTCGCACATGCATTCACGCATAATATTCGACAAATTTTATTCAGATCTGATGGTTATTGTACCTCAAAAAAGAAACACGATTATCTAGATTGGAGTCTTATTTCTTGTATTATTCTTGAAGTAGAAAAACAGCATATAAATCCCTTGAATAATATTCTGATCGCACTTAAACGATGTATTATAGTACTTCCAGACGCGGAAAAAGAGGAAATGTGTCCTTCCGTCTATATGTATAAGAGTACAATACGAATACATGACTCACCTAGAATACAGGACAGTGTCCTGGTGAAGGCTGGTTAACGACTGTGTTAATATTTTACTGCTTGCCCTCTTGCCTCGCAGAGAGCGTGAGTACAAAAGAAACACCTGCTTCCTAATTCCCTTTTGTCCTTTGTCACATAGAGGAGAAAGCCAGTGTGCGTGTGGTAAATGAGTTTGGCTTTGGATCTTCGCTGTGGCTGCCGCAGAACTATGGGCTTGGAGGTAGCTGCGAGCTGCAGGTAATCAAGTCTTTCAATCTGCGGCTATTACTCACGCCAGTACTGTTACAGAAGATGTAGCCACGAAACACAGATAAATTGCTATGCTTTTCTGTTATCCAGGTACTCCAACTTATGATACATTAATCTATGATCAGTTAGACATCCATACTTGTGAACAAATCTGTTGTATCGAGAATGAATTTCCACTATGCAATGGATTGCACGCTTATTTGAAACAACCTCGCAGATTACAACTATGTGTCATTCCCAGGCTGTGTTCCGGTACGACAAGCAGTTTTAATCCGTCAGGAAGATTCAAAGGTACTGTTGTTTCTGCTTGCGGCACTTCAGCATCTAGATTATTAGAGGCCGTAAATATGTACGTGGAAGAAAGAATTTAAAAAATAATAAAACGTTCTTCGACCGCAGCTATGTTCCCCAGAAGAGCGAGCTTACGAATTAACAAAAACTTTCCTCTTCATTCTTTCAACGTACACTAATAATCATGGGATAAAATAATGTTCAATAAAAAATACAACGATAAAACAAATCCCTTAAGATTGTGGATGGTTGCCCATTAACATAAAACAACCATGGGAAGAAACCTGGCACTCTGACAAGTGCTGAAACTTACGGATGAGTGTGTGGTCGATAGCACATACACTTAAAAGTACGCCGTCATTCACACATTCAATCATTCAGATTCATCTCCTTAATGTCTCAACATTCTTTATTACTCAAAAAAAAAAAACAGATTTCAGTACTAAAACAAAACTAGTTACAACCTCTTCACAGATGTTTGTGGCCGGATCATGCCTATAAAAGGGAAAGTTCCACTCACTACGTTCCCAGTTAAAATCTATACCCTAATTAATTTGGGAGCTGCATGTTACCTCCGAAAATTTTAATATCTATTTTAGACACCATCATCCACAAGTAGCTGTAGGGCTCATCTTATGTCAGTAAACAACATGCATTCTGTAAGGTGGCATGTTGTCAGTGATACATGAGAAGCCTTGGACATTGGTGGGTCCTCTTACTGAAGAAAAAAACCCATGCATCAGAGGACTGTGTGTAGTACGGAGCCTTTTAAGAGAACTTCACTTCATGATCGAGGTAACTGCTAAAGGGTGAGTTGTAAGTCTTCAAGGTCTGTAACATCCACTTCCAGTTACTCTTAATCCATAACGCAGTCCAGGACGGTGAGGCTTGACTCAGAGGTTCACCTCCTCGAATCCCGGTGATGGACGAAAATCTTTTAGTTTCTGACCGGCTAGAGGGGATAAGTTGGTGGGGTCAAGTTCTTGTTCATGGTCTTGGTTCCAATGTCGTGGGTTCAGTTCAAAATCTCTCCACAGTGTCTCACCAACTGAGGACATTTGACACTTGACGGTGATCCGTCCCTCGGTTGGAGACTTTAAGGTTGGCGGCCCCCTTGGTGCTATTCGAAAGAAATAGCCTATGTGTTGGGACTGGGTTTCAGCCGCTCCCTTCTCTGATCATCATCATCCTACAACGCAAACATAACACTACGCTATACGAGTACACACATCCATTAGCCTCACCTGAACTCTGTGAATATACTTATCAGGAAGGAAAGGAACCACTGTGTGCTGAGGAAGAACGCACTATCCTACAGCCAATAACGCAATAAACATTTAATTTTTTTCAGACCATTCTTGTAAATTCATTACCCTGAAAGCCAATATGCTATGTGACCCAGCAGAATATCATTTGTCCTAGTTATTGTAGAGTGTATTGTGTGCAAGGTTGCCGGCCGCGGTGGCCGAGCGGTTCTAGGCGCTCAATCCAGAACGGCGCGACTGCTCCGGTCGCAGGTTCGAATCCTGCCTCGGGCATGGATGCGGTGATGTCCTTAGGTTAGTTAGGTTTAAGTAGTTTTAAGTTCTAGGGGACTGATGACCACAGATGTTAAGTCCCATAGTGCTCAGAGCCATTTGAAACATTTTGTGCAAGTTTATGACTAATGGTTAGCTTTTAGTGTACCCTCGAAGTCTAATCGAATGAGGAATTTCATAGTGCGAATACAACTGCTCCAACACCTTCAATATTGCTTTTCTTTCTGGATCGTGAATTTATTCGGTAACCATATCTTGAGGAGACCGGGAATGCTAATCACAACATAGTCCGCATTTCCCCCTGCTAAGACTCATGAACAAATTTATAGCGCCCGTTTAAAATGTTATAAAATGTAGTTTTTACTGATCTGCACTACTGCATTCATTTTATTGTGAAAGTTAGTTCCTGGGTAGTCTTGCAACCAGGTGCTATACTGGGGACTGCTGGTCAGTACTATGAGGGCAGCCCTATCCTATATCTATGTCTATATCTAAATCTACATTCTCTCAAGGTGGGTGGTATATAGGATCTATAAATTTGGTGGCCAGACTGTTCTATACACCTGCCAACCACAATGTGGCCTACACGGCACAAAAGCCTCACAGAACTGGAATAGTTATCGGATCCCTAAGACCTTTGACTCAGATTCTTTAAAAAATTAAGCACTTTGAGTGGCTTGATAATGTCCAGAGACAATCATGAGAGGTTCTGTAGCCTAAAATAAACTGAATACTCACAGGAAATCGAAATTCTCATTTACTGACAAATGACAGCATTTGGTGGATTTGACGCTTAACCACCTCCGATCCTAATGACTCATCATCATAACAGTATCTTGTTGAGAAATAACGTGTCAAGTCGGTATCTAGCTCTTACCGTGGACACTTAAATAAACTGAGTTGATTTTATGTGACCGCAATGAGAACAAACCGACTACTTTATTGTAGTGATGGTTCCTTAGAGTCTGAATCGGATATCTGTCTAATGCACCAAATGTGATCAATTCATTTGTGATTACAGATACTCAATACTCGTAAAACTTTCATGGGTAAAAAAAGGGCACTTTGTATAGGTTTTGTGGTGAATCAAATTGTGTTGTGTTCAATGCATGACCAGGTGGTCATAATTAAAGAGCAGTTACGCAACAGAGGTCGACAGTGAGCTGTTAATTATCGAATGGCAGCGAAAGTAGAAACTTGGTTGATATTCTATAGCTTAATGCGGAACCGATTTACTTTGAAAAAAATAAGTATTTCAGTTTTGGCCATCATGTCCAAACCTGGCGCTGTGAACGCAAGGAAGACATGTAGAAATGTTCCCATATGTAATAGATTCGGAAGGGGACGTGGACAGAAAATATCAAACAAGTTAGAAAGCCAGAATTCTGATTTTTTTATTACCTGTCGTCTACACAATTTGTTCAGTACGAACATTGGAGACAGCTACGAGACGCTGCGTCCGTGATCGACAGCTGCTCGCAGCACTTAAGGTGGAATCTGAGCAACGTGTTTCTGTATAGCCTACAGACCTCCAGATCGGGCAGATAGCGAATGTGTCGCTGGTAAACGCGTTGTTTTAGATATCCGCAGAGCCAAAAGTCACATGGATTCAAATCAGATACTCTTGCAGGCCATGCATCAGGAAAACATACGTGGGAGGTTGCCTTACGCAGATGTTTCAGTGGGTGTGCGACATGAGGTGTTGTCCTATCTTGCATGAAAACAGCGGCCTCCCCAGAGTTGCAGTCTTCAAAAGCAGGAATCACAAGCTGTACTAGGAGACGCATGGTACACATGACAGGCCTTCTGGGTGTATTCTCTGCGAAGAGGAACAGACCAAGGAAATAGGTGCTAGTGAATTCACGCCACACGGTCACAAACGGTGAGTGCAAAGGTTCTTCATGCACAACAAGCGCTTTAACAGTGTCCCAAATTCCGTAGTTCTGCGTATTCAGTGCACGCTGTGGCGTACAATGTTCTTCATCACTCCATTGAATATTGCTCTGTCATAATGTCACTATCTTCGATGCGTGCCAGTTTCCGGGGAGCAAATTGAGAACGTTGTTGCGGATTATGAGATTTCAGTTGCTGCACAGTATGGATCTTGTACGATTACCAGTGAAAAATCGGCCGCAAAACTTTCCGTACTGCTGACCATGCGGTGGACAATTCTCGTGACATAGCACGAGCAGTAGGACTACCCGGGATACGTGTTGTAAAAAATGGTTCAAATGGCTCTGAGCACTATGGGACTTAACTTCTGAGGTCATCAGTTCCCTAAAACTTAGAGCTACTTAAACCTAACTAGCCTAAGGACATCACACACATCCATGCCCGAGGCAGGATTCGAACCTGCAACCGTAGCGATCGCGCGGTTCCAGACTGTAGCGCCTAGAACCGCTCGGCCACTCCCGCCGGCTACGTGTTGTATGATCAGTTGCAGCAACAACGACTTTGTCAATAACTTCCACCGGATTATGACGCCTTCCCCTTCCAGGTGCCGCGCGAAGCTCATCCGTGTTTTCGAATTTCACTATCGTCTCCTTTAAACCATTTAATGACGTCAGGGCTCTCCTCAGACCTTCCAGTCAGCGATACTCTCTCAGTGAAGCATTGTAATTGCTGCCTTTCACATAAAACTGTTTCACTAAAAGTACACGGTCTCTCATTTCGATAACCATACTGTTCACTCACGTTATGGCTTGTCCAATGAGTGGATGTCATACTGCTGTACTAACTGTAGTGAGCAGGCGAAATTATTTTCGTTCGGCCACAATTGTGAGTTCTCTGTTGCTCTTGGGGAAGGCTCTTCACACTAGAACAGACGAAATATTAGTTCATTTTATTACATAAATGAATTACATATTTACCTAACTCTGGCACACGGAAATACTGGATAATTTACAACTGCGAAGGACTTTCAAAGCACCACTTGATGCACTCTATTTACAAACTGTTCTCTTGCAGTACAAAGTTCCACATACATATGAAGAAGTCCACCAGAAACTTTATTTATCAAATCCGATATTGTGCTGCTGACTGCTTCTGATAACGTCACGATTTGGGGCTGAGTGCTTTGCTAGCTTGAACTTACACTGACATCAGCGTAAAGGGGCCTCCAATATGTCGTTGCGGATCGTAGCGAGCCCTCGCTAATGTCTGTGGTATTGATTCGCATTGTCATCTTTGGTGTTGCAACGTAAACTATGTATAGTTCCATACAAAGAGTGTCCAAAATTGGAACAATTTTGTTTTCCAACGTGAATCGGGTGCGCATTAACGCATTAAAATGTCTACCATGCTTCGCTGCAGGATGATAGTTACATCCCACACTGGATCTCTGTGTGCAGCTGCAATTTAATTTTAACCACCCATTATGTATTGTAAGAAGCACAAAATTCGTAAGCGCTTTCCCGTAAATCAGTTGTCATCGTGGACTAACCTCTAACCTAACATCACAACACGACGGTGGTTCCAACAGTACTGGGGACCTCGCTAAAGTAAGCAGAGACAAAAAAGGCATTTTAGATTCCCTGTGGCGAACCACTTCTGGCACCTTGATTATATTTTTGAGTCTAAATCTCCCCTGGCACATGTACCTTCTTCAACCTCTCCACAGTTCACCCAGCGTCCTGAAAAAGTGACTGGTTCACACGTGGACAGTTTGATATTACCTTACGCTACCTGTATAGGAAGACGAGTCCTCGCGGAAATGAAGGCGCCAGTTGCGCTTCCCCAGCGCCGTTGCGACAGCTGGAGATCGTCCTGTCCGCTCAGGAGCGGTGAACGAAGGCTGACAGGTCGCTCATATGGCAGCGCGAGCGACAGGTGCGAGGCTGCGCGCCAATCTGCGTTGGATAAGGAACTTCACGGCTTCCGTCGGTCGCACCGCTTCCTCTGTGGCCACCTCTGCATCTTGCTATTGAGGTATGTTTCGGAGCATGTAGCTCTGGAGTTTCTTCCCGTCTCATAGCAGTATGTAGCAGGATTCCAAATTTATACAGGGTGGTCAGAAAGAACCCGAAAAACTTGTAAGCGTAGGTTGTGCAGAGAAACAATTGGGTATTGATACTTTGCGACGTTTGCACGTTAATGAGCATTGAAGTTAAGCAGACCACTGAGGGTGCAAATTCAAGTAGCCCACCTGACACGATTAGTGACGGTTGTTCTCATAGCACAGTTGATAGCACAACAGACTCCTCGGGCTTTACCTCGGGTTCGATCCTTACTATCATCACATGGCCAATTTTTGTATCACTCTCATTTTCGGTTTTATGAAACCAAAGGAAGAATACGTTACGCAACACCATTTCTGGTGGACCACTTAAGTTTACACCTGACTGGCTAACTTCACTGCTAGTTAAGTCAGAAGCGGCGCAACGTATTGATTTTTTTCTTAACAATTATTTCTCACCACGATCTAGTCTTAACATGCTTACAAGCTTTTCAGATGTTCCTGACCACCCTGTAAATAAAATGAAGCCTCCTTTCCGGCTCCATCCGTATATGAGGGCTAATACCAGGAACAGCTGTAAAGATTTCGATCTGTTCTCACTAAAAGATACACTGATCCCTGAGAAAAGTTTCTGTGTTTAATTTATAAATATTTCGAAGAAATTGTCTAAAATATTGTGAACTAAAGTTAAAATGTGAAGAGGACACCATTCCCACCTAGTGAACAGTCACCATGATTCGAGAGCATGGGTCGAGAGAGCAGCAAACGGGACCAAAGTAGCATTCGGTGCGGTGTGCTAGCGGTAGAGCGTAAGTCTGGAAGGCGAGAGGTTGTGGGATAGAATCCCTATTGTGCAATGTTTTCACTCTGCCTTTTAACCTAGTATTTACCTTTCAATGACGTGGAGATTCGTCAGAAACGAAACGTGTCTCGGATTCCAAATGACCTGTATCTCCCCTTTACCACGTGATTAGGGACTAGCAGTGTCGTAAGTGACATCCAGCTGATTGCAATCATTTCAGAACAAGTACATATTACGAATTCAAAACCTGTGGTTCTGTATGATATACACACTAAGCAAAACGTTTCCCGAGAATCTACAGCAGCATGGGATGCAGCTATGCTTCGTTTATACAAAGAAAGTTTTGAAGCAGCTGATCAGCTGACTCAGCTTTCAGCTTCCTGGTTTCCTTGGGTCAAATATAGAAGTGGAAACGATTCCTTGTGAATGGGGTGAAAGACGCTCAACTTGTGCATTACAGTATTATTCGACTGTTCAGAGGCCCGAAATAGATTTAGGCTTTCAATGATGAATAAGAAATGAGCTTGGTTTCCTTGAATGGGATCTAAAAGTTTCTTGCGAATGAGTACGGAAGATTTCGAAGTACTTCCGAAGTAGTTGAGGGACGCATTTCGAAATATCATGACAGTTTCTGCTTCCCTCAGATTAGCAGTCGCAATTCGCACTATTAATTCACAGCAGATTCTTCAGGTAGTGAGTAACTCAGCTTGGAAGTGTCATAATGAATATGACCAGTAAAGAACATATAACCACCTCATGATCAAGCTTTGATTTGAGTCTCTTAATTTGAAAAAGTAATTTATTTTAATCAATAGTTTCCCTCCAATCGTTCGAGAATAACTGTCCAGCGATAAAAAACATGCGAATCCAAATATATGTGTTTCATTTTTATGCTACAAGTAAATCGTTTTCCGAAAAACTACCTCATCAGCTTTGCTTCATTTGGATACAGTACGCTCTTTCAGCAGCGCAGAAGACGACTCTAATTTGAATTATCTAGTTTCCTATAACCAAACCTAGATGTACACATGGTTCTTTGCGTTGCTCGGCGAAGACGTCTACCACAAAGAGTCCACGACAAAGAAATGCGGCTATGAGTCTCAACAAAACATCACAGGGAATACTAAGCTTCACAAGGGGAGTGTTGTAATACGAGTTAAACGTGTACATCGTGTGTGCTTTTGATTTTTTCTTTCATTTCCTTGTGCCACATTCCCCTAAATAATGCGCGCACACATATGCACACACGCAAGCGCTCAGCCACACACACACACACACACACACACACACACACACACACACACACAAACACACACACCATACACACACGACTCGCTGACAGTGCTTGCGTTGGATGTCAACATATTACTAACGTCACGACTTCTTACCAGCGTTTGCCATGAGATGTGTTTCCAATTGCCAGTTAAACATGGAACACATAACATTGATGCCTCCGTATAACTTTCGAGGCATGTTCTGCTTACATCGCGTAAATTATACGAATCTGATAACAGTTGTTTACTGAATGTTATTCCCTAAATTTTATTCATAACTCTACACGGTGTCCCGCTGACTAAATACATCGCCGGCCGTGATGGCCGTGCGGTTCTAGGCGCTCCAGTCCGGAGCCGCGCTGTTGCTACGGTCGCAGGTTCGAATCCTGCCTCGGGCATGGGTGTATGTGATGTCCTTAGGTTAGTTAGGTTTAAGTAGTTCTAAGTTCTAGGGGACTGATGACCACAGCAGTTGAGTCCCATAGTGCTCAGAGCCATTTGAACCATTTGAACTAAATACATCAAGGTACACAAGTCGTCTGTCCGCAGATAGTTAATGTCAGGTGTGCGAAGCCGGAGCGGGTCGCTAGCGTAAAGAAATATTACTGAATAAAACTGACGACGCTTCAATCACAGTAGCAGGGCCTTCCTCTGGGGTTACTGGTGTACTTCGTTATCCACGGTCCATCATATTTCGTTACAACTTCTCTAATGGGCAAGACATTACGTCACAGCTTAAAAAAGCTGTTGAAATTATTGCTCTCCTTCTGTAGTCGAAATGAGAAATTTTATTTCCTTAGAAACCCGTCTACCTTTCGCCTCGCCTCATTAAACTGGTACATTAACATGACGCTTACACTGGTACATTGACATGACGCTATACTGTCTTATCCACAGACGCATGCACGCAGATACACTTATGTCGATGGTGTACTGTTTTGGATAGATCTTTATCGTAACAGGATGTGTGATATGTTCTGCGGAGGGCCTACTGGCTTTGCGCTGGCCAATGACACAGCTTGCCACGTCGATTCGTTCAGAACTGGGGGTCACGTTGGCAAAGAAGAGTGCAGTGGTGGGCTTGGACGACGCTGAGAGAAGGCCGTCGGCCACTGCGTCGTCCGTGATCTCGAGAGGTAATGCCTGTAATTTGGTATTCTCGCCACAGTCTTGACACAGTGGATCTCGGAATACTGAATTTCCTAACGATCTCCGAAATCGAATGTCCCATGCGTCTAGCTCGAACTGCCATTTTCCGTTCAGAGTTTGTTAATCCCCGTCGTGCAGCCACAATCGCGTGGGATACCTATTCACACGAATCACTCGAGTACAAATGACAACTCCGCGAATGCACTGCCCTTTCCTATCTTGTACACGCTATCTGAATACGTGCATGCCGCTGTCTCATGACTTTTGTCACCACACTGTAAATGACATTCCTGTGGACATGGATTATCACACGGTTATTTCGTCTTCTTCAAGTGTATTAAAATGATGTAATATTTTATATATTGTAGTATGAACTCGGCCTTTTCCAGGAGTAAAGCTGGGAACCCACCAATGTACCGACTAGTGCTATTTTGTCCGATACAGAAGTGAGAATCGTTAGTAGAGTGACTGCACATCTGTGAGCGAAGAACTTGTTGTTGTCATTAATCCGGCTATGACTGCTCGGTCCACTGCGGTGATCACGTCCTTGATGAAGATTTTTTCAACTTGTGAGGATCGGTTATCACGCGTGGTATATGTAACAGCAGTATGTTTTCCATGTTTAATTCTAACTGGATCTTAATATGTAGGCATTGTAGCACAAACTGTTTGTCAGTGGCAAACAGCTTTAATACGCTGACCAATATCTAGTTCCAAATCAAATTTTTACTTAGAATTCATTGATCTAGACTAACGTCTGTGTCGGAAGAGACGGACTACTTCCCACTGTTAAGTAAGATACATTTAACATTGCAGGTAGTTCCGTCTCAGAATAAACGGCTTGGTGCCCGATAGCTTAAGTGAAACTTAGTATTATTGGCCATTGACTTCAAATTAACGATGCTTAGTGCTAAGTTCAGAATCATATAAAGCACGAAGTATTTTATGCACTAGATGTATCACAGCTTACCAAATGGTTGCGATGGTGAGTTTATGTTGCCATTAACTTTAATAACTGGTAATATGGTAGAGATATCGCGTGTAAATTCACCAACATAGTCATGATTGTTTTGAGCAGTGGTTACTTTTATACTGATTGTCCGTTTGTGCTTTCTTGTGCTGGGTGTGTTTGTGTGTGTTGTGGTGCGTGCCGACTTGTAGATTTTTGAAAGTTTAGAAAGTCGTTATTACGGGTTAAGGACGCCGTCCATCAAATATTGATTTGTGTTTTTGAGGGTAGTGGTTTATGGTGTGTTAGGAAAATATGCTCGTTTTAAAGAATTCTGAATAAATTTAATCAGTTGTTAACATTATTGCAATTTATTTACGTTTTCTTGTTTTATGGTGCGCATGGATATTTAAATTGTTTCCATCTTCCAAATCTGCAGTGTTGCCATATGGAATGTGTCAATTAGAAAAGGCCCTGTTATTTATACAGTTCTCTGTGTCACAGTGAACAGTCTGTCGTGTTTGGTCGCATTCCACCCGCAGCCGATCTGCAGTTTTGCCGCCACTCGCCTCAGCGATAAGGGAGCAGCCGTCCCGAAGACACGAGCGGACATACTATCTATTAAATATTTACCTAAAAGGAACAGTCGTTTGAGCTCAACCGACTATCAGCCAATGAAATCCACCCCTTCATTTTCAATCAAGTTGCGGACAAGAACAACACACGAAAGAATTAGGAAAGGTAAAATTCAATAATGTACAATTATGCAAGATGGAGGAAATTTTGAGAAAATGTAATCTAATGGCAAAGACGGGTAACAGCCTGATGAGTACAGGATATCGGTTGCGAGTAGACTGGAAAAAGATAAAAGTAATATGAAACATCAGAAAAAACCAACAGAGAACGATAATACTGGTTGGTTGGTTGATTTGGGATATGAAAAAAAAAGCGAGATGATCGATCCAATCGGATTCTGGAAGGGTAGGGATGGTAGTCGACCGTGCCAAACATTCATTCCGGCACTTGCCTCAAGCGATTTAGGGAGATCACGGAAAAACCAAATCATGATGTCCAGACGCGGGATTGAACCGTCGTCCTCCTTAATGTGAATCCAGAGTGTTATCCACTGTCCCACTTCGCTCAGTAGGAGAGACAAGACTGGAAGACAAAGAACGAAGTCCTCGGATTGTTGAAATTCCTAACCACAATGACGGCGAAGAAGACTTACAGGATCTGTCGAATGGAATGAACAGTCTGATCAGTACAGGATATTGGTTGAGAGTAAACCGGAAAACGACAAAACTAATATTAAATAGTAGAAAAAACATTAGTGAGAAACTTGACGTCAAAATTGATGAACACGAATTAGACCAAGTAAAGGAATTCTGCTAACTTGGATGCCTAATATCCCAAAGGCGGACGAGGAAACGATGTAAAAATCAAACTATCACAGCCACGGAAGGCATTCATGGCCAAAAAAATCTGTTAGTATCACATACAAGCGTTAATCAATCAGTTTTTCGGAATGGACGTTTGGAGTGAACCATGGGCAGTGGAAAAGACGGAACAGATAAGAGTCGAAGTGTTTGAGATTTGGTGCTACAGAAGAATGTTGAAAAGTAGGTGGACTGTTAAAATAAGGAATGAGAAGGTTCTCTCGACTGAACCGGCAAAGAATGTAATATATGGAGAACACTGATGAGAAGAAGCGATTGGTATGGTAGGAGATGAATTAAAACATCTGGGAATAAGCTAGCGGTGTTAGAGGGAACTGTACAGGGTAAAACACTTAGAGTATGACAGCGATTGTAATACATACATCTAATAATTGAGGATGTAGGTAGCAAGTGCTGCTCTAGTATGAAGGTTCAGTGGCGCGGCCTGGCAGCAACAGATCTGCCAGATAATGTATTTTTTTTCTGAGTCGTCTGTCTTCTGACTGGTTTGATGCGACCTGCCACGAATTTCTCTCCTGTCACAAACTCTTCATCCCAAAGTAGCACTTACAGCCTACATCCTCAATTATCTGCTGGATGTGTTCCAATATCTGTCTACCTCTATAGTTTTTGACCTCTACAGCTCCTTCTAGTACCATGGGAGTCATTTCCACATGGCTTAACAGATGTCCTATCATCCTGTCCCTTCTCCTTGTCAGTGCGTTCCACATATCCTTATCCTCTCCGATTTTGCGCAGAACATCCCCATTCCTTACCTTATTAGTTCATCTAATTTTCAACATTCATCTGTGCACCACATCTCAAATGCTTCTATTGTCTTCTGTTCCTTTTTTTCCCACAGTCCATGTTTCACTACCATACAATGTTGTGCTCCAAACGAACATTCTCAGAAATTTCTTCCTCAAGCTAAGAGGATAGTAGTACACGTCTCTTGACCAGGAATGCCCTTTTCGCCAGTGCTTGTCAACTTTTGATGTCCCCCTTGCTCCGTCCATAATTACTTATTTTGCTACCTAGTTAGCAGAATTCCTTAATTTCATCTACTTCGTGATCATCAGCCCTAAGGTTAAGTTTTTCGTGGTTCTAATTCCTACTACATCTCGTCATCTCCGTCTTTCTACGACTTACTCTCAATCAATATTCTGTACTCATTATACTGTTCATTCCATTCAGCTGATCTTGTAATTCTTCTTCACTTTCACTCAGAATAGCAATTTCATCAGTAAGTCGCATCACTGATACCGTTTCACCTAGAATTGTACTTTCTCTCCTGAACCTTACTTCGCTGCACAGATTGAACAGTAGGGGCAAAGACTACAGCCCTGTTTTACATCCTTTTTAATACGAATACTTCATTCTTGGTCGTTTACTCTTATTATTCCTTCTTGGCTCTTGTAAATATTGTATGTTACCCGTCTTTCCCTATAGCTTACTCCAATTTTTCTCAGAATTTCGAATATTTTGCACCATTTTACATTGTCGAACGCTTTATCCATGTCGACAAATCCTATGAATAAATTTTGATTTTTCTTTAGTCTTGTTTCTATTATCAATTGCAACGTAAGAATGGCCTCTCTGGTGCCCTTACCTTTCCGAAAGCCAAACTGATTGTCATCTAACACATCCTCAGTTTACTTTTCTATTCTTCTGTATATTATTTTTGTCAGCAGCATAGATGTGTGAGCTGTTAAGCCGACTGTGCGAAAATTCTCGGACTTCTCAGGTCTTACAGTCTTCGAAATTGTGTGGATGATTTTTCCGAAGGTCAGATAGTATGTCGCCAGCTCTCTTAAATTCTGGTTCTGATACTGCATCCACAATCTCTTCGAAATGGACTCCTGTTTCGTCTTCTACCACATCAGTTAAATCTTTCATCTCATAGAGGCCTTCAATGTACTCTTCCCATCTATCTGTTCTCTCCTCTGCATATAACAGTGGAATTTGCGTTGCACTCTTAATGTCACCACCCTTGCTTTTAGTTTCACCGAAAGTTATTTTGACTTTCCTACATGCTGAGTCAATCCTTCGGACAATCGTTTCTTTTTCAATTTCTTCACATATTTCCTGTAGCCATTTCGTCTTAGATTCCCTACACTTCCTATTTTTCTTCATTCCTCAGCGACTAGTATTTCTGTACTCCTGTATTTCCCTGAACGTTTTTATATTCCTTTATCATCGATCAACTGAAATGTTTCTTGTGTTACCCATGGTTTCTTCACAGTTACTTTCTTTGTACCCACGTTTTTCTTTCCTACTTTAGCGACTGCCCTTTTTAGAGATGTCCATTCCTCTTCAACTATACTGCTTACTGAGCTATTCCTTATTGCTGCATCTACAGCCTTAGAGAACTTCAAGCGTATCTCGTCATTCCTCAGTACTTCCGTATCCCACGTATTTGTATATTGATTCTACCTAATCCCTTAAGCTTCAGACTACTCTTCATCACCACCATATTGTGATCGGAGTCTGTATATGCTCCTGGCTACGCCTTACAATGCAGTATCTGATTTCGGAATCTTTTGTGAGCATGATGTAATCTGAAATCTTCCCGTATTACCCGGCCTTTTCCAAGTATAATTCCTTCTCCTGTGATTCTTCAACAGAAACTAGCTGAAATTTACTACATAACTCAATTAGTCTTTCTCATCTCTCATTCCTTGTTGACAGCCCATATTCTTCTGAAACCTCCTTCGTCTACAACTGTATTCCAGTCCGCTATGAATATTTGATTTTCATCTCCCTTTAAGTACTGTATTACGTACAATATCCTCTTATAGTTCCTGTGTCTCTTCATCTTCAGCTTGCGACGTCGGCAAGTATACAACAACTATCGTTGTCGGTGTTGGTTTGCTGTCGTTTCTGATAAGAACAACCCTATGACTGAACTTTTCACAGTAACATATTCTCTGCCCTATCTTCTTATTCATAACGAATCCTATTCCAGTTATACCATTATCTGCTGCTGTTGATATTACCCCATACTCATCTGACCACATATTATTGTCTTCTTTCCATCTCTCTTTACTACCCTCTACTATATCTTGATTCGGCATTTGCATTTCCTTTTTCAGATTTTCTAGCTTCCCTACCGCATTCAAGCTTCTTACACTAGACCCCCCGACACTGGGAACGTTATCTTTTCGTTGATTATTCTGTCTTTTTCTCATGGTCACCATCCTTTTGGTAGTCCCCTTCCGGAGATCGGAATTGAGGACTATTTCGGAACCTTATGCCAATGGGGAGATCATCATGACACTTTTTGAGTTACAGGCTACATGTCCTGCGGATACACGTTATGTGTTTTTAGTGCAGTTCGTTTCCATTGCCGTCTGCATCCTCATGGCCTTGATCATTGCTGATTCTTTCACCTTCAGTGGTAGTTTCCCACCCTAAGAACAATGACAAGCTCTAAACCTCTGTCCGTTCCTCTGCCTTCTTTGACAAGGCCGTTGGCGGAACGACGGTGACTTTTTATAGGTTCAGCCGCCGATGGTGATTTCGAACCCGGGACCGAGAGCGTTTTGGTTACTGTTCAAAGATTCCCTCTCTGGACCACGGGTGATTACCGCAGCATAAACAGTCTCCCACAATCTGCACTCATCTGTCACTTGCGATACACTGAGAAATTCTCATTTACAACTTATCTAAAAGACCAACATTGGAAGTAAATGAAAACACCTAAATATAAAGCAGTTGTAATGGTTTATTTAAACGTGGCATTAAGACAACCCTCCTAAAATTGGGATGATCGTGAGCAACCCCGACAGGTCACAAACTTTTAACAACACATACCGTGAACTCCTATCAACATCTAGATGCAGCAATAACTCGACGAACGAGGTATCCATCTACACAGTGTCAGCATCCCAGTAAGACTTACACACAGTTAACGTATTAAGTGATCAAATCATTTCCCATTTACACTGTACAACCAACTACTTAAGTTTGTAAGATAATAACAGAAGTGTTACATATTTAGCGCCTGTATTCAACGAGTGTGGTCGGGTGCTGCTTTCTGGTGCACGCGAAGCGACGCCACGCTGTGGATCATTGTCTGAGAGGCAGCGTGGTGAATCTTCTGCCTGTTGTACCAGATGCTAAGTCGGCAGCTGTCGGCTAAGGCAGTCGCGGCGGTTGCTGGCACTTGCCGTCGTGGAGTACAATCCTGGTTGGTGTAGAAGCTTCCCAAACTCAAGACTTGGGCACACCAGTGATTGCCTGACGACTGCTCTCCGGCGGATGTTGGAGCTGTCCGACAGCATGGCGGCCGCTGGTTGTGACCACCAACTTGAAACTTCTCCCTAGAACAATGCGTGCAAATAACGCGTGTTTAGTTGTCTGTTGACGAAGGAATGGAGCGCCAGTTGATGCAATGCTGCATCATTTAGTCTCTAAAAGTGCCTTATGACACTTCACCGTAATGTGTGGTGACTTCAGTTACACGCTGTGTCGTCAGGTACGTGCCCTTGGGAAGGTAATTGGACCTCCACACCCCGAATTTCCTCAGTGTCGCGATGTGCTACTATAACACATGTTAGATGTTTTCAGATATTTTGTGCAAGCAACCGACAATAGAGTGATGGCGAATGAAACAGCAGAGCCAGAACAAATCGCGTATCAACTCTCATTACATGGTCAGAGAAAAGATTGATTTTGTGTTCAGAGTTTTTACAGTTAAGTTCCAGAGCTGTTTCAGAATGTTGTTATTACTTTTTCATGACTCAACAGTCTTCTGATTGGTTTGATGGTGCTCGCCACGAATTCATTTCCTGTGCTAACGTCTTCATGTCAGGGTAGCAGTTGCATCCAACGTCCTCTGTTATCTATTGTATATATTCCGGTCTCTGTCTTCCCCTACAGCGTTTACCCTTTACAACTCCATCTAGTGCTACGCGGGCTATTCCATGATATGCTAACACATTTTCTCCCATCTTGTCCCTTATTCCTGTCAGCGTTTTCCATAATATGTTCCTATCTTGGCTGATTCTTCTTGTTCTTTAGCAGTCCACCTGGTTTTCAACATTGTACTGTAGCACCACATCTCAAACGTATCGATTCTCTTCTATTCCGGTTTTCCTATAGTCTATCTATAGTTCACTACCATACATTGCTGTGCTCCAAACATAAATTATCAAAATTTTCTTCCTCAAATTATGGGCCATGTTTGATATTAGTAGACTTCTCTTGACCAGGAATGCTATTTTTGCCAGCGCTAGTATGCGTTTTGTGTTCTCCGTCCATCAAGGATTATTTTACTGCCTAGGTTGCGGAATTCCTGAAATTCATTTATTTCCTTATCCTAATTTCTGATTTTAAGTTTCTAAGTGTTCTTATTTCCGCTATTTCTCATTACTTCGGTGTTTGTTCAATTTACGCTCAATTCATATACTGTATCCATTCCATTCAGCAGATTCCGTAATTCTTCTTCACTTTCACTGTGGATAACAATGTCATCAGTTAATATTATCATTAATATCCTTTCATCCTGAAGCTTAATCCCACTCTTGCGCATTTCTTTCCTTATCCTTATTGATTATTCGATAAGATCGTATAGACTGAATGGAAGGGGTCAAAAACTTCCGGTGTTACACCCTTTCTATCCGAGCATTTAGTTCTTAGTCTTCCAGTTTTACTGTGTGTTACCCGTGTTTGCCTATATCTTATGCTATTTTGCATTTAGTTCTTAGTCTTCCAGTTTTATTGTGTATTAACCGTGTTTGCCTTTAACTACTGCCCTTTTCCTCAGAATTTCGTATATCTTGCAACATTTTACATAGGCGAACGCATTTTGTAGATCGAAAAATCCTGTGACATGCTTGACTTTTCCTCAGTTTTGCTTCTGTTATGATGTGCATCTGGCTCTCTAGTGTGTAAAGCCAAATCGATCGTCGTCTAACTGATCCTCATGTTTATTTTCCATTCCTCCGTATATTATTCTTGGCAACAGATTGGGTCCATGAGCGGTCAAGCTGATAGTGGCATAGAGAATGAGATTTTTACTCTGCAGCGGCGTGTGCTCTGATATGAAACTTCCTGGTAGATTAAAACTGTGTGCCGGACCGAAACTCGAACTCGGGACCTTTGCCTTTCGTGGGCAAGTGTTCTAACACAGAACACTTGGCCGTGAAAGGCGAAGGTCCCGAGTTCGAGTCTCGATCCGGCACACAGTTTTAATCTGCCAGGAAGTTTGATAGTGGCATAGTTCTCGTACTTGTCTGTCCTCAGTATCTTCGTAATTGTGGAATTACATTTCCCTGAAGATCAGACTGAACTTGGCCAGTCGCATGGATTCCACACGTCAACTTGAATAGTCGTTTGATTGCCAATTACCTCCTTTAATTTAGAAATGGACTGTTATCTATTCCTTCTACGGTATTTTATCTTAACTCTTTCAGAAACGTCTCTAACACTGGATCACCCATATATTCCTCATCGACTTCAATTTCTTCTATCACGTCATCAGACAATTCTTCCCTCACGTGGACGCCTTCGGACTCGCCAGTGGACTTGTGCCAACTACCAGCGCTTGCTCTGCGTTTACGAGAGCAATTGTCATTGCACTCTTGTTGGTGCCGCCCTTGCTTTTAACCTCAGCAATGCATGTTTTGACTTTTCTGTGTACTGAGTAATGCTTCCAACGTCCATTTCTTTTTTCAATTACTTCACATTTTTTCTCCCGTCACTTCGCCATGACTTCCCTGCACTTTCTATTTATGTCATTACTAAATTATATATATTACTGTATTCCTTTCTTTTCCTGAACAACATCTATCTTTCTTTCGTCAGTCAGCTGATACATTACTTCTGTTACCCAAGGTTTCTTCGCAGTTACGTATCTTTTACTTGTCTGTCCAACATCTGTGGTTGGCCGTTTTAGATAAATCCTCTCCCAGTCAACTGAACTGCCTACTCTGGTAGTTCTTATCGCACTATCGACATTCTTAGCGAACTTCAAACCCGTCTCATCGTTCCTTAGTACTTCAGTTTCCAACTTCCTTCCTCAGTGATTCTTCTGGACGATTCTCTTAAATTTCAGTGCATTCCTCTGATTATACAAACTGCGTACTGATGTTCATAGCACTTAAGATTATCTATAAGGCAGTCTCTATTACACTGTGTGATAATTTCTATTCTTTCTTAGGATTGCGTATTTCCCTTGCGGAACTAAGTGGGCATTTCTTTCTGAGACACATAACTGTCTTTCTTTTCTGTTGCGCTTGTGGAGGTTACCTGTTGTTGACATAGGAATTATAGTCACATGCATTTTCACTAGTACTCTCCCCAAGTAGTGCTGTAATTATTTACAGGCAGTTTACTTCTTCTTTGTTGAGTTATAATTATTATTGCCAGTATCGTCTGGGACATATTTTTGTAAATGCATAAACGATGTTAAAAACTAAGTTTCATTCCTGAAGGCATAATCTGCATCACTGAGCGCAGAAATATATTGTTTACAGGCTAGTAAAACCTGTCCAAGACACTCGTTGAGGATTTCATTTCATCACCGGAATCAGGTTCCCATATGTAGTTTGTAGCCATGTAGCAAAAGCTGAGATGCCAGCCCGGATCTAAGTAGTCCACCAAACATATCCGCAACCAAAAGGTCGAATTTATCGGGGCAGTTAGTTCGCACTGAACTTCGAAGCAACGTACATTTACCTCCCAGCTGTTATTCACATGAAGAGAGCTATAATTCGCATGTCTGTGGCACATAAACGCTGTTCGCAGTGCGGAATATGGCTGCAAGTACTACGGACTGCGTGATTGCACCGTACGTTGTGGCACAGCAATTAACTGTGTTAATTTTAACGCTTCGTAATCCTCGCAGTTTATCCTCGTTATGTTCGTGATCATGTGAGTACACCCATCACGTACGTTAGTTCCCTTGTAACTGCCTGAGAACAGTTTTAGTTTTCTTTTATAAGTACTACAGTTTCTTTTGAAATTGCATTATGCGATGACAAATCGAAGGACGTGTAAACAAACCTGAGAATACTATATGCGATGTTATTATTTGCTTTTCTATTGATCGGATGAAGAAAAAACGTAGGAATTAAACAGTGCAACACACACACACACACACACACACACACACACACACACACACACACACACAAACCAAAGCGCCTGTTTTCGTTCCGGTCCATACATTTTACCAAGCATTTGTTTACCTTAGTGTTTGTTGTCGTTTTGATTATATTTGAGTAGTTTCTAGGCAGCTGCACGTGACACTTCGTTAATTATAAATATTGTGTCAAATTCTGCTCAAATGCAGCAGGAATGAGCATGGTAACTTTAGTGATCTTGAACTTGTCGCTGGGTTCGATAATATTCCGACGGTATACTGCATTTCCTCGAATTGTGCTCTTCTTATAGCCTCAGTCTTCATATATCATTTCTTATGTCATTCTTCCCTAATTTCATTGCCGTGCATTTATTAATTACGTACACTGTGTGTAAGAGAAGCACCAATGACGCTTTATATTTTGTGCGGGACGAGAAACTGGGAGAGAACACCCATCAGGTAATACATACAATGGCATACTGAAAAGTAATGCCTCCGAATTTCTATGTAAGAACTCTTAAAACTTTTTAAACAAAAATTTATTCTTCATGTGTACTTATTCGAAGCCCCCTGTCGCTAGAGTGTTCCGAATTCTAACATGGAGGGGTGTAACGTAATTACATCGGTCTGTGTGAAAAAGCATGCTGTAATCGAGTTTCGGATTCGAATAGTTCGTTCACACATGTAAAACCCTCTCCTTCAGCGTAACAGTGTTAGACCGCAGACGAGCGCTGCGACATTCGCAACAGTCCGACGCCTTGGGTTCACTGTCATCGATTATCCTCCACGCAGTCCTCACTTGGACCCATCTGATTTTCGTACGCTTCCATAATTTAGACACCACTTTCAAGAACTTCGCTTTAATAGTGATGTCTGATGAAACAGCGTAAGCAGAGGTGACGTTATGACTCCGTCAACAAAATGAAACATTCTACGGTGACGATATCAACACACAAGTCTCTCTTTGGGAGAAATGTTTTCGTCACCGGACGACATTTCTCAGAAATAAATATGTAGACGCGGAAGGTAAAGACATAGAACGTTGATAACGTCTGCTGTATTGAAAATCGTTTAACAGTTTTCACATAAATATTCGAAGACGTTACTTTCTGGCACGCCATTTTCGTTTTGGCATTGTGGGATGTCGAAATATGTGAATGCCGTACTCGGAACTAGCAATACATCAACCAGTCATGTATCCCATTACTCTGTAAACCGCTAGATATGTTGAGCTGGACAGTGTACTGATCATTTTTGAAAACGAGACCCGTACCAAGATGTTCGTTCTTAAAGTGCTGGGAAGAGTCACAGAAAACGTTCAGGTATGCTGATGAGTCGGTGTTCCACATTTCCTGAGGAAACCCAACAGGAGCTTGACACTTAAGGGGAACCAACATTTTGCTTTCAGCCTGACTGGAGAAAGAACGTCGGCGTTACGTGCTAGTTGCCACTGTGCGATCAGTATTTCAGTTGTAGCGAGGATCCCAGTTGATGAAGTCGTCCTCTGAAGTTGTAGGAGTGGCACACACCATCTGAGCGTCCAGCAGAAATTAATCAAGAGATTTAGTATTTGATATCTCAGTCAGTGATGCATCCCATTACCCTGTAAATTGGTTAGTATGTGACCATGGAATAGATAATCATCTATAAATCTAGCTATCTGGTTACGTGTTGCCCAGGCGGTGCTACACGTTTGCATAAAAATGAGCTAGAGTTCCATCATTACTCAGCAACATTATCTGATAAACCCTTTGTACCATCTTATCCAACAGTCTCTGGCAGAACGAGGTAGATCCTTCAGTTAGTCTGGTAAAAAACAGATGCAGCCCAATGATCTGATCATACATTATCCCAATCTAAATGTTAATAATGAACCTGTGATGATTATTTCTAACAACAGCTCACATCTTATACATTGAATTGGTTCAGTGTCATTGTTATGTAAGTTCACAATGCCCTTTCTCTGAACGTATGCAATTGTATATAAATAGTACTGCTGTTGGGTCAGTTGGCGTTTATGATGGGTCATGATCAGTCGATGTCAGGTAGTCCATTAACCACAACGCTAGGGCATGAGTGGGCAATGCTGTGGTGGGTGGGCGCCTGCTAGACACCCGATGAGGTGTGAAACTGTAGTTTTCCCGCACAGGTGAGAGTGGATGAGCTGGTGCACGTCACTGTTTACGAACTATTGGCTACCAAGAGGTAATCCTGTTGCAGAGTAACGTGTTCAGCGCCAAGGAAAGCAGCGCCTCAGTCCACAAAGAATTTATGTAGACACACGGCGCTTGTTAACCAGTTGATACAAGGATTACAGAACATCGTTGGTGCCACCTCATAGTTGGATGCTGGCAGACTGAGATGCCTCAATACACCCGGTTAGCTGCGGGGATTAATACATACCCTTCTGGGACAGGAGGTATGCTTGCCCCAGATCGAATCCGGCTGGCGAATTAAACACAAGAGGTCGGTTTGCTAGCCAGCCTGCATGTGATCCCACACATTCCACTAGGTGTATACCGAGTTTGTCGAGACGTTCCGCCTCAGATCCATGCTCCAGACTATTACAACACTTTCCACACTTACACACAGAAATAACTTTATATGCAGACAGGCTGGATATACTGCTTCCATCCTCTGTGAGAGGGGAGAGGGCGTGGCCAATAGGAAGCTGATGACCTTCGCTGTGACCTTGAACACTTACTTATCATCAGAAAATACCTCTGACTGAGAATGAGGAATATTTATACTAGTCTGGTGGTCGCCTGTTTTGCTATAGCACCGGTTTCTTCCATTCAAGTCAATACAGAACCTCGGTCTCAGTATGAGGTAACGAGGATACCAGCGCTGTGGACGCCCCGACATTCTGCTGTATCAGCACCTCAAATTCTCTGGCCACTCGGCATGGCGGTAGTTTGAAGGAAGTGCCAAAATTATAGTAACAGAGCAGCAGTTCCAGTTGAATCAGCAAACTGTACTGTCCACCTTGCTCAGCTGCCTTTCTCCTTCTTTCTAGAATCTTGCAAAACCCGTGGGTGATGTCTCAACTTCACTCAGTTGTGCCGAGTACACTGAAAACGTTTACAACATTTTGCTGTGTGACAGCCGTAAGTTCTGGAAACGCTACAACTTCTTTATGAACAGTCCTCCATAACCATTATCGTGACTTTTTAAAGAAGGATGTAGGTCTTGTCCATAGCCCTCCAACATTACCATGAGATGCCCTCGAAGCATGTACCACATCGCAAGTGCTGGTGGAATGTTCACCTTCGGAGTTTCCCAAATGACCACTTCAAAGGTAGCCACACGAACTGAGTGTGGATGGTCAACGGAATAGTTCAGGTTACCATACATGAAGTTTCTCGGTACCACAAGGTACTTCAGTATGTACAGGAAACTGTAACAAGAGTGCAAAGCAACCCCCATAAAGATAGAGCGATGACTATTTTTGTTAATATTATAAAGAAGAAACACTAGAATTGTGCTTTAGTTGTCTAGAATGGTTCTGCGTCAGTTGACAACTGTTCAGATTCAGAGCCATACAAGTGAATGCGGTGTACTGTATTTGCGTTTGAGTGTACAGTTATTATATTACACGAGTGAGCGCGGGATAGGCTGTCTTGTATGGTTTCTTATAATTTGCTGGTGCCTGTTAACGGTTTTCAGAACAAGAGTACTGTGCATCAATTGTTTGCTGAGGGCGTAATTCATTTTGTTTTTACGTATAAATTACTAAATTTTCAGTGATTACAGTTTAGAGACTGATTCCTGGCATTGATGGCTAGTAGCGGTAGATGCTGTTCTGGTATTTGTCATCTATACATCTACATGATTACTCCGCAATTCACAATTAAGTGCCTAGTAGAGAGTTCGTGGAACAATCTACAAGATACTTCTCCACCATTCCACTCTCTAACAGCTCGAGAAAAAACCGATCTCATAAATCTTTCCGTCCGAGCTCTGATTTCTTATTTCATTACGATGATCGTTTCCCCCTGTGTACAGACGCACCAACAAAATATTTTTACACTCTGAGGTGAAAGTTGGTGATTGAAATTTCATGAGAAGCCCCTACCACAGTGGAAAACACCTTTGTTCTAACAGGCGCGATTCCAATTTGTAGTCCGCCGCTCGTGGTCTCGCGGTAGCGTTCTCGCTTCCCGAGCACGGGGTCCCGGGTTCGATTCCCGGCGGGGTCAGGGATTTTCACCTGCCTCGAGATGACTGGGTGTTTGTGTTGTCCTCATCATTTCATCATCATCCAGGAAAGTGGCGAAATTGGACTGAGCACAGATTGGATCATTGTACGGGCGCTGATAACCACGCAGTTGAGCGCCCCACAAACCCAACGTCATCATCATCATCATCATCCAATTTGTATATCATATTTGTGGTGCTCTCTCCCGTATTTCGCTATAGTACATTATATTTTTGTTACAATGAAGCCGTATTTTTTCTATTCCTATAAGTTACAGAATTTATAGTCATTACTGTTGTTCGTAGTAAAGACAGATTCGTAACCAAGTTGTTTGTAGAAAAGTACCGAGTAGTTCCTGCCGGTAGTGGCTAGCATAGGTTTACCATTATGATTTTTTTCCATTTGTTACACTATATTGGGTTATTGGGAACTTCTGCGGCAGAGAGTGTGAATATCTCATTTTGTAATTGTTTTTCTTGTTTGGTAGCTCTTTAGTTTTTCTGGAGCTACATGTAAAATTTGAACGTATTATGATATTATTCAAACCCACTTTAATTTATTCTGTGTTTATTTGATTTCGTTTTGTACAAATACTAGCTCTAGGCAATATAAAATTTAGTTGTCATTATTGTTTAATACTCTGTTCTCGTAATTTCTTTCTGGGAGGTGTCTATGTTTTTAATGAATATTTTTGATAAGTAATCCTAACCCTCTTCATCAAAGTCCTTTGCTGCATTACATAAACTATACTAGAATTCTCTTTCCTTTTATTCATTTTATTCTGTACATCGTCGGTAAAAACGAAACCCTTATAGGATACCTTTGTTGTCCATCTGCCTGTCCAATGTTAATAACCCATCTGCCACAGAACTGGTAGACGCATCTTGTTGTTTATGTTACATATTTAGGTCTGGGATGCCTTGTCGGTGGAAGAGAATGCAATCAGAACATACAACCGTTTATGTCACATATTTTTATGCTTGCAAAGTCATTCATCAAAACCTGTAGGGTATTTCCCATTGGCCTAGATTTATGAAACTTCGGAAGAAGGAAGTTTTTGCAGTGCAACTAAAGGTAAAAATTTGAAAATAGTAAATTCGTAATTATATGACATGAAAAAAAATTGTCATTTAATATCTGTCTGTCTGTCCATCCACCTGCTAAGACACATTTTTCTCAGTAACCGGTAGACGTAACAACTCGAAACTGACTTCACATCATAAGGCCTATTGTACTTGGGCGGTGTTTAAAATTTAAGGATCTAACTACGTGCAACAAAAAGATATGGTCTTTTATGTCACATATTTAGATACCATCAGTTCGTCAATATCATCTGTACCACTCGCTCATTTTTGTTGAGCACATTTAAAATCTACCTGCACAGACGAAGCCCATGAGAGAGTCATGGCCGCCTGCTAGTAGGCATACCAAAATGGAGTAGTCCCAAGCGATTGCCTACTTGCAGGTGCCTGGGACTCTCATCACAGGTTTCCTCTCTACAGGTACATTTTTCAAATGCTCAATAAACGTGGGCGACTGGCACTGAGGGTGTTGCCGAATTGAGGGGCCTTAGAGCGACTCTTTTCTGTTTTATTCACACATGTGTCAATGTCACACTTCTGAGAGGGCACGCCACAGGAGGGCCCAAAACAGGAAGGCTGTGAAAACATGAGTACCCATTGCTTCTTCGAATCACAAAGCATTAACACGTTCGCAAGCCAAACGTTTTGGGAAAATTTTCAAAAGACATCAGAAAAGTAGAATGTAGCACCTGGTGCCCCACTTTTCTGAGTCTTTTGAACAGGAGCATATTCGACCTTTTTGTGCTCTGACAGGAGCAGTTTTCCGCTGGTTGCAGATGTGCATTTAATGAGTATGTCGTGGTAAATGAAAATGTGTGCCAGACCGGAATTCGAAATGGGATCGCCAACATCCCCCCAGCCCCCTACGGAACCTCTCCAAGACAGGCACAAAATGTTCTATGACAGCAGTGTTCTTTCCCTTCCACTGCTTCAAAATCGAACAGCCAGAAATTGTGCCATAGAATTTGAAAAGACCATTCACTCGTGTCTCGAATTAGTGTGACACATCTACAACTACAATGTGTGGCTGAGTGTACTTCTTACATCACTATCTTCACAACCCCTCTCTCTTTCACTGTTCTATTCACAAGTGGCACGTGGGAAGAACCTGTGTCTGTAAAGGTGCGTATAAATTGTAATTTATCTGATTTTCATGTTGTGGTCATTTAACGAGACGTATCTGTGCTCTTATTGAAACTTAAGCTTTCGGAACTTCGACGGTTATCGTCAGCAAAAAAATTTCAAATGTGTGTGAAATCTTATGGGACTTAACTGCAAAGGTCATCAGTCCCTAAGCTTACACACTACTTCACCTAAATTATCCTAAGGACATACACACACACCTATGGCCGAGGGAGGACTCGAACCTCCGCCGGGACCTGCCACACATTCCATGACTGCAGCGCCCTAGACTGCACGGCTCATCCCGCGCGGCTATCGTCTGCATGATTCACAACACCACTCTCACAAAGTCGGCCATTGGAGTTCGTTGAAGACCTCGGTAACGGTCTCACGCGAACTAAGCGATTCTGTGACGAAACGCGTCGTACTTCGTTGGGTTTTCTCTAGTTTTACTATTCATTAAACTTGGTAAGTGTGCAGGACTGATGAGCAGTGCTCAGCATTTGGTCGAATAGGTGTTCTTTCTACGTTTCCCTAATATGTTCCTAATTAATAACGTATTTACCATCGAGTTTCCTACAAAATTGCTTCTTGTGATTATTTTCCTCTAGGTGTCCCCTGACGGATACACATAAATCTTTTACGGTAGTTATCGCTTCTAGTGTGTTTTGGCCAACAGCAAAATCGTTCAACAGTGAATTTATGCGCAATATGTCGCAATGTATGATATTAATATACGAAACGAATTTCGTTTCTCAAGTATTATAGATTTGTGGTATGTCTTCCCAAGTGCCTTCTCTTATCTCATCAACTTGCAAGGTGATTCGTGAATCATATGAACCTACCTGGGAGCTACGCAGGAAATCTGGCGCCGAACAGCACCTTCACAGACTCCGCGCGGAGACCTATCGGAGAATCATAACACCGAGGTTCCAATATCGTGTTTTACGGTACGGTGTCGCCAGATTACGGACTCCAATACGATCGATGCAGGATATTCCGCCTCTCGGCTTTCAAAGGATGCCCGCGGCCATCGCTGGAAATGTTACCGCCTTACCGGCTCCTGAGAGACGGCGTCATAACGTGAAAGGAGGTGCCGGAGCGTGCGGTCGGCTCGCAAAACTCCCCGAGTCTGCCTGCGGCGCGCGAGGCCGCCTCCAGTCTCTTGAATAGTCTGTCGCGCGGTCTAATAGCTTTCCGTGAAGGAAACGGGGGTCCACCCCCCCATCTCTTCCCTCTTGCGGCTCCCGGTCTTGCTGTAGCGCGAAATCAAGTACAGCAGCGATAATTGGTAACTCATTCTCCTCGTTGCTAATTTCCACTAGCTGATTCGGTGGGCACGTCAGTCGCGCTTCGCAGAGCATACTGGCTCAAACCATACCTTGGCTGACTTAAAACTCTACACCTGAGCATGTCTTTTTTCGACACTCGACGCACCTTCGGCTTGCTATTTCTTACTAATGTCTCCCGTAGTAGGAGTAGTTCGTTGGCAGACGTCCCAGCAACATCGTACGCTCTTCGTTGCGTCCGATTTTGTATATATTTCAGACATGCAGATATTGGAGCGCATGGGTACCATTTTACAAGTTTTTAACAGTGATCTAACATACCAATTTAGTTATACTCTGAGATTCTCTCGGAGGTGTGTGTGTGTGTCTGTGTGTGTGTGTGTGTCTGTGTGTGTGTGTGTGTGTGTGTGTGTGTGTATGTGTATGTGTATGTGTATGTGTGTGTGATAACCAAGGAAAGAACTACGCCGAATACTGATGGAGCACCTCATTTGTATTCGTTTTAACATAGAAATGTAGGTGCTTTTAAGAATCTGCTCAAACAAAGTTTCCCGAAACCTGTTGTTTATGTATTAAAGATTTCATTCACGATTTAAAATCTTCAAAAAACTTTTGAACGTGTAAAACAAGTCATGCAACAAAGAAAAAACATGCTCAGCACCGTACACAGTTATACATCTACATCTACGTATATACTCCGCTAGCCACCAAGCGGTGTGTGGCGGAGGGCACAATTCGCGCCAAAGTCGTATTTCCCCCCCCTCTGTTCCACTCGCGGATCGCGCGAGGGAAAAACGATGGTCTGAACGCCTCAGTACGAGCTATTATTTCCCTTATCTTTGAATGATGATCATTACGCGATTTGAAAGTTGGTGGTAATAATATATGCTCTACATCCTCGGTGAAGATTGGATTTCGGAATTTAGAGAGCAGCCCCTTCTGTTTAGCGCGTCTTCTATCTGCAAGTGTGTCCCACTTCAAACTTTCTATGGGATTTTTAACGCTCTCGCGATGGCTAAATGTACCAGTCACGGATCTTGCCACTCTTCTTTGGACCTTCTCAATCTCTTGAATCAGACCCAACTCGTAAGGGTCCCATACAGACGAACAATACTCTAAGACTGGACAAACTAACGTGTCGTAAGCTATTTCCTTTGTTGAATGACTGCATCGCTTCAGGAGGGTACCAACAAACCCAATCTGGAGTTCGCCGTTCCCGTTATTTGTGTAATCTGATCATTTCGAATAGTCACACCCAGATACTTGACTGATGTTACCGGTTCCAAAGACTGATCATTTATATTGTACCCATACATTAATGGGGATTTTCGCCTTGGTATACGCAGTAGATTACACTTAATAATATTGAGAGATAACTGCCAGTCATTACACCACGCATTTATTTTCTGCAAATCCTCACTGATTTGTATCACAACTTTCGTGTGATACTACTTTCCTTTAGACCACAGCATCATCAGCAAACAGTTTAAGGCCGCTGTCAATACCATCAACCAGATCGTTTATGTAAATCGTAAAAAGCAGAGGACCTATTACGCTGCCCTGGGGCACACCTGAAGTTACTCTTGTTTTTGTTCGTTCGAACTTTTAAAGCTTCATTGATGACCATATAAAAAGTTGATACTTTATTTGGCAATGTCGATCTCAACCAACAACCAAACTGCACTCTGTTTTCTGCAACATGTTTCAAGTTTAGTTCTCGCACGAGTAATGGTGCTTGCAAGCACGATTTTAACTCTCATGGATAGAGATATTCTGTAGGCTCTGGCGAAAAGTTTCTGAATAGTGTGAATAGTGTGCATCTTTAGCAGACATCTCGCAAGATCATGTGAGCATCACTTACAGATGCAGCAGTTTCATTTGATTTTGTGACGCAGTTTTTTTATTGTGAAAACTGCTGATGAACGCAAAGAGGACGTCTTGAAGCTGACTTGCTGTACAAATGTGTGAGTGAGGAAACAGCAGCTCCTTTCAGAGTGAATGATATACTCAGATTTGACAGTTTTGTTCACTGGCAAGACTAAGGGACCCAAAGCGAAGATGTAGGTTTCGCCCTCAGTGATAGTCGACTGCAAAACGCAGAAAATGTGGAACTGTTCAGTGCTTTGGAGCAGAAACGAAATTATTTGTCACACCTCCCATGCAGCAGTGCAAAACGCAACCACAGCAACAACATTGTACTACTTTTACTGTAGCAACCGCGCACATTTTGTGGGCAATGATACTGGAAACATACTGTATTTTTGAACAACGTACATAAAACTCTTCAAATGACCATACAAATCTAATTTAACTAACTTATTATTTTGCTTCACAATATTTCTGTGTGTGCCACATAAAGTATTAAACTACCACGAAAATTGCTGTAATATAGTTGCCATTAAAAAGACCATCTTATTTCTAAGAAATTGAAATATTTTTACTGTGTTTTATTCAAAAATTACTATGCTACCTTGTAAAAAATTTATTTACCGACAAAACAGGCGTAAGTTCGTCAATTTCCGTACGGGACTGAACAATGGAAAGTATTTTGTCGTGCATACGTTGTTTTGCAGGTCTTCTACTTATTTCAGTGAATCATACACATATCTAATTCGGATTGGTTGTTGCAACATTTCGTGCCTATTATTCACGAGAGTTTTTCTAAAGGCAGTTTCTTAACTTTTCATTTTCATTATTGCGTATTATAAACAAACAATGACTGGAGATTTAACATAAGTTATAATAACCAAATAATATATAATTTGTTGCACGAATCATTCAGTGTTCATGTTGTGTGTGATTCATTACATAGCCACCTTTTTTCTTACTTTGTTTCAGATGCTACATTTCTTTACATCATTCGTGAAATTTCCAAAAATTTCGAAATGATCAGTTAGCTCAGCTTATGGGTAACCTAGATTTAACATAGGTCAGTAGGGTTTTCAATAAGTTGGGAGTATTTTGATCCTCAATTAATTTATCAACGGCTAAAATCCTGAATTAGTTAAATGGTAAAATGAATTGTCAATTAGTTACACTAATTAAATAATCAGTTGATTAATTTTATGTCTTAGGATACTTTTTCGTAATGTTCGTCAAATCACGAATGTCGAATAGCCAGTCCACGCTTCGTTATTCATTACAGAGACTCGTTCACCTTTTATAATGGCCGATTGTAACTTGTGGGTTACTTTGTAACTGCTTTTAAGAAGCTCAATAATGTTCAGTCTCATGTCACTTTTAAATAATGCGAAAGCCATTTTCCGTCCAGAAGTCAGTTGTTACGTAACCTTTCTTAATATCTTAACAGTAGTATGCGGTTACAGACAGATTCACACACTTTTCTATGTTTTGAAACTGCTACATCACATGAACGTTGTGACTACGTCTTTTCTTGTACGAGTACTCTACACTTTTGTTCGCATCCTAAGTTTATCTACGTAATATAGACTTTGTGTACATTATTACCGTAAACTTCGCCCAGTATTTATTGTTTCTTTTGGTACCGTATTTATGTTCGCTCTTATTTTGTGCACTGCATTAAGTTTTTATGGTTCTTTTTCATTTGTTTGTGTGTACAGTCTTATGTGTACATGAATAAAATGTGTATAGCCGAAGCTAAAAATAAAAGAAAAAAAAACTAAACAAGATTAAAAATAAAACAAAAGTCCTTCCACATGCGTATGAGTTTGACACGGACGTGAGGCTCGCTCTGACTACATAGTAGGTTGCAGTGGAAAGGTTCAACCTTACCGGGCAGGTAACTATAGAGGATCGATGGTCGTCCAAGTCAACGGAAATGACTTCGCTTGCCAACCTATGGCGGTGTAATGTCAAAATTATTGCAGAGCAAAAGTCGGGAACGAGAATGAAGAAAGCAGCTATTATAGCACAAAAAAGGCGAATATGTCCTGGCCAGTGTTACGGATACAAAAAAAGGGGAAGTAGTTTTTCGATGTACGTGGTTGCTTCAAAGACATTTAAATCAAAACACTTTGACATAATAACCCTACTTCCATAGCTCAGTAAACTATCTCAGTTGCGAGGTGTTGGAACACTTGCATCTTGCAAAAAAAATAAAAAATATAGGCTAAAGTGCTGCTCTAGTCACTGCTAGTGAGCATGTGGGATCGTAGAGGTTACACTGTCTCGGTACAGCTTCATTTCCAAAGTAGTCAACAAAGGTACGGGGGTGACACTGAGGTTGTGGCCGAAGTGAAAGGATCTTAGAGGTACTCTCTGCTGTTTTATTCATGTATGCATCAACATCGCATTCCTATCCCCCCTTTCTCTGTCCCACCCCCCACCCCCGACCCCCTCTCCGTTGGGATCACACCACAGTTGGGCAGAAATATCATACACTACCTTTGTTGCTTCGATTACTTTCAAATTTCGTCGTATGTTTTTGATAGGTCCTACTGTTTTCACCTTGTATACCAAAGCAGAAATTGCTGTCACACTACACTCCAAAGGCGTCATATCACGTTGAATAAGGTTTCTGACTCATGATGTCCTTACAGAAGTGTTGAAATGTTCGGGGATGTCAGCAAAGGCAAAGGTTGTCAAGAATGTCGTCATGTTGCGAAATGTCGTTTCCAGCAGCGAAATGTATTGTAATCAACACCCCAAGGGAGTAGATGGTTTCTTTGGTGCCTTTTACGCCACCTCCTGAGGCCTTATCCCATCAACTGTGAACAGCGGTGTAACAGAAACGTCTTCCTCGGCCACACACAAGGAAAACGCGTGATTTTAACACAGGCTGTCGTGGTTCTGTTCTCCATCACTGAGGTGTCGAAAGGAGGTGTGGTATGTGGACGAAAGGGCGTGACGACCTTCCCATAACGTGACACACTCATCGTTTCACAGGGCAGAATTTTGGTGAAATTCCGTTCCAATGTGACGTCTGTAACCCAACATACACCTCACATGAATTTGTGAGGTCGGACTTCTTTTTTTTTTTTTAAAAAAAAGAAAATCTGTCGACACCTGGCTGTCTGAGTCGTCGCCAAGACCGCGAATGACTTTACAGTACGCCACGCTTTAGCATCGTTACAGAGGAATGTTGTACGCACCTTGGAGCCAAATTTCATATTTTTGTGTTGGAATAAGAGATAATTGCGGATTTCGGAAAAGTGGCCATTTAGCTGCGTTGCGCAGTGTTCTTAAACAATTATTCCATCAACCTGGTGACGCCTCTGTGGCCGATAAACCACGTAAACTGTTTCCAAGTGCAATGACAAGGCTGGTGCTGCCTGTGTTCGTAGCATACACCCTCAACAAGACTTTATGTGCTGGGACGTATTGCAGGAAACAGTACCAGATGAAATATCCCTTCTTGAACGTGAATGGCATGTTCTGGATACCGGGGCATGTACTTAAAGTTTAATGAAAAGTCAGAGATTTGCAACTAATTAATTTATTATGTAAGATGAAATGTTAGAATTGTTCTTATAATTCATGCAAGCTCTAATAAATTAAAAACCTGTTATACATCTTGAATATCTGTAGTAGAGGTCAAAAATTATTTGTTTAAAAATTCATTGTTTGTGTGCTGGGACCAAGTCAGAGACGACACCGGAAAACTGCTCTTACGGTACGGTCGTGGCAAATGAGAGTCTGTGGTAGAGCCGCTCAATAGTCGACCAGATGCTTGGAGTGGAAAGAATTCTGCGACTGGAAGACTAAATTGCACATTGGTCTGACGAACAGAATCATACGCATACAGTCCGAGAGATGAGTGGAGGTACACACTTTGCAAGTGGGCTGTTTAGGTTTTTATGTTGGTAACGCCACGTAGCGCTCTGTATGTAAATCACTGACTACGCTGTGTGCAGTCTGTGGCTGACTGGACTCACCGTTGAAGTATTCGCTTGAGTAGGATTGGGCAGTTGGATGTGAACAGCACGTAGCGTTGGGCAGTTGAAGGTGATCCGCTAGCAGTGGTGGATGTGGAAAAAGAGATGCCAGAGTTTTGAGAGGTTACTATAAGCGGACGATCTGGACATTGTCGGCCAGAAAA
Organism: Schistocerca americana; assembly: GCF_021461395.2. NCBI lineage: Eukaryota > Metazoa > Arthropoda > Insecta > Orthoptera > Acrididae > Schistocerca > Schistocerca americana. Next base: position 623,902,624 of record NC_060121.1, on the reverse strand, counting down.
AGGAAATTTGTAACGATGGAGGTTACATTATTAAGGTAAATACATTGTTTGTTCTCTATCAAAATCTTTCATTTGCTAACTACGCCTATCAGTAGCTAGCGCCTTCAGTCGTTAGAATCATTTATTTTGCTGGCAGTATTGGCGCCCGCTGTATTACAGTATTTCGAGTAACGAAGGGTTTTGTGAAGTAAGCGATTCATGAATGGTATAGGTTATTGTTACTCAGGGCCACTCTTTTGTAGGGATTTTTGAAAGTCAGATTACGTTGCGATAAAAATATTGTGTGTCAGTTTAGTGATGATCAGAATAAGTAAACAGAGAAATATCTGAGCACGTTCAGTTTTGCTCAGCTGTTTGAAAATCAAATAACGTAAGAAGTTTACCAGCACAGTCATTCATAATTTTTCAAAGGGGACGTTTCATAACTTAATCGGTGGCAGCTTCAGCGCATTAAATTCGTACTGTTCACAGAGCAGGAGCAGGACATTCATTGTGAACTTGACTACTCACATCACTAACATTTGAATATGAGTGATGTATCGATTATCATGCTGAAACAAAACTAGAACATGCATCTACGTAAATCACCAAATAAAGTGCAACATAGTTCCGCACAAAGCATTAGGTAAATTCAGTAACTGATAAAAGATGTATGACATTAAAGTTTTGGTTAAGAGATAATTTTATTCAGGCTCGAATTTATTATATCCCTGTACATAAATTTTGTGTTCTACTGTGCTGAGCAGATACTCATGTCAGACATCAACTAAAGCTGTAGCATTGCACTGTCACTGGTAACCAACATCGTGTAAAATCTTCTTAAAATTAGAATTACAAAAAAAGTTTTAGTTACTTGTGATGGGTCTTTACAACAAAATACTGCATTTTAATTCTTTTGAATGAGATTATGATGATTTTTTATTGTGTGTGTGTGTTCCTGTGTTTGTGCGTGTGCGTGCATGCGTGCATAGATCTCCAATTGATAGTCGATCATCAGAAAATTTCATACCTGTTCAGGGGTTGAGTAAACGATAAACATTGTTTCTCATCTGCATAAACATTTTATTGACCGACGTAAGTTGTGACGCCTCCCCATTGGTGTTCTTCAGTATAGTTTCGCGTAGCAATTTAACGATCGCTCTATCAGGTATAATAGCTGCACGTCCTAGTAGGCACGTCGTTTTTTGAATTTCAAATTCAATGGATTTTTTCATTGTTGGGAGAGCTGGACCGGGGTGCCCACTGTCTCGGGAGATCTTGAGGGGAAGTAGTGACCCTTATGTCTGAAAGCCAACAATGACTGGAAGAGCGGCATGTTGACTCCATGCCCTTCCATACCGCACGAAACGACGCTATTCGCCAGAGGATGACACGGCGATCGGTCGGAATCGCTTGATCCTCTGGACCTGATGGCACAATACTCCAGTTCAAAGCGATATCATTTATTTCTGAAACAATCATATCGTCGCATCCTTACACGTTATTTTCGATGTTAACCGACGAAATTACAGTTCGGCAAGACTGTTAGAGTAGAGTAATTTTTCAAGATTTAAAGTCGTTAACATTGGAAGTGTAGATTTTGAACACGTTTACCTAAGCGTGTGTGAATATATCGTTTCCACAATGGTAATTTTGATACAATATCGGTGTAAAGGATGTTCAAAAACAGAGTAAATAATTTTGAATATGTTTTCTCTATATGCCCACAATAAAACTATGTTCATTACAGTATGTTCCCATTCCCAGAAATGATCATATCAGAATTCTGCAGATAAAACAGTGATACTTGCCACAATGTCTTTCTTCCTGCAGGTAGCTGCATTTACAATGCCGGAGTACGGGCCCAATATCAGTGTTTCATAGTCCACCGAACACGATCCCAAATTCTAGAAATACCGCTGTAGCGTAGAAATTGTGTAGACATGGTTTTATTTCTTTTTTTATTTTTCTTTAGCAAACAACAACACAACAAGTTTTTTCTGCAAACAGCAAGGTCTGAAAACAAAAGACACTTCAAGTATTGTGCCCAGCTGTATTTGTCGACGAATTGGGCATCAGAATGACAGAAATGAATGAAAATTCCTTTCAGATCTATCGCGAAACAACTCACTATTGAATAAATCACAAGTAATCCCAAAACGGGTCAGTATCAAGAACTATTTAAAAATACAATACTTGGCCTCTTTGCCCACAAAGTCACGACAATGCACAGAATCAGAATTACTTCTCAGTCAGAACAAAAAATCAGACTGCGGACATCAGACTGTACAAATAGAGCATTCATTCTTCTACAACAATATCCATCTCTGCCTCTAGTAATCAGTTCCTCCACCAACCACTCGCTGCTACTACTATACACATGCCTTTTCGATGCTATCACTCTCTTCTATCACTGGCTAAGCATTTTAATTGCATGCAATTGAAAAATCTTATCCTCTCCTAGATGTCTTCCAAACACTTTACCCTGGACCGTCCTTTACAGTTCTCTCCCAGCAATTTCCCTTCACAAAAAGGGAATGATGTAGCTGATGTGTCTGATGGCACATCCAGTAAATCTCATTATTCTCTTTTCGGTTTCCTTTATTAATCTTCTTTCTTCGTAGATTTCCCTCAAGACTTCCAGGTAGCTTTCCTTTCTGTCCAGCTCGTTCTTGTCGCTTTCCTCCATGTCCACACGCAGATTCAAGTCGATTACTTTTCTATTGAGTCGAGTCCAATCTGCACTTCCACACAGACGTGTAATCCATACAAATGATTTTGCAAAGGATTTTCTGACATCTAGATTGATATATTGCTGATTAAAATGTTTTCTTAGTCATAAATGCTTGCTTTTCCAATGCTATCAGTCTATTCCCTTACATTATGAATCTGTTGTCTTTTTCGATTATACTACCGAGATACCAAAATTGTTTCACAGCTAAATTCTGGCGTCATCAGTCATCCTGCTTCAATTGTATTTTGGAGGTAGCGGTCAACTGCTATTCTTATTTTAGGTATGGTAATGATTCTGCGTTGTGTGAAGTTTTGTGACATGATTCTTCTTTCGTAACAGTTATTTAATAATCTGAATAATGGGTCTTTAATGTTGCTGGGTATAACTACATTGTCTTTCAAACGCTTCGTGGGCGTATGATTGTGGATTTTGAGACGAGAGACCTCACTACATGCTTATTTACTTACTATTTTCTTTTAGTCTGTTATCTAGATACAAGAACATACCAAATTTTGTACAATAGTAGGCATGAATGTAGTACATAGTATCATAACGTCATTACTGAGGTCATAGTGTAACTAAGCATTATGGTGTTTAAGGGAAAATAATCTAAGTAAAATGTCTACATACAAGAAAATGAAAAATATTCAAAAACAAAACAAAAAATGAAAAGTCTACATACTTCATTTAGCCACTTGATGCATCTGCAACTGGAATCCAAAAGCATCTGCTACTGGTCTGTTACACTACGCTGCATTGATGAATCCCAAAATCTGTAATTTATAAATCTGAACTACAGTAACATCAGCACTGCACTACTCAGCACCACACTACACTATATTACGCTACACTCCTATATTCGGTATCTGAACTAAGCTAAATTTCTCATTTGTTTGAACAGTTATGGGCCAACGTGCCGAGGTACAGCTCTGAATTGTCCCAAAGTGTATGGGTGATGGCTGTCAGTGTCTCAGGAAATCCTTCCTGCTCCTCCTCGAGGCTCATCTCCTTACTGCTTCCGGAAGTTTGTTGCAGGTGCATATTCTGCCGTGGTGTATCTCGTTTCCGTGGTGTATGGACTCTTTTTGCTTTTGTCTCAGCCTCATCGGGTTGTAGTTCATAAGCTGACATTTTAGCTATCAACTAGTTCAGATAACGCCACAGTCCTCATTCCTTAATATGTTATAAACTGTCCATCTACGAAAGACGTTCCTGTCCAATTCTGTAATATCTAGTATAATAGCACATTCCCAGGCCATGTGGTCCGCCCTCCCTTGGCCGGAAGAAAGTAGAACATACTTGACCATTCTTTTATATTAGGAAGGAAGTCGTAAGTTATTCTCCATGTTTCCGTCCCGTACCAGGTTTCTTGCCACGCTCGATCAATGCAAGACTATATTTCCTTACAATATTTGGCGCTTGCGACCAGTACCTCCTTTAAATTACTATATTCGCCCTATTCGAGCCAACATTGTGCATCTCTCTTTGTTACAGTTTCTTCTAGAGTACCTGTGGTCTAAGGATAGCGTCATTATCTAATAATCGATAAGTTGTAGGTCCCGTGTTCGAATTCGGATACAGCTTAAATTCTAACAACAAATCGTCAGCATTGGCGGTCAAAGACTCCTGCCATAAGAAGTCACCCTCATTCAGCCAACGGGTTCCTCAAAGAGGTCGGAGGAGCTGACAGAGGTTCAGAACACTGTCTTGCCCTTGGAATGATAAACGGGCCCTAAAGGCGGAGGAATCAGCAAACGTCAACGGCACAAGGATACTGAAGGCGATGTATTACAGGCGATTGTATTAAAGACGGATAATGTGTGTGAGCAGGACATGTTGCCTGTAACTGAAAAAGTGTATAGATACTCTCTCCATTAGCAAAGGATTCCGGACTTCTCACTCGTTCAGGTATCCTAGACAAGACTGCTAAGGAGGAGTGCTGTGACTCAATAACCAACGAAGCGTAACTTTCTACGAATCGGGCCGTGGAATGTCGGAAGTCTGAACGTGGTAGGAAGGCTAGAAATTCTGAAAATGGAAATGCTAGTGCCTTTTGTAGATACATTGGAGGTAGGTCAAGTGAAATGGGAGGAATAAAAGAATCTCTTCTCACATGAGTAGAGGTTAATATAAATAACAGCAGAAAATTACATAAAGGGGTAGGGTTCGTTACGAATAGGAAGTCAGGGCATAGAGTAATTTAGGCATACATTCCGACGTGGCAAGCAGAAGAACAAACAGAGAAGACATATGAGGATACAGAGCGGATATTTCAGTACTTAAAGGGAGATAAAAATGTAATAGTTATATGGGATTGGAATACAGCTGTAGGCGAGGGAATACAAGAAAGGGTTACGGAAGAATAGGAGGTTCGTCCTAGGAATGAGAGGAGGAAGTATCTGACTTATGTGTGAGGACAATTTTGATAACTAACAAATGAATACCTCTGGTTTCAAAATGGTTCAAATGACTCTGAGCACTATGGGACTTAACATCTGATGTCATCAGTCCTCTAGAAATTAGAACTACTTAAACCTCACTAACCTAAGGACATCACACACACCCATGCCCGAGGCAGGATTCGAACCTGCGACCGTAGCAGTCGCGCGGTTCCGGACTGAAGTGCCTAGAACCGCATGGCCACACCGGTCGGCCCTCAGGTTTCCATTGCGAAAAATACATTTGTTGTAGTTAAGACACAGTAATAGTTAATGTACACAAGTGTAGCCAAAGGGTCCGAATGGCTCAAACTGCAATGTTATTCTTTTCCAAAACTAGATAGGGCTTTCTTTCTTTAAAGGCAAACTTCACCTTTATTGCAAACCGAACAGTGATTTTCTAGAGTAATGAAATTTGCATTATTCATTAAACGACTGTGCCAATTTACATCTCCACTTACAGGGCTACAAAATGACACTAATGACGGGGTTGCGTAGTTAGCGACTAATCTTTTGAGATACGGAGGAGTTTTAACGGAAGGGCACACAGTTGGGGGTAAAAAAACTTGTGTGCTGTTTCCACTCATCTGTCTTCACGCAAAGCGTGATTAAGATGAAAGACTGGTCGTTGCTGTCGTTGAAATGTGTGTCAGCTTTCCGCTCATTGGAAACGCAATGGAAAAATAAACGGATGACGACCGAAACGAAGAGTGTTATGGAGCACAAGAATCCCTAGTAGGCTCAAGTTATTACGATAACCGACAGCTGCGGGATACAGCCGACCACTTGACAGGTAAAGGATGAGTTAAGACAAATTGGCTCATTCCTCATAAACGTAACGTCCTGCTGCGGTGGTGGATTGAGATTGATGGCAGCAATAATTAAGAGTGTGACCAAACAACTCCTCTGCACTGCCAGTTATTACTGCCACCACGAGATGTCTTCCACTGAGAGATGTACTGATAGTCCATAATGAACGAAAAAAGGAGGAACTTTCTACGGAAAGGCTGTGAAACTCAAATGGTTCATTAATTTATTTGATCCCTTGTAAATTTCGCTGTCAAGTAACATAGTTTAGTCACTACGATGCGATAGTGGTGAATTCATGTCAAGAAAGTGCCAGATTCTAATGAAAAATATTTAGCATCACAAAGTATTTTGGAGAAGATATTCGCACAGTCAGTGTAGTCATTATTAAACAATTTGCAGTGATGTTGAAATCAATTTATGCACACAAGTACTGTTCTTGTAGCAGAAACCGTGAAAACAGACTACCACGAAATTATTTCGTTGTTCAAACATGGCCCAGCTTTCTCCTTGAGCCAAGAAACAGTAGCAGTACAAATTAGGATAATGGAAGGCATCCCTTTGTCTAACCGCTCCTTCACAAAAAAAAAATAAATAAATAAATAAATAAATAAATAAAAGGAAAATAAATCTGAAAGGCAGTTGTTGAAACACAGAAACAGGTAAATACTATTCATTGCGTAAAAAGTTCCCTATGCCGAATATGAAAAATCAAAAACTAACATTGAATTCATTTGTCCTAGAGACGTTCGATGGACGATATGGATTAAAATTTTAAGTCGCCAATAAAATTGTATGGAGAAAAGTTAAGTCTTTTAGATGACATAGTTCTTATAGCTGCTTGAAAGAATGACTGAAACGGAAACAATGAAGAGTTTCTTTGTTCGTGCCGAATCGGAATTTGAACCACCGTCCCCAAGGATACGAGTGCAGTGTCCCATCACTCCACCATTTCGCCTGGTCAATGTCGTGATCATCACTGGGATTAGGCTCAAGACGGATTCTCCCATTTTGGTAGAGCCTTATTCATACCATCTCTTCTTAAATTGTCCAAGAATTATTTTTAAATGGGACGTTTATCGTCGTAATCGGAACTCTGACATCCTCCCCAAGTGGTTAATTTCATCCATCAATTATTTATTGGTTACATTTTGAGTTTTACCTAATATCTAAATTTTTATCTACATTTCTACATAATTGCAAAACTCTTGGGAATCCCATATAAGATCCTTGATTCTTACTTGTATATCATTCGTTAAGTGTACAGCTCTCACAGCCACAGACAATTGCCATAAATTTATAGAATTTAATTTCAGTTTCTTTTGTCGTCCTCCTTTCGAATTTGAAGCTTCCAGTGCCACACATATATTGGAATCTGTTGTTTTTTCGATGTACTTCTTAATATTGAACGGATGTGATTTGCAACGTGTATATTCTACTATCTTGTAATTAAAAAAATTTTTCTCATATCTTCGATTCTTTTAATTACTATTATTTTGTTGCTCTCTGTAAAGATCTTGTTCTTATATTCTTGCCACAGTAACAGAATCTTGTGGGCAGCGATCTACAATTTATCTTAATAATCATAATTGTTTATTTCTGTGTTGTCTGACATTTTTAAACCAGAGTGAACTAAAAATTTCTAATTTCTTGAACGATTGTGAGTAACGTATTAAAAAGTATGGGTGGCAGACCCTTGTCTAACGGCCTGATTTATTTTGATCTTATCAGACACGCTCGAGCCATTTTAGATCTTCTTTACGGCTGTATACTTACATTCGTTTTTCGAACTGTGAACGATATGGCTAGGTATCCTAGTTCTTCCGCTATGATCCACGGAAGCTACCTATCTATTTTCTAAACTGCAATCACTGATCGTAAATTCTTATGGGTTTTACTACTTTACTATCTTGTTTTGCCTCTCATTTGTTGCATAATGAAGGCAGCGTCAGTGAAACAAATAATTTTTTTAAAGCTGTCCCCACTTGCATCACACTTTGCATGGGTTAACGAACTGCTAATGAATCGATTCACAAAACCACCGAGATACGGGGAGAAGACCCTATTACTCCACTTTCTGTGAAGCAACAGCGTATATCTAGTACGCTAGTACTCGCCATCAGTACGATGACAATGCAGAAGAGGCAAGCAAAAGTCTGTGAAAGTCAAAGTTGTGGCACATTACAGCACAGCCACGGTTTCAGGAAGAGCTGACCAGACAGGAATACGAGGCCAAATGAAATAAAAACTGACCAACGATTACGTTCTGCCATTCCAGCCAGATATGAAACCTGGGCGGGAATGCTGCAACTGCAAAAACACATCTCATATATAAACAACCCATTTTCGGCCCTCATTCAATGGGTGTTCAGTGATATCCATTTGTGCTCAGTAGGCTTCAGAGTTGCACGGTATGTCCACTGATGCAGTCAACACTAGCTCATCAACACAAAACAAAGATGAGAAGCTGATGGCATGCAATCATTGCAGTCACATATGAAGCAGCCAGCTGCTACTGACAGACTTCACTGTCAATAACTGTAGACCTCTGCCTCAGAACATTCCTCTTTCTTTTTCTTTTTTGTTTTTGAGTAATCAGTCTTCAGAAAAATCTGTCTTCCTCCACAGTTTTTTTTACCCTCAGCAGCTTAGAATCACGGAAGTTATTCCATGAGGTTCTTCTCGTCAGTGTTTTACATGTATTCCTTTCCTCGTCAATTCTGCGGAGAACCTTCTCATTCCTTATCTTATCAGTCAACCTAAGTTTCAACATTCTTCTGTAGCAGCACATCTCAAACCGTCGATCCTTTTCTTTTCTGTCTTTCCCACAGTCCATGCTTCAATACCATATAATGATGTGCTCCAAACGTACATTATCAGAATTTTCTTCCTCAAATTAAAACCTATGTTTGGGACTGGTAGACTTTTCTTGGCCAGAAATGTCACTTTTGCCAGCGTTGTTGCGCTATTGTTGTCTTCCTTGTTCGTACATCGTGGGGAATTTTGCTATCTAAGTACCAGAAGTCATTAACTTTGTCTTCTTCGTTATTCCCAACTCTGATGTTAATTTTCCTGCTGTTCACATTTCTGCCACTTCTCATTACTTTCGTCTTTCTTCGATTTATTCTCAATCCATATTCTGTACTCATTTGACTGTTTATTCCACTGAGAAGATCCTATAATTCTTCACGTTCACTGAGCATAGCAATGTTACCATAGAATCTTGTCACTTACATCCTTTTGCCTTGAATTTTAATTCCAATCTTGGACCTTTCTTTTATTTCCTTAATTACTGCTTCGATGTCTAGATTGAACAGTAGGGGCGAAAGATTGCACCCCTCCCCTTTTACACTCATTTTAATCCAACCACTTGGTCTTGCTCTTCCAGTTTTATTGTTCACTTTTGACTGTTGTACATACTGTATATTACCCTTCTTCCCCTCTAGCTTATTCAGGATTTTTTCAGAATTTCAAAGATCTTTGCAAGCATTTGACTTTGTCGAACGCTGCTTCCCGATCAACAGTTCCAATGAATGTGCCTTGATTTTCACTATTATTTTTTCCATTATCCACCGCAATCTTCGGAACTGTTTGGATGGTGTTTTACGTAATTAAATGGTATATCGCCAGACTCTACATTGTACACACCAACTTGAATAGTCGTTTTGTTACCACTTTTCGAAATGGGTTTAGAAATTCTGATGGAATGTTATCCATCCCTTCTGTCTTATTCAATCTTAAGTCTTCCAATGTTGTTTTTAATTCTGGTCCTAATAGTGAATCCCCTGCTTCTTCTATATCAATAACTATTTCTTCTTCTGTCATGTCATCAGAGAAGTCAACCCCCTCATAGAGGCCTGCAGTGAGCTCTTTCCACCTATCTGGTCTCTCCTCCACACTCTTAAAATTATAACCACTGCTTTTAATTTCACCGAAGGTTTTTTTTTTTACCTTCTGGTAAGCTTAGTCAGTCCTTCCGACACATTTCTTTCGATATCTTCACATTTTTCATGCAGTCATTTCGCATTAGCTTCCCTACACATCTTATTTATTTCGTTCCTAGGTGACGTGTATATCTGTACTCCTGAATTTCCTTGAACTTTTTTGTACCTCCTTCTTTCATCGATCAAGCGAATTATTTCCTCTTTTACACATGGTTTCTTCGTAGTTATCTTGTTTGTACCTATGATATCCTTTGTAACTTCTTTTGTTGCCCTTTTTAGAGATTTCCACTCCACTTCAAATGAAATTCCTATTGAGCTGTTCCTTATCGTAGTGTCTATAACCTGAGACAACTTCAAACGTACTTCTTTATTTTTTAGTGCGTCCATTTCCCACTTCATTGTGTACTGATTCTTCCTAACTAGTCTCTTAAACTACACCCCGTTCGTCATCACAACTAAATTACGATCGCAGTCTGTTCTGCTCCTGCGTGTGCCTTACAATGGGATATATAATTTCGGAATCTCTGACTGACCTTGATAGAATCGAAATGAGATCTTACTGTGTCTCCCAGCCATTTCCAAGATGACGTCTTCCTCTTGTTATTCTTGAATAGGCTGTTTGATATCACTAGCAAAATTTTATTGCTGAACTTAATTAATCATTCTCTTCCGTGATTACTAGTAACTTTCTCGTCTACTTCTTCCCCTACAACCACATTCCAATCCCCCATGACTATCAGACTTTCGTCTCCATTTATGTAATAAATAATCTGTTGAGTAATCTCACATGCCTTCTCTATCTCTTCATCTTCGGCTTGCGATGTCAGCATGTATACCTGAGCTATCTTTGTCACTGTTGGTCTTGTGTCGGTTCTGATGAGAACAATCCTATCTCTGAACTGTTACATTAACTCATTCTCATAACAAATCTCACTCCCATTATACAGTTTTCTGCTGCTGTTGATGTTGCTCTACATTCATCTGACCAGAAATCCTTGTTTTCTTTACACTTCACTTACCACCACTATATTTAGTCTGAGCTTTACTATTTCCCTTTTCAGATTTTGTAGCATTCCTAGCGCATCAAACTTCCGGCATTCCATACCCCGATTGGTCGACCTCTATCCTTTTATGTTTTATTCAACCTTGTTCTCAGAGTCACATCCCTATTAACAGTCCCCTCCCACAGATCCTTTTGCCAGTGGCTGATAATCATCAGTTTTTCAATTACGGACCACATGTCCTATGGAAACACATAATTCTTTTAATGCAGTGGTTTCCTTTGCCTTATGATCCCCATGCCGTTGATCATTAATAATTACTCCACCCTTGGGGGCTTTTCGCCGCCTCAAGAATAAGAGAGTGCCCCGAACATTTCTTAGTTTCTTCGCCCATTTTCACAAGGTCGTTGGTAGAATGAGCGTGACTTCTAATGCCGGAAGTCTCCAACAGCCATTGCTGATGGTTTTGTTCGAAATGTGGTTAGAACCTAAGACCAAGGACGTTTTGGTCACTAATCAAAAATGGTACCCGTAGACCACAGGTAGCTAAGTCTATATACAGCTTACTTTTCGCCCCCACATCAGTAGGTCACTTACTGGGACTCCTTTCTACTGACCGCCATCTCCCTGGTGAGCCGTGGCTCGAGCTTTGGCAAGCTAGATGGCCAGCAGTACTGTGAATGTCCACTGCCTTCAAGGACCTACATTCTTGCTGTCCTTCAAGAGTGGGAAGACGCCATCGTCTTCAGTCATGCCAGAGGCTGTGCTTTAACTCAACCTCCTACAATGTGCTCACTGTTGGGTAGTGTAAATAGGCCATCTGATGTTATAACCATCTGCTGTCTGACGCATAACCATCTTGACTGACTGCATACCGCATGTTGCTTCAGGTCCAGAGTCCTGACTTCGCCGTTTTTGGCTGACAGTCTGCTGCCGAGAGATGTTGCCTCAGTAATCTGCTTGTCTATGACGGCCCTTGGGAGTCTGTGCACAGTCTTAGGAATATATCTATAAACGAGATGTGGTACACATTTCCTTGTACATGTTTCAGAGAACTTTGGTGACAGCAATAGTCACTGCAACTTAAACAGCAGCTTTCCATGGAGAGGACACTGAAACTGCTGCAGACAACAAGGCGAACAGCGTCATTTTCATCACAGTGTTTTCATTGGACTTCTGTTTTGATGACCACCTCTATTTTTGGCCATAGGTTTGGTTGGGAAATCAGATCACTATAGGAATTTAAAAGTACGATTTGTGAAGATTAAGTAACTTGATGACCCTTTTCAGTTCAGGGATAGCAACAGAAAAGACTGTGTAACATGCATGCAGCAAGTTTTGTCATAATGTGTTTTGCACATAAATGATACAGAACATATATCGTTATTAGATACAGGGGCTGACCTATCTGTCATGAGTCTGAACTTCTTTGATAGAAGGAGACTAAAGTTCCTGCATTATAGGTTACTTGCAGTAGGCAATAATGACGTGACGTCATTAGGTTCAGTGGTGCTCACCTTTGGAATAGAGTGAATCTTTCCAGCAGACTATAGAAAATATGCCCCATGTAGCTGAGGCGAGCTTATAGTCTTGAGCCTCGATTACTCAGACAGATACTATGCAGAAACTGGTCTTGTAGAGTGAACAATTGAAGTCAGTGTGATGTTCTTCCGAGTGGCATAGACTGCTACCAATGATAAACTGTGACAAAGTTATCATGTCAAGAAGGTAGAGCCGAGTAAAATGCTTACACAATCGTTAGGGTTCAGTTTGCATGACAGAGTGCTGAAGGGCACCTGGAAAGTACTCTTGGTGAGCGTAGGTGCTGAACTACTGGATGATTTTTGTGTGTGGTAGAGGCACTAGTAAGCACTTTTGAATTAGACGTATAACTTTTTTTTTCTTTACAAATTTTCATCACCCAGTATGGAAAAATTCTGCTGTCTTCATTGTTATTTAAACACTTGAAGTGTTACAGATGCATATCCAGTGCTAAATATCACTGTAATTATGTTTCAAAACCAGCATTCATATGTAGTGCTGGAGTACCTGCCCAAGACCATATTTACTGTAACCTACAAGACTCAACAATACTGGCTGATACCATCTGTTGTAAAGTATGCACTGGTCACACTTCAGCATTAGTTGGTGGGGTGTTGACAGTTTTGAAGCTGTGTCAATGTATTGTTTACTTGGATAACTATATCGTCTTTTCCAAAGATCTGAAGGAAGACACACATTGTCCAAAAGATGCTTCTAAGAACTTGCACCCAGCACACTTAACACTTAGTATTGACACCTGCCATGTAGCACTGACAGAAACTAACTACCTAAGCTAAACTAACTACCTTAGATAAGTGATTAGCCAATGTGGTGTAAAGACGGACCCAAGGTTGACACGTACAGTGTTCGACTTCCTGCCATCGCAGAGTACTAAACAGCAACAGTTATTTTTATATTAGCCAGTTTTATAGACAATTAGTCAAGGGATCTCTTCAGATTGTCTGCCCATTGAGACATTTAGTAAATAAACATGTGAAATTGCAACGGACAGGTGAAATGTCGAGGCACATTCGAAAAATTCAAGAAGGACGTGCTAACAATCATTTCTGTATTAATATTTACAACATATGAAAGGGAATGTATCCTCTGCTGTGACATAAGCAGCTTGATGTGTTCAGAACCAGGTTGTGAAAAGCAAGTAGCATCCAGTATTGCATGCTTCAAGACAAATAAAGCCAAAAAAATTACTTCATCAAGGAGAAGAAAACGTTTCATTTAATACACGGTTTCACATAATTCACTGTTACCCACATGGCAGGAGATTCAATTTCTAGGCGGACCATATGACATTAAAATTACTAGTTCAGTTAGAAGTTCCTTCGAGGCATTTGATTCAATGGGCACTGAACTTAAATGAATTCAAGTTTGAGGGGATTCACAAACTAGCCAGAAAATATGGTGATGCTGATGGGCTAAGGAGAAAGAGCACTTTGGAGAAGTGTTGCAGAATGGCAGAGGACAAAAACTATTGACACAGACAGCAGGCTATGCAAAGCACAGCAGTTCGACATGCAGAATGAATTGCTATGTAGGACAGTCAAACTTGGTCCAGCTGTCATGGTTCCTGCAACTCTAAGAGAGGGAGTATTCAAGGAAGCTGACACATGTTATTTGGCCATGGAGGACAAAGAACAACATATCACAGGATAACTGAATGATATTGGTGGAGAATGTCAAGACAGGGTGTTGACCAGTTTATGGGAAATTGTAAGCTGTGTGCAAAGTTTGCAAATTTCAGACACAGATAAATACCATTTCAAAGACTATCAGAGGCATACAAGCCATTTTAAATGATAGTGATGGACACTTTGGACCAATTTAACCAACTGCAGGTGGGTAACCATCACATGCCAGGTATTACAGACATTTTTCATACTACAACGTAATGACTGCCATTCCAAATCACTAAGCAAATTCTGAAGGACAAACAATGCTGAACCGCTGATTATTGGATTTTGACATACCTTATGTGATAATTGCTGATAATGGCATCAACTTGTCTTCTGTTACGAATCTGGTAAATGAGAACTAGTCCCTTTCACCTGCACCTAATGAGAGTACCAAATCTGTTCACTGAACCACAATGACTGGGACATTCATCAATCCCATGTCATGGCTACATATAGTTCAAAGGTGCATGATAACTTTGCACCTCTCGCCAAATGAGGAGGTTTATGGAAGGAAGATGCCATCATCTTTTGAGGTAATTATTCTTAAGATAGGAAAAAATATTTTTCCTAAAACATTAAAAGGTTATGGAAGAGTGTGCAAAAATTAATATTAAAGTGCCTGAGTGGCATGAGAAGAAGGGACAATATATCGTTAAGTGGCCAGAAAATAAGAGTTGGCCAATAGGTGTTGGTGACTAGTGCAGTACAACGAAAGGTGAAGCAAAGAAATTTCTTACATAGTATTAAGGGCCATATCAAGTGATGATGACATTGTCAGATAACATTAATAATTATCTTGATCAAACAATTTTTTTAAAAGAATTTACAGTTTTGGCTATGGAATAGCCATCTCGATACTCTCTCTTTCTCTTTGCACTGAAACAAGTCATATAACTAAAAAATAATATAAATCAAAACATGTTACGATTTGTGTTATTTTTACATGTTGCAGCAGAATGAGAGAGTCTGAAGATAGCTATTACAGAGTCTAACCTGGTAACTCTGTTTAATAAACTGTGTAATCACTACAATCAAATAAAAACGTGCATTATTATCTCCCTCTCTCCTGATGGTCTTCTATGTCAAATTATTTTCAGTACCCTTTAACTTACAGTGGCCAATGCAGACAACAATTGTCTATATTGAGAGCATTACAACTTTCAAAGGTTTTGTAGGGAGCACATTGTGCTCATGTGGGAGCGATCTAAATGGTTGTAAAACAATAAACTGGTAGCCAAGATCGCAGGAGTTCTATTTATTACATGATTAACAGTTTCGGTGAAACTAAAGCCGCCATCATCGGGTCTTAGGACACATACAAGTTACAACATCAAGCCATTGCCTGCCTTGATGTTGTAACTTGTATGTGTCCTAAGATCCGATGATGGCGGCTTTAGTTTTGCCAAAACCGTTAGTCATGGGATAAAACGAATTCCTGCGATCTTGGGTACTAGTTTATTGTTTTACAACTTTTAAAGGTGCTCCAGATGCCCTGCCACAAGTGCTAGTACAACAACTTCAAGAGATCGTAGGTGGCAAGAAAGGAAAATAGTAATGACAAGCTCACATGCAGGCCACATGCAAGCTAACTTACAAACTTAGGTTGGATAAATCAGTGCCAAGGACTACAGGTTGATGCCTTTCAAATAGTAAATGATGAATGGATGGTGTGGTGGCCCTCAACTACATACCCTCTGACTCAGAGTTGAAATATTAAAAGTTTTTGTTGGTTTCGTTGTCTAGGGGCTGGGATAAGTAGTTGACGCATTACAGGCCAAATAATGGTGATTCTACTTATACAACATGAGTATACACATCAATCGAATGGTCAAAGGTTCCTATCACTCAGCAATTGCGAATGTAACGTAGAAATTTATAAATGGAAGGATGCAATTAAATAAAATCTGCAGGTACTATCTTAACAACTTTAAATTATTATTCACGATAGTAGAGATACTTTTTATAATTCGGTATGTTTCTGCAAAACACTTATTGTTGTCGATGGCCCAGCAATTAAATAAAATATAAGTTGAATAACAGGGAAACCATAGATTCCTACTCCACGTAATTAGTTATGAACATTAACACAGCTCGTGAGATATTTCCTTCTAATCCTTACTAAGTCTTCACTGCAGAAACCACGGAAATCTCACAAGTGCACAAGTCGGCACAACGAAATATTTCTATCTCCCACGACCACGTGCAATCTGCTCCACTCTCCAAGTCTTTCACGCGACCATACGTCGCGCCTTCACCTCTAGCACTCTCTCCTTGCCCTGTGCGACCCTCTTTCGTCCCACTCTGATCAGAACTCCACCTCCAGTCACTTCGGTAGTCGCCTCCCTTAGTAACGAGCGCTGTGATTGGTGATAGCGCTCCCATCATGTCTCCAAGCTAACATACACTCATGAACATTTTGAAACACATTCGAAATACTGGATTTACATTTAAATGGCTTGAAATTGAATAAATATTCCTACAGCTGGACCATATACACGCTCTAACACACACATTATTAAATACATAAACAAACTAAATAAACATATATCAAAGGAATAGCAACGAAAGATAGGCCAGTAGCCTAATGTCTCTGTGCTTTCTAAAAGACAGTGAATATATAACCAATTTCTTCATGAATAGTATATCTCGGATATAAACAAAGACATAGACGGATAAATATATTTATAAGGATGCTGCTACCGTTTATTCGTGTAACTGGGGAGTATTTATGGCCTGACGCGATCGATAGTAATTGTCCACTTTGACCTCCAATAACACATGTACTATTCAAGTTACATGCCTGTTATTTATACCAAGTTTGGTTTACACTAATAGCTTTCTAAGACACGTCGATCGACAAAATCATGTGAACCGTTTCGATTTTGGAAATTCGTTGCTGGTTGTTGCTTGTAAAATTTTCTGTCAGATACTAAACTTTAAACTAGTAAAGATATTGAAAATGTGATTACAACATCAGAATCATCATGCAAATGATGGTAACGTTCACGTTTCTTTTTTAGGTATCATGATCCATTTGGCTACTATTAATTTCTATACGAACTGTGAAATGTCTGCCATGACGGTTTCACAAAGCCATCCATCTTTGGCACTCTCGGCATACATGTCTCTTTCATCGACACATCATCACCAAGGAATTCCCAGCCACGTGCTCGGCCTGGACCCCGTTGGCATCACATGGTTGCTGCCAGGCCCGGGTGTGCCGAGCGGCCAGTGCGGTCATACCAACTCTGAACTTCAAATAATTTCAGGGTGCCATGACTCGCTCGTTACCTCAATAGGTTTAGTTATAGAATATTTATTGTATACGATAAAATATATATGGAATTTACAGTGAAGCTTTGTGGAGCATTAAATTGTGTTTCTAAAGTTTACTAATTGTTTGTAGGTGTGGCAGAGTTGTGTTTTGAATTACACTTATATCTAGTATATCTTGATAGGTACTCTAACCGACGGAAAGGTGTGTCAGTGTAACAGAATGAGTTTTGACATTTCTCGGTTGACTGTGGCAGTCCCACCTTGCGAGAGGGGTAGACAAGTCCTTGTGGATGCCACTTCCCCAGGTGGCACTAGTGCTGAGGATGACTATTTACTGTGCCACACATCTGGTGATGTTTCGCCTATTTAGTGGGGAAGTGGTGGATGCACTGCAGAATCGGTCACTCGAAGGAGGATTACTGTTTTCCAAAGAGGAGAACATCATACTGACCAGGAACCATTAGATAGTGACACGGACTTACAGCGTGTTGGGAATGCAGAATTAGATACAGGGGTTGGAGGAAACGTTAACTTAATTATATCTTGATGCCAAGAGGAAGGACATACAGGGAGAATACCAAGGATAGCATTTATCCTGTGAATGGACGCTGGGACACCATATAATAGGTCCTGTGCTAGAAACATTATTGTGACAAGAAAGGGGATGCTTGGATACAGGTGGGAAACGTTTAATGACTGTCTTTGAGAATGTGGTTACTGAATCACATTCTGGGACGGAGGTAGGAGGTAGCGGATACGAACAGAGATGTTAAGAAGTGGCGTACCACGGATTTCACTAAACTGGACCAAAGTGTGTTCAATAACATTCGAACAGTGCAGGGACTGACTACAGAAATAACAAGGAACATGAAAGCAACCAAGGGTATGGGAGACTGGGATCTGAACAAGATACAGATCCAGATTGATCAATTATAGTTAGAGTTGCAGTAGCAAGAGTCCTAGCATACAGCATAAGGGATCCTAGGGTGGAAGTAACAGCATTACAGGAAGCAAAACACCATGTGGTACATGGGCAATTTTGTGCTACACTGCTATATGTGAGACCATTCTTAACTAGCCTGTGTGAGGTCCAGGAAAACCATAGACCAGAACTAAAATATATTGTGAAACCCCTGTGTAGACCTTGCTGTTATTCTACTATGTGGTAAAGGTAGAAAACAGTACTGGCAAAGCCTGACTGCACATACTGGTTCAGTTGCCAATAGCGAATGTCGATGTATGTTTTACAGTTCACTCATATACTGTAAACTGGGAAACTTTGGAAAAGTAGATACAGATAAAACACCGGGCGTGATACTGATCTCCAGCGCTAGGGGAAGCTACATACTGATGTCAGAACAGGGGCTACATCGATGTCAGAGAGGAAGAGTTACTATATGCCGAACTGAGCCGGTCGAGACCAACAAAAATCAATGTAAAATAAAGTTAGTTCTGGGCAAAGCAGATGCAGTAGAAGTCTAAAGGAAGGTTCTGCCGCTGCATATTTACTTTCAAACAGATAGTATGCTTTGGATTTGCGCCCAGTCTATACTTCATGTAATAATAAATTGTTATGAGTTGGGTCTACCACAAGAAATGATGAACCTATGACTATGAAGTAGTGGATTACTGATCGGTGGTAGAACCTGTGACTCAGCAAGAAATATTTTTCATCTTCCAGCTGTTATTACAGATATCACAGTAATAAATCTCATGTAGCCCTTACTGCAATAGCTGGAAAAACCATTGGAATTTCTACCAACCTTGCACCATACTCACTGAAACATCTAGAAATCTGGAATTCTCCATTCTATGGATGAACTTATATTGAGACATGATGAACATATTACTGCTTGGCAGATGCTCCAGCATGTATGGCCATATCTTGACGACCAGTGCAAGAAAGTAATGACATTGAGGATTCTGCTGAGTGGTGCACAGTATGCCCTGTGACGTAGTGAGCATCAGCCAATAACCACAAGAAGAACATTACTTTCAGTTCAAGATGAAGCAGTCATCTGCCGCCAACAATCTTTCCTGTCAGTTGCCGGGTAAATCTGCCTGAGCTAAGTCTGTATGCAATCAACTCTGCACCCTTGCACTATCAGTTCACCAACCAGATGACTACCACCTCGCTTCTGAACCATGGATTCAAGCCTGGGTCGCCTAGCTGTGCAAAACACACTGTTGCTGTCCACCACTCTGCCTGGCTCCAACTGTTACTGTCCATCACCCAGGGTGGGCACACACCGCTGGCTTCAGTCATGGCAGAGGCTCCAAAACCAAGAGTGGACAGACTCCATTGGTTTCAGTCATGCCAGAGCCTGCAGTTTAACCCTGCTTGTTCCAGTGAGTACTACGATGCTGTTACGTGAGCAGACAGGCATCCAGGGTTGCCCTCTGTTTCTGTCGCCAATAGGAGCTACCAGATGCCACTGCCTTGCGTTAGCGCTATGAAACTGCACTATCTCCAGCTTTTTCCACCCTCTCTGATGCCAGCCTCCTCCGCTGACATTGACTGACTAGTGAAGCGGCCACATACTGCCATGAGAGCTTCGATTGTGTCAATGTAACTGTTGTAAATGCAGGGATTGCTTAACCAGGGATGTTTCTCTGACAGTCCACCGTTTATTTCCAGCCACCACCTCTGCTGCAGCCAAGTCATGCGAGATGCCCGCACTTAATGCTGACCTGCCAACAGCTCTATCTATCCACCACTGCAAGGGTCGACTCGATCCAAGCAGTCTGTAATTTTCACATAAATTGCGATGTCCTGTTTTGAAGAGTGATGTAACAATGGAATTGCACCATGAATGTATGACTTGCGTTTGTAGCATGCAGTCTCTTAAGCAACAGAAACAAGGCATCATACTTCACAAATTCTTCATCAATTATGTCTCCTCTTCTTACTTTTTTTAAGTGCTTCGTGGAGATCCTCATCGTAAGAGAATTCAGTATTAGATTCTTTTGTTACCTTAGCTTTTTCGCCCTCGTGTGGCTTCTTCTGTACGGTTTCCTCTTATCACAGATGTTGGTAATATGCTAACCAGTCCCTCACCTACATTCTTTTTATGTTATCGTGCCTTTTATGCTTTTATAAGATAACCCCTTAGCTTGTATTCCATTAATATTGCCTATATTAGCATCCAGTCTTCCTAAGTTTATCATCTAGATAAGAAGAAATGATATGAATCTTTTGAAACTCAATGTCTACTTTGTTACTAATCACAATCATACATGTTTCGTCTACTCACACAATAGGCATTATCAGTGATATATAAAATGTAGGTGCAGCTACGTGTTGTGGTGCAGGAAGGGGGGTATTCTCTCTCTCTCTCTCTCTCTTCTGTGGGTGTGTGTGTGTGTGTGTGTGTGTGTGTGTGTGTGTGTGTGTGTGCGTGCGTGCGTTCATGTGCTTCTGTGTGAATATGTTTTAAAAATATATAAATTAATTGATAAATCTGTGTTACTGACTTTAATTTTTTATTTATTATGGTAAAAATATAAAAAAATATAGCACACACACACACACACACACACACACACACACACACACACACATAGGGTGCCCTGTTACCACACCACAAATGCTCCTCCATCCCCATCTTAACACTTTACTTCACTCTCATCCTCTACAGCTTCTCTGATGCCTCCATTCAACATTACACCAAATTTAATGTGTGCTGCTTTAATAGACATAAATAGATAAATATATAATTTAAATTTGATACTAGGAAAGATTATATTTTTCCTAGCAAAAGTGTAATTGTTATTTGGTCTTTCGTAGACCACTAATGACGCCTAAAGTGAAGACGTGAAATGTGTTTGTTTAAAAAGAAAATAATCAGTCATATCTACAACAGGAACATATCTGTAGGCCGCTGTTTGCCTTCCATTAAGGCCATATTACTAGCGAACTGATCACCTGGTCTGTTCGTGGCTTTTCTCGTCATTCTGTGAACCATTTTCCTTTTGGGTCTGCAGATATGCTTAGTTTGATTTTTTCCGTTCTTGTATAGCCTCAATTACTTAGTCATTCCGTATTCTTAGACCTCTTTTCTTCCATATTTACTTTTTATTCCTAAGGCTTCGAAGGCAGATTTATGAATGCATCTTATTAAATTCCTTCAATATACTCCTACATTTTCATCTTTTCGTTGTTGTTGACGTTTGGTATTCGGTCTTGTGCTGCAGAGATCTTATAATCGTCTTTCAGAAAGGATACTTTGTAGATTGTTCGCTTCATCTCATTATTGTTCAGCTCGTTTAACAAAGTATAGTCTTTGATTTACTAATTTGACCCCTTAAGCAATGTACTAATAAATCGTATAATGATAAGTACTGTGGTTCATGGTGTGGGTTCCTGTAGTCATGTCCTAGTTCATGAACCACGGGCAACGTATGAGTGGCCAAGTAAGTGGTCCCGACAGTCGGGATACCAGTTACTTTGGAACAAGGCTGGGCATCTCGGACATATACTGAGTCGCGGTCACCTTTGTGCTCATACGGCAAAGGCTGCCAATCCACCGGTTAGTCCCTCAGCCGTTAGAGGGTAAAACCCAATGGGACTCGGGGTAAGTAAGGCTAGCAACCTGCTTCCCTGTTACTTTAAATATGATGCGGACAACAATCAGAGCAAAATGCCTCGCACCTTTGGAAATGACGGAGTCCCACCTCTAACTGACAAACCAGGGACTCCTAAGATACGACTTGGCAAACAAATGGTAATGAGATGTGGAGCTATTAATATCAATGGGGGCGTCTCTGGGAAGAAGGTACAGCTGGCACAGGCTGCAAGTAAGATGGGGCTGGACGTTTTAGTTGTTAGTGACATTCGGCTAAGGGGTGAGAAAGAAGAGGAAGTGGGAGGATACAAGGTCTACCTGTCAGGAGTCAAAGCAGGAAGAGCACAATGGGGTGTAGGGCTTTACATCAGGAAAGAAATGGAACCCAGCGTAGTTGCAATAAGGTATGTAAACGAATGACTGATGTGGATCGATTTGACAGTGTCTAGCAAGAAAATTAGGATTGTGTCAGTATATTCGCATTGTGAAGGGACAGATGGATAGTTTTTATGAGGCACTCAGTGATGTAGCTGTTAGAGTAAAGGACAAGGACAGTGTTCATCTCACGGGTGATTTTATTGCCAGGATTGGAAAACGAAAAGAAGGGTATGAAAAGGTTATGGGTAAATTTGGAGAGGATATGGAGGCCAACAGGAACGGGAAACAACTCTTGAATTTCTGTGCCAGTATGGGCTTAGTAATCACAAACTCCGTTTTTAAACATAAGAACAATCACCAGTATACTTGGGAAGGCAGGGGAACCAGATCTGTCATTGACTATACAATAACAGATCAGGAATTCAGAAAGGCTTTGAGGGACACACGTGTATTCAGGGGATTCTTTGATGACACTGATCATTATTTAATCTGCAGTGAAATTGGGATTGTGAGGCCGAAAGTGCAGGAGGTCAGGTCCATATGTAGGAGGACAAGAGTGGAGAAACTTCAGGATAAGGAAATCAGGCACAAGTACATAACAGCGATCTCAGAAAGGTACCAGTTAGTTGAATGTAGTCAATTACAGTCATTGGAAACGGAATGGACAAGATACAGGGATACAGTACTAGAAGTGGCTAAAGAATGTCTTGGAACAGTAGTGTGTGAAAGTAGGATGAAGCAAACAGCTTGGTGGAATGACACAGTCAAGGCAGCCTGTAAAATGAAAAAGAAGGCGTATCAAAAATGGCTACATACTAGAACTCAGGTAGATGGAGAAAGTTATGTTCAAGAAAGAAACAAAGCCAAACAGATAACTGCACCATCCAAGAAGAAATCTTGGGAAGACTTTGGAAACTGGTTGGAGACTATGGGTCAAGCTGCTGGAAAACCATTCTGGAGTGTAATTAGCAGTCTTCGAAAGGGAGGTAAGAAGGAAATGACAAGTATTTTGGACAGGTCAGGAAAACTGCTGGTGAATCCTGTGGATGCCTTGGGCAGATGGAGGGAATATTTTGAAGAGTTGCTCAATGTAGGTGAAAATGCGATCAGTAATGTTTCAGATTTCGAGGTAGAATAGGATAGGATAGGATCACATTTGAGGAAGTGGAGAAAATGGTCAATAGATTGCAGTGCAATAAAGCGGCTGGGGTGGATGAAATTAAGTCGGAACTCATCAAATACAGTGGAATGTCAGGTCTTAAATGACTACACAGGATAATTGAAATGGCCTGGGAGTCGGGACAGGTTCCATGAGACTGGACAAAAGCAATAATCACACCAATCTTTAGACATGGAAACAGAAAAGATTGTAACAACTACAGAGGTATCTCTTTAATCAGCATTGTGGGTAAAATCTTCTCAGGGATTGTTGAAAGGAAAGTGCGAGTATTAGTTGAGGACCAATTGGATGAAAATCAGTGTGGGTTTAGGCCTCTTAGAGGTTGTCAGGACCAGATCTATAGCTTATGGCAAATAATGGAGAAGTGTTATGACTGGAACAGGGAATTGTATCTATGCTTTATAGATCTAGAAAAGGCATATGACCGTGTTCCTAGGAGGAAGTTATTGTCTGTTCTACGAGATTATGGAATAGGAGGCAAACTTTTGCAAGCAATTAAAGGTCTTTACATGGATAGTCAGGCAGCAGTTAAAGTTGACGGTAAATTGAGTTCATGGTTCAGAGCAGTTTCAGGGGTAAGACAAGGCCGCAACCTGTCTCCACTGTTGTTCATATTATTTATAGATCATATGTTGAAA
Organism: Schistocerca americana; assembly: GCF_021461395.2. Lineage (NCBI taxonomy): Eukaryota > Metazoa > Arthropoda > Insecta > Orthoptera > Acrididae > Schistocerca > Schistocerca americana. The sequence continues at coordinate 623,878,451 of NC_060121.1, read as the reverse complement.
ACAATAGACTGTCCGGGTGAGATTAAGACATGTGAACACAAAATAAGCAGTCTTGCGTATGCGGATGACTTAGTTGTGATGGCAGATTCGATTGAATGTTTGCAAAGTAATATTTCAGAGCTAGATCAGAAATGTAAGGACTATGGTATGAAGATTAGCATCTACAAAACGAAAGTAATGTCAGTGGGAAAGAAATACACTCCTGGAAATTGAAATAAGAACACCGTGAATTCATTGTCCCAGGAAGGGGAAACTTTATTGACACATTCCTGGGGTCAGATACATCACATGATCACACTGACAGAACCACAGGCACATAGACACAGGCAACAGAGCATGCACAATGTCGGCACTAGTACAGTGTATATCCACCTTTCGCAGCAATGCAGGCTGCTATTCTCCCATGGAGACGACCGTAGAGATGCTGGATGTAGTCCTGTGGAACGGCTTGCCATGCCATTTCCACCTGGCGCCTCAGTTGGACCAGCGTTCGTGCTGGACGTGCAGACCGCGTGAGACGACGCTTCATGCAGTCCCAAACATGCTCAATGGGGGACAGATCCGGAGATCTTGCTGGCCAGGGTAGTTGACTTACACCTTCTAGAGCACGTTGGGTGGCACGGGATACATGCGGACGTGCATTGTCCTGTTGGAACAGCAAGTTCCCTTGCCGGTCTAGGAATGGTAGAACGATGGGTTCGATGACGGTTTGGATGTACCGTGCACTATTCAGTGTCCCCTCGACGATCACCAGTGGTGTACGGCCAGTGTAGGAGATCGCTCCCCACACCATGATGCCGGGTGTTGGCCCTGTGTGCCTCGGTCGTATGCAGTCCTGATTGTGGCGCTCACCTGCACGGCGCCAAACACGCATACGACCATCATTGGCACCAAGGCAGAAGCGACTCTCATCGCTGAAGACAACACGTCTCCATTCGTCCCTCCATTCACGCCTGTCGCGACACCACTGGAGGCGGGCTGCACGATGTTGGGGCGTGAGCGGAAGACGGCCTAACGGTGTGCGGGACCGTAGCCCAGCTTCATGGAGACGGTTGCGAATGGTCCTCGCCGATACCCCAGGAGCAACAGTGTCCCTAATTTGCTGGGAAGTGGCGGTGCGGTCCCCTACGGCACTGCGTAGGATCCTACGGTCTTGGCGTGCATCCGTGCGTCGCTGCGGTCCGGTCCCAGGTCGACGGGCACGTGCACCTTCCGCCGACCACTGGCGACGACATCGATGTACTGTGGAGACCTCACGCCCCACGTGTTGAGCAATTCGGCGGTACGTCCACCCGGCCTCCCGCATGCCCACTATACGCCCTCGCTCAAAGTCCGTCAACTGCACATACGGTTCACGTCCACGCTGTCGCGGCATGCTACCAGTGTTAAAGACTGCGATGGAGCTCCGTATGCCACGGCAAACTGGCTGACACTGACGGCGGCGGTGCACAAATGCTGCGCAGCTAGCGCCATTCGACGGCCAACACCGCGGTTCCTGGTGTGTCCGCTGTGCCGTGCGTGTGATCATTGCTTGTACAGCCCTCTCGCAGTGTCCGGAGCAAGTATGGTGGGTCTGACACACCGGTGTCAATGTGTTCTTTTTTCCATTTCCAGGAGTGTATAAACGGATTGAGTGCCAAATAGGAGGGACAAAGTTAGAACAGGTGGACGGTTTCAGGTACTGAGGATGCATATTCTCACAGGTTGGCAACATAGTGAAAGAACTGGAAGCGAGGTGTAGCAAAGCTAATGCAGTGAGCGCTCAGCTACGAACTACTCTCTTCTGCAAGAAGGAAGTCAGCACCAAGGCTAGGTTATCTGGGCACCGTTCAATCTTTCGACCAACTTTTTTGTATGGGAGCGAAAGCTGATTGGATTCAGGTTACCTTATCAACAAGGTTGAGGGTACGGATATGAAAGTAGCTAGGATGTTTGCAGGTACTAGTAGATGGGAACAATGGCAGGAGGGTGTCCACAATGAGGAAATCAAAGAAAAACTTTGAATGAACTCTATAGATGTAGCAGTCAGGGCGAACAGGCTTAGATGATGGGGTCATGTTACACGCATGGGAGAAGCAAGGTTACCCAAGAGACTCGTGGGTTCAGCAGGAGAGGGTAGGAGGAGTCGGGGCAGACCAAGGAGAAGGTAGCTGGATTCGGTTAAGAATGATTTTGAAGTAATAGGTTTATCATCAGAAGAGGCACCAATGTTAGCACTGAATAGGGGATCATGGAGGACTTTTATAAGTGGGGCTATGCTCCAGACTGAACGCAGAACGGCATAATCAGTCTTAAATGATGATGATGATGATGATGATGATAAGTACCGACAAGTAAAACTTTAACAACGTTATTCTTAGTAACAATGTACTATATTTTTAATTAAATAACAATATATGAATTAGTGTGTTGTATGATGTACGTTGCCTATGTCACAATGTTTAAATACTATACCATTCCGCCATTTAATGGATATGCACCCAGAGATATGTTTCATGTCCACAGCATGTCACAACTCAAAGCTTTTTAAGTACGTGGACTAAGCCTTCCTATCTTCTCGTACGATTACCCGCATGACGCGTGACAGTAAAAACTCTCTCAAAGAGCTGATATCAGTTATTTATCATTGTTGATGAAAAATTGAAGAAAACTCAGCTTCGCTTTGCCATGAGTTAGGAAGATTAGTGTCGAATGGTCCCGTAGTAGGCTAAAGTGAGACGTCAAGCTTAAATTCCAAGATACCGAAATATTAATTTGCTTTACACTCTTTGCCATCTAGTTATGTTGCCTCAAGTGAAGGCACGCTATATGGGATACATTTAGCGTAGTTTTTAAATTATAATAAATAGTTATTTTATAGGCTTTCTGCTGTATCTCACTGCGTTAATAATCAGTAGTTCTCGGTGGTTTATAAGTGGCGTCTCCTACCAGTAAACATAAAGTTGAGGGTGACGGAATAGAATTGAACAATTACGTAAGGTTTGAATAAAAGTGATCAGCAATGGCAGCCAAAGAGACATCCTTATTCTGAGAACGGTCTTTTCAGAGAAGGAGGCTAACCTGTTGCTCTTGCAGAGAATCTGTCAGTGGCATGATGTTTCAGAAAGCAACGTAACACACTGCGTTAAGGACTTATAATTTGTGTCTACAGCACATGTGACTTACAATTCAAACAGTGTCACGTTGATTTTTTCATTGCAAAAGATTCCGCCCTAGTCTCACATTCGGACCAGGATGAACATCAACAAAACCCAAAACAAAGGTAATAGGATGTAGTCGAATTAAATCAGGTGATGCTTGAAAGAATTAGATAGGGAAACGAGGCACTTAAATTAGTAGATGAGTTTTGCTGTTTGGGCAGCATAATAACTAATGATGGAAGAAGTAGAAAAGCTATATCATGTAGAATGGCATAGGAACGAAAGCATTTATGACGAAAAGACATTTTGTTAACGTCAGTTACAGGTTTAAGTATTAGGAAGTGTTTTCTGAAAGTCTTTGTTTGGATGTGAAAAATAGAGAATAAATAGTTTAGAAAAGAAGAGAAAAGAAGCTTTTGTAGTATGGTGTTACTGATGAATGCTGATCATTAGATGGATAGATCACATAACTAATGAGGAGGTACTGAATAGTGTTGGAGAGAGAAGAAATTTAGGGCACAACTTGGCTAGAATATGGTTTGATATGACACGTTCTGAGACATCAACGATTACCAGTTCAGGATCAGAGCGAAGTTTGTCAATGTTCAAATGGTTCAAATGGCTCTGAGCACTATGGGACTTAACTGCTGTGGTCATCAGTCCCTTAGAACTTAGAACTACTTAAACCTAAGTAACCTAAGGATATCACACACATCCATGCCCGAGGCAGGATTCGAACCCGCGACCGTAGCGGTCATGCGGTTCCAGACTGTAGCGCTTAGAACCGCTCGGCCACTCTGGCCGGCTTGTGGGGAGGGGGGTGGAGATAAATATTGTGGAGGGAGACTAAAAGACGAATACATTAAGTAGATTCAGAGGGATGTGAATTTCCGCAGTTCTTCGAAGGTGAAGGGGCTAGTACAGGATAGAGTAGCATGGAAAGCTGCATCGAAGGATGTTAGTTGCAAAAGTTATTCGAAGATGAAGGTTAATGTAGCATGGAGAGCTACACGAAACCAGTCGTCGGACTGAAGACGCCATCAACAACAATAGGAATGACAGAGGAGAAAGACTAAGAATTTCAACTAGTAACACCGAATACACTGTTTGAAAATCACAAGAGGAAGACGTGTACTTGGAAAAGACCCGGAGACAAGGGATGATTACATCATGGTCAAAGATTCCGAAATCAGATATTATATTGTAAGATGTACCCATGAGCAGATATGTAGTTGCAACAACATTTAGTAATAACGAAGAGTGCGGCTGGTCCCGGCGGTGGTTCGAGTCCTCCCTCGGGCATGGGTGTGTGTTTGTCCTCAGGATAATTTAGGTTAAGTAGTGTGCAAGCTCAGGGACTGATGACCTTAGCAGTTAAGTCCCATAAGATTTCACACAATTAAAATAAAATAAATAAAATAACGAAGAGTAGATTGAGGTTTAAGACAAACGTTCGGAAGAAACAACGTTGCAAGAAGTGGGATAATGGCCATATCCCGCACCTACTGGGGTCTGCGTATTAGTCTGGATTTGACAATGTTGGTGGTAGTGTGTACGCAGAAGCCCTCCATGTCGCCACTCCGTCTGCTACCTTGGAAGTAAAATAACACGTGGCAGGAGAATGAAGGAGGACATAGAAAGCAGCAGCATAGCCAAAGAATTCATTCCCGACCGAAAGAAATATAGTAGTACAAACATAGGGCAATATTAGCAACGAATTTTAGAAATGTCCGTTTGGGACACAGCATTGTATGAAAGTCAGTTATGGGCTCCGGAAAAACTAGGAGTGTCACAAATGAATCGGAACAGTCGTCGATTTGATTTTATCGATTAGACTGCATCCATTAACTTTAAAGCGTGTTTGATAGTAAGTTGTAGAATTGCCAGACGGCAATACTAAAGTTAACATTTAGCGTAAGACTGAAAGGACATCTTCCACACATGTATGTCACAAACCACGTGATGAAGACAATAATGTTAGATCAGTTATTTCTAATATTATTAGTACCTTTCCTCAAAGAAATCAACGTATCTGGGCTTTGCGTCCAAGTTAACTCGTACTCGTTCATCATCAAGGGAGAGAGTGCCTCGTAACTTTGGTTCTAAAATGCAGAGATGAAAGAAGGTTACGTTGGATAGCTGGCAATAATTTCCTGTCATAGCCAGCCTCATTTTAATTTGAAAACGCCGTTAAGTGCGGTTCTCAGGAAAATGCATTACATCAGGGCTTCAGCCTGACAGACCGAAGGCAACGATCCGTGAAACGTGAATGGAGGTAAAAAAGTTTCTCCGACCTTCTGTTAGCCGTTCTTCTCTGCACGATAAAACTTGGCAGCAGAGCATGAAACCTGCTGGGGGTTTCATGACGCAGGATGTGTGAGTAACTGTTAGCGGAATGAGTAAAACTACAAATAAGTTTAAGCGCCGCTCACGGCGTACGAAGTTTGGCAGTTACGTGCTGTCTGGAGTGCATCGTAGGCAAACCGCCCCTGGCATCCTTATATGAAACAGTCATTCCTGTTCTGGCAGATGCTCGTGTTGTTCCGGTCGAGGCACATTTCACCTGCATCTAAAGACAAATAAATTGAATAGAAAGTAAATACGCTACTAAGTAAACCAGTAAGGCGGCACAATAATAAAGGCAGCAAGTAAACGGAAATTCTAAACCACGATAGATACATTGAGGAGTCTAGATTCTAGTAAAATTTAACATCTTGCTGCTTGGAAACTACCTCCTAAACATGCGGTAAATTCCTCGCTAAGGTAAGATCTAGAACAACACACAAAAACTAGCAAGTTGTTTGATTCTCTCATTCCCATTGCCAGAAATAGAAGACAATTAGTCATTGAAGTGGGATTCATCTCCCTCAGGAAGAAATGTCCATTCTTCCACAATGAAAGTTCTGTTGTGTATGAATGATGCGGGTATGTTAAACTTTCAAGTAAGTAACGTTGCTTCTACCTGGTGACAGTGTAATCAGGTGAAGTCACATAAATAACACTGGTCAACACTCATTTTCTTGCCAAGGATATTTGAGTGGCTTTAGGATGGGTTAGTGGTGCTGAGGACGAATATAGCAACCATTTATGCAGTTTGGCTCTAGTTTTTGAGATACTGCATGATTTATTCAAAAAATTAGAAAAAATTGCTAATACTGAACTCGAGCGCTACAAACTACAATGAAAAAAGAAAATAATCTTTATAAATAGCTTCTATGAAAACCTGATAGGCATTTGTCCACGTATAAAACATAATTGAAAAGTTTCTCTATAAGTATATCATTTTCCGTCCATGACGAACCGCTTCCTGCACGCTTTCCTTTTATAGGTCTCTTCAGAACAGTCACGTTGCAGATTCCAGCAATATTCTGCCATCATATGCCTGTCCCATCTTCCTTTATATCTTTCCTCTATTCCTTTCATATCTTGATGGAACCGCTCTCCTTGTTCCTCACTGAAATCACCTAGATTACGAGGAAATCGATCCAAGTGGCTGTGAAGGAAGTGCAATTTTATGCTCATGTTAGCTCCTAAGTTTTGAAAGTTATTGAGCATGTTTTTGACCAGTTCCTCGTAATTGGGAGCTTTATGATTGCCCAAAAAACATTTTACAACAGCGACAAAACTGTTCCAGGCCGATGCTTCAGTGACAGTCATGACATTTGTAAAATTGGTATCGTTGATGAGCCTGCGAATTTGAGGACCATCAAATATTCCTGCCTTAAGTTTTTCACTACTGAGTCCAAGGAACGTATTGCAGATGTATGTGAAGCAATTACCATTTCTGTCTAAAGCTTTGGTGAATTGCTTCATTAGTCCTAACTTAATATGCAATGGTGGAAGAACAATCTTGTCCCTACTAACCAGAGGTTCATTAATGATGTTTGCTTCACCAACAGCCATATGTTCCCTTGGAGGCCATGTTTTCTGCTTCCAATGTTCGTGCTTTGCCCTACTATCCCACATGCAGATAAAACATGGGTGCTTTGTGTATCCACTTTGTTGTCCAAGCAAGAAGTTCACCATTTTCAAATCAACACAAATCAACCACTGGTGCTGCATATACTGAATTTTCTGCAGAACCGTCTTGATGTTAGCATATGCTTCACAAAGTTTTGTTGAGTGGGCAATTGGAATAGATGCGTAACGATTGCCATTGTGTAGGAGAACACATTTTAAACTTCTAGTGGAACTGTCTATGAAGAGACGCCAGTCCTCTGGTCTATATTCCCGCAGCCCCAATTCAAGTAAAAGTCCAGGTATATTGCTGCAATACACTATAACCTCTTATTAGTTGAAGTATGGAAGAAGGTTTTCTTCTCTCGTCCGGTAAGCTGTTATTGTAACACTTGGATGAAGACAGTTCTTTTCCTTAAGCCTGGATGCTAAGAGATCTGATGCTTGCTTTGAAAGATTGAGTTCTCGTATCAAGTCACTGAGCTCCTTCTGGTCGAACTGCTGGGGTTGTGTCTCACGTCCTTCGTATTCCGAACCACTGCTTGTACATTCCTCGCCGTGCACATCGTCATCTGATGATGTTAGCGTGGGTAATGTTGTGAAGGTTGGTACAGGAACATCGTTGCTGTGCACCACCGGTCTTCTTGCTGACTCCAAATCGGGATATTCCCACTTTCGTTTTTTGAACCTATTAAAACCTTTCACATTAACAATGCAAAAATAGCAATCATCTGTATGCTTCTTCTGCTCTCGCCATACCATAGGCACTCTGAAGTTTAAACTTTTCCTTTTTCGTTTTGTCCACTGTCGTAAGCACTCCACACAGCATTTACAAACTTTATGGGGTGCCCACGCCTTGTCTTGATCTCCAAGTTTAATTCCGAAATATGCCAGATACGCTTCCTTCACAAAAGGAGTGATATTCTTCCTGTTCTTTTGAAGAACGTATTCACCACAAATGTAGCAGAACTCATCTGGATGGTTCACGCAAAGACGGTGTGAAGAACTCATGTTTTCCTAAAACAAAATTGCACAAATACTACATATTATGCAGAACTTTCTTGTATTTGCATGTCAATCACATCCAACAAACATCATTCATTGTTTTGTGTGAAATGAATACTCACCTCTTATTTGCTGCGTCACGATGAAAAGGTTCTATCTCCTTGAAGTTGCACTGCACATGTGTGTGACTTTCGACCATCGCCATTTTTCTTGTTTACACTGAACGCTACCTATCGGCTGTTGCGGGGATTACCTCGGCCAACAAATGAATGTCGAGTACTGCCGAATTCAAATCTGCACAACCCTCAATATCTTCAACACACGCACAGCACAACAGGACTGAACACATGCTGACAGTGTGATGTTTGCATGATGTAATCCTCAACCACATAGATGCACTCCCTGAGCACAATTGTTTAATAAAGATAGTACAATATCACTAATTAAAAAACAGGTAGCAAATACATTACACCATATATGGACCCTGCAGTCGATATTATCCACATGAAACTCTCATTTCCACAAATAACCTATATCTCAAAAACCAGAGCCAATTTGGAAAAAGTACAAATATACTCGGAATGAGTATCATAACAATATCCCATTTTCGTTCAAACTTCCCTGGCAACGAAAAAAAAATTTTATTTTGTAGAGCTGTGTAATCACCATCTGCTTAATGATTTTTTTATAATTCCCATATCCGCGTAGAGTTCGGTCCATTAAATGAAAATAACTACGAAATAATTTTTGAGCATAACACAACCAGTTGCAACGTAGTGTATCATCTATAAAAAACCATTTTGTAGGGAAAATCTACATAGCCGGAAAAACCACGAAAACATTTCGTTGTACGAAACGTTGTCCCACTATCTCCGTATTATCACGAATAGAGAATTTTTCAGATGATAATCTAGATTATGATTACATTTCTCGTTTTCATATTGCACAAACTGTAAGGAATGGTATTCGCATATGAAGTTTTCGAAAAGAGGCTTTGGCGTTTTCGGATAGATTATCTATTACATTGTGGCAAAAGACGCAGTGTCTACATAGCTATATTCACAACAACGTGAACACTCATTAAATAGCAAACTTTGTAAACAAGAATAAAATAAAAATTAAGCATTGAAGAGTTTTCTGCAAACGCTACAATTTGTGTAAAACAGCGCCATCTGAGTGATATTCATAGCTCCCCCCCCAAATATCCAATTTTGAGGAAATGCGTGTATCATTCTCTTTTCCCGTCTCGAACTGATGTCACTAAAATCTGCAACGAGATAATAGAACAGATGTAGCTGATATTTCTCACAAGTACGTTGTTCCCAAGAGTATAATTCAAAGCAGCCTCGAGTAACTGTTGCAGTTTTAACATGTCTTTGACGTAGAAAATTTGTATAACAGTTAATGAAATTACTGTTCTGTACACACTCTGCTGCTGGAAATTTGGGATGTCAGAGACGAGATCTCTTGTTGTGGACAACACTACTAATTATTCACTCAGCTGGGTTTATTGTTTTAGTTTATATGCAGTCAATTTTTAAGGAGTAACAATATCACCTTTAGGCACTTGACCACTGTTATCGTTATGATGTACCGCCGCAAGTACATCTTGTTAATGCGCTCCCGCATCCTACACTTTGGTAAGTGCAGCAGTCGCATTATCTGACGCCAAGTCACCCCTAATCTGAACAAAACACAGATCAATAACACTTCCTTTGTCTGACAACATGTACAAGGCTGTCCCATTGAATATAATAGTGATGATGGATGTTGTTATTGTAATTGTGAATTTACTATTACTGCCTATCATTATCCTAATATCATTATTGCATGGAATAAGTTACTCTAAAATTAAAGAGTAATCAGTGTCAATAAAATTGATGTATTAGTACTCTACTGATTGATGTGACACGAATTTTTCCATATATTTCACCTACCACGTCGTATCTACAATTTGACTGAATTGGCTTTGTTGTACCTTGGTATTGAGTATTCCACAGATAAATCATTTTGAATGTTAAACTGTTTCAAACGTTAACCGTAACCATGTCATTATGAAGCTGTGAAGTGTCGTATTACTTTGGTTTTGGAAATTTTGTAAATATTAAGACTGACGTTGAATTTAATTATTGGCATTTCATGTTTTATCTGTTATGACTGAAATATTTTGTGATTTCAAATAACATAAATAATAAAATGATGTCGATAATATTTCCCGTTAATTACGAAAATTATCATTACTAAGTTTTAGCTACATTTGCAAAACCCGCCCTTATCCATTATGACAGTTCCAAAACCCTCATTATCCAATGTTCAATTCCAAAACACGCCTAATCCAATCTTAATTTGTAAATATCTTCCTTACATCCTCACATGTCATGAATTGTATGCAGCTCTGAGACATATCTATAATGTAAGTACATCGATATAATAAACACGAATAAATAGATTTTTTTTGTTTCCCGAAAAATTTTGGAAACCATGCATATACACTCCTCGAAATGGAAAAAAGAACACATTGACAGCGGTGTGTCAGACCCACCATACTTGCTCCGGACACTGCGAGAGGGCTGTACAAGCAATGATCACACGCACGGCACAGCGGACACACCAGGAACCGCGGTGTTGGCCGTCGAATGGCGCTAGCTGCGCAGCATTTGTGCACCGCCGCCGTCAGTGTCAGCCAGTTTGCCGTGGCATACGGAGCTCCATCGCAGTCTTTAACACTGGTAGCATGCCGCGACAGCGTGGACGTGAACCGTATGTGCAGTTGATGGACTTTGAGCGAGGGCGTATAGTGGGCATGCGGGAGGCCTGGTGGACGTACCGCCGAATTGCTCAACACGTGGGGCGTGAGGTCTCCACAGTACATCGATGTTGTAGCCAGTGGTCGGCGGAAGGTGCACGTGCCCGTCGACCTGGGACCGGACCGCAGCGACGCACGGATGCACGCCAAGACCGTAGGATCCTACGCAGTGCCGTAGGGGACCGCACCGCCAGTTCCCAGCATATTAGGGACACTGTTGCTCCTGGGGTATCGGCAAGGACCATTCACAACCGTCTCCATGAAGCTGGGCTACGGTCCCGCACACCGTTAGGCCGTCTTCCGCTCACGCCCCAACATCGTGCAGCCCGCCTCCAGTGGTGTCGCGACAGGCGTGAATGGAGGGACTAATGGAGACGTGTCGTCTTCAGCGATGAGAGTCGCTTCTGCCTTGGTGCCAATGATGGACGTATGCGTGTTTGGCGCCGTGCAGGTGAGCGCCACAATCAGGACTGCATACGACCGAGGCACACAGGGCCAAC